>NC_141349.1:37815275-38465275 GCF_057382095.1 Aulonocara sp. 'chitande type north' Nkhata Bay | reverse complement strand
GTCTTACAGAAGACGTTACAGGTCTGTGGGCTACTGGAACAAGAAGGCATCGGTGGGCAAGAGACGAAAACAGGGCGTTGTTGGAATGCTACTACGCAAGTAACCCCGGCAGAAGGGGCTACATGAATAGGATGAGGGACCTATGGATTCTTCGATACCCAACATCCACAATGACGGCGAAACAACTAGTAGCTCAGTGTTCCAATATTCGAAAGAAGGGACTGCTCTCACAGCTAGAGATTGACGAGGTACAACACAAATGCTACGGCAAGGAGGAGTCAGGACGCCAGGTCAGGGGGGAGATATCATCACCCCCACCCGAGATTGGGTACATAGCCCCAAGTGCGATAGGAGAAGGATCGTTGAGTGCGAGAGGAACTGACCTGAAAAATAGGATCATGGCCAAGCTTGAAACCTGGATCCCCCGTAGCCGGTTACCAAGATTACGTGAAGTACCCTCAGAAGGTCTGCTAGATGATGTTAATGCAGCACTACGGGCAATACCTACAACCACGATTACCGACACTAACAAGCTGATCTACAATACGGCAGCAGTGATCAGTGAGATGCTTGGCTACAAGTTGAACAGCGACAAGGGGCAGTACCCTCCATGGAGAAGGAGGCTAGAGGGCAAGATCAAAGTAGCACGGAGGGAGGTTAGCCAACTAACGGAGTTGCAGAAAGGTGCGACAAATAAGGTGCCTAAGAAATACAGCAAGCTGTCCATACCTGAGGCCTTGGAAACTGCCAAGCAAAGACTCACAGCCTTGGCCAGCCGCTTGAGGAGGTACACCAGAGAGATAGAAGGCAGGAGAATAAACCAGCTGTTCTCCACAGAACCAGCAAAGGTGTACTCTCAGTGGCAAGGGAACAATAAGAGAACAGCACCACCAAGGCTGGAGACGGAGCAATACTGGAAGAGCATATGGGAGAAGGATGCAACCCATAACGGCAATGCTCAGTGGCTAGTGGATCTGAGGGCAGACCACAGCGACCTCCCTGAACAGGGTCCAGTAACCATCACAGTGGCAGATATCCAAGAAAGGGTCTCCAGTATGAAGAGTTGGACAGCACCAGGGCCCGACATGGTTCACGCCTACTGGCTGAAGAAGCTGACTGCACTCCACGAGCGTCTGGCAGCACAAATGAACCAGCTGCTAGTTAACGAGAGACACCCGGAATGGCTAACTGAAGGCCGGACGGTCCTGATCCCCAAGGACCCCAAGAAGGGACCGGTCCCCTCCAACTACCGACCAATAACCTGCCTCAGTACTACATGGAAGCTCCTGTCAGGCATCATATCGGCTAAGATGAACAGGCACATGGGTCAATACATGAGCGGGACACAGAAAGGAAACTGACCAACCTGTGCACTGCCTGGATTGATTACAAGAAGGCCTATGACTCAATGCCCCACAGCTGGATACTGGAATGCCTAGAATTGTACAAGATCAATGGGACCCTAAGAGCCTTCATCAGGAACTCAATGGGGATGTGGCGTACAACACTAGAGGCCAACTCCAAGCCCATAGCACAAGTCACCATCAAGTGTGGGATCTACCAAGGAGATGCTCTGTCCCCACTGCTGTTCTGCATAGGCCTGAACCCCCTCAGTGAGATCATTAACAAGACTGGCTACGGATACCGACTACGGAACGGAGCAGTTGTCAGCCACCTCCTGTACATGGATGACATCAAGCTGTATGCCAAGAGTGAACGAGACATCGATTCACTGATCCACACTACCAGGCTATACAGCAATGACATTGGAATGTCGTTCGGACTGGAGAAGTGTAGTCGGATGGTAACAAAGAGAGGGAAGGTAGTCAGAACTGAGGGGATTGAACTACCAGAAGGCAACATTGCAGACATAGAGGACAGTTACAAGTACTTGGGGATATCGCAGGCGAATGGGAACCATGAAGAGGCCACTAGAAAAGCTGCAACCACCAAGTACCTGCAGAGGGTCAGGCAAGTCCTGAGGAGTCAGCTGAATGGTAAGAACAAGATCCGGGCTATCAACACCTACGCCCTGCCCGTGATCAGGTACCCTGCTGGGGTAATAGGCTGGCCAAAGGAGGAGATAGAAGCCACTGACATAAAGACAAGAAAGCTCCTTACCATGCATGGAGGGTTTCACCCCAAGTCCAGCACCCTGAGGCTGTACGCTAAGCGGAAGGAAGGGGGCCGGGGACTGGTGAGTGTCAGCACCACAGTCCAGGATGAGACAACGAACATCCAAGAATACATTGGGAAGATGGCCCCAACTGACCGAGTGCTCAGTGAATACCTCAGGCAGCAGAAACCCAAGAAAGAGGAGGGAGACGAGGAACCATCATGGAAGGACAGGCCCCTGCACGGTATGTACCACCGGCAGATAGAGGAGGTGGCTGATATCCAGAAATCCTACCAGTGGCTGGACAAAGCTGGACTGAAAGACAGCACAGAGGCACTAATCATGGCAGCACAAGAACAAGCTCTGAGCACAAGATCCATAGAGGTTGGGGTCTATCACACCAGGCAAGACCCCAGGTGCAGGCTGTGTAAAGATGCCCCAGAGACAATCCAGCACATAACAGCAGGGTGCAAGATGCTAGCAGGCAAGGCATACATGGAACGCCATAACCAAGTGGCCGGCATAGTGTACAGGAACATCTGTGCCGAGTATAACCTGGAAGTCCTGAGGTCAAAATGGGAGATGCCCCCAAGGGTGGTGGAGAATGACCGAGGTAAGATCCTGTGGGACTTCCAGATACAGACGTACAAAATGGTGGTGGCTAACCAACCAGACATAGTGGTGGTAGACAAACAGAAGAAGACGGCCGTAGTGATCGATGTAGCGGTTCCGAATGACAGCAATATCAGGAAGAAGGAACACGAGAAGCTGGAGAAATACCAAGGGCTCAGAGAAGAGCTCGAGAGGATGTGGAGGGTGAAGGTAACGGTGGTCCCCGTGGTAATCGGAGCACTAGGTGCGGTGACTCCCAAGCTAGGCGAGTGGCTCCAGCAGATCCCGGGAACAACATCGGAGATCTCTGTCCAGAAGAGCGCAGTCCTGGGAACAGCTAAGATACTGCGCAGGACCCTCAAGCTCCCAGGCCTCTGGTAGAGGACCCGAGCTTGTAGGATAAACCGCCCACAGGGGCGTGCTGGGTGTTTATATATATATATATATATATATATATATATATATATATATATATATATATATATATATATATATATATATTTTTTTTTTTTTTTTTTTTTTTTTATCTGAGCCTAGCATTAAATCAGATAAAAAGTCTGCGAAATCAGACAGAAGCTCTGTGTAAGGCCCAGGTGGAAGACAGTTCATGACAAATAAGATTGTTTTTTGAGTTTTCAAGCTAGGGAGGACAATGCTATCAGGCTTTCGACTGGATTAAAGCTCTGTCTGGTCTTTGGTTGATTAACAGGCTGGTGTGGAAAATTGCTACCACCCCCTCGGCCTCTGCTTTGAGGATTCTGGTAGTTGGTCTGACTTGGAGGTGTTGATTTATTTAAACTAACATAATCATCCCACTTTACTCTGCCTTACAGAAACCTGGTTTAATTAATTTGTTGATCAATTATTAAGTCGCGTACTAAGAGAGACATGGAAGAGAGATATCTAATGTTTAATAATTCACCTTTCACTGTTTTACTCTTTGGTGCAGATGTGGATACTGTAATCTTCTTTGTGGTTTTTTTTGTGCTTAAAATGTTTTTTGCTGATTTTTCGTTTGTCTGTTTGGGAGCTGACACTGTCTCTAATGGGATGGGGTTTTGGGGGGCGTAACATGAAGAGAGAAGCTGCAGAGCTGTGTAAGAGTGCAACTCTGCTTTCTTGTCCCAACTCTGGACAGTCACGTTTCACAAAGTGGGATGGATGCCAGTTGAACTTTTACAGTGATCGAACACAGCATTGGACAGAATTTTGGCGTGATGCTACTAATAATGCCAAGGTTGCGGGTTCGATCCCCGTACGGGCCACAACTAAATTTTGATGGGGCAGGGATAGCTCAGTAGGTAGAGTGGTGGCCACATTTACCACCTCCCAGAAACTCCAGCGTTACCATCACCTGATCTATTCCCAGTGGATAGAAAGCCCAGGGCTTTCTAACACAGTGTACGCTTATCTTTAGGCAGTTACAAAGAACGTACGATTGACTTTAAATTTGTTATGAAGATTATCTTAGCAAAGTCAATCTGAGGCAGAGCATTATTGTGGGCTCAGGCACCAATTCGTTCTGGTAATGAGTTAATGTATGCTGAATACATTATCCTGTCTCAGAGTGATGCTGAAAAACTAGTTCATGCATTCATTACTTCCAGGCTGGACTACTGTAATTCATTATTATCAGGATGTCCTAAAAACTCGCTGAAAAGTCTTCAGCTAATCCAAAATGCTGCAGCAAGAGTACTGACAGGGACTAGAAAGAGAGAGCATATTTCTCCTGTTTTGGCTTCCCTTCATTGGCTTCCTGTTAAATCCAGAATTGAATTCAAAATCCTGCTCCTCACATACAAGGTCTTAAATAATCAGGCCCCATCTTATCTTAATGACCTTGTAGTACCATATCACCCTATTAGAGCACTTCGCTCTTGCTCTGCAGGCCTACTTGTTGTTCCTAGGGTATTTAAAAGTAGAATGGGAGGCAGAGCCTTCAGTTTTCAGGCCCCTCTTCTGTGGAACCAGCTTCCAGTTTGGATTCAGGAGACAGACACTATCTCTACTTTTAAAATTAGGCTTAAAACTTTCCTTTTCGCTAAAGCATATAATTAGGGCTGGACCAGGTGACCTTGAATCCTCCCTTAGTTATGCTGCAATCGACGTAGGCTGCCAGCTATTCCCATGATGCATTGAGTTTTTCCTTTCCAGTCACCTTTCTCACTCACTATGTGTTAATAGACCTCTCTGCATCGAATCATATCTGTTATTAATCTCTGTCTCTCTTCCACAGCATGTCTTTATCCTGTTTTCCTTCTCTCACCCCAACCGGTCGCAGCAGATGGCCGCCCCTCCCTGAGCCTGGTTCTGCCGGAGGTTTCTTCCTGTTAAGACTGAGTTTTTCCTTCCCACTGTCGCCAAAGTGCTTGCTCATAGGGGGTCATATGATTCAGTGGCATGTCTAGAAAATTTTTGTTGGGGGGGCCAGGTAGGGGCACAGATTTGGAGAAGGGTGGCAGATGTAATTGGCAGATAATGTTTAAAAAAAATTCTACCAACCGTTAACCATAATTCAATAATCCTATAAACGTAATAACCGAATGCGCTTTTAACTCTTATTAGAATGAGATTTTAACCAGTTTTTAGATACTGTGTTGATAAAGTACAAGAGATACAATCAGTGCTTTGTCAGTGTTTACTCAGCATTCAAGGACAGCAATATTTGCATAGTATTTTTACTGACATATAGTGCACATATGTTTTGGGCAAAAACATTTTTTAATATTAAAATACGAACATTTGTAACAAACAATTGACAAATTAGCCAGTTCCAATGTAAAACTTTATCTGCCTATTAAAAAAAGAAGATAATCTTCTCACAAACTGGTGTTTGATTTTGAAACAGGAAAAAAGTGGGGAAACAACTGAAAAGACTAACATTTGAATAAAACCTGGAAGCAAGTAAATACTTTCTATGCTGCCTTATGGTAAACTTTGGTAATATTGATAAAGAACAACACTGGCTGATGATGAAATACAGTCAGCTGGCATGGTGACACTGCCAGTATTAACCTGCAGGGCTGGACTCGGACAGAAAATTGGGCATTTTGACTAGAGACCAGCCCACCAGGTATTAAAGCCATAAAGACTTTGAATGAAAACAAATGCTGTTGTGACAGTGATGTACACTGTCTTGTTGGTATATGTATGATTTCTATACATTTTACATCAGATAACAACTTTGGTTGTAAGATTTAGATAATTATTTAATAAAAGCTAGATATTTTAAATGAGAATAAGAAAGAAAAGTATTTCTTTGTGCCCCCCTCTCCCTGTTAATGCCCTACCTGGCCCCCTGGCAAAACTCTCCTAGATCCACCCCTGCACAGTTACCAGCTGTCAGCTACATAAAAAAGGATCCTGGTGTTATTTATCTCTCAGAAACAGTTCATAACTTCCCTTCAACTCATTCATGTGACCTAAAAGGTAAACCCGTTTCTCCATCACCTGTTCAGCTCTGATGATTCAGTAAGGACATCTCCTGGTTTCATCTTCATGTTTCCCACTCACCACATATCCAAACCGACATCATGACCAGCAGCTTTACAGCTGTGGCTCCAGCAAACATCAGCTGATACTAGAAATTAATATTAAATAAATTCTAACAACAGCTGATCAAGCTTAAACGTGCTGCTGTTGTTTAGCGCGACATCCGCTGGTTTCCTCTTTCTGAAGTAGCAACAGGAGAGGGAGGGGAGAGAATTAGAGAAGAAGAGGCAGCTGTGCAGCGTAAACACTGAATAAATCCAGCTTTGTGTCTTTTTTTCATTATAGCGAAAGACCAGGACAAACTGCATCTCTTCTCAGCTCAATACGAAACGTGTAATATTTTCTCTGAATGAGAGACCATTCCATTTTTTTAAGGAGCCGTTGGCAACTCTACTAACTAACCTTATGAATAAAATAAAGTTGACTATCAGTAACATCATAGCACCCACCCAGCTGTATAAAAACTCCGTCAAACTGGCTAGAACGCAGTATGAGTTATTGCAACTGACGGTAAAAAGTCAGCACAACGAAAATAAACTACACCTAAACTTGGTTTATATCTGACCCAGATAGACTGCAGGTCATAACTTCTTACCTGAAGTTCAGTTCACCTGACACTCGGACTGGCGGCCGCCTCGGGGCTCTCCTCCTGCCTCCCCTTCCCTCATCCACCTGCTGGCCTCTGTGGAAGCCCCGCCATAGCCACCACCAAACAACTGAGTTATTTTTACACATCGACCTGCATCTGGCCAATCCACCAAGTCTCATTGTTCATGCCATTACAAAAAAAAATAAAAAAATAAGTCACCGGGCATATGTCCGGTATGCCCGATGGGCAGTCCAGCTATGTTAACCCTTTACAGCCGATCGGAGCGGGCACGCTCTGTTTTGCGTAACTATTTTTAAATCCCGGTAGCTCTGCAACCAAGTAAGCTAGCGCAAAAATTTTTTTTGCGTATGAAACTGGAGGAGTTGTACTTACATCTTATGCCATCAGCTTGTCCTAGGTCACAGTTTCCTTCCACATATAGCTTTGCAAAAACTGCATAAAAATCACTTGCAGCAACAAAAACATATTCCAGAAACACGCTTCGCCGATCCATCAGCTGTTCATAACACTTCCTACGTCCATCAGCGCGAACTATCACATGACCGCATGACCTGCCCGAAACCGGAAGTGACGTCATTTTGCGGAAATGTCGTTTTTTACGATCGGGGCCTTATGAGCTTGTGTTTTACTTGTTATGTGTTTTAAAAAGTTATGTTTGACTTTATGACTTTCTGTGTCGTTTCTGGGATGCTTAGGACTCATATTGCACTGCTGGAAATAGTTTATTTTGATGCATATGCTGTTATTTTGCAAATTTGCACTATAATATTTATTTTCGTTTTTCCTGCAGTATATAAAAATTGGTGTATTTCAAAAATAAAACTATGAAGACACTCAAAATAAATTTCCTGTGGTGGGAAACTATTTTGTGTAACTTTTTTGTATTTACAGTTTTGAGGGATAAGCCTCTTAAATTTCTCTAACTAGAAATATATGTTAAAAAAACTAAAACGATTTTCAATTTTTTTGTAGTTTATTGCACTTTTTTGCAATTTATGTAATTACTATGCACCTAATGCAGACATATTATTAAAGTTTGGGCTATAATGGTTGTATTGATGTATAGCAACTTGAAATGCTCCCAAAAATGGCTCCACAGCATGTAAAAATATAATATAAGCTCTGGCGAACTTGGTTCTATGGTAGGTCTTAAAGGGTTAACCTGCAACCAAATCTGCAGCTCCATACAGCAATGTTACGACTTACATTATATCTTATAACTCATCATATGAGAGAGCACTGGAGGCGTAGGTACTCGTTTCTGTTAAGCAGAGACCAGGAGATTCCAACCTGGCTACTCAACTCTGTATTGCACAGATTTCTCTCCCGGGACATCTGCCGATCTTGGCTCTTAACAATCAGTGGCTAACTTCCTTCATACTGAACCAGACTTACTTCTGCTTTCAGGCAACAAGCATGCTATTTTTGATACTCAGCGTTCCCCTCTTGTGCTTCATTTCTCTTGGCTTAAGAACCATCACCCTACCATTCACTGGGCTAGTAATAAGATTCTTCTACAGAATTTATACTGTCACCAGCATTGTGTGCAATCAGCTTTACCTCCAGACAACCCCTAGTTTGTTTGTTTTTTTGTACTCTAATTCCACAAACTCCAGATCTGTCAACAGATCATGCATGACTTAGCATTTGAGATATATATGGTAAAAAATGGCCTTAAACCTTCTGCCTTCTCTTTTCTTGAAGGAAAAAAACAAGAGTATTAAAAAATTTCTGTCTGTCTAAACATTGGCCTACACGCACTTGAGGTTTGCAAAACAAGTTCAATTCAATCAAAAGTGCAGTGAAAAATATGGGTTTAAGCATAATTAGAAAACACCATCTCTATGAATCAGTCCACTTAGGCCCCAGAAATTATAATCCTAGTGACAGAGATTTACAGCTTATTGACAAATACCTGAATGAGGTTGCGCTTCAAGCATGTTAAGTACTGCAACGTTTGTGTTTACAGCATTTGTAAGCTGGCATAACATTCTTGTTTTCTGTATCCTACAGAGCACATCTATTGCTAATAAACAATAGTCTCTTATTTCCTTTACTCTATTAATCATTTGTCTTCAAGTTTAGGTTTTTATGTCATAGTCTCTTAAAAAAGTGATTAATCTACTTTTACACTCTCATCACAGCAAGATATTCCACCTTATTAAGTCCCCATAGGGACCCAAACTCTTCAAGCAGGTTTAAATTAGTGCTTTCTTTCTCTGTTTGATTTACATCCAGTGATTAAATGGGGGGCTGAGGGTGGTGGTGGTGAATGAAAGAGGGAAAAATAGCTTACGTCAGCAGCTAAGAAGATCTTTGAATGCAGAGGTGTTATTTCACCACAAACTAAATCATTCAGATACTGCACTGTCTCTGCCAAGTTATTTCAATGACATCAAATTACTTGGGCCTACTTCCGAGACGTGCATCAAAGGCAAGGTCAGGTAAAGGTCATAAATGTAAAAAGGTAAAAATAGTCATATTAGTCAGAGTTTAATTTTACTGCTCAGGAGAGTTAGTGGAACATATTTTGAGGTGTAGTGTCTATAAATTCGAAAAACTAAAGTGTTTGTTCTTGGTATACTCCATTGAATTACAACTTTGCAAACAATTGTGAAATGATTTACAATTTGTAATTAATTCATTATTGCAATTCTATAATGTTGTATCTTGGCATCACACCCAATACGGATCAAGCTCCAAAAACACATATCTTAGCAAATGCTTACAACATTCCTTTCTAAATTTGAGCCTAATACAGCTGTAGTAGTTGATATTCTATGAGTTGAATGTGTAGCATACAATCCTACTGTTCATCTATCATAGAACAATTATCCTCTCACCACAAATGTCCAGACAAGAACATCAGCTTGGTTCATTTTGTGGGGAGGTTGTAGTTGCTGTTACAATTATAGTTAAAAGAAAATTTTCATTTACTTCTGTGACGCCTTCTAACTTCCAGTCCACCACTCTGACACATATCACAATTTTATCTCCAAGTAGTGATAAGTATTGGCCACAGTTAGTGGGATTTACTCCTAAGAATACTGAAATGGAAACGTGGACACGATATGGTACATCAGTTATTCTGCAACATTAATCGTATTTTTCCACCACACTAGATTCAGATTGTGATGAGGGAATGTTCAAGATATGCTGCTTTTCTGAGCCCACACGCAGTGTGTTTAAAAAAGAGAGAGAAAAAAGAAAGGAGCGCACAGAGGTCTTGCCAAATCAGACAAGCAAGCAAAGAAAGCTAATTATGGTGCTTGGGAGCTAAAATACTCATTGAGAATCACAGGACTGCTCTCAGGGTGTATATAACTATTAGTCTGATTCACAGGATGTGGCCAAAAGTACTGATCACTGTAGTTATATCAGCCAAACCAGATCAACCCCTACCCTATGGATACACAATTTCTGACTCTTCAAGTATTAATGATGTAGGTCTTTACTGCGTGTGTGTCTGTGGATCTAGAAAAAGCATCTGACAACAAGGATTGTGCTGAATAGCAACCTGTCCAGGCTGTACCCTACTTTTTCTTCTATAGGGATAGGTCCCAGCCCTCCTGCAACACTGATCTAAATGAGAGGAAGTAATTGTCTATCAAAAGTAGTCATAGAAGAAGTTGTTGTATGATGTACTTACTTTTTAATGAAACGGGCCGATCCTTGCTTGTCAGTTTTAAGGGGAATTACTTTAACTGCTTCTAAATAAGTGATAATATTAGGTGGATAAATCACATCTTTCTACAATCTGAAAACAAAGCAGCTGAAATATCAGGCAAATACCATATCAGACATACATAATATAGACAACATATTACAAAAGCATGAGAAACATCATCAGTGACAATCCTAACCACAATTATGATTACACTGACCACAATTACTGGAAGAGAAAGACAAAAGATTAAAAAACACACCACTCTAAAACAAACTGCAATTGTTTGTGCAGGGCTTATAAAGCTCATTTATTTAGACATTGTTTGGTAGACTGACTCTTTGTTAACGAGTGCACGTATAGTAAGCACAAAGGTTTGGCTTGACCTTTGTGCCAAAGCCATGTATCAATTGACCCCAGTCTTTGGCATTTTATCCACATGAGTGTGATTGAACTCCTGAGGTACACTGAAATCTGCTGCTAACAGCAGCACCTTCCCACCCACACTCTCTTGCCCCTCCAAGTTAACTGACAGAAATGGACTTTGAAAAATAAAAGCAGCTGAAATTTGAATCATGCTTCCAATCTTGTACACTAATGACAGACCTTTTGCAATTACCCTTGTCGCATATCTCTCCCAGATTGGGGTGTGGGTGGGGGTATAGGTAATACCTACAAGGTCCCCATCTGGATGTAAATACGCCTGTTCTTTTAAATGAACGGCTTTATAAGCACAAAAAAGCCATCAGAATCCTCACACCTCTGCCACCCTCTGGCAATGTAATCACTTTGTGCATTGGATATTGCATTTATTTTTTAATATTTCACTTTACCCCGTCTGTTCGTCTTTCTTTCTACCTCAGCTTGCTACCCTGCATGCATGCCATTTTCATTCTCACCCTAAATGGTATTTCTTCCCAAGAAATTAGATATCAGCCCAGCTGTCCCTTATTATTTCAACCAAGAAAGGAGGACTCCAGTTACAGCCTATACTGCTCTCTACTCTCATTCTTTTACTTTCTCCCCCCCCCCCCTTTTTTTTCCTGTCTAACCCCCTCTCTTTATCCCTTTTATCTTCATTCTTACCTTTCCCTCTTTCACTCTCACCTCCGAGGCCTAACCTCCTCTCCTGCTTCAACTATCACTTGCATTAAATCAAACGGAACACATTAAAAGTGGCATGCGCAGCAGACAATGGCTTTTATGATTGCCTGCCGTGTTCGGCCTGGTTGTGCTGCACAGCCCCATAAAATGCCATTTGTATCACCTCATTTCATAAGGTCTTACTAAACAGATGAAACAGAGAGGGAGACTGAGAAGAGACACATAAACCGAGCAGAGATATAGTAGGTTGGAGGGAGGTTGAAAGAGAGAATGAGAAAAAGGTAAAAGCATTGCAGAAAGGAAAGGACAAGCCAAAAAGAATAAGAAAAAGAATCACAAAAGGAGACGAAGCATAGACTCAGAGTGAAATGAGAGTAAAGATAGGAGAAAGATGAATAGAACTGGATGAAAAAGCAAAGGAAAAAAATATATATATCTGCAAGTGCAACAAAGCCAGACTGGGGTAGCAAGACAGGTGAGAAATGAGGGTTAAAAAATGGGGGTGAGGAAGGAACTGACAGAAGATGAGAAGATTACATAATTGAGTGAATAGGAAAAGTGAGATGGGCAGAATAGAGAGAAATATGTGTGAGGTAGAAGACAGGGCAAGAGGTGGAAAAAAGAGAGTGAGAAAATGATACTGATGAGACAGTGAGGAAGAGAGAAGAGCGCTGCATTGTGACTGAGATTACTCCAGAAAGCCCTGACACTATTCAAATAAGAACAAGCTGCCAGGACAACTACGAGGATTTAGAGCAATAAGAAATATATAGCAACCAAGGGAGAGAGATAACAGTGATGAGGGCACATCTCTCGCTCTCCCTCCTAGTGTCTCTTCCTCCCTCTCCATTAGTACAGTGAGCATATTGGGCTTATTAAATTCTAATTGTCTGTAATGGCCGCCCAAGCTCTCTGAGGCACTATGTGACAGGGTGAGAGTGAGTGGAGGTATTTGTTTTGCTAATTGGAAACTGTTCACCTCCCTTAAGTGCTCTGCTGTTTGCCGCTGCTCAGGGAGCAGCTGATAAAAACCAGCACAACGATGGATAGATAGCATGAATACCATGGAGAGAGAGAGCGGGAGAGCAGGGGGAAGAGAGAGATGTGGGGTGCAGTGGTGGGCAGGAGGGCAGAGTGTAAGAGGAGCACCTTGGGGGTATTTACCGGTGAGAAGGAATATGAAAAATCAATGAGGACATAATGAGCTTCATTTAGAAAGTTGTCAGACACTAGCAGAGGGCTGTTTAGCATGCTGGATCCACACTGCGAAACAAAAGATGTTTACACAACAAACCACGTAGAGTATGTCTTTCAGCGGCTTTCAGAAAAGACTCTCAAAGGCTGCAATTGCTTTGGAGCTGTCTCTTGTATGAATAGTATAACAATATATGTATGATTTATTATTTATTTATGGATATGTGACTGGAGTTGTTGTGTATATCAACATTTGTTTATTTTCCTCTGTGCTAAGGAATCCCCCCACACCACCAACACAACCAATATCTAGCATGTCCTTGCAACGTCCTTAGACAGCGTGCTTCAGAAATCCATTTAGAGTTCTTTACTTGTTCTGCTGAACTCCTCTCCACCTTTTTCCTTTACTTCCTCCCAGTGGCAATATTAACAGTGGTAAGACCAGAAGCTGAAAAGAGGTGCTAAAAGCTTCTGTGTTTCCATAGGGTCTTGGTTCCACTGAGACCTGCACACACAAATGCTTGTAGTGTACTCTATACCAAATGAGATGACCTTGCTAAACACACAGCACACTTAAGAAATGTTCCTTAATTTTAAAGAAAGTTTGATTCATTAAGAAATATGCATATTTACTTTGATAGGAATCCCAGAGAATATTGATAGCATCAATATATTTACCTATTCAATATGACTCTGGAGCTATTAGACAGTACGCTTCGAGCCTAAAAATGGAAAAATCTGTGGAAAAAAAAAAGTTTCTACTTTCTTAGATTTTTGTGTATTTGTAATTTGTAAATCTTTTAGATGATCATCACAGATAACCAGAGTAAATATAAAATACTGTTTTTAAATGACAATTTCATTTATTAAGGGGAAAAAAGCTACTATACCTACATGGTCCTGTGTGAAAAAGGAATTACCCTCAGTGAGGCTACATCCAGGTATGATTACTATTAAATCAAAAAATCACATAAATTAAGCACATATGATAAAGTAGTGTTGGCTAAACTAAAGAAGTAGCCAAGAAACAAAGTCATTGATATGTATCAGTTGGAAATAGTTACAAAGGCTTCAAAGGCTTTGGAGCTCTAGTGAACAACAGTGAAAGCCATTATCTACAAATGGGGAAAAGACTGCACTGACGACTCATTCAGGAGGTCACAAAAGAATATAGAACAAAATCTGAAGAACTGCAGGCCCCACTTGACTCAGTTAAGGTCAGTGTTCATGATTCAATAAAAAGAGAGAGACTGGGCAAAAATGACGTCCATCAAAGACTTCCAAGGCAAAAATCTTTCTGACCAACAAAGAGACAAAGACTCATCTAACATTTGCCAAAAAAAAACCTTCTTGATGGTTTCTAAGAATTTAGGGAAAATATTCTGTGGAATGATAAGACAAAAATGTACCTTTTTGGAAGGTTTGAGTCTTGTTATATCTGGTGTAAAACAAATGTTTCATAAAAACTCAAACATGGTAGTGGTAGCATGATGGTCTAGGGCTGCTTTGACGCTTCAGAACCTGGATGACTTACCACAATTGATAGTTCCACAAATTCTGCTACGTCATTGTTCAATGTTTTTCATCACTAGGGATGGGTATTGATAAGATTTTCACGATTCCGATTCCATTTTCGATTCTGTTTAACGATTCAATTCTTTATCAATTCTCTTATCGATTCTTTTTAAAAAAGGAGAACACTAAGGTCAGTTAGCTTAGAACTTTGTTTTATATCTTCTTCAAGATAGAAATTTAGGAGTAACATGGTGAGATCTTAAGAGATCCACAGCCTACGGCTCTTCAATGGGGTGTCACAGGGTCCCCAGGAAAAAAAAATGGTAAATGTAAAATAATAAAATAAATATTCTTCTGTAGCAATAACAAAGTATAACAAATTATTCTGTAGCAATTACACAAGGATATCCAGTAATGTCCCTGCCTACAATTAAACACATTCACTTACTGAAAATCGGGGGCATCTGCTGCATGCGGCAAATGGGTGCAAGCCTTTTACCACAAACTTAGTCTCTGCTCGGTGACATTCGTGTATCCTGGCCTGAAAGGAGACGCTACCGGTAGACTGCAGCGAGAACTGCCAGCATCTGAGGCAGCCAGACTCTGTCTGTCTCTCTCATCATGGTCACCTAAATGCAGCGCACAGTAATGGCAGGTTTTGTAATAAGGCAGATCGCGCTAACATAATATGCACTGTTGTTAATTATTTACCTGCCATATTAACGGGAGAGGACGTGCAAACGTTACCGCTGCTGCTGGGTTGAGATTCACGAGTCCGGAATTAAAAACACAACATTCATTTAAGGTTATCGTGTGTTTTGTGAGCAAATGCTTTTGCATATTCGTAGTGTTTAAATGAATGAAATATCTAATTTGCAAGTTGCCCTGTTGTCATCCGTTCTTGTAAAGTATAACCAAACTTTTGAGCGTTTGAGCTGCTTAGGCGCCATGTTTCCTGCCAGGAAAATGACGCTCCGCAACGGGGTGACGTCATTCGGGGCAACTGGAATCGATAAGGGAATTGTTTGCAAAAATGGCAAACAATTCCAAGAAATTGAAACAGTGGGAACCGGTTCTCAACACGAACCGGGTTTTGATACCCATCCCTATTCATCATTGCATTACTTTATTTTTATATGTGCAAGCAACTAGGTCTTATAAAATACAGGTTTATATAGAAAAAAAATGTGTCTGTAAAATGTTTTTTCTCAAAATTACTTTTGATGGATAATGACAGCACTAATGCCTGTGGAAATTATCTCACCTTTTAGTAAAGACATTTTAGCTTTATTCGTCTTACATTGTAGTCTAAACTAAGTTAAATGTTACATGGCTTAAGGTTATAGGATGACACTGAAACAGATTTTGAGACAAGTGTCTCAGAGCTAGCATAGTACTGTAACTGTTTCTTAGCAGATGGTTTAAACAATGGTTTACGCATTGCAATAAATACGCCAAAAGCTGTTACATACAAAGATGCGATCGAGTGTTGCTTGTCTTGACTATAAACAACAAATGGCACAAATACAAGGTACAGTAAGACATTACAAGCCCCAGAGCAAAACTAGTTCTACTTTTCTCAAGGTGGGTGCCCCTTTTTGCCAACAGTAATTAGAGTAGAAGATTTCAGTTTTTCTGTAAATCATTAGTGCCATAAATGTTGATCAATAAAGCAATCAATCAGAACCACAGAACATCATGACAGCAAAATATACAAGCATATTTTTTTCAAAATGTCAAATGTGCTTTCAGGGTTCTGCTCCGGCAACCGATTTGCATCATATAATCTTGCCATGTCTCAGTGTTTTATTTGAAGGCTAATTTCGATTTTTTTTTTGTAATTCTTGGCAGCCAATGACTCAATCATGGCAGCCAATTGAAACATTTTCTCCCTGTGGATTTCTGAAAAACACTGCCTTGCTGGCTTATGTGGGTGTCCCATTAGAAATAAACAGAAGTGCTTTTGGCTGCCTTGTCTCCGTTCCCCCTGGTGCCTTTTTAAGTGGAGCCATGTTATTTTTACATTGCTGTTTGTCAAGGCTTAGATGGATAGGTACTGTATGACTGGCTGTTTGGAGACATGGAGGCAGGTCCCACAGTGATTTGTCTCAGCGACTGTTGGACAAGTGTGTAGAGGGACAGCGGGTGCTGAAAAAAAGTGTATATATGTAGGTGTGTATGTGTGTGTGTTTTCCAGATTTAATTTCTATGCATTCATGCTCATACTTTGGCATTTTCCAGTAGATACAAACGTTTGTGTGTATCCGAGCACAGCCATGTACTAAAGTTCAGGAAAGGTTTTGATCCTGTGATGTTACAAAGAAAAGCTGAAGAAAGGGTGGCTGTAAAGCACCACAAATATTCAGGCAAAACAAACTTGAATCAAAATACAGAGAGATTAAACTCTTGGGAGTAGCAGTGGAGAATACAATTGTTTGAATCAAAGAAACTGGAATACCATAGCAACATGTGGTATAATGCACAGTAAACTAATCAACCAGTATCTACAGAGATACTATAAATTATGTAGTATATACCAAAAGGTCTATTTTCAGCAAACACAGATACAAGCATATCTATAATGAATTCAAGTTAAAATTACAATGAATAGTGAATGTCTCTTCATTTTAAAATAGATACAAATGTTCATTCTGGCTCATTCTTGTCCTTTGGCAATAATCAGTAACAAAATGCGGATACATGGTTTGTCTACACTTTCGTACACATTTTGTGGACTTCAGTAGTTGGTATCCTTTTTTTTTTAAGATGGGTACATTTTTTTTTGTTTCAGAAGTTCATATGACCTGAATTATTATTATTTTTTTAATTTTCTTTTTTCTTTCCTTTTCTATTATTTTGGTCATAGTTGTCCACTGGCCTGCTGTGGCCCTTCTGTATGGAGTACTCCCTGTTCTCCCTTTGCTAGCGTGGATTCTCTGCACGTTCTCGAGCTTCCTCCCTCAGTCAAAAGATTTGCTGATCCTAAATTGGCCCTAAATTGGTGTGGACATTTTAATGTTTGGCACCTTGAATAGGCTCCACCCCCTCCAGTTTGTTGTCACAGCAAAGTAGAAGAAGGCAACACCTATTAAGTTATTAACAACAAAACAGACCACCAAGCTGGCAAACAACAAAAACTTTGGGAAAAAATGTCTAACCAGTGCTGCCAATGATCAGCCACTGATTGCCAATGGCATAATTTAATTATGTGCAATGACTATTTACTAGAGATGGACCGATCCGATATTACGTATTGGTATGGTCTGATACTGACCTAAATTACTGGATCGGATATCGGAGAAAAATAAAAAATGTAATCCGATCCATTAAATATCACGAAAGCACCTCACAAAACTTGCAACACGCTGTAACTCACCTCAGAACGTTAGCACGTCGGAGCAGTATGCATCACCTGATAGAGCGGCTGTGGCATGCGGGACCTGTTGGTGGTCTGGATAGCATTTGGAGCTTCGCTAGCAACCCGGCATTTCATCTCCGACAAAGTTATCCCGAGAGAAGTAAAGCAAGTGTGTAAGTCCATCTCTGAATGTTTGTAAAGCATTCCTGCTTTAAGCTTAACAAGCGACTGCCTCTCCTGCTGCTACTTCAATCATGGAACTGCTTAACGATCAGCTGATCGTCTTTTCTGTCGCGAGTCTGTGTCTCTAGTTGCTTTTGGCCCACTTTGCACCAGAAAGAGGAAACCAGCGGCTGAACAACAGCAGCACGTTTAAGCTTGATCAGCTGTTGTTAGAATGTATTTAATATTACTTTCTACTCGAGGATCTTTTTCTATGTAGCTGACGCTGGTAACTGTGCAGGGGCGGATCTAGCAAAGTTTAGCCAGGGGGGCCGATAGGGCATTAACAGGGAAAAGGGGCACAAAGACATACTTTTCTTTCTTATTCTCATTTAAAATGTCTAGCTTTTAATAAATAATTATCTGACACCCAAAGTTTTAATTTGATGTAAAATGAATAGAAGTCAATTACTGTATATAGTAACTATTAAGTCTAATATATATACCCTAGTAAGCTATAGTACTTTTTCCTTTGGGAAGGTACTATCTGTGCAGTCTGCAATTTTGTTGAAGAAAGATGTTGAATCTATTTAATATTTCTTGAAAAATAATTGATTTCTGTGCATTTTTTTTTTTCACACTGCATCAAATTAAGGTTGATTACGTCGATTAAGCATCATGAGGTGGAGCGTGAGGGGTGGTTCCCTATTTTTTATTTATTTATTTTTGTTGTTGCTGGGAGTTGGAACCCTATTAGTTAGGTTGCTTAATATTTATGCTAAGTACTCTTTAAAATACCAGAATAGGGAGGATGGTGTAGGTTTAAGTTTATTAGATTGATCAGTATTGCTGAACTATGAAATATTTTTTTTGCATACAGGTATAACAGAATAGCTTTAGTGTACTTGTTGTTTTAAACTTGAGTATGAACTTATACAAAATGCAGCAAGATATTTAAAAAACACTTTTGTTGATTAAAAAACACTATATCGGATTCATATCGGTATCGGCAGATATCCAAATTTATGATATCGGTATCGGTATCGGACATAAAAAAGTGGTATCGTGCCATCTCTACTATTTACTGAAGCTTTTCTTCTTTGAATAGTAAATTAATCTTAAAATAATATCCGAAGACAAAAAACACAATCTCTTTGGAGTGATGAATACTATACCCATCTTTAAATAAACCTAAATGGAATATTTACTCACTGATTTGCAGTTCTTAGATTTATAACTGCTGATCTTTTCATTATTTTATTGGACTTTCTTTTTCTTTAGTGATGTAAATGGCACCCAACAGGAGAGTTAGTTCCACCAACTGTTCATCTTGATGAGTCAAACATGGAAACAGGCATTAACTGGAATTTAATTTTGCCAATTTTATTGCTTCTTTGCCAGTTTTATAGAAAGCTAGTTAAAATTTGGACTGCACTTGGATAGAAACTTGATGCGTGTGGATGCACACTAATTTTTTCCTTCTTCATTGGCTCCTGTACATCTGCTTATGTTTCCCCCGCTACACAATGACTTGGTAATCCCCAATTAGACACAATAATTTTATTTATGGAGCAGCTGTCCCTACAGACACCTGATGCGCACATAAACACACAGACATGTACAAGCCTTCAGAATACACATGCAAGCACAGACAGTCTCTGAATACCCACTACTACTACTATATTACACACAAATGGCCCAGGCCTGCATACTCTGCTGGATTGTGTGGGCTTGCTCACCAGATGCCTGCTGAATAATCAATGTGCCATCATCTGACATTCTTCCAGTGTACGTGTGTTCATGTATGTGTTTGAACTCCTTCCTTTCAAGATGTGGGCTTAAAAATTAAAACTAATTGGATTGCTTTGAAAAGTGCCCATGTATTGGGTTAAATGATTATTTTGTTCATTTTATTATCTTACTCACCTCAATATTTCATTTTCTTTTATTTGAGTTCTTTCACTCACATAGCTCTCATTTTTATTTTCTCTATCCACTGTCTTCCTGGAAGTCACCCCAACACCTGCGCCCCCCCTCCCACTCTCTGCTTCATGCCTTCTCATTGCACATGTGCTGCCTAATTTGCTGTCCAGAAAGTCTTCAATGATTATTGTCTCCAATTTGTTACGTCTACCTTAAAGCCTGTCTAGATTGCTGCAGACTGTGTTGATGGCAGACACTTGATATAGAGTGGTATGAGCGTAGCAGAAAAACTGAATCTGAAATGAATATTGTATAAAAATTACAACTGAATGTTTATCGTAGGTGTCGCTATTGTTGGCACGAGAGAACCCCTTATCCCCCAGTTTGTTAAATTTCGGAGTTAAAAATGCTGCTTTGAGTGATTTCCATTATGGCTACTACATATGCATCACACACTCTCACTCACACATGCCCGCACCTCTGCATAATTTCTGTAACAAGTAGCCTCTTATTTACAGCAAATCTGCATTTGCCACTTAACTTCCTCGCTTTGGCAGCCCACTGCAGTGGCACAGTCATGGTGCACATTCATCTAAGAAGTCCTTAAGCCACCCTCTCATTTTTTTTTCTTCCTCTCCGTTTATTGAAAAGTCTTTATTTCTCATTATGTCAGACCCCAGATTGCTCTTTTTCTCTTTGTTCTTCATATGGGTAATTTCACAGTCACTAATTCATGCCTAAACTGGTTAAGCACTTGTTCATACAGTCTTCGACTTGGTTATGTGACTAATTACTCTTCATGAATGAGGATTCCTAAAGGTGCTTGTATATGTCACCAAAGGATAACAGAAAGAGTATGTGGGTGTGTATACATGTCATTATTTACATAATTTTACTCTCAGTGATGTATGGAATAACTGGGGTCATGAACCCTCTCAGATAAAAGCAGCATTATACACTACTACTTTCTTTGATACTTTGCAATACTTACTTTTCTGTCAAAGGTTTAAATAAACCCACTGTATCAAAGTGAAATGCAAGAATCAGTTTGGCTTGAAGAAAAAAACAAATAATAACATTTTAGGAACATAAACAGTTGTTGGCACTGGTTTAAAAAATGTCAAGAAAATTAAATGATGTGAAAATTAGTTATGGGAACTGAAAACTGGTTCTAGTTAAGAGTCAGTTTCAAAGAATTCTTTGGATTCATATGCCTCCAAGCTTTGGTTGAAGTGAGATTTGGCAGGTGGGGGAACCATATATATGGCAAGGCAGCAAAATAACCTTTATCAGATTTGATGGTTTTGTTACTGTCACGGTATGGCATGGCAAACCGTGGAAGGAGTGGGGAAGGAGGACCCAGGCGCGGTGCTCTATGTATAAACAGTGTGTTTATTTACAGTGTGCAACAAAGTAACAATAAATCCCCGTGTTTTCCCAGACTCCCGTGTCGTGTCTCTCCGTGAATAGTCCGTGTCTCTGTGCTCTCCGCTCCCGTGTCAGCACCCCCCGGTGCTCGCTGCTCTCGTGTCTTCCACGCTCCTCCTGCGGGAAACAATAGACGCAGCCGTCAGGACACATACAACTGCGGGCATACACACACACTAACTCAATCAACGGGACGACTAACGTGGAGCCTCAAGGAAATGATCCCGCGTCGGTGGGAGCTCCAACTCTCTCCTAAGTAGCTCCCCCGATGAGGCCTGATCAGCAGCAGGTGTGTGACTTCGGGTGTGGCCAGTCCCTCCGCAGGGCCACACCCCTCAAGCCTGCAGGTGGCCGAGCTCCATCCTCCAGGCACACCCGCAGACATACACACCCATACCTCGCCTAAACATATGAGTGGGACACAGACTAGCACAGCACAGAAAAACACACACATATGTACACGCACAGAGAAGGGGAAACGACGCCAAAAATACATAATAATAATACAGGTCCATGACTGCACAGGGGTCCTAGGTCGCCCAGTCCCAGGACCCTGACAGTTACAGACTTTTCAAAAAAGTGTTTTTCTTTCACAAATGTGGAGATTAAATTGTGTTAAAATGTACAAAACAGTGATGTCATGTTTTGTGACGACTACAGAGAGACTTGATAAATTTAGGAATCTTATGATTTAATAAAGAAATTTGCAGACTTGCACAGAGATGGTAACATTCTGATGACTGATAATGGAGACGAAGACAACAGACGACAAGGACAGGGAGGAACAGGGGTTTAAATGCACCAAGGAGACTGTCAGAGAGAACTCGGGACAACTGGAGACATTTAGGGATGCAGGGACTGACAGAGACAGGGAAGAAGTCTCATCGTGACAAGTAAAGTTTATCTTGCCTGGCTGGGCAGCTCTCTGGGTGCTTAGCACCCCCAAACCTCTGATCCTAGAATCGCCTCTGCTGTGAAATCCAGTATTGTTAGTTAGTATTGTTAGCTGCTGTTAGCCAGCTTTAGTGAAACTTTCTTTGGTGGCTCTAACATTGTTGGACTTGGTTACAAAGCAAAGAAACTGTCATGCGATGTGAAAATGTAGACAAACTGTTTATCAGAGGGAAGGTGTGAATTTTAGGACGATCTAGCCATTAGCTGGCATAATGTTAGCTTATAACCAGGGGTTGCTATTGTTTAGCCCAGCGGTCCCCAACCCTTTTTGCGCCACGGACCGGTTTATGCCCGACAATAGTTTCACGGACCGGCCTTTAAGGTGTCGCGGATAAATACAACAAAATAAAACTAGTACCAGTACCGAAAAAAAGAAGATTTATTCATAACACACGTGTAGGACTGGACTCTCCCAAACACGTCACTATAAGACTGGACTCTCACACACATCACCACACGCACCACCACACATTCCCTATAATCCTATAATTCCTATAATTTATAATCCTTATCTTTATAATCTCTTCTGCTATTTGCACATTCTTTACTGTAAATTCCTAAGTTAATTTCTAAATTTTTGTAGTAAACTGTAAATTGTAAATATTGTAAAACTTTTCTTCTGTCATTTAATGGTCGGGCATTGTACAGCTACAAGCATTTCACCCCCATGTCATACTGTGTATGGTTGTGTGTGTGTGACAAATAAAATTTGAATTTGAATTTGAAAAGACCCAGGAAAACCGAGTTAACGATAAAAACGATAACAAAATAACGCTGAAAACCGATAAAAACCCTGAAAACCATACATTTCACACCTGAGCCTCAACTCTCGCGGCCCTGAGGTTGGGGACCGCTGGTTTAGCCCGCTCCCTGTTAGCTCCTGAGACAGGAAAATGACGAATAAATAAGCATTTTTATGCATGTTTTTGTTTGTTTGACCCTGACTTCCAGTCAGGAGAGAAGGTGAGGTGAGGAGGATGAGGTGGGAGAGAGAACGGTGATGGAGAAGGAAAAAAAACAATAGAAAATGGACAAATTAATATATAGGTTGAAAGACCTATTTTTGATCATTAAATTAAAGGGTTAGGCATGCTACGTGTGTTTATATGATTAGGTGGAATTACAATGTCTCAACCACTATATTCAAAGAAACTTTGGTGCTTTCATAAACTAGTGCCCACTCCTATGTACTTTTAATAGCTTAATTCTAAATTTATGAGAATGCATTAAATTGTTGGAAGATATAATTACACACTAATCAGTGTATATTTATGAGTGCAAAATGCTTTTTTTCCTAATAAATAATGTTAAAAATTATTTATGTACATTTAGGGACTTCCTGCATACGTATACTCTAGCGCTCTCATGCTATGTGAAGATGATAGCATATATTAACATGCCATGTCCATAAATTTAAGCTGAATGAGAAGTCAATTTCACTCACTCCAGAGGCATAATTTCCTTCCTAAATACAGAACTAATCAGATGTTTAGGCAAGCTCCAGCCATACACTTTCTGAACTGCTTATCTAACTAGGGTAGTGAGGGTGGCATGGGGCAGGAGGAAGGAGTTCCTGATGTCTCAGCTGACATCAGCCGAGAGGCGGGCTACACCCTAGAGAGGGTACTAGTCCATCAAATACAGAAAGGTCTTGTTACCCTGGAAATATAGCATATACAACTGCATGGAGCAAGTGCAGCCACCGGAGCTGATCGTACCCACCCAAGACAATGCTTGCAATTCCACTAAATGCACCACAGCATGCTCAGAAGTATCCCGGAAGCTGATGTCTTTTCAGTCCCTCAATCTTCTGTAATGTATAATATCATACTCACCAATAGGGCTGGGCTATATCATACCGTTTATGGTAATACCGGTGTAATTTTGGGCAACAATAGGAAAATGAAATATCGCGATAGAATATGGGTAAAACGCGCATGCGCAGTGCCTATGTTTACATACGCACATGGCGGCGACGCAGAATGAGAAGAGCGAAAGTGGATCGTTAAATGAAATGGATGACTCAGAATTGGTTTGTAAAAATGCTGCAACTTCAGTGGTGTGGAACTGGTTTAGCTTTCGTCCGTCAGATACACAACAAAGCACTATTTTTGGTAGAGCATGCTAGCAGGCTGTTGTTATTACCGTGTTGTTTGGAAAATATGGCACACTTAAAATCAATCCTTTGATTTTTCTGAAAATCGACAGTGCCCCTTATAATCCCGTGTGCCTTATGTATGAATTCTGGTTGTGTTTACTGACCTCGAAACGATTTTATGTGGTACACGGCGCTCGAAAATCTGTCAAATGTTTTAGTACGACTTTGCTAAGCTATAAACCCGCACAGCTTATTGGATTGTCGGAGCATTACGGCTATCGTAGGCAGGCGCCTCGCGGAGTGATACGTACTGTGCCTCAACATAATATTACCGTATTGTGTGTGTATAACCTCTTTTTAAATTTTGTGGATATTATACATGGTTATGCTGAGGATGTGTCGGACAATTTTCCCTGGAAATGCCTTTTGGTTAAACTGTCAGCAAGGAATTTGCACTGTTACGTTTTTATATAACTTTAATGCACATAAAAAACAGCTGCTTGTTAAGTGAAAATACATTGATGGGGTTTTTTGCACTAATAAAGTTGTGGAGTTGTAAAGTATTTTGTCTAGTGTCAATTATATCGTCAGTTATATCGTTATCGCAAATTTTCAAATGTATATCGTGATAAATATTTTTGGTCATATTACCCTGCTCTACTCACCAATCACTCAAAACATGGCAACAAGACTAAAAATGAGAAAACGCATGCAAATTTTGAGAGCTGTTCTTGAAATCTTTAACCCTTACAAGGATTATTTGGGTGAGGTTTACATTTACTTGACAATGTGTACAAATTTGTGGCTGTGCAATTTTCATGACATTTCACTTACTTGCAGCTGGGGAGAATCAACAAGAAAATATAATAGTATTATGCCATTAGCAGTGTAGCCTCTCAGTAAGGAGGTCATGTGTTCGAATCTGCTGTCCAGCTGGTGCCTTTCTGCGCGGCATTTGCATATTTCTCCTTATCTGCATGGATTCTCTGCAGGTGCTCTGGGATACTCCCACAGACCAAAGATGTTAACTGGTGTTTCTAAATTGCCCTTAGGTGTCAATGTTTGTATGGTTGCCTCTTATGTCTGGGTGCACCCAGCCTCATGCTTTATGACAGATGGGATGGGCTCCAGCCTAACCATGACCCTACAAGAAGATGGATGAACCAATGAAAGCAATAGAGCTAGCTAGCAGTTATGTCAACAAGAGAAGCTTTTTAGAATATTTGTAATTACTTGTGCTGAATCCATTTCTTCTCTCCCCTGAATTTGCACATCTTATGGGCTTTAAGGATACACATAATGTGTTTTGGTGAGACAAGATAACTGTAAACTTGTGTTCAGGTGTTCCGGAACATTAATAAACGTCTTTTGGACAGTTGATCTTGTTGTTCTTTTTTTTTAGTAAACATTTTATCATACCTTGAACAAATTATGTCCAAAGCTGAAAGATGTAAAAAATTCAGACTTATCCAAGAAAATAACACCATTTCCCTTTAATTAGATCCTGCAATTGACTGACTGATTAAACCTTTAGGGTTGATTTAGTGTCTGCTGTGATTTATGTTGTTATCCTGACTGAAATTCAGTGAGTATGAACTGGAATTACATTTCTTTATTTAAGTCGGAAGAAAGGGCATTATTTCCATTTGTTTATACGCTTTCAGACTGTTTTGGAGTGTTTTACAATTACAAGCCAGACAGAGCAGACAAATAATGTTGACGGGAAGGGAGGCCAAGTGGAAGACAGAAAAGAATTGTACTTGCTGCTGTTAAAATGGAAAATATCAAGCGGTATTCAACCGATGACTGTAATTTAGCCAAACCTCTTCAGGGGTGCTTGACAAGGCATATTATACAAGGCAAATGCTTTTTGGAAAGCAAAAGAATGACAGCATCCTTTTTTACTTCACAAGATATGGCTTCAGTTCAGTCATGGCACTCTTTTAGCTGAGAACTGGACATGTCTCAATGTTTTTGTTCAGATTTTCAACCATTGCTTCCAAGTTATATCAAACAGACATAGAGCACAAGTTAAAGGTGGCCTGAGCTCAGAATGATAATACACTATCCCAATAGATGGAGCTATAGGGTTACATGTCACTGTTTTAGGCTATAAGTACCACTAATATACATGAACCAATCCTCAGCACTACCTCAAATAAATTTACATTGTTGATACATTATTGGCAACTAAGAAAGAACATCTCCCATCACAGTTTCTCAGAGAGAAGAAAGTTACTTTTCCAGCTAACTTTGACTGCATGAAAAAGGGGTTAAAAAGGCAGAACTACACACACACACACACACACACACACAACATACAGACAGGCAGTTTGACAGACAAGGTTGGGGAGAATAGATGTGGGCAGGTTCAGTGATTCTGATGTCAGAGGCGGTCTGAATGCTTTCTGTGTCTATCCTCTCTCCACTAGACCTTACATGGCAGTTCTCCTCTCCGGGGTGTTCTGAGAAGACAGGAGGGGTTGCTGGAAGAGAGGAATAGAGGAATGGGGAGGGGGGCTACGATGGCAGGTACTAGGGGATTGTTCCAATGCCCTTGACATGACGGAAACACTACAATAAGGAAGAAAGAGGCAGCCAAGAAGGGAGGATCACAAAAAAGAAAGCCTGAGGAGGATGTTCATGTCTGCTTCAGAATTGTTTTTTTTCTTTTCGCTTTCTTTTTTTTTTAGAGGACTTTGTGTGTGTTCATGTCTATTGTATTAGCTAAGTGTGCTTCAATATGTATGGAGGTTTGCTTGTATATGGTGTGTTGCTTCTTAAGATCAAGGCTTGTGTATCTTAAAGGTTCTGGCAGTGTGTCTCAGGCAAGTATGTATTTTTTTAAAGCAGTTAAATGTATGTGAGTAAGTGTGTGTATGTGTTCACTGTCCAAACCCAGTACAAGTCCCAAACCAGGGCTTTTCTTTGGGCTAGCAGATGTTTTGCTCTCACCTTGCCATACCTCATAAAGCGTGATGGCTTGGGACCCTGGGGCCAGTCTGGCAAACACACACATGCAACCACCTATGCACACACCCACACACACTGGCATACATGCACCCTCTACCTTACTGCCACCATTATAAAGCCATGGTGCACACACACACACACACACACACACACTCACACATACACGTGCAGAGACAGAAGTGGGCAGTGGTGTTCCTGTGATTTGTCGTTGCACACTAACATATAGAGAAAAAGTGTCAAGGGCAAAAAGTGTGTATGTATGAACATCACAAAAGCTAAAGAGTCAGGAAAGGAGAATAACAACACCTGCACTTACACACAGGAGATGTAAAGAGAAAAGAGTTACTAGACTTTGAAGTAGCCACCAGAAAAGCACAATTATGTATGAGCAATAAAAAAATGAAGCGATCGCAGCCTTGTGTTCAGTGCTGGTCATAAAAAAAAGGTATATTTTTACTTCAGTTTCACACTTTCTACATTATTAAACCTATAGACAAACTTTACGTCTGATTATTCTGATCCAGGTCCTGTGATCTTTGTTGTCAATCCACAGCTACTGTTATTAACATTAGACAAGAGCATGTGGATGGAGGGGAGACAGAGGAACCTATTCCAAAGCAGCACATGTTTTAAGCTGATAGAAAGTCATGTAGATTACAAACTCTGAAAGGTCAGATCCCCTTCAGACATTTCAGAAGAAGAAAAAAAACATTTTTCCCCATTATGAATAAATAAATACCTTATCAGTTTTCTGCTTCTTAAAATTACATACATACCTCCTTTCCCACTGGAAAATCCCGAGTCCATGAATATGAAAAAGAACTGCTGGATACAAGATGCCCCCCGCCGCACAGAACGACCATCATCAGTGTAGTATTTACCTCATTTAGAGTTCACTTAGGCACTCCTGATTGTTGCCAGGATGGAAACTATTTGGTAACCAGGACAGGGTTTTCCATATTCATTTATTTGACTATTAAAACACTCCATGTTTGATTGTAAGGTAATGTTTTTATAAAGCCTTCAGCCACTGTTGAATAACTTGTATCCCAATTTACTTTGTTATTACGATTTAAAAAAATAATAAAATAAAAACTATTCAATAATTTATTTGTTTTGGGTTTTTATTTTGTTTCTAGGAAAATATCTTCTATAATTATCTGGATTAAGCACAATTATCATAGCAGTACACTTTGGGTGTATTGCCTATAAACAAGACATAATTACTAAAAAAGAGAAAATAAACCATCAGCTAACATATTAAGTAACATATTTTACAATAATGTTAATGTATTTAAACCAAATTATCTTCAAATTACACTGAGTCATTTTAATTGTGTTATTTTTTTCCTTCCTCACTATTCATATTTCTTTCAGTTCATCAGTAATCCAAATTCTATTTCTGATAGATAGTTGTTTATAACAGTTTATAACACATGCAAACAGACATTTGAAAATTTAAGCATGAGGCTGCACACAAGGAGAGAAATGCACATCCATAAGCACACATGTATGGATTGACTTGGATTGACATACATGCAAAGCACCAGGTTTGACAGAGAGACCAGAGGACGTTCAACACTACAAATACTGCTGAGATTCTCATTAAAACCCTAGAGGGAAAATCCTTTTTAATCGTAGGAGCATTACCCCAGTGGTAATCCAAAATGGATTATACTGAACTATAAAACTGAAACAACCGCAAGGTGGCAGAAAGCCTGGCAACACCCAGCACAGCACTTACTTAAGGATTTTGCTTTTTAACTCTCAAATGGCCAGCCTCGGTCAGATCCAACTATAGATATATGAGGTCTTTATTTTGTCAGTCCATATTGTGTGATGTTTTTATTAAAGTAGGCATATTTCTCTGGAGGACAGAGATGACACTCATGTTTTGCAGAAACTATCTTCAGTCCACTGATACTCAAAATTATGTAATTGCAAAATCAAGCAAATTCATATGTTTTTTTTTCCTTCTAAGTCAATGCGGAAAACATGTATCGTGCCACAGTTTTCAAATACTTAATTAAAACACTAAATAATAATTTAGATAATTTGAAATATCATTTACAGAAAGATATTGTAAAAATTATGTTTTCTTCATTTTTTCATGCTGATATTTATTTTGATATGTCCATAAATATATGATCACTTACTGCACTTGATGGTCTAATAGATACAGAGACGTCAGATAGACGTGCAGATCATGTCAATATTGGGTCCATCTGTCAATGACCAATTCTGATATCTATACAATGCCCCAACTAGGTCCACAATTTGGACATCCAACCATGGCTTGGACGTCAATATGATGTTCAACATTTGAACTTTGGACTGGCTAATTTCTTTAGACGTCATGTAGACATCTATGACAGGTGCAAGAAATTTACATGATTATTAAATGTAATATGTTTTTTATTTAAAATTGTCAACATTGTTGATACATATGAGCATGATACATATGAATACAGATTGTATATAAACAAAGACAATTTATTATATGGTAGCCTATTGATTTATTTATTGCATGTTTTGTTTTTTTTATTTTACATTTTCCCGTTTTTCTTTAACTGGTTTGTTTATTTCAATTAATCAGCTTATTTGTTTGTAACCAGCTTAAATCTGTCATTTAATAAAATGTACTGAAAGTTGTGTAAAAATTTAAAATAATAATGGTTAAGGTCCTTAGAAAAATTTGGGAATTTGTTTTTGAAAGGAGTACAATGTGTTTACAAGAAGTTTACAAAAACATTTGCCCTATATACGGTTCAATCCTGTTTTATTTTGAAAAACTCTTGATTGTAAGAGGAAATGATCAGTGTGGTTGCAATTGTTAGCTGGACTGAGAGAAGTTATGGTGGAAAGTAGGAGAAGTTTGTGCCAGTATGCATGTTTAAACTGGACAATCTGCTAAACAGTCTCTAAGAAGCTGGGGAATTCACACTGTAGCTGCTCAATTTTGTTTTAGCGTCAAGATATCTTGGAGATGTCTGCTGATCACTCTGCATTCCTTCACATATAAGTATATAACTGATGTACAGTGGTCCCTTGCTATAACGTGGTTCACCTTTCATGGCCTTGCTGTTCGCGGATTTTTTTTGTGCAATTTTGCATGCTTTTTTTTATTTTTGTTTTTTTACAGTGCATTGTGTTCTGCGTCCTGATCGGCTGTAGACCATTGTCAGTCAATCTTGTGCAGTATCTCCTGCACAGTACAGAATGCGTTCAGCTTGTCAAATTTACATAAATTTTCGATCGCTAGTAGTGTGACTCTGAAGTGCTGTACTGTATGTTCGTAAGTATTCTCCCAAAAAACAAGAATGTTGACGAAATGTCATCACCTGCATGTGCCTTTGGTTTCATTCTATAATACTGCACTTATTTTTCTACAAGCTTTGAACTTTGAGAGTGTTTAAACAAGAGAGAAAAGTGTGAAAATGTTCAGCCTGTCTGAGAAAAGTGTATAAAGTGTGTAGTGAGGGGTTTTACAGGCTTAAAACATCTATAATAATTGTAAAAAATAAAGCTGGCTACTTCGTGAATTTTACTTACTATTTTTAGAACGTAACTCCTGTTCCATTTCAAAAGTTGGCATTCTGTTCCAGATCCTTTTCCATTAGCTTCATTTGATTGTCTCAGCTGCGGATTATTTTTAAAATTAACTGGCAGTGTATAGAAAACATGTCCTCCATCCTCTGGAAACATGGGACTACAGAACCTATAGAAGCCATATAAAAACAACAACTAAAATGAGTCTAAATCACATTTGACCCATAGATAACCCATATACAGAGGTCCTACAGACGTCAACACCAGACGTTCAGTAGATTTTTAAAAAAGACACTGCCTTCAGTGGACCAAAACTGGACTTCCAAAAATGACACATAAAAGACTCTGACGTCACTTTGCACACTGGGTAAGTGTTAATGATGGGTAATGAGCACAGTCTTGCTTATTCTATATTCAGCCAAAGACAAAGCAATCAAATGAAACAAAGAATGTTACAACATTACAAAATACTGGACTGACTAAGGAACCATTATTTGAGCAACATGGAACAACTAAAAACCTAGATTTTGTTAGTTGAGATAGTCACCATTATGTATTTGATTAGGTATGGATGCGCTGATAGCATTGATGTGATTGTACTTTTAGCACCCTCGATGGGCGATTGTGTGATTCATTTTGACATGCAGTCACATTACACAAAGTGGAAGAAAGTAGGAAGTTTGAAGGAAGTTTGTGCATGGTCCCGATCCACTTATAGCTGCCCTCCTTTATCTTTTGTGGCATCGTCTGTATGGGACTTGTTTATTACTTATTACTTACCTCTAATATCATGATTATATTTTGCAACACTGGTGAAGTTTGGTCTGTAAAAAAATGTTAAAGTTGCATGGGCTGAGAGTGCAACTATGCTTACTCTAACAAAATATGTGCTACAGAACAATAGGAGATTTAAAGATTATACTTTGTATAATTGTAAATGAGGTATATTTTTACTTCAGTTTCACACTTTCTACATTATTAAACCTAGAGACAAAGAGTAACTGTCTTCAGAGTCTTAATGGAAGAAAGGTTTTGAACCTTGATGGCAATTTCTCTGGAAGCAAGATTGAGGAGGTTTATATATTATGACCTTGCCAACTGTGTGTGGACTGAGCAATGCCTGCCCTTTTGCTGGTGCACTACACAAAGGTCAAGTGTGTGGTGGTGGCGGCTCACTAATGAATGCACTTTCTGGGTATGTCTTTACAGCAGTTAGGATTAAAGAAAATATGACTGGGTGGGACTAGCTAAAAGGGGTGCAGTTATAGTAAGGAAACAGTTATAACCTAAAAGCCAAAAATGATTTGTTTATTTTATGACCTAAAATTATTTGTGTTGACAGTCACTAACTGCACAAAGAGTGTCAGCCGTTAAACTATTAGCAAGATATTGTGAAATGTAGGTCTGTTTTCCATGCATTTTGGTAAGAACTATAGTTACATTAGAAAATTATTAGACGCATCTACCTAACACAATAAACAGTATTGTGTTACGTAGATGGGAAAATACAGAAAATCAATAGTGAGCTTGACTTCACTCTTTACATTTATTAGCTTACAGAGAAGAAAACATTGCCCCTGCCTTTCTCTTGTTCTCAACCCATTTAAGTCTTGGTCTGCCTCAATGCAATGTGCCACGGGATATGACTTGACTTCACTTTACATGGTATTCCAGTGCTGCATTTCAGTCATACACAAATATAGAGGGGGAAAAATGTCTGCAGTCAAATGAAGTCTCACAGCTTACCAACTTTCATCTTTATTTGTGTTTTTGAAGAACATGCATACAGAGACACAGACAAGCACAATGACGGGCTGTCTGGGTTTTTCAGGCTTTGGGGAGCTTTCATCCTTCTATATGTCAATCAACTTTGGCCTGCTTTTTATCTTTTTGGGTGGACATTGCTACATACAAACATGCAGCGAGAAAAGCTTTTATGTCTGTATACCTAACCCAGTATTCAAAGGCTGAAACTTTCTATATGCTATCTTCCTCTGACTGGTATAAATAGAGCAACTTGAGAGGTGCTAGGTTTAATCTTAAAGCCCATCACAGATGACAGCACGGTGAAATAATCAAAAACTTCTTCAGCCGCTCTGCAGGCAGATTCCGTTGGTTATGAAGGAGGCCAAAGATAAAAGGATGCCTTTGAAAAGACATTCGATGCAGAGTCACATATGTCTCTCCCAATTTAGCCTAAACTGGTTCACTACCCCCTGACGAGACAACACATTTGCACATTCACACACATACACACACTCTGAAAACATACATGTACTAAGTGTAATGGAAAGACACAAAAGGACATGGTTATATATAAACATACAGCCAAAAAAAAAGTCCACGTTTGGGTGTGTATGTGCGTGCAAAAAAGCACATGTGTACAATCACACACAGGCAAGGCACTTGTCATTACTCGCTCCGTCAAAGTAGATCATACAGGCATTAATTGAGAGCGCAATCATGCTCTGAGCCCACGGTTCAAAGGAGCTGATAATAAGCTGTGATAGGTCCAGCTGATGGAAAAAGCCTGCCAGCAGGCACAGACACATGCTGGGTTTATGTGTATGTGTGCCTTTGTGTATTACTTTGTCCCTGCTTGTGCCCTTTTCCTTCTGTCACTGTAGAAAACATTTCCATTGAAAAACTTGTTTTTCGTTGACTTAAGATTTGGACCCCGATTTAAGCTTAGAGACACTAAAGTAAGATTTTGGTCCATTTTCAGTCTGCAAAGACGTAGTTGTATCTCTATGAAATGTACTATGCATTTCTCTCAATGTACCAGTTTATTTAGTGGTGAGGAAATCTAATCTTTTCACCAGGTGTAGATTCAGTACCCCACTGAACCCCAAATCAACACCACTCAAACCACACATTAGGTTTTTTAGGTGTTACCAGTGCTTTATATACAGCATGCATGTGTGTGTGTGTGTGTCCATGAGCAGCCACTCTAGCCACTAACTTGTCTTGTAGCCAGCTCTGTATTCCTGGCATTTCTGTGGTCGATAAGACAGTGGCATGCAATATTAATGCAGTCTGCTACTGTGGTTGGTAAGAGCCTTAGACACCCTCTGCTATTGTTTCAGAGAGAACTGGGAACAGTGAGCCTGAAACACAGAGGTGAAGAAAAAGCAAGACAGGAGGGAATCAACAGGGAGGGAAGTTAAAAAAAAAAGGAGGAACAGAGTATAAAGGAGGGAAAAAGTGATATACTGGAGGTAGAGGAAAACATAAAAGCAGAGTAACGTAAAAGGAGTGCCAAAAAAGAGGAAAGAAAGTAGCTGAAAGACAGAGGAAACAGAGGGTAGACACAGGTCAAGAGTAAAAAAGACCTGTGGATGGACAAGATGGATAGGAAAAGTAAAACTGGAGACATGAAAGAGTGGTGAGGAAATGAAATGGGGATGGAAGACTGATTTAGAGGATGAGTGGATGAAAGTGGAGGCAGGGAATTGAATGAGAGGAAAAGCTAACAGCACGATTAGATGGAAGGAGAAAAAAAGAGTAACTTAAATGTAGTGAGACTGTGATGAGAGGATAGCTTAGAGAAATGAGAGATCATAAAAGCAGTTAAGGTAACGGAATGATGGGAAAAGGGAGAGATGTAGAGTGATCACTGTGCCCATGATTATCAGCAGTATTGAGGACAAATGGATAAAGGACCACACATTGTAAGGTCAAGTAAAAGGAAGCTACTCATACTGCACACAGAGCATGTGTGCCATTGCAATGTTACTTTTCCAAATACAGTCTGTATCAATATTAGTGTACATGTTATTACAGACAATTTACATGTTGGGTAGCCACATTCAAGCAATTGAAAGCAGAGAGTTCCTGTAACCTGACAGAAAACATGAGTTCTACAAAAATGCTCACTTTTTGCATGAGTGTAAAATCACAGAATAGAGAACCCTGACCCAAGTTTGCATGTTTTTAATGATGCACCCTTGTTGTAATCTAGGATTCTCCAGAGAAAGTTTTCAGAAGTCAGCTCTTAAGTGGACTAGATTTCTCATGAGACTGCCTTTGGGTGCCTCATTTGCTTTATTACTTACTGTATATGCCTCTCTCTCTCTGGCTTCTTTCCCAAGTCTCACTCATGATGATTTAATTCAGGAAGTTCAAAATGATTTAAGTGTCAGCAGGTGGTAATTTATTTATGTTCTTTTGGTAGGTTAATGACTGCATACCAAGAGCAGTGAAAGAAAAGAGGCGAGGTTAAGCTCAAATTCAGTGGTATTTCCAAGAAACTGCAGTTAAATTATGGTCCTTCAGCATGTTAATTCCCTCTGCTATGAAGTTCAGTCATTTGTCAGGGATAGAAGCTCCAGTGTTTCATTTTAGATGGCGCTTGCTAGAACCCAGGGTGGGACCCCTATGTTGCGAATAAAAGAGGAGGGAGGAACCCAACTGTGAATATACATTTGTGCAATACAGTGTCCGGTTGGAACTGCTGTCTGCCACAGTTGTTTTCAGGGGCTGAGAGCTATGTGTGGAAAAATGCATAACTCAAACCTATTACAGCTTGCTTTTAGCATCAACTAACTCTGAGTGAAGTACAATGGTGCTGCACTTGATGATGCATTATCAGCTCTCAAATAGGTGAATTGTGGCTTTGGCTGTATTTATAGCCATTTTCAAAGTCAGTAAAGTTGTTAATTCAAAAGAAAGGAAAAAAAAAACAAACAAAAAGAAAAACATTTGAGTCCTTTCCAGATATAAACTCGGGAATATAGAGGCATTTGTTGCAAGAAAAACTAATTTAAGTTCCTAAAAATTTGCTAATACATGTTGTGATTTGTAGATGGTTTCAATTTGAGATTCTATTCAGTAAAACAAGATAATAATAAGAGAACATTGAATAGATAGTTGACTTTATTGGGATTTCATGTAAATACACGATTTTTCATTATTATCCCAAAACTTTGCCCCCTTCCAATAGGTAGAAGTATTCTCAGTAGAGGACTTTAAACATTACAAAAAATAGAAAATATACTACCTTCTTTACTGCAATGGTCCACTCACAACCTCTTCATTCAATAGCTTGTCATTTTACGCACACACACACAAACACACACATGCACAACCTCTATCTGTTGCACTTATCTTCCCCTTAAGCCCACAAGTGTTTGGTTTTCTGTTTTCCATTTGAGTCCTCATATCGCCAACACTGTATCTACTCACACTGACACTTCAAACCAGCGGGGTCAATGACCATGTGGCATCGCTTTGTACAGCAATAACATCCCCCTCACTATTCCTGTCTTCCCTGTCTCTCATTCATTTCCTTTACCCAGAGTGCATTTGCTCTGACCATTCACATCAGTGTCAATTCCTTATCACATGCATTATCTCAGGACCCACAGATCAACTGCCAGTGCTGTTTTGTTTTATTGATACTTCAATTATATAGAGTGTTGGTAAGGAAGCTGGGCACTCTGGTTGATCATTAGAAGGATGGTAAGGGGTGTTCTTGTGGGTGAGTATATGGGTGGCCAGAGGGTGGTAGATCACATGCTGGTATAACAGGTATTGATTATTCTAATGGTTACACATTAATATTCTATACGAAGTGGCCCTAGGCTTCAAGACAATCAACTGGTCAATAGGCTGTGAGTTTTTCACACAAGGCTGGATAGGTTTGAAAAGTTTGGGGTTTTCTTAATAAATGAAATCATCATTTAAAAACTGCATTTTGTATTTAATTGGGTTATAATATTATAATTTGTTAGATAAGCTGAAACATATAAATCTAACAAATATGCCAAAACCACAATAAAATAAAATAAAAATCAGGAAAATAGCAAATATTTTTTACAGGAGTGCAGTTCTTTTAGTGGAAAATAGATAGTACATTCCTAGAAAAAAAAGAAATGAAATCACAAATGATTCTTGAGCATATTCTTAATATTACTTCAGGTCTGTTGCAAAAGCAAATGATGATTTTTAACGATGATGGCTGATGATTTCAGTGCAATATTGGAATTATTTCCATTTGTGCTCAGCCATTATTGCTATGGGCTCCAAGGACATTTATGAACTGAATGTTATATATATTTATTTTGGAAAATTTGCAATTTTATGTTAACATAGACAAAGACACTGTAAGGCTTTAGCTTTACTTATTCCCCTGTTAAAAGCTTCCACTGCCAGATTTTAAATGTGCCACAAAAGACGCATGCTTTTTAGACCCGTTTTAAAAGAGGATTGAACTGTTACAAATAAGTGTGTGAACTTTGGTTCTGTTAGTAAGCTTACAAGCTTAGGCAGCTATGGACCCCCTTATAGACTTGGAAGATGGCTATAAAATGCAATTTCCTTCTTCATCATAGAAGCAGTAGTGGACAGTTATTAGGAATTCCAATAGTGACAGCCTTTTACTTTATCTGAAGAGAATTGTCAGACCATTCCTGCTGTCTGTGTGCGTGTGTTTGCAGTGTGACAGATGGCTCTGTCGGAGTTCTGGTATTTTGGAAGAGGCAGTGTACAAAACAGTGTACTTAACAATCTTTTGGTAAGATGAAGACTGCTTCAAACAAACTGAGAATTAAGGGTGCAGAGAAATGGATTATGCTTTAGGTGTGGTCTGAAGAGTTTCTGTCATTTTGTTTTTCAAAACTTGGGATTATAAAAGTCCTTTGGAATCAACATACATTCAAAGAAGATTTTAAACCAAACTTACTCATTCACGCTTGAAGGGACTGGAGATGATAATTTCATAGTGAAATGTAGAATTTTGGAGTATTACTGCTTCACCTTCAGTCAATGCCCACAGACAGTCCTATGTGGTATTGGACAAAATATTTCATCCCTCAACACTTCAGCACTCTTGGCAAGTTGCCATTCTGTCAAATCTAGCTAGCTAATGAATGAATATGTCAATCATGCATTAAAGGCTATGTCCAGGTAAGAAAAAAAATACATATGTGGATACCTGTCTGCATTGTGACAGACTAGACAGACTACTCACAATCACCCTTCAGCTCTTGGAACAAAAGATTTTTAATAAATCAAAGTAACAGCATGGAAGTTCTAGAGGACTTCTTTCGGGAGTTGATGGCAAGGCCACCAACATAGCCAATACCAGTGTGAGTGTAAAACAGAAAAAGGTGTTAAGAACATCACAAAGAAGACATTTTCAGCAAAATCTTCTGACAGCCGGTCTAATGAGGCACCCTGACGGAAATGTTACACCCCGGCCTAGGCAACCGGGGTGCAACGCAGAAAAATAAAAAAAAAGGAAAATAAAAATAATCCCAAAACGAGATTTAAAGCAAAACACCACATTTATTTACATCACCAAACACCAGACGTCAAACTATTTACAACGGGGGGGAAGATCGCGACCATGACACACTGAAACACAGGGTTTAAATACATAGAGGGAGCAATCAGGAAATGGACCACAGGAGGGAAACACAGCCGGGGCAACTCAGAACTGACGAGACAGGGAAACGTAAACTGAAAAGACTAAGATAACACAGACTTTCAAAGTAAAACAGGAAACACATAACAGTCACGCCAAAAACAACACACTGACAACACCGAAACGTAACAGTTCCCCCCACCCAAAAATCAAACATTTAACACCAAGTGAAAAGTTTGATCCAGACAGACGAAGCCGATGAAGGCTGGAGCGGTCCCACTGACCCTCCAGCAGATGACGAAGGCTGGAGCGGTCCCATGGACCCTCCAGCGAAGGCGGATGAAGGCTGGAGCGGTCCCACGGACCCTCCAGTGACGACAAAGGCTGGGGCGGTCCCACGGACCCTCCCCTCAGCGAAGGCAGACGAAGCTGATGAAGGCTGGAGCGGTCCCACTGACCCTCCAGCAGACGACGAAGGCTGGAGCGGTCCCTCGGACCCTCCAGCGAAGGCGGATGAAGGCTGGAGCGGTCCCACTGACCCTCCAGCGACGACAAAGGCTGGGGCGGTCCCACGGACCCTCCAGCGACGACAAAGGCTGGGGCGGTCCCACGGACCCTCCAGCGAAGGCGGATGAAGGCTGGAGCGGTCCCACGGACCCTCCAGTGACGACAAAGGCTGGGGCGGTCCCACGGACCCTCCCCTCAGCGAAGGCAGACGAAGCTGATGAAGGCTGGAGCGGTCCCACTGACCCTCCAGCAGACGACGAAGGCTGGAGCGGTCCCTCGGACCCTCCAGCGAAGGCGGATGAAGGCTGGAGCGGTCCCACGGACCCTCCAGCGGAGACGGACAGCTGAAGCGAAGGCAGACGAAGATGATGAAGGCTGGAGCGGTCCCACTGACCCTCCAGCAGACGACGAAGGCTGGAGCGGTCCCTCGGACCCTCCAGCGAAGGCGGATGAAGGCTGGAGCAGTCCCACGGACCCTCCAGCGAAGGCGGATGAAGGCTGGAGCGGTCCCACGGACCCTCCAGCGACGACAAAGGCTGGGGCGGTCCCCGGACCCCCCAGCGAAGGCAATCCCGGACGAGCCCCCATATGTTACACCCCGGCCTAGGCAACCGGGGTGCAACGCAGAAAAATAAAAAAAAAGGAAAATAAAAATAATCCCAAAACGAGATTTAAAGCAAAATACCACATTTATTTACATCACCAAACACCAGACGTCAAACTATTTACAACGGGGGGGAAGATCGCGACCATGACACACTGAAACACAGGGTTTAAATACATAGAGGGAGCAATCAGGAAATGGACCACAGGAGGGAAACACAGCCGGGGCAACTCAGAACTGACGAGACAGGGAAACGTAAACTGAAAAGACTAAGATAACACAGACTTTCAAAGTAAAACAGGAAACACATAACAGTCACGCCAAAAACAACACACTGACAACACCGAAACGTAACAGAAAGGTCACATGTCACTTGTGTACACAGTATAGCGGTATAGTCTGTCCCTGCAAATCATTATTAAATGCGTAGGTCTTGATCAAGGTAGTGCAGTCTCAGTGAACGCGCTATTTATTTCATTTTGCTTCAGTTCCTGATTCCATGGAACCTTCCATTAAACTTTAATATATTTTTACTTTTTATATAGAATACATTAGGTCATAAACTATTGATTGGATGCTGATATCTAAATGTAAAATGAATAAATCTTTTGTAAGACAGACTTCTTAGAGGTTAATTGAGTTCCTCAAGGATTTAATGTCATACTAGTCACTAGCACATTGCTCAATCTAGCACACTGGTCCACATTGAAATGTTGTATGGTAGAAAACACTGAATGGATTTGTGGTCCCCAGAGGTTGAACTGTGCAGTATTTGAAGTTTTTCTTCTATTGTCTTGAGCAGGATGGCATTTTTGATTGTAACTGACATGTCTTTAAAAACTGCAGGGTGAATTGCCATGGAATTTGTGAATCTCTCCTCAGGGTTAATATATTTTTTATTCATTTTTCACTTTTGCTGACTTTTGCATTTAGTTAAATTTAAACAAAAATCACACAAAGTATCCAGGCTAATCATTTTAGGATAATCATACTCATCATACTGACTTGGTGGATAACAAATCAGTGCGATGCGATAAGTGTGGATAATAAGTTGTGAAACTGCTTCTGAAAGCACAAATCGAGAACCTATAGAAAAGAAATAGAAATATCTGTTACCGTCTCTCATTTGGGAAATTCATGTGTTCCAGCAGCAAAGTGACAGGCAGATGGAGCACACAGATTCACACAAAAGTAAAGAATATAAAATCATAAACTCGAAATAAGAGGCTGTACAGGGCAAATTTACAACATAAGAATAAAAATAATAAATAAATAAATAAAACATAAAGCCCTATATATAAACCCTTACCCATTTCTCAACTTTTTTGAACTGTGTTGCTTACATCACATTTAAAACTATTTATTTTCAATTACAAAAATACCATTTCTAAGTTTAAGCATTTTATTGTTTTTTTACATGTACTGTTAAAGGTGGTGCTGTGATTTACATTATGTTTACATGTAAAATTGTCTTCTTCATGTTGCTAGCTCCTGTACACACAGGACCTGATTTGTTTCTCCAAACAAATGTGTATTAAAATTGAAGACCGCTTCAGTAAAAAAGTCACTGTATTGTTATCAGTTTAAGCCAGGGGTCCCCAATCCTAGTCCAGGGCCGGTGTCCCTGCAAGTTTTAGATGTGTCCTTGATCCATCACAGCTGATTTAAATGGATAAATTACCTTCTCAACATGTCTTGAAGTTCTCCAGAGGCCTGATAATGAACTAATCATGTGATTCAGGTGTGTTGACCCAGGGTGAGATATAAAACCTGCAGGGACACCCGCCCTCGTGGACTAGGATTGGGGCTTTAGGCATTTGTTGTAATGCTGCTTAAATACTATTTTGGAGAGAACTGCTTTCCCTTTTTTGTTTGTGTTGTGATACATCAGCATTTGTTTTGTTTTTTGTGTTTTATCATCTAAGTCCCACTCCTTTAATCATTTCTTGTACACATTCACTTGATCCTCATCATATCCACTCTGTATTTTTTTAATAGCCATGTCACCACAGAGAGACCTACCTATGGGCATCATTTTCTAATAACACCATCTTCCCCAGTCACCTCTTGCCCGTCTAGCTCTAATATAGAAGACAAATACTAGCAGGAACATAAGCTATCATTCAGGCACTGCATAAATTGGTTAAATCTGATGGACCCAACTGCAGCCTGGAGATACCCCCTGCCATGAGTGCTCCAGTCGACAATTAATCTAAAATGCCCAGTCTTAATCAAGACTCCCGCTGCCGCTGGTTTTCAGGCTGACCTGCTTCAAAGAGGATTGCTGTCAACTGGTGTCACTGTGAGCTCTAAGTACAGTTAAATATAATTTAATAATGGTAGGGTCAATCTTGTTAAAAAGCATAATAAGATCAAGCAGAGTAACACGTTTAAAAATGTACACAAGATCCATAAGTGAAAAAATGATTCAGTTTTCTCATACATTAGCTAGATATTAGCTTAATTATATTTAACCAAAATGTTTTCAGTTATTATTATGATTACTTGAGTCTAAATGTTATGCATATCTAGTTAGTATTTGTCCATATGTCCCTTGTTTCAGTAGCCCCCAAGTGGGACATATCTGAAGCAGACTTCATAAAAGACAACATGGCTTTCATGAACATGGCAGCACAAGAACAGGCCCTAAGTACCAGATCCACAGACATACAAGTAATAGCATGATGCACGGTGCAACCTGGGACTGTGAACACTGAGAAGCACAACCAAGTAGCTGAGCTAGTGTACAGGAAAGGGAGACAGCACGGTGGTCTAGAACCACAGAGCTACGTTTCTGTGTGACTTTGAGTTCCATATCACAGAATTACATATGACTAACAAGCCAAGTAATTTAGTGTGTTATCAGTTTGCATTTTGTTTGCGCTCAGTGCTATTCCACTCTTTAAAATAATTTCTCACTAACTTTGAACCTAATCTTTTGAGTTTTATTTGCTGCTTACCTGCAATGGCATACTGACAGTGTAGTAATGGATAGCAAAGAATGTCCATGCCAGCATCAAAATCAAAAGTCTGCTTAGCTTGTGTTTTTACCTAATGTGTTTTACAGGGAAAGAACACAATCTTAACTGTTTGTAACAGTTTGCGTTTCCCTTTGATAAGATAAGATAAGATGACCTTTATTAGTCCCACAGGTGGGAAATTTGTTTTGTTACAGCAAAAGTGCAAAGTTATGTAGCAGAAATTAAAAAACACTGGAATGCAATAAAATAAAAAATAAAAAATACTATATAGAATAGAATAATATACACAATAGAATAAAATAGAAATACAAATGCTATATACAACTGAGTAAGAGATGTTATAAAGATTCATTTAATTTCAATCCTACAGAAAATGATGCAAATATAATGAATATCAAAATGTAAAGCTTGCTCCTTTAGTAATCATTTGTAAATGATCAAAATTTAAACACAATCACAAGTCAATACTCCATAAAGAATGTTTGTCTACAATAAGAAAATGTCAAAATTAGAGCTCAGTGAGATTTGACATTTTTTTTTCCATCTTGCAAGCCAACCTAAATGCATTAGCTCCACCAGTGTAAATATCCATTGAAACAGAGTGCAGCTGATGAGTCTCCTTGTCTAGCACGACAGCTCTGGCAGTAAGACAAATTCCTATCATCCATTGTTGAGTTCTCCCTTTTACTCTAAATGGCTGTTAGGCCTTTTAACCAGCAGCTGCAATTAACATGTCATTTCTTGGCTGTCAAATGGTGTGTGTTTGTGCGTGTGTGTGCATATGCACATACTAGTGTAATAGCTAAATGATAATTTAGACCACATATGCCACTTTGACTGACATAAATAAGGAGCATATCATTTGCTTTATTCCAGGTTCTTCCCCTCATCATTTCCTGCCTTCTGTTCATTTTGACAGCAGGCCAGGAGCAACATGTCTAAATCCAGTTCTGTTCTCCTTCATATATAATGTGGTAATTTTTTAATAAAGTCTGTTTTTGTAGTGTCACATGTTTTGTTTTCTTTCTGTACTATGCCAAAATGCTTGAAGATTGGCATTTCCTACACCAATGTTGGCAGGTGTGCCACCTGGTGACAACTAATAGGAACATATAATCAAGTTACCTGGCTTTGGTGGTGCACAGACAGAAAGCAGGTTAAATTCTTTTAACTATTTACTTGCTAGACTGTGCTTATGTGCACACACTTAGCCAAGCACATGACAAAACTGCAAAAATGTTGTATCTTCATTTTGTATTACATTTAGTTAGTGAGGGTTAAAGGCTATTGCAATTATGATTTTACCCAAGCAGTGTGCATTGATGCAATTGTCCCCTGCTGAGATGACTATGGCTTCACATTAAGTCAACATCAAACATGACTACTGTGACTGATTATACAAACGTATATTTTGAAACAACATATTATCAAAACATGGATATAGGGTTATGTAGATCGACCAGAGGCGCTAAGATTTGAAGCCCAGAGTACAGAGACTGATTGGCTTGCAGAAGGCCAGCTAGAAAATGATTGGTTCAGAGTGATGAAAGCAGAACAGAGTTTGACAGCATGGGAAAGAGGAGATGATGAAAAACATTGTAGAGCCCATATGTTCAGGAATTCAGGCAGATAAGTGCATACAGATCTTTTTAAAGGGTGTGTTCTTATACAAGCTTGATTAAGATAAGATAAGATAACCTTTATTAGCCCCACACGGGGGAAATTTGTTTTGTCACAGCAGAAAGTGGACAGTGGAAATGTTATGTAGCAAAAATTAGAATACAATACAAATAATATACTGTACAACTGTACAGAATATAATTAAATAAAATACTATATACAATAGAATAAAATATACAATAGGATAAAAATAGAATACAAATTCTATATACAACTGAGTAAAAATGCAACTTTGTCAGAAAAGAGTATAACAGCATTCTGTAATCTATATTTATCTGCCCATTTCTCCATTACACTTATACTAGTATTTTTCCAACACTAGCCTGAATGAATTTAAAAAAAATTAGGTTAGTAAACTGTAGAAGAAGACTGAAAATGCAGGGATGTACAGCTTTTATGAAAATTGCCATCTTTGTTCAACCAATTCCGAATCAAAATGTTGCAGTTCACTTTAAAGTTGTTGAGACAGTGTTCAGCAAGAGGATGTACAAACTAAAGTTAACTGTAGCAGCAGGTCACATGAAATGAAGAACGCAGGCTGTGCTTCCTAATGATGCTCCTTCACTAATGATCTACTTATGTATTGTTACCCTAAAAATATATAAATTCATCCCCCACACGAAATTTTTTTTTTACTTTTTTGACAAAGTGTGTTTTTTTTTTCTTTTCTAACTGGACACATTCCAGTTAGAAAAGGTGTGTAATTTTGGAAAAAAGCTGTCTGAGCTTAACACATACATGAATTATTGCTTCAACACTTATCCAGGAGCAGAACTGTGAAAAACTGCAAGAGATAGAGGGAGTGAAGTGGTATTGGCAAAAATGCTTAAAAGAGAAAAAGGAGGCGGAGAGAAACAGAGAGAGAAACAGGAAAGAGTCAACAACAGGTGTTTGTGTGAGTAGACACTTATGTTCAGTATAGTTTTATCCCTATAAAAAAAACAAAAAACTGAAAAAACTCTTGTTGCTTAATTTCCCATTTAATAGGACACACAGAGATTTTAATTTAGTTTTTTTATACGAAGGTACAGTGCTTTCCCTTTAGAATTATTATGCATACATGTATGTACATGTCTATAACCTTCAAATTCAGCCATGGCTGCTCAATAACATTTGCGGTGTATATTTTTTTCTTATCGTGTATTATATGAATTTTTATAAAACTAGAAATTAAGTTCAGGTTTGTCAAGTTCTATACCACAAAGTTTTCTTTAAAGTTACTGTCAAACCTGAGGTAATTTACATGTGAATGATGAGGGTGTGGCCACTAAACAGTAGGCATCCTTTATCAACTTATGAATGGTGGATTTTTGTCAACCATTTCTGGAATTTAATGGAGGGACTGGAGAACAATTCGGTGCAAAGTGATGAAGACAGTTTCCCCAGTGACCATGCTGCCTGCACAGTCTGGACCATCAGTCGACATCAAAAAACAGTCTCCCATTTGCTTATCTACCACAGGCAGCAGGCACACTATTTACTGAGCAGTTGCTATTGCACACTCTCATTTAATGACATTTGTTATTTCAATTCCACTCCACACAGTTTCCTCTTCAACTTTAGCAGGGAAAGAGACGAAGAGAAGAGCCTTTTACATTAGGATATTTACTTCCTTTTGCTCAGACTGTGGCAGGGATGCTCTCTTCTGACTCTGCTTCTTGAGGTTTGTTTTTTCGTCTGTGCTAAATTTAGTGTTAACCAAAACTGGTCTTTTGAAAGATTAAGTTGGCATTTTTTGAGTATCCTCATTATGTAGGGCCCAAATAATAGATTGACATGCATTTTCCCTACTGTTATTCATCGTCATAAAATGTCTATGTTAATATAAGGTCTCTTGATGCTTTCACAATGTTATCAAGGGACTGATATTATTCAGACATGCCCATTGCAAAGTAGAAACAGATGTAGATGATACAGGATCTGGATTATCACATGCAGTGTCAGAGACATACAATTAAAAGCCATAGTATTAAAATATTGGATCACTTAAATGTAGTCAAAGTGATTTTCAGATTAATTATTTTTTAATGCCATTCCTCTGTCACTTATAATGATGCAGTTTGATGCTTACATACTATGCAACTGGGCAATAGAGTATCACCAGCAGGATTGCTTACATGTGGGTTTTTGGATAAACTTTGGATTTCTGGATTAGCTTTGACATTAGTGAGTGTTAAATGCTTTGGGTATGGATTAAATGGTCCCCTCATTCAATTCATACATTAATATTAAATGTATAGCTTTAGTGAAATAAAAGTGGCATTAAGAGCTTAGCAAATTAATTCATACCAAATTAATGACCAATGCAGATTTTTTTATTTATAGTACATTAAAGAGATTTAGCTAAAGCATGCATACTGAAAAGTGACATCCCAACCTTTAGTCCTTTTTTGAGGTTAATACGATATTCCTGCTTAGCACATTTGTGGCTCCAGAGTGTAATGGTTAACAAATTTGACTGGTGACTGACAAGTTGCTGGTTTGATTCTAGCTGGAAACATTAGACTGATATCTGTACTCCCAGTTGTGTAAGATACTAGAAAAAATATTCTCCACTAGATTTTATGACTTCATCACAAAAAGCAATGTGCTATATGAACAGCGGCACATGTTTAGTAAACCCCCAAATAAAATCCCCCAAAAACAAACAAACCAAAACAAACACACAATACATGCTTTAATTAAGCTTAAAGATAAAGTAACACCTGCTTTTTAAAACAACAAAATATTCTGTAAAAAAATTCTTACATCTTAAAAGAAGCATTTGGTACAGTTGACCATGACCATGACCTTTTACTAAACTATGGGATTAGAGGGGTGGCATTATTGAGGGTTAATGGCCAAACTGAAAAATGTTTGCCTGAATAAATACCACAAAATTGAAATTAGAACCTGTTGTCTATGGGGTCTTCCAAAGATCTGTTTTTGGGGCCTTATTTACATTACTGGCATATCCACAATTTTAAATACATTAAAAGTAATGTTTGCAGATGACACAAACTATTGTGCTGTGGAACTTGGAACAACTTCAGTTAATTTTAATTAATTAAATAAACTGAATAACTGGTTTGACAATAATAAATTAACACTGAATTTGAAAAAAAAAAAAAAAACAAAACAAAATCCATGATATCTGAGAATTGTAAAATTCTATCACTGGGGAAATAATGACGAAAAAAATAGAATTAGAAAAGGTGACCGAAATCCAATTTCTTGGGATAATAATACATTACTAATACAATAATCACAAATTATCCTGGAAATTCCACATTACTTATATTAAAGGCAAAATATCAAAGTCTGTTGCAATTCTTTTTAGAGTTGAAGATTTTATAAATCAAACATTATTACCATACTTTCTTACATGACATACTGTGTGGAAGTATGGCAGATACTCATCCAACATACATTTATACATTCTGCAAGGAAAAAAAGCAATAATTATAATGAGTAAAATGGCTTCAAGACAACCATCAAACTACTTATTATCACATTAAATGCACTGTATAATTTAAAGTCCTGGGTAACATCAAAACTGCAAAAATAATGTATATAACAACCAATCTCATTCAGAAGCTGTCACAAATGAGACCAAATTATCATGACTTGAGAGGAATCCTTATCCTCAAGCCAGTAGTAAGGACTAATGTAAAATATTACAGCGTTGCAATCACAGGAGTTTGCATAACAATTCTATGAATGAAGTGAACAAAGTACATCAATACATAATTTCACGTTTGTTCAAAAACAACTAATTGCATGAATAAGGGAAATGTTCTTGTCAGTGATTGATTTGTTTCGTTGTGTTCTTTTGAAGCCTCGTCTTCATTTTTTTGTTTGATCAATAAGACAGAAAACTAAGCTGAATGTTTTCATCAAGATTGTATTTTAGTGAAAAGGAAGTAGGTCTCAATAAGTGTTAAAATTCTGCCTGCTCCTGTTTAGGTATAGTATGTACATATTGTGTAAAATTTACAATTATTTCATATTGTTTCTCATATATCGTACATGTGTAAGGATTGTCATGGATGGTACCGTTGTTTTCACTGCACTTTGCCTTTGTTTTCTTGATCTAAAAACAGTGTATATTATATGAAGAATAAAAAAAACAAATAAAAAAAACTAATTTAAAAATTTATTCCAGCCAAACCTGCCTTGCTCCGTCTCTCAGTTATACCGCTTCCAAGCATATCTTGATATAAATGATCAGTTTTGGCTATTCAAAACAAAGATATTGGGCCTGTACTACAAATTGAGTTACCCTAACACTGGCAACGGGGATAAATGGTCACACTAAGGCTAAGTCCACACTTACACGGGTATTTTTGAAAACAGAAATTTTCTGTTTTGGTTATTTTTTTAAACATCCCCTCCACACGTGCAGTTTTGAAAAAATATCTCCGTCGACATGTAAACGCTAAAAACGAAATGTTGGATAATCAGAAGTCGAGAAGCCTGTGAAGGAAAGAGTAAACAGGGTTTTGTACCCTCACAAAACCTTAAGTACTTCTGAAAAGTTTGTTTTTCTGGAAACGTGGCGCACAGCATGATGTCAAAAATGGCGCACCCCTTTGATGTTGCGTGAGTCTGCTAATAAAATTTAGAAGAAGAATACGACATTGCACGAGTAAATCTCAGTTTTCCTCGTCTACACCTAAACGCAAAAACAGATTTTGAAAATCTCCACCCTGGCAGGAGTTTTTAAAAATCACCGTCTTCAGTGACCCATAATGCCGTTTACATGTGGACGAAAGGCCCAAAGGCATAGAAAAATCTGCGTTTTCAAAAATACCCGTGTACGTGTGGACGTAACCTAAGACTGTCATCAAATCACCTTGGTCCACCTGGGCTTGTCCCTCGATATTCACATGAAAGGGGTGGTTTTGGTAGCATCTCACCTGTCTAAAAGAATTGTTTCACAGATAAACTCTTCTTTCAAAGAAAAGAACTGTAAATGCTTCAGCATATGAAGGCATTTTGGAAAATTTCTTGCTCCTAACTTTGTGGGAATTGTTTGGGGATGGCCCCATTCCTGTTCCAACTAATATTTATATCTCCATAAAGCCATGGATGAGCGAGTTTGGCATGGAAAAACTTGGCTGGCCTGCACAGTCCTGATCTTGACTCGACACATCATCTTTAGGATGAATTAGAGCAAAGACTGAGAGCCAGGCCTTCTTGTCTATGGATTTTTCTATCATAACTTCTGCAAAAATGGCTGTTTCCATAGAGCAATGCTGGAGCTCTGTCCAAGTAACAATCACATTCTTCATCATCTCCCTGACTAAGGCCCTTCTACCCCAATTGGTAAGATTGGTGGGTGTCCAGCTCTTGGAAGAGTCTTGGTGGTTCTAAACTTCTCACATTCATAAATGATGGAGGTCACTGTGCTCATTGGAGTCTGTTATGTCCCCTGGCTAGTCTAGGGGGTTTGAAGGGACAAACATAAAGGTGGATAGTGAAGAAGTAGCCAAGATGGTAGTTTTAAAAAGGTTTATTTAATGCTAGTGATGAAATTTGGGTTCAGACTGAGGTATAACTTCAGGGAGAGCCAAGGCCAACATAACAAAAAAAACATCCCTGGTGTGAAAATAAAAGAAACTTACCTGAACTCCAAAGAAAACCAAATATACAACCTATAACCATAACCTACCTAACAACACATAAACAGGAGAAAACAGGGTGTCAAAACAATAGGCAGCTCTCCCCTACAAGCAGTCTGAACATGAAAACAAAAATGCACATACAGGTCACAAAGGCATGCAAGCCTGTACAGGCATGGCAACCAAAATGGCCAGAGGGCACAGAAACACAGCTCCACAGGCCTTAAGTAGTGCTCTGCTGATTAACAATTAGCTGGACTCTGAGCAGCATCCAATCAGGACAGAAGAGGTGGAGCCTAGACAAAACATAAGGAGTTAGTTGAGAGAAGAAAACCAACATCATCCTGTGGGATGTAACAGAGCCTTTAATTCTGCAGATTTCTTTTCTGTACTGTTCTGTAGATCTGTACCTTGACACAATCCTGTCTACAATTCCTTGGACTTCATGGTTTGATTTGTACTATGACCTGTCAACTAAGCGGCCTTATATAGACAGGTGTGCGCCTTTCCAAATCATGTCTGCTGAATTTATCACAGGTGGACTTAAATCAGGTTGAAGAAGCATCTGACAGATGATCAGTGTAAATAGGATTCACCTGAACATGAATGCTTGTGTCCATGTTATATTTCAGTTTTTTATTCTAAATAAATTTGCATTAATTTCAAACTTTTCAGTTTGTTATTATGGAGTATTGTGTGTAGAATTTTCAGTTGAAAATTAATATATTTTGGAATAAGCCTGTAACATTACAAAATGTGGAACAAGAAAAGTGCTGCAAATTTTCTGTATCACTAAATGAATGCATGTTTCAGTCTGTGGTTTTGCTAAGCTACAGCTTAAGAATTTGCACATATAAAACACATTCCCCCACTAGAGGATGTATATTGTCCTTAAAACATGCTGTAAACAAATGGCTTGTCACGTCTGGCGAGGCAGACAGCGAGGCTAAGGAGATTGAGAACCCAAGTGCAGGCAAATGGAGACGAGTGGGGACGTAAAACAAGCCTTTACTGTCGGCTTTACAAAAACTACAAACAGGAGGAACAGATAAAACTAACTAAAACCTAGACTGGGGAAAACTAAGCATAAACATATAACCTGAGGACGGAGACCAGAAGCAAGGAGTGAGAAACCAGGAAACACAGGGAAAGCTGGCAGAGGAAACATGAAGGACACACAGAGAGACTGACAAGGAACAGAAGGAAGCACACACTATATATACACACAGGGTAATGAGGAAATGGCAGACAGGCAGATAACACAGCTGAGATTAATCAGACAAGACGAGATAGAGAGGACATGTCAGTACCCGATCCGTACCGGAAACCCGATCGGTGCCACCCATGTGCAAAAGGCCACTACTTCCGCTCGAAGCATTTAATGATAGTTATGGGTCAGAGTATCTGTTAAGATGTAAACAATAATAAGTATCGCTTAAAATGTTTGCAGTAATGAAACATTTCAATATAATGTAGACAAAAACGGGAAAAAAAAGTTACGGATAGTTACGGATCAGAACTCATCGGTCCTTACTGCGCATGTGCAAAGTTGAGACCGTACAAATCGGGTCTACCCAATTCGTACCGTGCATGTGCAGATGTTCTCTTCTTCTCCTATTCATTTAATGGCAGTTTACTCCCCAGTTTACGAGGATACCTCCACTTGCTGACCGAGCGAATGAACCCGATTGTAAACTGAACTTTTTTTTTTCCCGCCTGTCCCATTTGGTTCTTTTGCCATCAGAATTATTGTCTAAAGGCCAAGAAAGATGCCCAACGGATTTACTTTACCAAATGGACCATCCGAGCATGGACCATCCCGGCCTTGCCATATTGGTCCATTTGATTGACCTTTGTTTTTATTATTTATTTTATTTTCACTTGCTACACACGGGACATACATGACTGGGGCAAAGAAAAGGGAGAAAGAAAGAGAGGTAGGGAAAAAAACAGCAGGGAAGAGGAACGGTGATAAAGGGGAAAAAAACAAAAACAAACAAAACAAACAGACAAAAAATACATATATCAATCACCTGGATCATCTGTTGAGAAAGAAAAAAGAGAAAACAAGCAAAAAAGGAGAGCAATATAATAAACAACATCATCACGATAATCATTGTGAATATAACAGTAAATACTAAATACTGAATATTATTGTGCAGCACATAAGATCGGATCGACAGCGCACAGTGTGCTTTGAGGTAGGAGCCAAAAAGGGTGTAGGGTGTGTCTGTGAGCACCCGTGTGTACACCTGTGAGCATGAGCGCACTTGTATTCGAAAGGCTCCTTCATGTAATGATCTGCTAGAGCAGTGGCTCCCAATGGTTCCCAAACTGTTTTTGCTAGGCCCCCCTTTGTTTTACAAGAAAAATGTTGCCCCCCCACAAACACATTCTCCAACCGCACACACCCATATTTTGTTTTCAAACTCCATTGCGGTTTATTTCACACCTCAAAAATTTAGTAAACAATTAAGCAAATACAAGTAAACTGCAATAAATTACTCTAATAACTTTATTCTCAGCCAAACCGATTTACTCACAAACAAGTAAAACACTGAAAAAGCCAAACAATAACATTTTTAAGTTATCTAAGTGACTTATATAGCATGTTTAAGCCAAGTAGTGAAAGACCGCGGGGGTTTGAAGACGATGTGGCAGCTCAGATATTTGAAGTTTACACAGCTACATTCTCACCTGAAAATATGTTAAAAGGTTTTTTTGCGACCCAGAAAGAGAAATAAGAGTAATATTAAAACTAAGTAGCTGCCGCCATTGTTGGAAACTGGAATTGGCTGTGCCGCGCTATTCTGAGATATGTTTTTTTCAATTTTGTTGTCCTGGTGGAAAATCGGGAGAATGGTGGATTTTCGGGAGGGGCACTGAAATTCGGGATTCTCCCGGAAAAATCAGGAGGGTTGGCATGTATGGTTGTGGCAACATCATTAACCTTGTCAAGCACCTCAGAGTAAATCATATCACAGAATATGACGAGCATATGTTGAGGCGAACTGAAGAGGAGGAGAGGGACAGGTGCTGCTAGGGCGAGACAGACGTCTCTCACAGAGTCCTTTAGTGCTGCAGGCAGGCAAGGTATTCAATTAGCGCACAACTTCAGTTTTTTATTTCTACATGATAATTCTGCATTATTAAGTGATGAGTGGTATCGCACATCGCTAGTGGGAGCCCTGTCAAAACCCTGCCCATTATGCTAGCAGTGTCCAAGCGTTGTTCTTCTTTTTTTTTCCTTTTCAAATTTGATTTAGTGATACCTTGTCTGTGTGGAGAGGATTGATTGGAATAGTGATGACGATGTCCGCTATCACTGTCAATTGTCACTAAACACTTAATCTGGCTGATGAATCTTCATGTGACACATTACTAAGTATGTATTATTAGATTAGATTAGATAGAACTTTATTAATCCCTCGGGTGGGTTCCTCTAGGAAGTTTGATTTCCAAAAAAAGCACAGCACCGACAGAAGTTACAGAGTTACAGAATATTATATATATCTATATATATCTATATATATCTATCTATATATATATATATATATATACACACACACACACACACACACACACACACACACACATATATATAAATACAGAGACAATATAAATAAAATATACGAAGGGGATAAATAGAATAAATAGAAATAAAAATAAAAATACAAGTGAATTGCACATTTCAAGTATTGAGTCTATTGCACCGTTGACTATTTACAAAAGTATTGCACAAAAGGTATTGCACAGTGAGGTGAAGAGGCACTACAGCTTAGTTGTTCCCCCCTCCTTTGTCCTCCTGTTTCCCCTCCCTCTCCCCTCCAGAGAGGAGTTAAACAGTCTGATGGCGTGTGGGACAAAGGAGTTTTTAAGTCTGTTAGTTCTTGTCTTGGGGAGAAGCAACCTGTCACTGAACAGACTCTTCTGGTTGTTTATGGCCGTGTGCAGAGGATGCCTGGCATTGTCCATAATGTCCATCAGTTTCTTTAATGTCCTTTTCTCTGCCACTGTCACCAGAGTGTCCAGCTTCATGCCGACCACAGAGCTAGCCCTCCTGATCAGTTTCTCCAGCCTGGATGAGTCCTTCTTTGCTGTGCTGCTCCCCCAGCACACCACAGCATAGAAAAGTACTCCATCTATTAAGTCTGTAATTATGCGCCATTCTTCCTATTTTACAGCGCTTTTATTCAATCAGGGAGGAAGTGATGTAACATTTGCGCATGCGTGGTACGGATCGGGTTTCCGGTACGGATCAGGTAGTGACAGAAAGCAAAACTCAAAAAACTGAACATGGGTCACGAGGCTGTCAAAGTAAAACAGGAACTACATGAATGTAGAGACAAGGATGTCAGGAGATAACACAGGGGACACCAGGGAGACACAGTAACACCAAAACACTAGAAATCATAAATAAATAACTATAAACTAAGTAAATCGAAGAACATTAATAATGACAAAACATAAACACGGATTCACTAGCTTCGGGACCATGACAGGTTCAGTGAAAACGCAGTTCTTTCAGACCTGCTCTGGAGCAGGTAAGAGGTGAGCCAACTACGCAGTACAGAAAACCCAGTGGTAACCTTGAAATCACCTGGATGAGAATAAATTTTGCTTTGTAGTACAGGTATATCAAATAGGAATGATGCAGATGTCATTACAGTGCATCAAAACAATATTAGGCAATGTTAATAACAGATGACAATCTGTTTCTTCCAAAGAAACCAGCAGGAAAACAAGATCTAAAACAAAAGCCCTTTAAAAGTTAAAAAAGGGGAAAAAAATACATTGAATGCTTGTTATTAATTGAGTATATTTATTATAAGAAATTCTGTAGAGAAAAGCTTGATAGCATGTGTTTCATGAATAATAAATATAATTAACTTTAACAGATGAAATACTTTGTTGTAAACTGTTTTCTATTGTTGTACCTTTTTAAGTCACCTATACTGCAGCTTCCTTTACAAAGTATGCTCCACTATATGCAATAAACTGACAACTGAGTATTGCATTTGACATTTGACATATTATACATACCAGCACAAAAACCTTGGTTAGCATAAGAAACAATATTTTTGGAATTTACTCACTAGGAACAGTGGAAAAATGCATATAGTGTTTAGATGAATTTTTTATTTCTTTTTTTATGCTAATGTTTGTGTGTGTGTTTTTTTTTTTTTTCAACAGAGTACACATGCAGAGATCTTCACCATGGGAAATCAAAACAGTCTTTATTAACAACAGAATGGTTGGGATAACATGTTCTATTTTGAAAGAAACCTGCATATCAGTTGTATGAAAATGGTTTATATCAAAGCTGCCTTCCCTGGTTGAATCCTGCATGCCATGTGAGCTACTAGGATCCATCCACAGAATATCAAAAGCTCTTCTCACGGTCTGACCTTAGATCTTACCAGGGCTGGACTGGGACAAAAAATCGGCCCGGGCATTTTGACTAGAGACCGGCCCACCAGGATAAAGATTGAAAATGTGACGTCATTCAGGGGTAAAACCGCAAAGGATTCTGGGAACTTGTGGCAAGAGGTACTAGCGATAAAAAGAAACCCAAAAAATGCCAAGAAGCTGTTGTATTATTAACTGCAATAGCTGGTCGCATGACAGCCACGGGAAGCCGACGGGTAAAGAGATAGGATTACGTCGTTGAAGAGAAATTTTTTAAGCCATGTTTCCGAAGTAAGAGCCGACGGATGGTCTGGATATACCAAATATAACGTCTCAGAACACTCCAGCTCACATGTTAGTCTGCTCCAAGCATTCCCACAAAGGTCAGAGTTTTGTTGTAGTTAATGCGTCATTTTTCTTAACATAATTGGTGATATAGGTTACAAGCAAGTCTGGCGCTGAACAGAAATTGTCGCGCTATGCTCCTTTGTTTATTGTGCATAAATAGTGAATTGTCCTGACACAATATTGCGTTTCGCTTCTGTTATTATGGTACATTGACAAAAACATATACTTTTATTCACAGGGTAAAACAGTTGTTTTGTATCACTAATTGTCCAGTGCGATTACAGCATACAATATTATTGTCACTGCTACATTTCTGTGATGCTACCAGAAATTATTTCCACTACTAATTAATTACCGTTGAGCTCAAAGGTCCTATTAATAAACGGTTAACGAATGTGTATTTATGAGGACGATTTGTGAGACTGGTAAACTTATGATATGTACGATGGTCTTTCGTTCTACACGGTGCATTTCAAGGTCCTGCACCCATCTGTCGGTAAACTGTACCTGGGCTTGTTGCAGTGATCTGAAGTTACTAAACTTCACGAGTGTATGCACTCACTCCAAGAACCTTATAATTATAAATCTGAGCGTGGTGAAAGTTGAGCAGCACGCTGACGTCTTTTGTCCACTCTGGGTGCTCCTAAGGGTCTGACCCTTTCACTCCTTTGATTTTTTCCTCGTATTTTTCTTTGTCTTTTCGTCGAGTCTGTCTTTGTATGGACCGGCATTGTTCTCCTTTTGTTTTGTACATTCCTTTTTTGTGTGGCAAAGAAAAAACAAGAAGGTATTGGAACCGGAGAATGAACGTTTTGCGGTGCTGCAAACGCTTGCATTTGATGCGGTACTTGGATTGTTTTGCCACGAGTTCCCGGCATGCAATGCGCGAAAATCACGTGATTGCTAAACAAGGGGGCGGGTGCATCCAGCCTCCTCGGCTGTAATTGGTCCAGCCCAGAGTCGATCATGACCAATTGGCCAATCCAACACCTTTCATTATATATACCCTTCCTAAAAAAAAAAAATCCATCGGCCCATAAAAACAAAAAATCGCCAGCGGCCCACCGGGCAAATGCCCGGTATGCCCGATGGCCAGTCCAGCTATGGATCTTACCCATATACAGATAATTTCAATTTTCTTTCCATTTCCTGTCCCTGATCTGCTTTGGTATGTTGTTTCTGGAGAGAATCATAATTAAAACTTTATTATGTTATATTTTCTGCCACCCTGTGCTGCTTTTGGTAGGCTTGGTTGGCCATTTCAGAAATGAACTGACTTAGTCTGTGTTCATAAAATTTGTAAATGAATTTGCAAGTTTGCTCACTTGCAAAGAAATGAACAGTGGTAGTTTCATTTTAAGAGTGATGGAACGTTAACTAAACAAACAAACAAACAAATTGCATACCAGTTATAAATTGAGGTTTGAATTGAAGAAATAGACAAGTGCAAAAAATGCAAAACAATTTATACTTTGAAGTAATTTGTTTTTTCTAGATTTTTAGTTGATATTCTGTCTCTCTCCAGTAAAAATCACCGAATTTCCCAGAGGAACCCACCCGAGGGATTAATAAAGTTTTATCTTATCTTAGCTTAGCTTAAAAAGGAACTACCATTAAAAATTAGACTGTTGATTTCTTTTAAGTGAGCAAACTTACAGAGTCCACAGGTAATCAACCAATTATTTCTCCCATTCTTTACTGTCACATTAAACACCTGCAAAACAATGCAAATTTTTTTGATACCCACCATAAGACTCACACATTTAGAATACATCGTTTAGCATGTCCCTGTTTATGCTAACCTTGAGTCATCAAACACACTTTTCCTTTTGTGCTGAGGACATGCTAGGCCATTTCATGGTCAAACATACAGTATCAGTAACCCATAGGACTGTTTTCAGCTAGATTAGCTAAGCACCTAATTTATGCAATGATCTTCTGATTGTATGCATCCCTTTTTCAAGCCAGTGAGTGATTGCAAACTTAACCCCATGATACACTTTGACTGACAGCCCTCTTATTGTATACTGCAGTAGAACAGTGAAAAGAAAATATAAAAATTCACAAGCTTTTCTGAAAAGAAAAAAACTCAAAGGAAATATAAATGAGAATATAAATAATTAAAAATGAAAGTTTAATGGGAAAAGAGATAATCAGGAAAATTTGTATAAAAAGTAATAAATGCAGAGGAAACTTAAAATTCAAATAATGATTTGCCATATTCTATAAATCCATTAATGTCATTTCTAGTCTTTGTCATTTTATCATTTTTATTTTTTTCAGACAGACTCTAACCTAACATCCTCCATCATGTTGCCTTGCTGATCACAACACTACTTCTTACTTTTTAGTCTTTAGTTAGTTTTTGTATTAGACACATCCATCAAAAGACATCAGGACTGCCAGCAATTGGTTGTCCAGGGGGAGTTATTAGCAAGGAAAACAGATCTGGTAACTAGTATTTTCCTGTATTTTGTTGGGACTTCATAAAATATTTTCACTGGGTCAGTATCCAACATGCCTGCTGATTTTCAGTGTAAACAGTAAAATAATTACTCAAAGTGACAAGAAATCCACATTATGATGTGCTGTTGCTTGCTTTGCAACAGTCAGAGCATAAAAGATGACCAGCAGCTCTGCCTGCGTAATTTCTGTTTCTTAATATAGAGGGAGTTCATGTGGACACATCCTTATCTAACTTTAGAGCAATGCACTTATCATAGCTAAAAATCAGTCATTCCTTGAAGTTTTATTTAATAAACAAATTGATAAAAAGAGAGATTTTCTTGAAATGTCACTGTATAAATTAAGCAGTGGAGAATCTTTTGGATTAATAAAAAGAACAGACTGAAAACTGGCGAGATGCACTTGCTAAAATATTTTGTACATTATGCATTTTTTTTTAAATGTAGATCTTGACACATTGCATTTATGTCACATTCTTATGTGGCTATCTGGTGAGAAAAGATATAGGCCATCTGTCAAACTCCACAGACTGATGCTGAAAAAGACTGACAGTTGAACACAAGTCTATATAGCCCAAAATTTCTTTTCTGACTTTTATCAAAAATGTTTTCTAGCATATGGATAAACAGATGGATAAATCGACTGACCAATGGATAGCGGAGAGGGGTCTTAGCACCATTTGTCACACGTAACTGCCAAAACTCTACTGTTTCCATACACATACAGTGAACACATTGTGAATAACTACCAGAAGCTGCAACAGACTTCAGTTTTGCATAAGAGGAAAATAATCAAATCGCAACACTCTGGTGGTCATCATTAATTAAAAAAAAAAAGACAGCTATAATGAAATCCCCATATGAATTAACTTGACTCAAACACTCATTTACAACCCCTTTTCTTTCATATGCCCCCCCCATCAACCATAACTGACTGAGACAGGACTCGCATTCTCATATCATGCCTGATATAATTCAGTCACTTATTGCACATAATGTCGTCTTTGTATATATTTTTCTTACTTATTGTATATAATGTTTTCTCTTTTTGCACAGTCAATGAGCGTATCAGGACACATTTCAATGCGCGTTATACTTCTATAACCAGGGGTACACATAAGTGGTCCGCAGGTGCGCATTCGCTGTCAAAATAAAAGACGCGCACCAGATAAGAAGTTGCAATGCACGTTTGTGTACGTAAGATTTTCTGGAGGAGGACAGACATTTGTTTAGAACTCTTAAAAATGTCGAAGAAGCAAGCTTCTTTAAGCAATTACTTTGGTGTTCCTCCACCTCCAAAGAAATGTCAGGAGTCCAACCGCAAAAGAAGCGCGTATTCTTGGAAAAGTGGTTGTAGGAGGTGAGCTGGCTTCAAACAAATGATGAACGCACAGAGATTGTGAAAATCCCACTCTAGCAGACAAAAACAGTGCCTTTATGTACGCAAACGCGCGTTGCAGCTTCTTATCTGGTGTGTGTCTTTTATTTTGCCAGCGAATGCGCACCTGCGGACCGCTTATGTGCACCCCTGTGTATAACTATGCATGTGACAAATAAAAGATCTTGAATCTATATGTCCATTTTCATGCTCAAAAGTCCCACTTACTAAGGTGTGGGAATAGTCTTTGAATGACAGCTGAAAGAAAGAACTTATTGTGTCCTGCTTTTTACACATAGTGATAGAGATCTAAGTGAACTCTACAGTATGTATATAAATCTGATGAAATGTTTTCTTTCAGTCCAGTGAACATGTTTTCTTTCTTTGGTGTTGAGCTTCCCCTTTCCCCCTTCAGATCCTTGGCATAACAAGAAAGAGTGATCAATAAGAACTGGGGACATTATACTTAGTCTTTTTGGCAATTTTTTAAAAATGCTATGAGCTGAACATTCACTACACCTACACTTTGGCTGTCTGTACTTCTTGTAAATACCTCTGTACGCAGGAGATAATGTGCCATTTTGCTTCTTTTCCAAAGGTTTGTGCAAAAAGGAGCCATGCCAAAAAAGCATGCCAAACTGGCATCACACAGTTGTATTAAACACTTTTTCAGGAAAGAGCTGCACACATAGAGGCCCATATAACAAGTTTGTCTTGGTAAAAAAAAAAAAAAAAAAAAAGGTTTGGGGAGATTTTTCTGTGAGTTCATAATGAAGCACTGCACTCCTCTATGCACTTATAATATGTGCAGTTATAATGACCTCATATCATATATAAGTTGCCTAAAGTGCATAATTAATGCTTAACCTTTTTTTGCATGTGATTTATAATTCTGCCACCCATTTATTTTATAGATGAAGCCTGTGAATCTATTGACGAAACATAAAAAGATAATGTAATACAGTACAGATACAAAGAAAACCATAAAATAGAAAGTAAAAAACAGAGATTAAAAATGGAAATAAAAATAGAAAAAGCAATTGCAGTTGAATATATAATAGCATGTTCAATGTTTTAATAGTACAATATTGTCTTAAGTGAAAGAACAAAGTAAAATTGTACGTTATTGCAAAGTACCGTGATGGAAACAGCATTTGCCTCCTTCCTGATTTCCTTCTCTTTTAAACACTTGCATGTTTAAGATAATCAAAGATAGTTTAATGTTAGACAAAGATAATCCAAGTAAATGCAATTGTGTGTGTAAATTGTGTGTTTGCTGCATAACCCAAGTATGCTTGATCTTCAGAGCACAAACTGACAACCAGGGGTTCTCCATCAGGATAAGAGAAGCATTCATGGTTCACTTATGGAAAGTCATCCAGGTGGTAAAGCTGCAAAGACCATAACTTTAACTGTTGGCATGATTTTCTGTTTTTTAGGAAATTTAGTTTCATGCCAGATCTAATAGGGCAGAAACTCATTGCTGAAAGAACAATGCTGACTTTAACTGAGGAAAGTGTAGTTCTTTAGATGTTCCTGGTTCTTTTTGGAGCTGCTGGATGAGTTGTTATTGTGCTGTTGAAAACATTTTGGTAGGCTGGCCTTTTTCTGGAATGATTCACCACTACTCCAAGTTTTCTGGATAATGAATTCTTTGACTTCTGGAATTCATGTAGCCACACATCTGAAAGCATATTGATTTGCTCTCCTGATATTTAGACTGTAGTATTGATATTTTAACCTTTGCCTCACTGAATACCAGAAGTCAAAGAAATGGCTTTTTGATCTTTTTCAGACAGAGAATTTGTCAATCATCTGTTTCTGTAGATTGTGGCATGATGTGTTTCATTTGGAGATCTGTTAGCTCTGTTTTTACTTCATGAAACAGGCTCCAATAAAGTAATTTCTTGATTCAAACAAGTCTGGCAGTAATCAGCACTGGATATGGCTGCTGAAATTATACTTAGCATTCCAAAAAATATAATGACAGTTAATGAGGAAGAGGACGTTGGGGGGGGGGGTTCCCCGGGTACAGTAGGTGTTTCCATAGTAATGATTAGCACATTCGGTTGCCAAAGGGAAGAGTGCTGGTTTCAATCCCTCTGGAGAGACAAATTCCCTTTAGCGCTGCACCTGGAGTGAAGCTGCCAAATTAATTGTTTAGTAACCCCTAATGATGAGTAAGCATCTAAAGGTAGCTTAAAATTTAAAACTGCATTTTATATTTAATTGGGTTAAAAAATAAATAAATAAGTAAAATAAAGTTTGTCTTAAGGTATCTCATAAGAAGTCTTGAGCTAAACCAGAGATGTTAACAGCTCCCAGCTTAAGTGCCTCATGTGTTGGAAGAAGTTGGCTAATGCTAAAGTGCTGTCAAGAAAGCTGGAGAAGCAAAGAAAACATCTCTTCTAAAGAGAAACTTGGCACCTTTTACAAAGAGCGCTGGATCGGAACCTTAGGCAGTGAGTCCATCTGTTGGATTGCAACTTTCAAACAATGCAGTTGAGTAAAGTTTTATGCCAGTGGCACTTATTTTAGGAAGCACTAAAAATATGCGGCTCAGACCCATTGTCAGTAGCATAAACTCAGCCACTTACAACATCTCGAAACACCTTGCTACCATCCTAGCACCTCTTGTGGGGAACACCCCACATCACATCAAGAACTCCACTGACTTCACCGACAAGGTCCAGAAACTTACCCTGGACCCAGATGAAACCATGGTGTCCTTTGATGTAGTCTCTCTCTTCACTTGCATACCCACCACGGAGGCAGTGGAGACTGTCAGAAAACAACTACAAGAAGACAGCTCCTTGGAAGACAGGACCAACTTCACAACCAATCAGATTTGCACACTGTTAGACCTCTGCCTCATCACTACATATTTCAAATACAACGAGGGTTTCTACAGACAAAAACATGGCTGCGCCATGGGCTCCCCCGTGTCACCTATTGTAGCCAACCTTGAAGGAAGTGGAAAGAAAAGGTTCTTGGCTCTTTTAAAGGGAGAGTACCCAGCCACTGGTACAGATATGTAAACAACACCTGGGTCAAAATCAAAAGACAAGAAGTGGAATCCTTCACTGCGCACATTAACGCCGTGGATAAAAACATCAAGTTCACCAGGGAAGACACAAAGGACGACTGTTTGCCTTTCCTGGACTGCGCTGTGCACATTGAAGAGAATGGCAACCTCAACATTGAAGTTTACTGGAAGCCCACACACACGGACCAGTACCTCCTCTTTGACTCCCATCACCCTCTGGAACACAAAGTTGGGGTAATCAGGACCCTGCACCACTGGGCAGAACATGTTCCCTCTAAGCCTGAAGGGATAAAGAAGGAACACACACATATAAAGGAAGCACTTAAAACATGCGGTTATCCTAATTGGGCGTTTATAAAGTCAGCAAAGATGCACAGAAAAGAAGATCAGACACCAGCGACTGAGGATAAGAAAGACAGACGCAACAACATTGTCATCCCCTATGTAGCCGGTGTATCAGAGAAACTCAGGAGAGTTTTCTCCAAGCACGACATCCCGGTGTATTTCAGACCCAGCAACACGCTCAGACAGAAACTGGTTCACCCGAAAGACAAAACTCCTAAACACAAACTTAAGAATGTGTTGTATGCTGTACAGTGCAGCGAGGAATGCCCAGACCTCTACATCGGAGAGACCAAACAGCCACTTCACAAGCGCATGGCACAACATAGAAGAGCCACCTCCACAGGACAAGACTCAGCAGTTCATCTGCATCTAAAGGACAAAGGTCACTCTTTCGAGGATGCCAACGTTCACATTTTGGACAGAGAGGACAGATGCTTTGAAAGAGGAGTGAAAGCCATTTACGTCCACTGTGAGCGACCATCTTTGAACAGAGGCGGTGCTTTACGACACCAACTGTCTGGCATCTATAATCCAGTTTTGAGATCCCTTCCCAGGCACCTTAACGCCCACTCACATCCTGGGCCATCTGACCTCAGAAAATCACATGATAGGGTTTCACAATGAGCTCACCCGAAACCCTGGCTGATTGTCACCCACACCCGCTTTCACACCTTGGCTCATGTGATTAGGTAGAGGATCATCAGGGGGTCCTTTGTCCCTCTTTGGGGGGAAACTCCCACTGGGTTTAAATCTGGGACTCTCCACCATTTGACCTTAGAACTGAAGAAGCTTCTCGGATGAGAGGTGAAACGTCTTCAAGCAACTCAAAGAAGTCCAGACGCTTTTCTTTCCAAGCTCCTTAGACTAGAATAATGTATATAGTATAACATGACACTAAGTTTGTCAATATGGCAAGAGCCAATAAATGCATAAAAGATGCAAGGAAAACAATGTAATTTTAAGGGAACATTGTCAAACGTACAAGCAGTTGTTGAAGTGAATGAAATTCCAGAGTAGATTTGTTTCCATGGAGACCCTTCTTTGTTAGCCATGTAGTTGTCTAGCAAATTTGTAATACCGCGGTGTTTGTGTGAATGCACGCCAGTATCTGTAAGAGGGTTTTTGAAGGTGCATGCATGGTTGTTGCCAATTCACAGCAAGCCCTAGAGAGTGTGCTATTATACATAAAAAGATCACTGTTGCATATTCAGATGATCTGTCCCAGGGGGGTCATTAAAAGGCATGTTTCGAAGGAGCCAGCTATCTCACATTGCTGTTAATGAGCTATGGTTATGGCTTTATTAAAACTAACACTTGTTCACCAGTCTTTATGTGGACATTCCTATGGAGGATAAAAAAGAAACAGAAGTATGGAGAGTTAAATTACTCTGTTCTTTAGCTGTGACTTGGTTTAGTTGCACACAGAAGAAAATTAATGAGCTCACTCAGCTTACTGCCAATCAGTTCTGACAGACTTTTGAATATGAAGCGTGCATTAACTGTGCAGTGTCAGAACCAGCCTTGATATTTTAGGAAAGGATATGTGCTGCCAACCTCATAAGTGATATGAGACACTTGACAGCATTGTAATTCAGTGCGATGGGAAGCTAGCCATCCGTCGGCCAGTGACAGAGCTCTAATTGTGGTGCAGCAGCTGAAAGCCTGTTGACAACCATTTCCATGCATTAGTGAGAACCACTGTACTTTGGTTCCATTAAAACAATGTCTCTCCAGCCACTCCTGAGCTAACAGAGCACAATGTTTTGAATCTGATAAACTGAAACTATAAAACACAGCAAACCTAAAGCATTAACATACAGCTAGGTAAAATGTATACTTATAGCCTCTGTAAACAAATGAATGGATGATTTTAACAGTGCTGCTTTCATTTGATTTGTAACATTTAACATGTACTGTTAAGAGTGCCTTTTTTTTCTTTTGCATTCTGTTTGATGTGAGTCATTTTGAATTTAAGCACCCAGGTGACTTCTGCAGCACAGTGAAGGCATATGGTAAACTCATAGAGCTTATTTTTCTGTGTTCTGTGTTGGCAGCGTAAATTTCTTTACCTGTCTGCTGCTCTTTATCTTTTGATCTTTTCTCATTTCCTAACTGTGTGTTTGTGTTATGGTGCACAGAGTTTCCTCTTGGGGGAATCAAGCATGAGTAAAAAACATCTGCTGGGGTCATCTCACCCTGTTGTGCAGCTTACAGTATGTTCTTTAAGTAATGCATTTTCCTTACAAGATAAACCAATAAGGACAAATTACAGTTAACTTTGAGTTAGCGATGAGTTGACTTTGAGTTGTCTAAACAAATTGCCTCAATGTTCTCACCCACTACCCACTATCACCCATCACTGCCACTAGCTGATTAACACAATAGTTTATCTGGTCTGAAACTATTGCTAAATACAAAACTGACACAGTTATTTTCTCCTTTTATAATGCTGCACTATACTTTTTCTTTTAAATAGGATGTGTCATGTTTGATCACTTCCTTGCCTCACCTGGTTTGTGAAATTAAAATCATGTGAGACTATGCAACAGGGAGTCATCAAGAGGGATTCTGATCTCTTCAGCAGTCCCTTTTACTGCCAGCAGTTAAATGCCTCACCAGCAAAGAAAGCAGGACTGCAGAAAAACAGAAATGCTTTCATCCAAGCAATACTGTGTTTTCCTCATTGTCAGAGGTAGCTTCAGGTTGGGTTCAGGGTCAGATACACAGAGCTTAGGAGAAACATGCCCTGTTCGTCACATCTGCTATTATCCAGATCCACTGAAGAATAGCTTTAACAGACCTATGTTCTGTGCTTACACCAAATGGCAGTCATTCTTGGCAGTTCACACATGCAGGCAGATCTTCTATGCCAGAGGCAGTGTGCTCCACATGGTGGTAGATAAAACCTGTCTGGTGGAGGGCCACCACTGTGGACATGCCAGGACAAGAGAGGAGAGTGCAGCCCACAAAGCCATTTCTTGGCTTTTGTAGTGGGTGCATGAAGAGCATTTTGAAAAGAGGCATACAGAGCCAGCTCCTTGGGTTGGGATCATTCTGACTGGGTCAAATAGTGCTACAGTCTTTATTTAGGTACATATCTCACAGCATCAGACCTGCAGTTAAATTTGCCATATTATGTGCGTGTGCATTTGTATTTGACAATTTTATTTCATTTACAAGTAAATGACTATTGCAGTAACTTTGAGTGATTTGAGTACTTTAAAAGGCATAATCACTTCTTAAGCTTCGATTATAGTTTCGGCATCCATGAGTCTACTACTGTCTGCTCGTGTCTGAGTGACATAAATTTCATCCTCAGATGGTGAGTTTAAAGGTCCTTGCTGATGTTTGTATGCCTCCCTGTTTTTTTGTGACCACGTGGACTTCTCTGTGCCAAATTTACATTACAATACACCAATTATGCATGGACTCCATTCGGTGGACTTCAAACTGCCTTCAAAGAAGGCTAAACATAACAGAAATGAGTACTGTTATGTACCACTGGTGGTGGTCAGAGGGCCTGGTGGCGCCTATGTCTGGCAGCCTCGCCTCTGTCAGTGCGCCCCAGGGCAGCTGTGGCTACAATGTAGCTTGCTATCGCCAGTGTGTGAATGTGTGTGTGAATGGGTGAATGACTGAATGTAGTGTAAAGCGCTTTGGGGTCCTATGGACTAGAAAAGCGCTATACAAATGCAGGCCATTTACTTGACTGATGGTTCTCCAGCGCTCTGTGTCTGTAATGAAGTACAATCAATCACAGTCAAATGGTACAAAAGCGGATCAATGTTATGAGTAGAGCTAGTAAAAAATAGTAAAGCTTAAACTTTTTTTTCCTGACAGTAGCTTAACGTTGTTTTGGTCCTGACAAAAAGAGACAATAGTAAAACTTTCACTCTAATGCCAATGAAAACATCAAATGGTAAATGGCCTGTATTTGTATAGCGCTTTTACTAGTCCCTCCTGGGGACCCCAAAGCACTTTACACACCCAGTCATCCACCCATTCACACACTGGTGGAGGCAAGCTACAGTTGTAGCCACAGCTGCCCTGGGGCAGACTAACAGAAGCGAGGCTGCCATATTGCGCCACCGGCCCTTCTGGCCAACACCAGTAGGCAGTAGGGTGAAGTGTCTTGCCCAAGGACACAACGACCGAGACTGTCCGAGCCGGGGCTCGAACCGGCAACCTTCCAATTACAAGGCGAACTCCCAACTCTTGTCGGTTTTGGCTTGTTGTTCTTAAATTGGACATACGTTTGTCAAGTTTTATTTTATTTTATTATGTTCTTTATAGAAGAGAATGATTTTTAGTTGGTGCTTTTTATAACATTTCCAAAGTCAAGTACTGTTTTCAAAGATTTTTATGAAAGTATTCTTATTAATTGAGTTTTTACTCGAGTTTATTTCTGAACTGCTAACACCTTTAAGTAATCATCTGTGTGTGTGTGTGTGTGTGTGTGTGTGTGTGTGAGTGAGAGAGAGAGGGAGAGAGAGAGAGAGAGAGAGAGAGAGAGATAATTACTTCATATTAATTTTTTATGCCAAATGGGTTGGAAAACAGGTCTGTTCCTTTCAGAACAGCAACTTCTACTGTTCAGTCTTCGTAATTGATGTGTAATAAAGAAAAGTGTTAAATGAAATCACAGAGGACTAATTATTTATCTTCATTACTTTTTAACAGAATAGTCCATTTAAAATCCATAAACACAGTATGCAACAGTATGTGAAGCAGAATATGTTATTTAGTTAATATTTCTTTGAATTACTTGCTTTTTAAAAGGTACATTGATATGTTTTCACTTTGCCTGTCTTCCTGCACCTAGGGCTCCATTTGAAGTGAAATTGGACTATCACATCCTTCATTGCTTTAGTTGCTTCTCTCTCTCTCTCTCATGTGGAAAATCAGTGGTTGAGCGTCAGCTGTCAATCATAAGGGATGACTGGTTTCTGCCTATGATGCTTATCAATAATGAAATGGACAATTTACCTGCCTCTAGGTCTATCTCTCACAGCCTCGCTGTCGCTCTAACTTTGAAATGGAACAATTTGCTTTATTGCTGACATATAGTATGCTGCCTGCAACACTATATCAGCCTTGGTGTGATTTTGTTTGAGCTCATGCTTTATCAATCCATATGTTACCACTTGTCATCCACTGCAGGGGTGCCTGTCTGCCGGGTTTCTCATCTGATGAAAATGCTACCCCTGATATAATTCAAATGCCTATTTATGCCGGTTCAAGCAGCTCCAACATTTGTGTACCACAGGAGGAACAAAGGCACTACTTTCATTAAGCTGTGATATCATAAAGCTAGCTGTTCATGTTCCCATTCTTCGAATTGATAGGTCACCAGATTCTTTGTGATTAACCATCTCTGTGCTGTGTTACAATGGTTCTCGTTGTACGCTTTTTATGGGGGTTTGTAGTACATATTAAATGCTTGTCATGTCAGCACGAATGGAAAGCAAACTCAGCTGGAAGAAACTTGGATATTAAATTTGCATGACTATGTAATTTTGATATATTCAGTGTTGGATTAAGACTACTGTGTCAATATTGAAGCCATACAAGGGTTTTAACTATGTTAGCATAATGACCTAATGTATTTTCTCACACAGCTGCTGAGCGACTTGTTCATTTGCAACTTTGGGGGCACATTTGTAAGCTCCGGGACTTACCAAATGTTGGCAAACTCACAGAGCAGTCTTCCTTCCTTTTCACTTAGTGTCTATTAGCTTTTACAAATGACCTGCATGCTCAACAACGTGCAATGCCTCCTCAGCTTCCGCTGATTGAATATGAAATGACTTCAAGGGCAAATAGAAGATAACAGCGAGAAAGAGCTAGAGATAGTGAGAGACAGAGAGAGAGAGAGCGAGAGACATTTCTTTCATGCGATCCTTCATTCTGGCTTACAGGTCCCTGTGGGTGATTGGTGAGAAAACCAATAATTTGGGTCCTGACTGAATACGTATGTCAGCAGCTTGAGCTGTGCAAACTACCAGTGGCTTATTGGAATGTATGGGTGGAAAGGAGGGTGTTAATGCCCGAGTGTATTGGCTCCAGCCCAAAAAAACGAGAGCCCATCCTTTTACGTTATGCATGCCTGGCTTGGCTGGTTAGTATTTGCTGTGCATTAGTTGGCTTCAGTCTTTGGAGACTGGCAGCGTCTGCACACAATGTCTTGCTCTACCGAGTGAGAGAGTATGAGGACATGCGCAGAGCAAGCGATAGCAAGGACCAAAAGTGATAGGATAATAAAATGAAATGAAAGGAGTAGTTATAGAAACCTGGAGGAATAGTTAGAATAGGTGTTCATTTAAATACACGCAGAGTGAGGTGCAAATAAAATAAGATCAAATGATGCATAGACTGAGATAAAAAAAAATGAGCAAGACAGAACAACAGAAACAGATATGAGTGATGTGACGTGAGTCTGGAGTTATTAACTGACAGAGAAAAGAACACAAAGGTCTGAGATCTGAGTCCAGCCCTTTAAGAACATGACTGCACACCAAATCCATTTTAATCATTTTACAAGATACACAAACAGGTGCTTGATAGAGAATGACATTGTCCCTTTCTGGTATGTGACATTGTAACAGCATCACATACTTCTGTTGCTGGATAGCTTTTTCATTTGTTATTTTCTTTATATTTAGGTCAAAGGAGTGGAAGACAAGCCTGAATAAGGGTGTAAGAAGTGTCACTGGAACTTCAAAGAGGTTCAACATGATGCAATTGGATGCAATGTGATGCCAAACTCTAGTAACTGGGCCCGAAGAAGCAGGTATTTTAACATAGGGCAACAAATTCTGCCTAATAGTGTGGGCAGAAACCACAGGACATCATTATCTCAAACTGATCCTCATGATATTCACAGTTAGGCTTGGAACGTGGCTTGATTTAAAATCCATTACAAGTGCTCCTCTGCAGCTCCTTTGCAAGAGAGTCCATGTCACAAGACTAACATTAGAATGAACTGAAATTGGGGTGCAATTGCCTGACACCAAATAATTTGCCTCTGCAGATGAGAAATAGAAGGATAACATGAAATTGTGATTAGAACCGTGACATGAAGCAACCACTTATATAGTGTTCTAAGAATAGAATACAGAGGAGTAATTTTACTGGAACAAAGACAGAGTAACATGTTTTTACTTGCCTGAGAACACTGATATTTTTTTCAGCATGTTTCCTTATTTTGCTGTTTGATTGTCCAGAGGTTAGAACTTCATAGCCAAAAGCTTTGAGTCATTTAATACATCTGTGAGTGTTGTTTAATTATAAATGAAATCCTCTTTTCACCAAACTGCCTCTAGTTATTATGTTCAGGAATTAATTTGGAACATGAAAAAGCCGGTATCATTGATGCTGGCTGCAAGAGGTCCACTTTCCTTAGAGATAAGCTGCCTATCAGGAGTTGTTGGAAATTATTAGTTTCTCCATCTGCAACTGATTGATGTTGAAGTGAAGCAAGGAAATGAGGCAGAGGGAAAAAAAGAAACACATAAAAAGAACACAGACAGAGATCAGCGTTATTTGTCTTGCCCACATGCATGACAACACTTTGTTGTTTGCCATATTGTAGGCCAACATTTTGAAGAAAGCTGACCTGCATATACACAAGGAGAAGCTTTTGTACACTTATTTACCATAATTTGCTGCGAGCTGTTTTCAAAGGCTAGTGGAAGAAACCCAGCCCTTTGAGATAAGCAGCCCTTTGTTTTTAATCAAAGCCCTGGTTTGAATGAGAAAATGTTCCAAATGACTAGAGTCAAATGAAAAGGGTGTTTAGGCAGCCACAGCGCTTTCAGGATTCAAATCAAACCTCAGAACCACAACTGGAAAAGATGTGAAAAAAAAAACTTTTCACTGTTAAACACAAAGTTATGATTAAATTATTAAATTCTCTGTATGAAATTATCTCTACCGGCCTGACTGACCCAGGAATAGTTGGAGTTGATCCTTCTGATCTGAAATCAAAATTTTCTTGCCTATCTTTGTCGGTCGTGACCTTGACAACAGACTCATGAGTTACAAAGTGCATCAACGAAACGCACTATGACATAAGATGTGAAAGTGTATACTGCTGCTGCCTGGACTTCATATGTTGTTTTTTGTGTTTGTTTTATAAATGCTTTTGTAAGTGGTAGTATTTCATAGCCATAAAGAAACAGACATTAAGGCACTCATAAACACAACAAATGGAATATTTTTCCCAACAGCTGGCATTAACTACTGTACAAGTCGTGTAAAATCAAAGATACAGATGGAGAACCAAGTCCAAATGATTAACATATATATATATATATATATATATATATATATATATATATATATATTAGCAGCTGGATAGCGTAGTGGTTAAACTACACGCCTTTGGAACAGAGGATCGCAAGTTCGATTCCTGGCAAGGGAACAATAAGAGAACAGCACCACCAAGGCTGGAGACGGAGCAATACTGGAAGAGCATATGGGAGAAGGATGCAACCCATAACGGCAATGCTCAGTGGCTAGTGTATCTGAGGGCAGACCACAGCGACCTCCCTGAACAGGGTCCAGTAACCATCACAGTGGCAGATATCCAAGAAAGGGTCTCCAGTATGAAGAGTTGGACAGCACCAGGGCCCGACATGGTTCACGCCTACTGGCTGAAGAAGCTGACTGCACTCCACGAGCGTCTGGCAGCACAAATGAACCAGCTGCTAGTTAACGAGAGACACCCGGAATGGCTAACTGAAGGCCGGACGGTCCTGATCCCCAAGGACCCCAAGAAGGGGTCCCCTCCAACTACCGACCAATAACCTGCCTCAGTACTACATGGAAGCTCCTGTCAGGCATCATATCGGCTAAGATGAACAGGCACATGGGTCAATACATGAGCGGGACACAGAAAGGAATTGGCAAGAATACCAGAGGTGCAAAACACCAGCTACTGGTAGACAGAACAATCAGCCGAGACTGCAAGACCAGACTGACCAACCTGTGCACTGCCTGGATTGATTACAAGAAGGCCTATGACTCAATGCCCCACAGCTGGATACTGGAATGCCTAGAATTGTACAAGATCAATGGGACCCTAAGAGCCTTCATCAGGAACTCAATGGGGATGTGGCGTACAACACTAGAGGCCAACTCCAAGCCCATAGCACAAGTTACCATCAAGTGCGGGATCTACCAAGGAGATGCTCTGTCCCCACTGCTGTTCTGCATAGGCCTGAACCCCCTCAGTGAGATCATTAACAAGACTGGCTACGGATACCGACTACGGAACGGAGCAGTTGTCAGCCACCTCCTGTACATGGATGACATCAAGCTGTATGCCAAGAGTGAACGAGACATCGATTCACTGATCCACACTACCAGGCTATACAGCAATGACATTGGAATGTCGTTCGGACTGGAGAAGTGTAGTCGGATGGTAACAAAGAGAGGGAAGGTAGTCAGAACTGAGGGGATTGAACTACCAGAAGGCAACATTGCAGACATAGAGGACAGTTACAAGTACCTGGGGATCCCGCAGGCAAATGGGAACCATGAAGAGGCCGCTAGAAAGGCTGCAACCACCAAGTACCTGCAGAGGGTCAGGCAAGTCCTGAGGAGTCAGCTGAATGGTAAGAACAAGATCCGGGCCATCAACACATACGCCCTGCCCGTGATCAGGTACCCTGCTGGGGTAATAGGCTGGCCAAAGGAGGAGATAGAAGCCACTGACATAAAGACAAGAAAGCTCCTGACCATGCATGGAGGGTTTCACCCCAAGTCCAGCACCCTGAGGCTGTACGCTAAGCGGAAGGAAGGGGGCCGGGGACTGGTGAGTGTCAGCACCACAGTCCAGGATGAGACAAGGAACATCCAAGAATACATTGGGAAGATGGCCCCAACTGACCGAGTGCTCAGTGAATACCTCAGGCAGCAGAAACCCAAGAAAGAGGAGGGAGACGAGGAACCATCATGGAAGGACAGGCCCCTGCACGGTATGTACCACCGGCAGATAGAGGAGGTGGCTGATATCCAGAAATCCTACCAGTGGCTGGACAAAGCTGGACTGAAAGACAGCACAGAGGCACTAATCATGGCAGCACAAGAACAAGCTCTGAGTACAAGATCCATAGAGGCTGGGGTCTATCACACCAGGCAAGACCCCAGGTGCAGGCTGTGTAAAGATGCCCCAGAGACAATCCAGCACATAACAGCAGGGTGCAAGATGCTAGCAGGCAAGGCATACATGGAACGCCATAACCAAGTGGCCGGCATAGTGTACAGGAACATCTGTGCCGAGTATAACCTAGAAGTCCCGAGGTCAAAATGGGAGATGCCCCCAAGGGTGGTGGAGAATGACCGAGCTAAGATCCTGTGGGACTTCCAGATACAGACGGACAAAATGGTGGTGGCTAACCAACCGGACATAGTGGTGGTAGACAAACAGAAGAAGACGGCCGTAGTGATCGATGTAGCGGTTCCGAATGACAGCAATATCAGGAAGAAGGAACACGAGAAGCTGGAGAAATACCAAGGGCTCAGAGAAGAGCTCGAGAGGATGTGGAGGGTGAAGGTAACGGTGGTCCCCGTGGTAATCGGAGCACTAGGTGCGGTGACTCCCAAGCTAGGCGAGTGGCTCCAGCAGATCCCGGGAATAACATCGGAGATCTCTGTCCAGAAGAGCGCAGTCCTGGGAACAGCTAAGATACTGCGCAGGACCCTCAAGCTCCCAGGCCTCTGGTAGAGGACCCGAGCTTGAAGGATAAACCGCCCGCAGGGGCGTGCTGGGTGTTTTTTTATATATATATATATATATATATATATATGTCCCCCTCTCTCTCTCTCTCTCTCTCTCTCTCTCTACTTGAGATGCTCTGTCCCCACTGCTGTTCTGCATAGGCCTGAACCCCCTCAGTGAGATCAACAAGACTGGCTATGGATACTGGCTACGGAATGGAGCAGTTGTCAGCCACCTCCTGTACATGGATGACATCAAGCTGTATGCCAAGAGTGAACGAGACATCGATTCACTGATCCACACTACCAGGCTATATAGCAATGACATTGGAATGTCGTTCGGACTGGAGAAGTGTAGTCGGATGGTAACAAAGAGAGGGAAGGTAGTCAGAACTGAGGGGACTGAACTACCAGAAGGCAACATTGCAGACATAGAGGACAGTTACAAGTACCTGGGGATCCCGCAGGCGAATAGGAACCATGAAGAGGCCGCTAGAAAGGCTGCAACCACCAAGTACCTGCAGTGGGTCAGGCAAGTCCTGAGGAGTCAGCTGAATGGTAAGAACAAGATCCGGGCCATCAACACCTACGCCCTGCCTGTGATCAGGTACCCTGCTGGGGTAATAGGCTGGCCAAAGGAGGAGATAGAAGCCACTGACATAAAGACAAGAAAGCTCCTTACCATGCATGGAGGGTTTCACCCCAAGTCCAGCACCCTGAGGCTGTACGCTAAGCGGAAGGAAGGGGGCCGGGGACTGGTGAGTGTCAGCACCACAGTCCAGGATGAGACAACGAACATCCAAGAATACATTGGGAAGATGGCCCCAACTGACCGAGTGCTCAGTGAATACCTCAGGCAGCAGAAACCCAAGAAAGTGGAGGGAGATGAGGAACCATCATGGAAGGACAGGCCCCTGCACGGTATGTACCACCGGCAGATAAAGGAGGTGGCTGATATCCAGAAATCCTACCAGTGGCTGGACAAAGCTGGACTGAAAGACAGCCCAGAGGCACTAATCATGGCAGCACAGGAATAAGCTCTGAGTACAAGATCCATAGAGGCTGGGGTCTATCACACCAGGCAAGACCCCAGGTGGTGGACATAGTGGTGGTAGACAAACAGAAGAAGACGGCTGTAGTGATCGATGTAGCGGTTCCGAATGACAGCAATATCAGGAAGAAGGAACACAAGAAGCTGGAGAAATACCAAGGGCTCAGAGAAGAGCTCGAGAGGATGTGGAGGGTGAAGGTAACAGTGGTCCCCGTGGTCATCGGAGCACTAGGTGCGGTGACTCCCAAACAAGGTGAGTGGCTCCAGCAGATCCGGGGAACAACATTGGAGATCTCTGTCCAGAAGAGCGCAGTCCTGGGAACAGCTAAGATACTGCGCAGGACCCTCAAGCTCCCAGGCCTCTAGTAGAGGACCCGAGCTTGAAGGATAAACCGCCCGCAGGGTGCTGGGTGTTTAGGTATTTATGTATATATTAGGGGTGCAACGATATTCGTATCGATATTGAACCGTTCGATACAGTGCTTTCGGTTCGGTACGCATATGTATCGAACAATACAACATTTGTAATTTATTTTATCAATTTTCCTTCTGACGATGCTGTCTGTGTTGAGCGCTCAGTGAATCTGTGTTCGACTACTCCGCCTAGGCTGCACTGTCGAGCGCAGATCCACTGAGCGCTCAACACAGACAGCATCGTCAGAAGGAAGAGCGCAGGGCAAGCTAGCGAGACAGAAGTTAAGCTCTCCTTGCAACAGGCAAATTGAACGTCATTCAGATCTGGCGTTTGGAATTATTTTGGTTTTCATGTGACGTGTGACCCTGTTGTGGCGCCGTGTTGTGGCGTTAAGGTCATTTCAACGAGATTAACCTGAAAGCTCTAGCGGGAACACAACGAATATGACTGCACATTTACGCCGACATCATCGTAGTGCAAAGACAAGTGGAAGCAGACAAAAAAAAGCAAGCATGCTACTAACTTTAGCCGAGTCATTTAGACAGCTGTTAGCACATGATTCTCCTTATGCTGCTGAGAATATAGCCCAGAAGAAGCGGATAGTATAGCTTTTATTTTGGAAAGAGACATTTCTCTGTAATAAACTCTCTTTTCCAAAGATGAGTGATTCCTCAATCAGATACAGGGCTTGCAATATCGCTAGCCCGACGTCCCGGAGCTAGCGATTTTTTCAGTCGGGCTACCAAAATCTATCTCTTCCCTGCCCATCGGGCTATTGTAGGAAAAATATATGTCAATGCTTTTGCATTCTTTCGGAAATGTAGCTGGGTAATTATGTCATTGGCATCTGTGAGCCACTGTCAATATGTGACATATTGAAATCGCGTTTGAATTTGCGCTTGTTTTTTTGCTTTCACTTTGCAATCGTGCAAACTGTGTATAGAGAGCGACAGCACTGATCTGTGAGTGATGATAATTTGTGCACCAATTCCTCTGACATCGTCTTATTAATCATTAGCTTACTATGCAAACATGACAAGTGAAATCTCCCGCAGCAAGCTTAAACATGTGAGAGGTTGATCGCGCAGAGAATCGCTGAGCTTATGTGAGTGAGTGTGTAAAAGCATTTCAGTTCTGCTGAGCCAAATAAGACAGGTCAGGGTGAAGAAGTGACAGCCAAAGAAAAGCTTACCACAAAACGGAGAAGTTATGACAAATCAGACTATGAGGCAAAAAGAAAGTGCAGCTTTATGGTTTCATGGACAAAAGAATTTCTGTGGCTGCAATATGATGAGCTAAATAACCAGGGCTGCACATAAGTGGTCCGCAGGTGCGCATTTGCTGTCAAAATAAAAAACACGCACAAGGGTTAGGGTTAAATTTAAAAACTGTACTTTTGAGTTAAAATATATATTTATAATTTTAATAAATGACAAATTAAAAATGCATGAACATTTTTTTGTATCGAAAAAATATCGAACCGTGACACCAAAGTATCTGTTAGGGGTTCCGAAAGAGACTCAGGCGCAGGCCAGGGTTTTCCTTTAAGCGAAGGACAGTGCGTTTATTTACAGTGAACACATACACCAAGTGGCTATATACAACGTGCAGGGGAAACGGGTCCGGGTCGCCAGGGTCCATGGGAAACAGGATTGGGAGAAGGGTGTTCCACACTTTCTGTACAAAAAGTTCCCCCTTCAATCACTCCTCTCCACATCGGGTTCCAAAAACGATCTACACAAAAAACGTCGGGTTAGCAGGATAATAATAAGAAATTCTCAAGGTGAAGGTTAGCCGAAACACAAGTCTAACTGACACTGATAGCTCAACGATCCAGCGAAGACTAGTGCAGACTCGCCATCTAAGTAGTGCAGTAATCAGCTGGGATCAGCGGCCGGTGTGGTGATGAGCAGGTGTGTGGGCCAGCAGCGGGAGCCCGCAGTGAGCATCGCCGTGGCGAGAGAGAGAGAGAGAGAGTGAGAGAGAGAGGGCGAGAGAGCAAACAAACCACAAACATATTGCCCAATAGAGGATTGACCAGCGGGGCACAGGGACCATGACAGTACCCCCCCCTCAACGGGAGCCCCCCGGCGACCCACCAGGCTTACCAGGATGAGACAGATGGAAGGCCCGCAGCATACGCTTGTCCAGGACAGCGGCCCGCGGAACCCAGGACCGCTCCTCAATGCCATAGCCCTCCCAGTCCACAAGGTACTGGAAGCCACGCCCGCGGCGGCGAGAGTCCATAATCCGCGTGATGGAATAGGCGGGCAAGCCGTCCACAAGCCGGGCGGGCGGAGGGGGCCCGGAAGGAGGGCACAGAGGGCTATTCCGGACAGGTTTGATTTGGGAGACGTGGAACACATTGTGAATCCTCATGTTGCGCGGCAGCCGGAGTTTCACAGAGACGGGGTTGATCAGCGCCGAAACCCCAAAAGGACCAATGAAGTTTGGGTTGAGCTTCTTGGACTCAGTCCTGAGAGGAACAAAGCGCGTGGACAGCCATACCTTTTGTCCCACGCTGTATGCTGGAGCTGGTGTGCGGCGGCGATCTGCGGTCTGTTTGGTTCGGTCCTTTGTGCGCAGCAACGCCGTCCGTGCGGCCCGCAAAGCTCGTCGGCACCTACGTAGATGGGCCTGGACAGATGGTACAGAATACTCACCCTCGACAGAGGGGAAGAGAGGTGGCTGGAAACCCAGTGAGACCTCGAAGGGAGACAGACCAGTGGCGGAGGAAGTCAGACTGTTATGGGCGTACTCAATCCAGGGTAGTTCATCACTCCAGATGGACTGGTTGGAGGACGCTGTGCACCGCAACATTGCCTCGAGCTCTTGGTTAGCTCGCTCACACTGACCGTTGCTTTGGGGATGGTAACCGGAGGTCAGACTGACCTTTGCTCCTAATGAGGAGCAGAATTCCTTCCAGACGCCAGACGTGAACTGGGGGCCTCTGTCAGACACAATGTCTTCCGGGATCCCATGCAAACGAAACACATGACGGGTAAGCAGTCGTGCGGTCTCCATGGCCGTGGGAAGCTTGGGTAGAGCTATGAAGTGGGCAGCTTTAGAAAAACGGTCTACGATGGTAAGTATGACAGTGTTGCCTGCTGATTGCGGCAGTCCGGTTACAAAGTCCAAAGCTATATGGGACCACGGCCTGGACGGAGTCGGCAGGGGATTGAGCTGTCCAGCGGGCGGCTGATGAGACGGTTTATTCCGGGCACAGGTCGCGCAGGCGGAGACGTACTCCCGAGCGTCTTTAGTCAGAGAGGGCCACCAGAAGTAGCGCTGGAGGAAGTTGATAGTGCGGTGGACCCCTGGGTGGCACGTAAAGCGGGCAGTGTGGGCCCATTGAAGTACTTGAGAACGTACTGATTGAGGGACGTAGAGCCGTTGGGCTGGCCCACCTCCCGGATCCGGTTCCGACACCTGAGCCTCCCGAATGGCTGCTTCGATCCCCCAGGAGATGGCGCCCACGACACAGGTGGCGGGGAGAACGGGAGCGGGCTCAGTGGTGTCCTCCGAGACTGAGAACTGACGGGACAGGGCGTCGGGTTTGACATTCCGTGAACCGGGTCTGTAAGAGATGGAGAAGTGGAAACGGGTGAAAAACAGGGCCCACCTGGCCTGTCGAGCGTTGAGCCTCTTAGCTGATTGTAGGTATGCCAGGTTCTTGTGGTCTGTCCAGACGAGGAAAGGCTGAGCTGTGCCCTCCAACCAGTGCCGCCACTCCTCCAGGGCTAGTTTTATCGCCAGCAGTTCCCGATCCCCGACATCATAGTTTCTCTCTGCAGGGGACAGACGGCGGGAGAAGAAGGCACAAGGGTGGAGCTTACCGTCCTTCCGTTGCGACAGAACCGCTCCAACCCCTGAGTCGGACGCGTCGACCTCGACCACAAATGGCTGCGTGAGGTCGGGTTGGATCAGGATGGGGGCTGAGGCGAATCGTTTCTTCAGTTCTTGGAAAGCTGCCTGAGCTTCTTTGTTCAACTGAAAAGGAAGCTTGGGAGAGGTTAGCTGGGTCACCGGCAAGGCAACTCGGCTGAAGTCCCGAATGAACCGCCGGTAAAAGTTGGCAAACCCAAGGAAACGTTGCAGTTGGTGCCTATTAGGAGGTTCCGGCCACTCAACAACGGCTTTTACCTTCACAGGGTCCGGGCGGAGGTTTCCTTGGTCGATTATGTACCCCAGGAATGCAACGGTGGAGACGTGGAACTCACACTTTTCTCCTTTGACGAACAATCGGTTTTCGAGGAGTCGTTGCAGGACCTGTCTGACATGGGTCTCGTGCTCGGATTGGTTTCTGGAAAAGATCAGGATGTCATCTAGATAGACAAAAACAAAACGGTTAATGAAGTCTCTGAGCACGTCGTTCACCAGGGCTTGGAACACCGCAGGGGCGTTAGTGAGACCAAAGGGCATGACAAGGTACTCGAAGTGGCCGAGGTGGGTGTTGAAGGCGGTCTTCCACTCATCGCCCTCACGGATGCGAACCAGATGGTATGCGTTTCGCAAATCCAGTTTGGTGAAAACAGTAGCCCCCTGGAGGAGCTAGAAGGCCGAACTGAGGAGCGGCAGAGGGTATTTATTTTTTACTGTGATGTTGTTTAATCCGCGATAGTCAATGCATGGCCGGAGGGTTTTATCCTTCTTTTCGACAAAGAAGAAGCCTGCCGCGACTGGAGAGGTGGAGGCCCGAATGAGGCCGGCAGCCAGGGATTCCGTGATGTACTTGTCCATAGCGTCTCGTTCTGGAAGTGAGATGCTATATAGCCGACTGGTGGGTAAAGGAGCTCCCGGGAGCAGTTCGATAGCACAGTCATAGGGTCTATGCGGAGGAAGTGACTGGGCGCGGGCCTTTTGAAACACCTCAGCTAGGTCGTGATAAACAGAGGGCACATTAGTTAAATCAGCTGATTTCAATACCCCAGGAGAGGGCGTTTCAGTGCTTGGAGGCGAGGCTGCTTTAAGGCAGGTCATGTGGCAGTCCTCCCCCCACCCAGTGACACGCCCCTTTAGCCAATCTATGTGAGGGTTGTGCTGTTGTAGCCAAGGATGGCCGAGAACTAGTGGAGTGCGAGTTGCTTTAAACACCAAAAAACAGATTTCTTCAGAATGATTGCCAGAGAGGGTGAGCTCGACAGGCTCAGTCACCAGAGTGATGTCTGGAAGGCGTTGACCTGACAATGCCGTAACACGTAATGCATGAGGCAGGGGCTCCAATAGTAACCCAAGTTGCCGGGCTAACTGACAGTCAATAAAGTTTTGTTCCGCCCCAGAGTCGATTAACACCGATAGGGAGCGGCTCTTAGAGTGAATGGAAAGCGTGGCCGGTAGTGTTAAACGGGGAGGAGCTTCTTCCTGGCTCAGCTCGCCCACCAGTACTCCTACCATCACTGGCGGGCGCGCCCTTTTGCCCGCGAAGGGCAGGTAGCCACAACATGTCCCCTGTGACCACAATAGAGGCACTCACCGGCGGTAATCCGGCGCTGACGCTCCGCCGCGGTGAGATGGGAGCCGCCCAGCTGCATGGGTTCCTCTCCGTCCCCGCTCTCGTGAGTCCGGGAGGGGCCGGCATCCGCCATGGCGCCGGTGCCAGAGACTCCCGCAGCCTCATGGAGGTTGTAGTTCCGCTGCGACTGGCGAACCCGTAACCGCTCATCCACCTTAATGCACAGGGACATTAGCTCATTAAAGGAGGCAGGGAGATCACGCATGATTAGCTCGTCCCTTAATTCTTCGCTGATATTGTTCAGCAACGTGCTCCGTAGCGCCTCCTGATTCCACCCTGCCTCTTCTGCCAGAATCCAGAAGTCGATAGCGTATTCAGACATGCTTCTCCTACCTTGTTTGAAGTTGAGGAGACGGAGAGCAGCGGCCTCTGCCCCGGTGCCTGGGTTAAACACATTCTTAAATTTGGAGAGAAAGTCAGCGTAGGTGATGACAGGATCAGAGTTTAACACAACCTGGGCCCACTTTAGTGCACGGCCCCTCAGAAGTTGAACTAAATAAGTGATCTTCGCCCCATCGTTGCTATGAAAACGCTGCAGCTCGCGAAACGTCAGAGACACCTGAGCCAAAAATCCGGCACATTTGTCAGACTCACCCGAGAATGGTTCCGGTGTGGGTAAAGGTCCGTCAGACGGCGTACCGACCCGCGGTGAGCTACCTGACGCTACGGCGGGCGGTGCCGCCTGGGGAGCCGGGCTGGGCGGCTGGGGATTCCCTGGTTGCGCATTTCCCTCCAGCGGTATTAACTGCGCCACCGCCAGGGTCAATGTGGCGACATCCTGCCGTAGCTGCCCGAGCATTTGTTCATGGCGGGCCAGCGCGGCTTCCTGGGCGGCCAGAGCCCGGCCCACGGGGTCCTGTCCTGCTGAGTCCATAATGGCTGGATCGTTCTGTTAGGGGTTCCGAAAGAGACTCAGGCGCAGGCCAGGGTTTTCCTTTAAGCGAAGGACAGTGCGTTTATTTACAGTGAACACATACACCAAGTGGCTATATACAACGTGCAGGGGAAATGGGTCCGGGTCGCCAGGGTCCGTGGGAAACAGGATTGGGAGAAGGGTGTTCCACACTTTCTGTACAAAAAGTTCCCCCTTCAATCACTCCTCTCCGCATCGGGTTCCAAAAACGATCTACACAAAAAACGTCGGGTTAGCAGGATAATAATAAGAAATTCTCAAGGTGAAGGTTAGCCGAAACACAAGTCTAACTGACACTGATAGCTCAACGATCCAGCGAAGACTAGTGCAGACTCGCCATCTAAGTAGTGCAGTAATCAGCTGGGATCAGCGGCCGGTGTGGTGATGAGCAGGTGTGTGGGCCAGCAGCGGGAGCCCGCAGTGAGCATCGCCGTGGCGAGAGAGAGAGAGAGAGTGAGAGAGAGAGGGCGAGAGAGCAAACAAACCACAAACATATTGCCCAATAGAGGATTGACCAGCGGGGCACAGGGACCATGACAGTATCGAACCGAACCGAACCGTGAATTTTGTGTATCGTTGCACCCCTAATATATATATATATATATATATATATATATATATATATATATATATATATATATAATATTATTATCATAACACTATAACATGAGTGTTGGGCCATGTTAGGTTATCAGGCCATTTTATTTTTCAGACAAAAACAGCTTTCATTGTATCATATTCCATTTAAGAACTTTCTTCACTGAGGACAGCGGCAGCTGAAGAGTTGATGAGCATTTGGTTTCTATACCAGCCAGCAGATCATCATAACTGTGGGCCATTTTTTGAAATCATGCTGCTATAGTGGGATTGGTTACACAGCTTTGTTTTATTTGGTTTCACACATTTTTAGAAGCCTGCTTCTTCCACAGTGTGGCCATATCAAGGCCCGGTTGTGTCAGTTTGAAAGACTAACTTGTAAACAAAAACACAGCCAACAGAAAAAAAGCAACATAATCAACTGAATTGTATGGAACATTTATTATTAACAAAATTAAAAATGAACTTTATTTTATGTTGTCATTTTAGAATGTTGTTTTCGTATAAATATGCCTTTTTGACCTCCTCAAATGGCAAAAAAAAAACAAACCAGTGAATCCACGTGTTTCATATTTGCCTTTGTTTTAACCGCACTTGCATGAAAAGAAAAGTAAGTAGATTAGTACTTGCCACCCCTTACTTACTGAATAGTAGTACAATGTACAGTTAAATAAATGTGATGTTTTTTGAACCAATCTATTGATTGTTTCATTTAATTGTGGTATAACATGTTAATAGTGGCGTAATAAGGTAGAAACAAGTGCCATATTGCCAAAGTAATATCCAAGTAATTATCTTGTCAACAATGGGTATAGCTTGGTAATATTACACTGAAATTTATGTAACTGGGTAATAACAGGCCATAAATTGAGATTAATAATGTGGGAAGAAATGTATGCATATGGGGCAGAACCAAATAGTAATAGTATAATAATGTGTTGATAAAAATATGATAACCTGGTGGAAATAAAATGGTAATATCTCTGGATTAGAGTTTTTATATACTGATTGATTGCCATAACGTCATAATAATAAGGTGATCCTGGTTACTTTAAGGTGCTGGCCTTTTATTACCCAGTTAACCAAAAATCTAATAAACAAAGGATGCTACAAATAATACAACAGCCAACAGATCTAGTTGCGAGATCTGTGGGATTAGTTGCGCTAAAGTAAAAACAGACTGTTCATTGTGAAACAGATTGAACAGCTGATTGCCTACATTTTAAAACAGACCTCACAGCTAGCTACAAACACGTAAGAAACACATTTTAAATAATTATTGTAAACGCGGAACAGGCAGAGTTTTTCATCTCATCCACATCTGCCTCAGATTAGCAAATCTGCAGCTTCTCATAAAGTGTTCACAGTGCGCCGCTTTGTCTCAACTCTCCTGCTCAGACCTGAAAGCTGTTTCACTGTTGTGGTTTGGATTTCATCTTTATTTGCATAGATTAGTTCTTCTCACTTTGGACTTTCAGTTTAGTTCAGCTACAGTTGTCCCGCTGCTTTGCACAGACAGCTACTCGCTCCATTCTCCATGCATTCCGTCACACACTCCCCAGTCTGACCCACTCTGCTCCAGCTCAAAATCCCATCCTTAGTCCGGCAGTTATTACCCATCTTTTATCTAACTATAGTTTACTAAATATTTATTTTTCAATCATGTCTAGCCTGCTTTGGCTCAGGTTATAGTAGCCTTCATGTCAAAATTTGCATAAACAATCATGTTGATAGGCAATCCAGTAATGATTTTAAAACAATTTCCATTGGGTCCAAATGACATCCGCAGCTGTGCTAAGTGGTCATACTTTTTTTTCTTTGGGTCCTGCACACCCAAATATTAGGTATTTGATGAATAATCCCACTGTAGGAAAAGTCATGTAACATGGGATGATGGATTCAAACAATTTTTAAAATGCCTAGGGGTCAAAATGACTTTCTTAGGGGTTCGACTGTTCAAGACATGAAACCCTGGATGACCTCTAATTCCCTACTTTTAAATTTCAAGCAAAACTGTGTTTATTGTAGTCATTTGTAAAATATTAGAAAGATGGTATTACTTTGGCCTCCAGTAACACTACGAGGAATTTTTTGTCATTTTTTTCATCAGGATATGTCCTTTGCCGTGCACAATAAACACTTATAGGACTGCCTTCATTCATTTGTGCAATATTGCTAAAATTAGGAATATCCTGTCTCAGAGTGATGCTGAAAAGCTAGGTCATGCATTTATTAATTCTATGCTGGAATGTTATAATTCATTATTATCAGGTTGCTCTACAAGCTCCCTGAAGAGTCTTGATATAAAATGCTGCAGCAAGAGTACTAACTGTAAACTGCCTAGGGAATAGAAACAATTAAGTTCAGAAAAAGCACAAAACAACTTCAAACATCCAAAGTCACTCCTAACACCTAATCAGAAAAAATAAAAATAACTTTCATGTGACACAAACTGACATTGGTTGGCTCAGTATTCAGTCATTCCATAGCTGCTAAAGCTTTGACTACATCTTTTGGGCACCAGAACTGAGATGACAACCCTGTCTCTACAAAATGTATTCTAGTAAGACCACATACACTGAACAAAAATATAAACGCAACACTTTTGTTTTTGCTCCCATTCCCCATGGGATGGACGTAGAGACCTAAAATTCATTCCAGATACACAATATAACCATCCCTCCCAAACAGTGGTCACAAATCAGTCCAAATGTGTGGTAGTGGGCACATCTGCCATATTGCGATAATCCATCCCACCTCACAGGTGTGCCACATCAGGATGCTGATCTGACATCATGAGTAGTGCACAGGTGTACCTCAGACTGCCCACAACAAAAGGCCACCCTGGAATGTGCAGTTTTGTCTCACAGCAAAATGCCACAGATGCCACAAGCAATGAGGGAGCGTGCAATTGGCATGCTGACAGCAGGAATGTCAACCAGATCTGTCGCCCGTGCATTGAATGTTCATTTCTCAACCATAAGCCGTCTCCACAGGCGTTTCAGAGAATATGGCAGCACATCCAACCGGCCTCACAACCACAGACCTCGTGTAACCACACCAGCCCAGGACCTCCACATCCAGCAGGTTCACCTCCAAGATCGTCTGAGACCAGCCACCCAGACAGCTGCTGGAACAATTGGTTTGCACAACCAAACAATTTCTGCACAAACTGTCAGAAACCATCTCAGGGACGCTCAACTGCATGCCCGTCGTCCTCATCGGGGTCTTGACCTGGCGTATACGACAGCGTGTACCAGTTCCCACGAATATCCAACAACCTCGCACAGCCATTGAAGTGGAGTGGACCAACATTCCACAGGCCACAATTGACAATCTGATAGACTCCATGCGACGATGTGTTGCACTGCATGAGGCAAATGGTGGTCACACCAGATACTGACCGGTTCTGGGTCCCCAGACCCCCAATAGCGCAAAAAACTGCACATTCCAGGGTGGCCTTTTGTTGTGGGCAGTCTGAGGTACACCTGTGCGCTACTCATGATGTCAGATCAGCATCCTGATGTGGCACACCTGTGAGGTGGGATGGATTATCTCAATATGGCAGATGTGCCCACTACCACACATTTGGACTGATTTGTGACCACTGTTTGGAAGGGAAGGTTATATTGTGTATCTGGAATGAATTTTAGGTCTCTACGTCCATCCCATGGGGAATGGGAGCAGTAACAAAGGTGTTGCGTTTATATTTTTGTTGAGTGTATATATGTATTTTTGGTTTAATAAATCATTGCACATTGTGGTGATCTTCATGCTAATAAGATCCTAACTCCTCAGAGTCTGCAGCCAGTTTTGTGCTCCTCTATCTGACAGGATGATGTATAGCTATGCTAACTAGTGGATCACGTCAAGCAGTAGTACTAAATTATAATATTCCTATTAACACTTGTTGACTGGACTAGGCGTCAGTACTAAAGCTTTTGTCTCCATATTTGTCAAGTCAGTAAACCAAAACCACATGCAAGTAATATATCAGGGTGCAGACAGCATAAATCCTTTTGAACTGGCCTTCACTTTCCTGTGGCTCATGTTTAAAAGGTCTGCAGCCCACTGATGTATGCATGCTATCTCTCCCTGTATCTCTGAAGGTCTTTTAGAAGTCACCACTAACTAGAAACTGGGGAATAGGTTGTCTGGGCTGACGGAGAAGCGAATGGGGTCCCCCCAAGAGGCTCCGTCAGTTCCCAAAAGCTCATACCTCAAACGGATTCTCTTTCATGTGGACTATTAGCATCAGGTAACGCTGTAGCCCACTGCTTTGAAGTCAACGCAGATATCAAAGGATTGGGGGGAGATAGGGAAAGGCGACATAGACGAGGACTGTATTTAGATATGACTTGTACGTTGCATGTGAATGAGCACAGTGCAGAGTAAAAACTGTCGCACACAGCATTAATATCATCACTGACAGATCACTACTGGCTATATTCACCTCATTAAAATTGTGACAAATAAATGTTTAGTCTAATTGTTTATCTAGGGGACAAAATAATTTCAGTGATGGCACAAGTAGTTTGCTAATACAAACTAAGAATAGGCCACTGGCAGCACAAGATGTCTGAATTTTCAACAGTGTCAAGGGGTAAAGTGTTGAAGGGTAAGTTGTGTGAATGTGGCAAACACACCGCTGTCACTGAAAAATGTTCATCTGCTTTTCCCAGTGCTAAAAAGGTGCATATCCCCAGTGCTAAAAAAAGAGGGTCATGGCCTAGCACTCCAGATGTGTTTCTCACACACCATTTTGTGCAAAGACTTGTCTCTGAGTGGTGCGCTTCAATCCAGAGCAGTCCATGCTGCACGGTCGCTGCAGGGGAGGGAGATTTAGCTGAAGTGCTTCCACCCTTCACTGTTAATCCTGTGGCTGCACAGAGGAAGAGAATAACAGAGAGAAGTGCATGTAACTAAGGAAAGTTCTATGGGTTCAGCCAAGTGTGAACACCAGATATGTGGGGTACTGGAAGAAAGCCCGATACCCGCCTACTCAGGGCCTTTCTCAAAAACAAACGGCACGATTGATTGTGTATATGAACAATAAACAATTGTTGGACCCCCAACCCCTCCCAGGAGCAGTATCTTGCTTAACTGTTTTTCAACTTTTTACAAAATTCATAAACTCTAAAAATCGATTGCTCTTGTTGATGAACCAGTAAGACTGCTACATTAAACTTTCCACAATACTCCATCTTCATCACTATATAGTCACACTTTTTTAAGCCAAGACCAACCTTTCATTGATGGTTGATATAAAATAAATTGCTGTAAATGTTCAACAGACACCTGGTATAAAACTCCAGTATATTGTTAATTATACAGAGCTGATGCTGCTTACTAAATATTGTAGAAACTCCTTTGGCAAAGGCTGAAATGCAATAGACATCAATGCTGACAGTCACACAAACTCACAATTTTGCCAAATACTTGGGTTTTTTCCCTTCATACCATGGGCAATCATCATCTTGGTCCATGATGCATGTGGGAAAAATAGTTTTCACACAACATCCAAGCTCAGCAAAGTTATATGTACTGAGAAATTGTAGGTGTGCAACCAAGTGGTTTGCAGCCCTTCATCTAACAGCTCACTGTGGCTACTCCCTCATGTTCCATTACTGACTGCAATATTTAAGACCTGTCAAAAAAATCCAAAAACTGTTGCCTTGATTTGCCAATGCATTATTAATGAACAGTGGCTGTTAGTCTATAATCTTTTTACTAAGACCGTTTAACAATATTTTAGGTATTTAAAGTCATTAAAATGCGTTTAATATGAAGTTTGGATGGCAGGAAAAGCTGGGCTTGCAGAATAATTTTTGTTTTAATATTTATAATTAGTTGTAGTTATGGAAACAGTGGATCCTTGAACTAGGATACAGGTTAGGTGCATTGGCATACATACGTATATTAGTATAAACCATAGTGACATACTCTATTTGAGATATAGTCAAGACACTTAAATTAGCGTTTTGTTTCCTGTGAATATGCAAAATAAATTGAGGTAATGATCACGAAAAAAAAGAAAAAAGTAACGTGAGCTTAAATACCATCTTTGTGACACAGGATTGAATATTTGATCACTTCAATAACTGGCATGTGCTATCTGAACTGTGAACGTGAACGTGTAAAACTCTGAATGTGTTCTCATTAGAAATTGCACTGTAATGCTCCCACAGACGTGTACTACTTTTTTTCTAATTGCTTTGAATAATAAAGATGGTTGGGGTTAGAAGTCCTCCTGAGAGCACTGGATATGAGTGTGCCTGACGATGACAATGGGTATTGTGTTTTTTTGTTTTAGCTAAATTTTCCCACTTTGAATAAACATGCAGACTATCATTTTGATGATTGTGATGTTAAACACAGCAGCATTAAAACAATGAGTCATTCACCGAAAGCTGCAATTATTGGTATTAATCCCTTGTGCACCTAACCCTTCTACACGGTGCTACAACAAGTCAACCATTCATTTCAGGATTTGATTCGTGCTTGCATACAGTGTATAATTCAAGTGCACCACTTGTAGCACTGGAACAAATGGTGCATTAAAAAAATAAATAGATACAATACCAGAGTATTAGTGAAAAATGCATAAAACACACTCTGATTATGAGAATGTGGTAAAAACACATAAATGAAATGGATTTCATGGTATGCCATTTGCTCTCTTTCTCTGTATTTCTCTCTTGCTCCAAAGACCCCACCCTACCTCCAAAAAATGTTTTAGTTAAAGTGATATTAGGCGAGAAGTGAGTGTGGGCGGTGGTTTTGGTTAAATGTGGGGGTAATCAGCTTAATGCAGAGTTAAAGGGCCGATGGGACTCTGGCCAAATCTCTAGGCTATTAAAGTCGCACTGTGTCCCTGGCAGTGACCTCATCCTCAGCTTTAATTATGGCAATACTGTCTATCTCCTTTAGCTCCCCTCTTTTACCCACCCCCCCGTCTTTGTCAGGCTTACTTGTTCTCACTTCATCTCTCACTTTTTTTCTGTTTTACTTCCTCTGCAGCCCTCTACCGTTCAGTCCTTCTTGTTTCAAACTGTTGTATACCCCATTTTAAATACCCCAGCACTTACTTTCTCAGCTTCATTTGTAGATGTTGCTTCTGTGCCTTCATTTTCCTTCGTATTTGTTTTTTTTTCCTGATTCATCCTTCCTCCTCCCCCTGTCCTCTTCCTGTTCCATTTGACTATGTTTGAATTTGCCTCCCACAGACTCTTTACTTGTATACTTTCCATCAAGCCTTACTTTTTGGGGGGCTTCTCTCCTTCTTTCCCTCCTACTGTGCTTTGCTCTGCCTGTCATTCCTGTCAGCACATGCTGGAAGTGAACGACAGCAGTGAGGTGAAAAGTGTGTCACTGATTTGCTTATATGGAGAGAGGCCAGTGGGTGGTATTGTACCACAATGATTGTTCAAAGGAAAGGTTTTAATAATTATATGTTAAAAACAGAGAACAGTAGTAAATGCTGCCCCATGGGAAGCAGCACTTATTTTTTAAGCTGCTGAGACTGCATTTGCACTTTTTTCTTTTAATGTCTCTTGGCATTTCTGTAACTTCTTTCTTGCATGCTTGACATGGCTCAGTCTTCATCTATGTCTCCTTGATCCACATCAATCTCATTTTTTTCTTGCCCTTTTATTCTTTAGGAAAAAAATGCCATAAAATTATACAACCTGTCTCTCTAATTCCTTCTGCATTATGATTTCAACTTTCCCCTTGTTACACTTTATTCCCTCCATTTTCATCCTCTTCGATCCCTCTGTCAAACTCTCACCTCTTTTCCACTGCCTCTACTTTACCACCCTAATCACCTTCTTTTTCCTTATCTTTATTGTATTCCCTCATCTGTTTTATCCTGCCGAAGGCTTCACTTGCCTCTAGTTACAATGCACTATCAATATTGCAAAGAGAACCACTGACGGCTGCTCATGTTCAACCACTCACATAAATTCTACATTCCTCTAATTCATCTCCATGGGACACACACACACACACACACACACACACACACACACACACACACACACACACACACACACACACACACACACACACACAGACTAGCACTATCTTTCAAAACCATAGAGAGATGAACACAAATTGTACACATGCACAAACGCAAAGAACATCCAAACACAACATTTGGAAAGCACACACAAACAAATGCAAGTGTGCATAAAAGCGCATACTGGAACACACATACACACACAAGTAAACATACAGACAGTGGCACACACCCATAAAATCACTGCCAAACATCTGTTGGCACATCTATAATTTCAACAGAACCCCAGTATGCCATTGAGAAGCACACATTGCCAGCTGGGCCAACACTTCTGCCAGCCGCACATCTGCACCGTGTGTGCTTGGAGGACTAGTTGTGTCTCTTAAATGTATATGCGTATGCATTTGTCTGTGTGAAGCTGACAGCACCGATCTGACACTTCTTGTGAATACACTTTCTGTTAGTACACCTCAGTTTTAACCCTCTCAGGCTCAAATTAAACTTTTTGTTGCTAATGCACAACCAAGTCCTGCAGTGGTAAAAAAACCTCATAAAATATGTATGTGGGGTAATCAGGTTGTTAGTTTTTAACTGTTGCAAATCGGCAACGCCTGCCTCGAGAGGGTTAATGTGTGTCACTTGCAGTCCCTATATGGATCAGCCATTAACAGATGTATAGATTTTTGGATAGTGACGTTTTTCGGGGTGTTTTTTTGCCTCTGTATGATCTTCTTTGCTTACACTGACATCTCTTTGGACCTCATATTGACATTTAAGTGAACGAAATGTTAGTGCAACACGCAAACCTCAATCTTTGTTTAAGTTAATTGTCTTTATTGACCTAATTTACATGGTTTCTTTCACTTTGATCACAAGGAGTTCCCTTATTTGTTATGTAGGTTTCACCTGGACAGCTTTTACAGGCCTTTCCCTAGACCTTCAAAATAGTAAACAACCTTTACAATGAAATGTGCATGGTGCATGATACCACAGACATACAAGTTAAAAGAGTTTTGTTTAATTAAGGGCAACCTAACACACACACACACACACACACACACACACACACACACACACTTTAATAGTAGTATTAAAGCTGTAAGTTGAATAAAAATGCCTTTATTTGAATAAAGTACATTTTATGTAGCTTATACATTCAGAGATGACTACAGGGAAGGAAAGTAACACTCAACCAATCTAATCTTCATGTCTATAGACATATAATACACATATGAATAAGTCAAGGCATTTTTTCTTTAGTCGTACAGCTCACAGAATTCAGATCGTACATGATACAATTAATATGGAGATCACTGCATATGTTGTCTTATATAAACGTCTTGTGGGTGAATTAAACTAACACCACAAATAAATAAAATCCAACTCTGAATAATGAAGACTAATATATTAATATATCACTGCATGAAAATCTTTCTATTTACTGTAAAACACACAACTAATCTTGAAGTCACCCAGCTAGAGATGAACAACGTTGCATTTGCATTGCTTGTGAAAGTGACTTCTTGTACCAAATCTTTTATTGCATGTAGTTATATACATTTGTACATATATATACATTTTGTCTTTTACAGTTGCAATGTGTTTTTTCTTTTACATTTATTTTTATTTCTGTGCAGTTTTCTGAAAATGATATTGATTTGCATAAAAAGTACATAGCTTCATCCATCAGTTCTAGAGGGTGTCTGTGAGATTGGATGGGTGTGTTCGGAGATAGAAGTATTGATTTAAAATCTCAGCATTCATACCTTGAGGTTCTTGCAGTGATTGGCAGGCTCAATTTCATTTTAATTATACCTTTAGGTGATGCTGTCTGTATTTAATTGCAAAACATCTGAAATATTACATGCTGCAATTTGATCTCAACAGAGTATGTTCTATATTTGGAACTTTCTCTTCCTGTCCTAAGGAATGTGAAGAACGTTTTTGGAGTCACTCACTACTAACACTGTATTAGTTTTAGTGGTTATACTACAGTGGGGCAAAAAAGTATTTAGTCAGCCACCGATTGTGCAAGTTCCCCCACTTAAAACGATGACAGAGGTCAGTAATTTGCACCAGAGGTACACTTCAACTGTGAGAGACAGAATGTGAAAAAAAAAATCCATGAATTCACATGGTAGGATTTGTAAAGAATTTATTCGTAAATCAGGGTGGAAAATAAGTATTTGGTCACCTCAAACAAGGAAAATCTCTGGCTCTCACAGACCTGTAACGTCTTCTGTAAGAAGCTTTTCTGTCCCCCACTCGTTACCTGTATGAATGGCACCTGTTTGAACTCATCATCTGTATAAAAGACACCTGTCCACAGCCTCAAACAGTCAGACTCCAAACTCCGCCATGGCCAAGACCAAAGAGCTTTCGAAGGACACCAGGAAAAGTATTGTAGACCTGCACCAGACTGGAAAGAGTGAATCTACAATAGGCAAGCAGCTTGGTGTGAAAAAATCAACTGTGGGAGCAATCATCAGAAAATGGAAGACATACAAGACCACTGATAATCTCCCTCGATCTGGGGCTCCACACAAGATCTCATCCCGTGGGGTCAAAATGATCATGAGAACGGTGAGCAAAGATCCCAGAACCACACGGGGGGACCTGGTGAATGACCTGCAGAGAGCTGGGACCAAAGTAACAAAGGTCACCATCAGTAACACACTACAACGGCAGGGAATCAAATCCCGCAGTGCCAGACGTGTTCTGCTGCTGAAGCCAGTGCATGTCCAGGCCCGTCTGAAGTTTGCCAGAGAGCACATGGATGATACAGCAGAGGATTGGGAGAATGTCATGTGGTCAGATGAAACCAAAGTAGAACTTTTTGGTATAAACTCAACTCGTCGTGTTTGGAGGAAGAAGAATACTGAGTTGCATCCCAAGAACACCATACCTACTGTGAAGCATGGGGGTGGAAACATCATGCTATGGGGCTGTTTTTCTGCCAAGGGGACAGGACGACTGATCCGTGTTAAGGACAGAATGAATGGGGCCATGTATCGTGAGATTTTGAGCCAAAACCTCCTTCCATCAGTGAGAACTTTGAAGATGAAACGAGGCTGGGTCTTCCAACATGACAATGATCCAAAACACACCGCCCGGGCAACAAAGGAGTGGCTCCGTAAGAAGCATTTGAAAGTCCTGGAGTGGCCTAGCCAGTCTCCAGACCTCAACCCCATAGAAAATCTGTGGCGGGAGTTGAAAGTCCGTGTTGCTCGGCGACAGCCCCAAAACATCACTGCTCTCGAGAAGATCTGCATGGAGGAATGGGCCAAAATACCAGCTACTGTCTGTGCAAACCTGGTAAAGACCTATAGTAAACGTTTGACCTCTGTTATTGCCAACAAAGGTTATGTTACAAAGTATTGAGTTGTATTTTTGTTATTGACCAAATACTTATTTTCCACCCTGATTTACGAATAAATTCTTTACAAATCCTACCATGTGGATTCATGGATTTTTTTTTTCACATTCTGTCTCTCACAGTTGAAGTGTACCTCTGGTGCAAATTACTGACCTCTGTCATCATTTTAAGTGGGGGAACTTGCACAATCGGTGGCTGACTAAATACTTTTTTGCCCCACTGTAGGATAAAATTGGGCTAGTTAATTCTTACTAAGTTAAAGCAGCGTGAGAAGGCTCACTATTTCTATATTTTTTTTGTTTTTGGTCTTTGATGCATGTTCGGTTGGTTAGCCATCAGCAAAGGATCTTAGCTTGGTTATTCTCAACCACCTTTACATTCCAGCTGTATTGTCTCAGGAACATTTCTACACAGCCTGCACCTGGGGTCTTCCCTCATCCTATTCATGGGGGAGGGCCAGTATGGCTTCAGTTTTTATATATATAAAATAGGCAGGCATATATAAAAAAAAAATAGACAGGCATTTAAATATTTTAAAAGCATTTTAAAAGTCAAATAGGAAATTCCTCCTAGTAAATATTACACAAACCATTCATTCTGCACTGGATGATGGACAGCTGCCTGGATAGAGAGAGATAAAGAGAGCAAGAGCATGAGAGAGACTAAAGCAAAATTTTGAGAGATACAAACAACATTAAGCCACATTAAAGAAGATTAGGGCAAGCAATCAAATGCTGGTTGCCATGGAAATCCCAAGCTAAATTGTTATTAAGTGGGACTGGGTGGCTAGCCAAGACTAAGATTGTACAATGAGGATAAGCTAAATGCTATCTACCTACCCCCCTTCAAACTGACATCCATCAGCTTTCTGTCTGTAATTTGGGATCTACAGCCCAGATAATCTTTGTCCTCTAAATGTATTTATGCTTGTCTTGCTTATTAATGGCAACGTGGACTCAAAAAGAATATGTTCAGGTGGTATGAAATAAGCAACTTTTAATAGTATTAAGTGTAAGTTCCAAGCATTAGTGCATATGCACATGAGTAATGGAGATAATGGAGTAATGAGTAATGGTTATGTGTTTGGAGCCAGCAACCCCCCCCCCCCCCCAAAAAAAAAAGGGGGGGGGGGAACTAAAGGAAACAGAACAATAGTGATTTCTTTAAACTGCCCAAAAGAACTAACCATGTATTGTGTCTGTCTGTGTGCCCCACTGCCAACATGAGAACTGTCCCACTTCCTACAGAGCCAAACAAAAAGGAGAGTGAGACAGTTTTTCAAGCATCCAATTGGGCTTTTGAAAGGCAGTCAGCTACAATGCAGGCTTAAAGATGAGCTCTAAGCCAGAAAGCGTCATGAGTTGTGTCAGCAGCACAGACAGAGAACAAGTAAGGCAACATAAGGACACCGTTGTGCTCTATGATATAATCTGAAGAATGTTGTTTCAAGCTAAGCTAAATGAACATATTACATACATTACACAATATACTAATTCCACACTCTAAACAATGGTAAATGCTTACTGATGTCGTAAAACCTATTGTGTGTGTATCCAAACTCTTGTGTGTATTCGTTAAGAGTGATAAAATTAAAATCTCTGTGTGCCATACTTTGGCAACATTATAAGGCTTCTCAGGTATCAAAAAGTACGAGTAGAGATTCAAGAAAATACAAATGTGAATGACCAGTAAAACACTAAAACAAATTAAATGCATAATGAAAAAACTTGATATTACAATAGTATGCCCATGACTGTGCAATCTGTGTAGTTTGTTTGCTTTAACAAAGGAACAAAACAACCTTTTTGTTTGTTAGTTTTTCTATGCGCCCTTCTCTTCTACACCAGAAGTGAAGACATGCAGGGATGACCTGTAACTTTGTGTTTGTATTGTTCAGCAAGAAAACAATTTGTGCTTTTTGTATGCTCCTCCCCCAAATCTTTATCATTAGCTACTTGACAGCAAATAACAAACAAAAGAATATACACTGTTATAGACTTTTTATCATTCTTTACTACAGCAAAAATAAGTTTTTTTAGTTTAAGTGGAACTATAGAGAGAACTACAATTTCCTCAAAAACTAGCAGAACAAAGAGAGCGAAAAGAAAACTGGAACTTGATTTATATTTATCAGACAAAAAACTGACAAATTGATGCAATAATTGATGTTTATAGAGTATGTGTGTATAAACAGACACGCTAGTGTATATCAAGCTTGTTTCAGCTGTGTAGATGTGACATAGAAGCAAATAGTGAAAAATTTATAGACGCTACAGTAGGGGTGGGCGATATAAACGGTATACGGTAGAAATGATATGAATTTGGCCAACGGGAAAGAGATGTTGAATATACCGCTCTGCTGCGATAGCGCATGTTGATGATGTCATATATCATTACCGCATATACTTCAAATTATACCGCAATATGGATTTTAGGCCATATCGCCTAAAGTATGCTACAGTACTCTAATACAATACCAAAAATGCAAAATCCAAGTAGGCAGGAAAAGGTATGGGAATTTATGTGGGCTGTAACTACTTGCATTATATACTCCAGTTCAGACCTTATAGCTGTTATTATTATTAGTAGTATTATCATTCACAGATTCTATCGAAGGAAACGGCAGCATTCCTAGATAACTAAGCCCTACCTCATTATTAAGTCAACAACACAATCCCTGCATGCTCGTCATCCATTACAGAGAAGTGTCGACACTGCTCATCCAGGAAGTAGCTTTGGCTCCTACAAATTGAATTGGGAACATTAATATTCCACTCGAGCCCCTGTGCACTCGGGCGGGGCTCTACACAGGGAAGTGGAGAGAGACGTATAATGTTCTGTCAGCATATGCACTGGGCCCCGTCCATCTGTGTGATGGGGCCCCAGAGCAGTACTAATTTTCCTCCACCCCCCCACTCCACCCTTTTTTACACTACTCTGGAAACCAGTACAGTCAAAGACGAGGAGACAGTAATTGTGTATGGTACTCCTGCATGTGTTTTCCTTTTATGTGTCTTTCTGAACTGTGTTTGTGTAATTGTGTCAGCGTGTGTGTACGTCTGTATAACACAAGTATACACATGCAAATCTTGCCCCTTTCGTGACCATGCGAATTCAACAGCATGTACTACAGCACCTTGGTTGCCATACTATAACAGAGGTCACCTGTCTGCAATCTGGGGGACTCTTCTGTCATTCTTTCTCCTCCCCTTCCAATTACCTTATTAGTGGTTTCCCCAAAGGAACCTTTTCCTTACTGCCATCTGCTGGCATGGCATGCATAATGATTAATTTAAAAAAAAAAAAAATACTAAAAGCATGCTGAGTACTTCCCTTTTATGTTGGACATCCAGTGGTTGATTGTCAGAAGTGTGTCACCAAATTGTTTTCTTTTTTTGTTCGTTTCACTTTGAGATTCATCAGACTCTTGATATCAGAGGATTAGGGCAGAAAGTGAGGGAAGTGAAATCATCAGGTGCAGAGCTGAAAAAGGAAAAGGCTTTCCGATTACTTCTGTAATGGGAGCCAGCAAGGAGAGGAGCGGTGGAGGGTGTGGGGTGGAGCTAAAGGAAAGGTGGAAGATTTGAGATCTTGCCAGATTGTGAACTGAGCTGATGTCAGATCCAACAGAAGTACAAGACGATTAAGAGTGAGTTATGACCCTTAAGGGAGTTATTGGCTTTAGGTTTCTTTTTATGGGCATTGTGATAGTCGGAAATTGGTTGGACCTGCAATAGGATCTTAGCATTAATGGATTACTGGGAGAAGATGCCTGTGTTGCATACATAAGTAAGTGTGCATACTCATTGTTTGAGGGTATCCCTTCATACCCCCTGCAGTTCTGGAAGATTGAGATCAGGGTTAAGTATGCTTCGCTATCTTGTGCTTACACACACACACACACACACACACACACACACACACACACACACACACACACACACACACACACACACACACAGTGAGATAAAGCCATCTCCTTAATGTAAAATCTGTGAATCCTAGTTGAGGGACAACGGTTTAATTTCAACTGATGTGACCTGAAGCCATAAAGAGTAAAGGAAAAAGGAGAAAAAAAAGAAAAAAATTGAGTGGGAGTGAATCGTACAGCAGCATGCTAACATAATCCACTGACACACACATAGACCATTATCGTGAAACATCTGTCCGCCCTGTTGACCTCCTCATTTCAGGTCAAATAAGGCCGATTACACAGTAGTGAGATGGATGGGAAGATGGAGATTGATGTCAGTGTGCATTAGGCAACCCTGTCTGTTTTTATGTTGCCTAGTGTGATGTGTGTCCTAGGTCATAGGGCTAAGGCAGTGTAATCCTAATAGTCACATATCCGGCACAATAAAGCACATATCATCAGCAGAATTTTTCTAGTGAATTTAAAGCCACTGTTTTGGTATTTTTATCTGTAACAGTCTTATAAAGTGAAAAGTAAGACTATGGGTTTGAATATCATGGCATTATCAGATACTTCTGTTTATCAGGGCATATTAGAGCTGCAGAGAGACTTAGGGCTAGGTTTACTAAATGGGGCAAAATCCTATGCGAGCAAATTCCACAAAAAGCACTTATAAGTGTTGTTAGTTTTACGGGTGATTTACAAAGTTGTGCTGTTTTATAAATACAGTCACAGTCAGCTCACTGTATTTTTTTGGCATTAAATATTGGGCAAAGGTAAATCACATGTCAAAAATGTTAGTAAATCGCTTTGTTCACTTGATTTAAATATTCTTCTCTCTATGTTGTGCCTTCAGAAAGGACATCCCACAAATACTTATGCAACAAGGTCATCTGGAGAAATCTACTTGAGTTCCTACCTCTTATAGGCAATCTTGTCACTCAACCCAGTTTAGACTGTGCAACACACTATTTAATATAGCCCACAATGGGTTACCCATAAATCCCAACAATTGGGGAAAATTAGTTAATTGCGACCTCTATAACCAATATTGCTATAGTTAATTAAAATAATAATTTAAGCTGTATAATAATATTATTATTTATTACTTAATGAGCAGTATATGATGTGCTATATAAGTTTAATATATATTCTATAATTCTAATTGTAACAGGTTACATATATATATATATATATATATGTATGTATATATATATATGCATACATACAAAAAATGGACAATATAAGAAAATATCACCTAGTTTGATGATGGCTGCTCTAAATTTGCATGGATCTATGGGCTTGTATCAGTGGTGGTGGTGTCAGGGACCAAGTGAGCCTTATTTTAATACCACAGCCTACCTGAGTATTGTTGCTGACCATGTCCACCACTTTGCAGGACAATGCTTTTTGTCAAAAATCTCATATAATTTGAAACTAGTTGTCCTGTACACTGTTTGTGGTGGTCTGAGGAGCAGACCCAATATGTAGACTCACAGGCAGGACAGGGCTTAAAACAGCTTTATTAGTAAGCTTGCGGGCAACAGGAAAAAAAGAAAGAAAGAACTAAATTAAGCCTACATTGTGAAATGTTAACAGGGCAACTACACTGGAAAGTGACAGAACACACAGCTGGCAGAAAGAGGGAGCTCAGATAGACAGGGCTGAGAAGAAACACCTGGGGAACACAGCTGGACATAATCTAACTGACGAAACAGGGGAAGCAAAACTGAGGTGAAGACTTACTAAATGAAGAGAACGAATGAGCGGACAAGAGACACATGGATAAACAAAGATGGAGGAACTTAACAATAGCAAACAAAAAACTATGGATGTGCAGCCAACAAATTGGTAGCAACTGTGTAATGCTGTCATGTTAATATGGACTAAAATCTCTCAGGAATGTTTCTAGCACATTGTTTAATCAGAGGTGGCAAAAATACAGACATCCTGTACTTAAGTAGAAGTACTTAAGTACTTTTCTAAACATTAGTACTTGAGTACTGGTATTTAAAAAAACATTCCAGTAAATGTATTGATTCAACTTCTTTACTCAGCTATAAGTGAAAGTACAGGCTTTCATGTGTTTAAAGTGTTCTCCAAGTAAGACACTTCCAGTTTATCAAATACCACTGAGCGGTCCTTAACTTTAATATAACCTCTCTTCTTCCTGTCCTGTTACCTCCCACTCTTTTCTCTCCCTGTGTAATACAGCAGCTGTAGCTTTAGCTATCAGACACACTGTGTGACCCACTGCACACAGTTTGTGTTTGTTGATGTTTTTAAGCTGATAGAAACGTTGCATTTGAAATAACCTGACATTAGTTCCATTAATGCCATAGATGTTGATCTATTTGGTCTGAAACCATACTGACTGTCCATTATTATTTTGTGCTTATCTATAAATTTGTCAAGTCTATTAATGAAAACTTTTTCCAGTATTTTTGAAAATTGTGAAAGTAGAGAAACAGGCCTATAATTTGTGAATTGGTGTCTATCTCCATTTTTAAACAGTGGTATTGCTTTAGCTGTTTTCATTTGTGTTGGGAATGCGCCAGTTTGTAGAGACAAATTGCAAATGTGTGTTAAGGGTTTGGAGATGCCATCTATCACTTTCTTAACGATTTCCATATCAATGTCATCAGAGTCTGTAAAATTTTTTGTTTGTGATTTCCCAACAATATCAATGATTTCCTTTTCTTCCACCACCGTTAAAAACATTGAATGAGGATTACAGTCAACGAGTTTAGTTTCTTTCTCTGCAGAATCTGTTATATCAGGAATTGTATCAGCCAAGTCTGGCCCAACACTTACAAAGAATTTATTGAACTCATTAACCACATCACTCATGTTAGTAATATTTCTATCATTATTAGCGAAATACGAAGGATAATTTGACTGCCTAGAACCATTTTTAATGATGGTATTTAATGTTTTCCAAATCCCTTTAATATTATTTTTATTCATATTTAATAATTTCTCATAATATTCCTTTTTACATGACCTCAAAATACTAGTTAATTTATTTTCATATTTCTTGTATTTATTTTCAGCTTCTGTACTTCTGTTCGTTATAAATTCTCTATATAAGGTATTTTTCTTTTTACATGCATTTTGTAATCCTTTTGTGATCCATGGGCACGCTGCATATTTTTGTTTTTTACTATATTTCTTTACTGGGCAACGACTATCATATAACAGTTTAAATTTTTCTAAAAAAATCTCATAAGCTTTATCAATATTTTTTTCCTTATACAGCATCTCCCATTCTTGCTTAAGTAAATCACTTTGCATTTATGGACTCCTCTGTTCTCACTCGTTTGTATTTTGTTGTATTTTCCTGTTTGACCTTCCTGTAATTGCTGTTATACACTACAAAAACAGGTAGATGATCACTGATGTCATTAATTAGGAGACCACTTATAGATCTGTTTTCTATTTCATTAGTAAATATATTGTCTATTAAGGTTGCTGACTGTGCTGTAATCCTGCTGGGTTTAGTGATCACTGGACAGAGTCCCATGCTATACATTGTATTAATAAACTCATCTGTCATACTATGTTTGTTTGAGTTAATCTCAAGATGCTGAGAAGATTCACATACTGAATTCTAGCTTTATACTATAAAGGGGGTCTCAATAGCTCATGTAATATCAGCTTTTGTCAAGTTCAGAGCATGTACTTTTTCACTGAGGAAAGAAGGTAAATCAGTACTTCAACTTTTACCAGAATATTTCTAACACAAGTATCTGTGCTTCTACTTAGGTGAAGAATGTCTATACTTTTCCCACCCTTTTCCCTGCTTTTGCATAAAGGCATGGACATGGTCACTAAAAATAATGAGGCAGGTAGGGGAGCTTAAACAATATTCAATTGGTAATAAGGAGCGTAAGGAGTATCGCTAGAAAATATCTCCCATACCATTACACCACCAGCAGCCTGAACTATTGATACAAGTCAGGATGGGCCCATGCTTTCCTGTTGTTTATACCAAATTCAGCCAGAGTGTTGCAGCAGAAATCAAAACTCATGACACCAGTTAATTTTTTTGGTTTGTTTTGTAATCTTCTTTTTACAATTTTGGTGTGCAATTGTGAACTGAAGTCTCACTTTCCTATTTTCTGGAGCTCAGGTGGTAGAGCAGTTCACCTACTAATCGGAAAATTGGTAGTTCAATCCCTATCTACTCCAGTCTGTGTGCCAAATATCCTTGGGCAAGATATTAACCCCAAGTTGCTCTCCGATGCATCCATTGAAGTATGAATGTGTGTGAAAGTTAGACAGAAAGAGCACAGAAAAAAATGCTCGTGTGAATGAGGCAAGTTGTGTAAAAGTGCTTTGAGTGCTCTGAAAGAACCAGTCCATTTACCATTTAGCGGTCCACCTGCTTCAAGGTTCATAGTATTGTACATTCTAAAATGCCTTTGTCTGCCTTCAGCAGAAAGCAGTGTAGACATTCCCTTCTGACCTTAGCACCAACACTCATGCCACATTCAAATTAATTTACATTACATTACCTTTCTTTTGGATGTACAGTTTCAACTTCAGCAGGTTATGTAAGTGGTGTGTGGATCGATATTGAAATATTGATTCATCCAATACCAGTTATTTATGTTCTAGAATCAATCCTTATATTAAAATATCTATATTTTAGTAATTTGGGCTAAATTTGTAGTTTATCATTAACAGGAACACAGTGGAACGAAACTATATTATTTGGATCGTCTAACTTGGAAGGAACTACTTCCTCTTCCGCCTTTCATAGTCATATGCGAAATACGGCTGTATAAATGTGTTGCAGCGCCTTGGCGTGCACATTCACAACAAAGGCTGAGCGTAAACAGAGTCATGAGTAGACGTATTTTACTTCCACAAACAGCCAAGACACGGTTTGCGATACATGTGGCAAGAGAATGAGGTGTTGTGGCAACACCACTAACCTCGTCAAACACATCAGAGTAAATCATATCAGATAACATGATGAGCTTATGATGAGGCAAATTGAAGAGGAGGAGAAGACAGGGACAGGTGTGGCTAGGGCGAGACAGACGTCTCTTGCGGAGTCCTTTAGTGCTGCAGGCAGGCAACGTGTTCAAATAGTGCACAACTTCAGGTCTTTTATTTCTATATGATAATTCTGCATTATTAAGCAATAAGAACAAGTAGTCTGATGTTGTGTAATCATTGTGAAGCTATAATTTGAAGTACAATAAAACATTACATTTTTGTACAAAGTATTGGTATCGGATCAGTACTTGGAAATCAGTGGTATCACACATCACTAGGTTATGTCATTTCCACCTCAACCAAGAGATGTAATCTCTCCAGCATTTCCTGGGTCTGCCCCGGGCCTCCTCCCTATGGGACATGCTCGGAGCACATCACCCAGGATGCATCCTTATCAGATGCCCGATCCACCTCAACTGGCTCCTTTCGATGTGGAGGAGCAGCGGCAGGTAGCTATTTACTTTCATATGTTGTATTCATTAATTTTATTTATTTATTGCCTTTTCTTGATTGATGCAACTTTAAGTTTTGAACCTCATTAAATAGACAGAACAAAGGCTGAATCATAGCCCTTACATCACTAGCAGTCTTTTGTAGCTTGAACATCATTATTTTTTTCTCTCACAGAAACAGGACTGCTAATTTAGTAGACTTTAGACTTTTTACAAATGAATCTGACAACCACAGTTTAAAATAACAATATTTATAATAAAAGTCTCAAAGAACATAATGATATTATTATCACTGCTTAGCATATGGCTCTGTTAATAATACTTCTCTCAGCCTTCTAAATAGTTATTAGATGAACATGGTGTTGTTTTTGCTAATGTCCAGTGAAGTGAAGCTTGATGCTGTGGCACTTGTGTTCTTGCTTCAGGTTTTTTTTTTTTAACTTAGATTTTGAAAAGCAATCCATCAGATTTCAGATTTGTCTCTTAGTTCCCCTGTGGCTCAGCAATTTGGTGCTCTGTATTGCCAGTATGATATACCCTGGCTGCAGGGTTTGACTACAAGCTCCAGCTGTGTACTCACATCTATCTTTATTACTCTGTTTCCTGTCAGCTGGTAGCATTAAACACTAAATAAAATAACAAGAAGAGCTAAAACAAGTGTTCATTCTAGAGAAAAAAGAACCGGAAAAGAAACTGAAGTACTTGAAACCCACTCTGTTATAGTGTATAAGCCTATCTTAAGCTGTGCCTAGTGCCTCACTGTTGTCCTTGATCGTTTTCATTTTAGTCGAAAAGAAACTATAACCCCTCAGGCTCAAAGCTGTGTTTTTGGAACAATCCTGCTAAGTGATTTCTACAAGCTATGTACCAACCTTTGCATATGGGTATTAACGAGATTATAGCATAAACAAAAAAGCAAATGTTCTGTATGAGTTTATTCACATTAACTTTATGAAGAACCCAAACACATGAAATGTAAATACTGAGATCTAAATCCTGAAGGTTGAACTTCACATGAAAAACATTGCCTCATTCTGACATTGTTTCTAAGGAGATTCATTTCCTTTGAATGTACATCATTGCATGTATAGTTCCTGACATGCCCACGATTTTGCAAATCTGCACTTTTCTTACCAAGTCCACAGGGTGAAGTAAGTTATGCAGTCAATATAAGCTGATAGATCAAGTCAAAGGGTATGAGGAGGAAAAGAACAAAGGGACAAAGATTCTGCATTATATATTTAAAAGGAACTGTGAGCAAGTCTAATGGATGAGATGCAAATTATTACTCATAGTCATAACCCTTATGGAAATTGCCAGGTTGACATCCACAGCTCCAATTCTTCAAGTTTTATCACTGCAATTTTACAGGAAAGCTTTTTTCTGCTGGAAGGAAATATTTATCAGATATATTGGTCTCTTTTTTCCGCTCACTAGAGTCACCTTTGAACCAACAAAATCCATAGGTTTTAAAAAGCTGTGCACACACAAAGAAATTCTGTTAATAAGAACATAACCTGCCTTGTCTGCCAAATCCACATCAATATTTTATATTTACCATGCTATTTATCCAGTTCGTTTATCATTTATGAATGTTATTTAATGTGTCGCAGTACACATGCACAGAATTTCTGTGGGGTTTTTTTAGAATTTTTTGTAAGTGTGCCATTTAGATAATGTCACAGCAGGCCATAAACTCCTCTGGCATCTCTATAACCCCGCTATACAGCCATCGACAAGGCTATTCTCTCTGAATAAACAAGTGTCTCCTCTTCTCAACACTCGACCCTTAATTATTCATATGGAGCTGAATAGGACATTGTTTGTCAAGGCTACGGCACCAGGGAACTTTGTGCTCCTGGCTATACACCTATGTGTGTGTAGTACAAGAAAGCAAGAAAGTTGGTGGGAAAAAAAAGATATTGAACTAGCTTATGCAGAGGCAGCCAAGTTTCTAATTGGTAATTAAAATACCTTTGACAAACTAGCTTTAGTTGTCTACTTGCTATTGGTATGGTAATGAGGGTTGAAGAGGTAAACTGCTTTCCCACCAGAGAGAAAGAGGGGGCGAAGAGAAAGTGCTAGTGTGTGTTTGTCATGATGAGCACACTGCATGTGTTATTTTTAGATGAGTTAGTGTTGAGTTATTTAAACCAGAAATGTTTAAAATTTCGATGCAATCTGACATTGCGAAACAGTAATGGTGAACATCAACCGTTATACCATAAAATATATTTCTAGTATTGTGTCATCTTATTTGTTGTACATATTTGTTTCAGTTCTGCAAAATGTCAGAGAAGAATGACAAATGTCCTGAATGTCCCTGAGTGAGGAAAATAATAAAATCAAAATTGTATTCTATTTAAAAATAAAACGAGGAAAAATATTTTCAAAGCAGGCACATTATGATTTTGTATTGAGTCACTGAATCACCTAGATTGCAAGTCATCTTTTCTTTACTTCTTTCTTTTGTGCTTATTTTTTCAGTTAATGGATTATTTAACTATTGAATGTTTTAAAAAACGAAGGAACAATGTCCAAGCAATGTCTCATTACTCAAGCTGGCATCCTCAACAGCCTGGGACCTAAAATAACTCACTGGGAAAACTATGACAGCACACTGGCTGCTTAGAAACACAAAAGGTTTATATTTCAGGCTTATAATACATTGCTGTGTTTACCAATAATTATATTGTTCAAGTAGCATATACTTACTGTTGCTTGAGCACATGGTTGTGCTGTGTATTTTATAAAAAAACGTATTATACAACGATTGCCACATAAGTTTTATATATGCAATGTCTTGTGATCAACTAGTGGCACCGGTCATCCTGTTTTAGTAGGAAAACAGGTTTCCCTTATTTCCTGTCTGATTCCCAGGTCTCTGTAGAGGATTTCTTAATATAATGCTGTAATGTGATTTCTGTTCCTTGTCTTTTTTGTTAATGTCAAATCCCAAAATACATGGCATTTCAAGTCTAATAGCATGTCATCATGTTTGAGCTAGTTAAAGGCCACATTAGTAATAACAAAGGAAATGGCAATGCTTTTATGCCATGTAGCCTACCTTTAGATTTAATGCACTGCAGAAGCCCATAATTATGAGGTCAATTTGGACCAAATGAAGACTTAAGTCTTTGCAGGGGTGTTGAAGGTGACATTTTAACATGGGTTTATGCCTTAAAAATTCTGTTCCTTTTTTATATTACCATGAAAATTAATTTAATTGTTGTTATTTAAAAAAAAAAAAGTTCAAGTGAAACATCACAAGTAGGCATAAACAGCAACAAAGAGTTATTAAAACAAATTTGGTATCTGTACATGTAAAAAAATAATAATAATTAAATAAAATAAAATAATTATGATCTCCACATTTCAGCCTCTTTAAACCAAGTTCATAAAATAATTTAGATGTAGGTTGGTATAACTTGGTTGACTGGCATTTTAAAATCAGCCAATGTTCACTAAAAACTTTTGTTTATACTTCCTGCAAAAACAAATCACCACTTTCTAGCTAGATAGGTTTTTTGCACAGTTATAGTTATACTGGAAAACAGTATAATTAACATTTCATGTAAGTCCTGGCTTAAGTGTAGTATTATAATAGCTATGGTGTCAACCGATTGTCTTCTATGATGTCTTCCAGTGTTGTCTTCCAGGTTTTCCAGTGCATTTGTCACTTTTATTAATGTGCTGGATTGTTACTTTGGGCACTGATACAATGTTTGCTTTTTATTTGTTGTGTTTTTCCAGCTTTGGGCCATCTCTTTGGCCTCCATACATATAAAATGTAAATGAAATGTTATTGAGAATTAAGATTCCACACTTTCAACTACCTCTTTATGTATTTTTATTTGTCATGATTAACAACAGATATTTAATGTTATGAAATCAACTGGCCTTACCTGCATTAAATTGTTTGTTTGTCAGTTTTTCAGTTGCCTTTTAGACTATTACAGTGTGCTGTTGTAAAAATTTATATTTTTATGTAGACATTGGTGCCAACATGTTGTGCGTATAAACATATTGCAGGGTTTATACCCAGGGTCAATTTGTTTCCTCCACCTTGGGTTTTGATTTATCTTAGTTCCCTTAGATCCTTTATAACAAATAATGGTTGTAGCTCAGAAAATAGGAAGGTTGGTGATTTGATCCCTGGATGCTGAATATCCTCGAGCAAAATATTGTTGAATGTTAGATAGAAAGCACTTTCATAGAAAAAGCATATAAAAGGGTATGAATGGGTGAGTGAGGCAAGTTGTATAAAGAGTTTTGAGTGTGCCGGTACCCTAGAAAAGCGCTATATAAGAACTAGTCCATATATATGTTGAAATATGAACATTTAACAATCACGCAAGATACCATTCAGTAAAAAAGCCACTACTCCAGGCTTGGTGTTTTTGAGAAACCCCCCAAAACCTGTTGATCAGGACTTGATGCTTAGTGGTTTCAACAACACACCAAAAACCAATGCAGCAGGCATTTCAGTTTTTTGCAATATTGTTTTGTTCAGATAGCTTTATATTTACAATAACCTACATTATTTTGATGCATTCAGAACTGATTTTACTTTTGAAGCTGTCGCAAAATTATTAAAGACACCTTTTGACTCCAAGGCATCCTACATGAAAGAAATCTGTTTTTCTACATAATTATCTAACATTTCTGGTAATAGCAATGCAGTATGTTCTGCATGTGTGCTTGTAGTAATGTTTTTTTTTAAATAACCGAGTATATAAAACGGCGTAAATTGTATCTATAAACTGTATAAATAAACAGTTATTAGCTGCCTTTCAAGTACGTTCCTCATGTCATGAGTGGGCTTCCACTCCACTGTCATGGATTGCAACTACAGTAGCAATGGCATTACCTGTTCTGCTGCCTCAGTAAACTCAGTGTACTGACACCAGCTCTCCTAGTGTGCTGGAGTTGTTTCACTAACACTCCTCATTCCTGAGCAGGGGACTGGAGTTTTAGGAAAATATTGAGGATGGGAAGGACTGGAGTTAGCTGATTAGTGGAAGTTGCACTTTGAAATTAAGAGCAAGGGTGTTGTTCAGTAGTAAATCAATCAAGCAATTGTCTTGGATCAATGAAAAAAAAAATCTCATCTGGGATGACTATAAACTGTCATCCCACAATTTATAGTACCTTATGAATGGGAAAGCTCATTGTAAACAAAAGGCTGTAAGGGTGTATTCTTCCTGTTGACACATTTTCTGCCCCAAGTTCCTGTATTGGAAAGGCTGCTTATGTCTTTTGTCTTTTCACCATCAAGGTTGAAGGAGAAGCAGAAGTGAAAATGTGTGTGCTTCTCCTTCAACCTTTTGGTGCCAAAAATCAACATCTATCATACTCATTACTCCACACTTCACTCCCCTCCCCCATTCATACAATGCTGATCAGTGTGCTCTTCAGTGCCCCCTCCCAACCTTCTCCACCTCCATTTTCTCCTCCCAATTACAAAGCACTGTCAGCAGGGTTGTCAGTGTTACACTGAGGAGTGCAGGGCATAGGCAGACACATGGCTGTTTGATCATTCTATGCACATCCACACAGAAAGCCACCCTGGATAAGCACATACTTTAGAGATAACGTCCTTGTATCATTTAAATGTTAATAGGCTTTCTATGGGCTCAAAACTACATTTATTATTGTGCAAATGAGCCAATTTCCCCATATCTGTCCTGTCGTTAGAGCTGGCATGTTTAGTTGTCTGAACATAATTAGAATTATTGTACTGTAAGGAAGAGAGAAGAGGATGGGGGAGAAGGAAAGGAGAACAAGGGGGGCTCATCGTTTGTTCTACGTAGAGTAGGACAAGCTCTTTGGAGAAAGTTTCCTTTGAGAAAGAAAGAAACATTTTCACTTTTATTCTTTTTCATTCCACAGATTTATGGATCTCCCCAATCTTACTCCCACTTTCTGTTTTCTTTTATTTCGTCTTCGTCAGACATGATTGTTAGAATATTTTGCTTAGGTAGTGAAGCTGCTTTGCAGGAGATAGAAACTGAGGAGTGAGCAAGAAAGTGAGAGACAATAGCAAAAATTGTACTGCAGATATAGAGTTGGCATATGTGCAGTCAATGTCAGATGAATCAATTTCAATATCAGGGATCTGATGAATGCCCCCAACTACGATTGAACTGTAATGATGTATATACTTTGATAACTAAATATTTACATGCATTCTATATCTGATGTGCTATTCAAAAATGTGAAATCCAAAGGCTTCAATAACATATTTGGTTTGTACGATGAACATTTTCTGGGAGACTGTTTCCAAACCTGAGATTTACCGTACATAAAAGAAACACACTTCCTAGAAGATTCCTCTTCAAAGTATTTTGTTCAACAGGGCCAAGAAGATCTTTGGCAGTACTATATATTCCATCTCATCAGTGAAATTCCTGTGATAAAGCTAGAGGACATGGTTCGAAAGAAGGACATGGAGTTACCACAATAAGTATGTGACCCAGATTTGAATTTGGGGCAGAAAATGATTGGATGAAAAAGAACAAAGTCCAGCAAAGGTGGGTTTATTAAAACTTGTGATTGGAGTAGGCTGCAGCTAAAGTGGATAGTCTCAGATTCTTCTGCCAAAGCTCACATTCCACAGAGCTGTCAATCATCTCCCTCTGTAGTGACAGATGACCTCCACATATCCCCCCCCTTTCTTGTCTCTGTCTGTAGTGCGCTTCTCTCTCCTCTTTTCTGCTGTCATCATCACTGTTGGCCTGTCTCTATCTTCCCTTGTACCTCTAACTTGTGTCTACCTTTCCATCATATTCTTCTCCATTCCCCTGTCAGTTTTTTCTGCTACTCTCTTTCTCTTCAATGTTTCCTCTCTAACCTGCACCGCTTCTTCTCTTCTCTTGTCACAGCTTAAAATGTTCCCCCCATGTTTTTTCTGCTCCTTTTCTTATTGCTACCTGCATCATCAATACCAGCCTGCTGACTCCACATGTTAAGTTTCACTTCTGTTTCTTTTACAATTTATTTAATCTTGGATGCATTGAGTCGGGATCCAGTCCACTGACAGCCATGTGTTTGCTGATCTAAGAGCCCTGAGTGTGGCAGTAACACTGGCCGAAGCCACTGGCACCAGCGCCTAGCTATAGCAGTACACAAGGCAGCCAACCAGAAAGCCAGCTTTCACACTGTTTTTTCACAATCTGATTGTTCATTGCAGTCACCTGGCAAAGAAGCTCAAACTGGATTGTGGTTTAGCAGATGGATGAGGTAGATCAATACAGGACAAGCAAACATCTCCTGCACACATTTGGTCCTTGCTTACCTTCATGCTCCTTTACCCATTGTTTGTTTCTGCTTTCTAAACCTTGCTTCTATGAAAAAACTATCTCAACAACAAAGTGTTAGACACTGACAGAGTGTCTGTTTCACCCTTCTTTTGCAATCAGGTTAGCCAGGCAAAAAGGTGTGAAATTGCTTACTGCTTTCTGAACTAAATATGTGTTCTTGTGTTAATCCTGGTTTCTGAAGCCAGACCTGCAAGAATTGCTTTCCTCCAAAACACTTGGAGCATGGAGTGTGCAAATATGCACATGGCTACAAATGAAAAGGATACAAAGAAAAAAAAAGCATTCATTCTTGGTGAAGAAGAGCAAAACAGCAACAAAGTATCTTTCTTTAGCAGTAGCACTTTGGACAAGCTGTAGATGGGAAAGAGAAGACTGACTGACAGTAAAGTGAATTACAATAGTCCAAGCATTAAATGAGTGCATGAATGACAATTTTGCAATATCTCACAGAAAGGAAATGCTTAATTTTTGATCTGGAGCAGAGATGGAAAAAGGTTTTTAGTTATGAAGTTAATTTGCTGGTCGACCTTAAAGCCAGAGTGAAAGATCACATGAGATTTTTGGCATAGGTGGACAGATTTTCTACCTGATTAGAAAACCCTCAAAAGGAACTAGGGGAGCCAAAAAGTACATTTTCTGTCTTCCTCATTTAGCAGAAGAAATTTCTGCACCATCCATCCTTAATTTCCTCAAGGGATATGATGATGCTATCCAGCCTAGACTAGTTGGGTGTGAGGGGAAGATAAACTTGAGTATTGTTACCAAAGAAGTGAAAGGATATACAGGGAGTGCAGAATTATTAGGCAAATGAGTATTTTGTCCACATCATCCTCTTCATGCATGTTGTCTTACTCCAAGCTGTATAGGCTCGAAAGCCTACTACTAATTAAGCATATTAGGTGATGTGCATCTCTGTAATGAGAAGGGGTGTGGTCTAATGACATCAACACCCTATATCAGGTGTGCATAATTATTAGGCAACGTCCTTTCCTTTGGCAAAATGGGTCAAAAGAAGGACTTGACAGGCTCAGAAAAGTCAAAAATAGTGAGATATCTTGCAGAGTGATGCAGCAGTCTCAAAATTGCAAAGCTTCTGAAGCGTGATCATTGAACAATCAAGCGTTTCATTCAAAATAGTCAACAGGGTCGCAAGAAGCATGTGGAAAAACCAAGGTGCCAAATAACTGCCCATGAACTGAGAAAAGTCAAGCGTGCAGCTGCCAAGATGCCACTTGCCACCAGTTTGGCCATATTTCAGAGCTGCAACATCACTGGAGTCCCCAAAAGCACAAGGTGTGCAATACTCAGAGACATGGCCAAGGTAAGAAAGGCTGAAAGACGACCACCACTGAACAAGACACACAAGCTGAAACGACAAGACCGGGCCAAGAAATATCTCAAGACTGGTTTTTCTAAGGTTTTATGGACTGATGAAATGACAGTGAGTCTTGATGGGCCAGATGGATGGGCCTGTGGCTGGATTGTTAGAGGGCAGAGGGCTCCAGTCCGACTCAGACGCCAGCAAGGTGGAGTTGGAGTACTGGTTTGGGCTGGTATCATCAAAGATGAGCTTGTGGGGCCTTTTCGGGTTGAGGATGGAGTCAAGCTCAACTCCCAGTCCTACTGCCAGTTTCTGGAAGACACCTTCTTCAAGCAGTGGTACAGGAAGAAGTCTGCATCCTTTGTCATGGTCTACGGTGGGTGGCTGGAGTTTCCATTAGGCTCCTGAACTGACCTGGGATCCGCCCCTGGGCAGGGCCAACTCCAGCTCCTGCACACCTGGAGCCTATTGCAGGCAATCAAGCCAGAGGGATTTAAACCACACATCGATGTTCACTCACTGCCAGTTTGTCATCAACCCATGTTGATAACAGGTCTTGTGCTTCAAATTCTCGCTGTGATTTATCTTACTAACAAAGACTCTTTTGTACTACAGTTGCTGTACCCACCCTGGCTCACACTCCACCTCCGGACTCGGGATACCTAGTGATCATTCTGGAAATCCCTCTGTGCCTCACCTGCCTGCCCTCCTGCCATCACACTCCATCTGGAGCCCCGGATCTCAGGTCAGCCTTTCCACGCCACTCAGCCTCCCCTGGATCTTCATCACCCCCCTCTCAAACACTCCAGGTCCCTAACTGCAAGTAAGAATTGCTGCTCTTATACTGGCCACTTCTGAGCTGCCTTCACTACCTGCCTAACTCCTATATCCTCTTCCCTCAGTGTGACTGTTCCCCACTCAGCTCCGTTCCGCTTCTCAGGCCTCGTTCCCTCGCCCTAGCCACGTTCCCCTGGGCACGCCACACCAAGGCTCCACGTCTCGTCATTTTCTGTCTTTGCCACGTTTCTTTTTTTTCCCCCTTTGCACTTAACCGTAATAAACTGTTAAATCATCTACTGTCTCCGCTCTGGGTTTCTGCACCTGAGTCCTATTCAGTACCGGCCATCCGTCGCCGTGACAGTACGAACTGGCCAACAAATGGACTCAGCAGACCCAGTACGTGCAGCAGTCTCCAAGCAGGGAGCCATTTTAGGGGCTCATGAGCAAGCGTTGCAGGCTCTCGACACCCGGTGTCAAGCCATAGGCGAGACCCAGGCTAGGATCTTAGCTTCCCTGCAGGAGATTCAGTCGGCTCTTTCCCCTCCTCCAGGCCCATCCTCTGCGTCCCCTGCGCCCGTGGCAGAACCTCCCCAGTCTTCCCCAGCTCCGACCCCTTCGGGCTCCGTGTTTCGCGATGCTGCATTCCCAGAACCCGAGCCGTACTCTGGGGAGCGGGGCCGCTGTACGGCCTTTCTACTGAAATGTTCTCTCGCGTTCACGCATTCACCCCGTTCATTTACTAGCGAATCAGCTCGGGTAGCATATCTGGTGGCTAAGCTACAGGGCAAGGCGCTGTTATGGGCCGAGGCGTACCTGTCGGCTCATCCGCTCCCAACCTGCTCGTTTGATGATTTTCTGTGCGAGTTTAAAAAGACCTTTACTCACCCAGTATCGGAGGGTAGTTCTGATGAAAGGTTGCTCTGGTTGCAACAGGGGAGCCGGAGTGTCGCTGAGTTCATTATCGACTTCCGTACCGCAGCCGCCGAGGCCAAATGGCCCGATCATGCCCTTCGGGGAGTGTTCCGTCGCGCCTTAAACGACGAGCTCAAAGACCAGCTCGCTTCCCGCGATGAGCCCGAATCCTTTGAAGACTTGGTCTCCCTTTCCCTTCGGATAGATAATCGCCTGAGGGAAAGGGAGGCAGAAAAGAACCAGAAACATCGTAAACCTGCGCCTCGTACGTTTTCACTTCCTCCACCGTCACGTCCGGTGTCAACATCCACTCCCGTTTCCGTGGAAACGGACGCCGCTCCGGAGCCTATGCTAATCGGCCGCTCTCGTCTCACACCAGAGGAGCGAGAACGACGGCTTCGGTCGGGCGCGTGTTTTTACTGTGGCTCAGTGGAGCATAGGTTAGCGCAGTGTTCGGTTCGGCCAAAAGGCTCCGCCCGCCGGTAATTTCGGGGATACAGGTGGGCGGATCCTCTTTCAGTTCCAAACCCCGGTTAATTCTACCAGTCACCCTGTGTCTAAATAAGGTTTCTCACCCCCTCCATGCTCTCGTTGATTCCGGAGCAGAGCAAAATTTAATAGATTTAGCTCTCGCTAGACGCCTTCATTTGCCACTCAAGACTCTCGATCCTCCCATCCCTGTTACCGCATTAAACGATCAAATATTCTCTCAGATAACCCATCAGGCTGGCCCCGTAACCCTCGTCACCTCTGGAAACCACCATGAAGCCATTACCTTATTCACCTTCTCTTCTCCTGATTCACCACTCATCCTAGGCTACCCCTGGCTACAGAAACACAACCCTCATATAGACTGGTCTGGAAGTAAAATCGCTAGTTGGAGCCCTTTTTGTCTAGCCCACTGCCTCAAGTCTGCCCTACCGCCGGGTGCCCCTGACACTAACACCTCGGACGTTGATCCGGTTGACCTCACACTCGTCCCACCTGAGTACCATGACCTCCAGGAAGTTTTCAGTAAAGACAAAGCGTCGTCCTTACCACCCCACAGGCCTTATGACTGCGCTATCGACCTTCTACCTGGTGCTCCGCTTCCCTCTAGCCGGCTATTCAACATCTCCAGACCAGAAAGAGAGTCCATGGAAAAGTACATCCACGAGTCATTAGCTGCAGGTATCATCCGCCCATCCTCCTCTCCAGTGGCCGCCGGCTTCTTTTTTGTGGAAAAGAAGGATAAATCACTCCGTCCATGCATAGACTACAGAGGGTTAAACGACATCACCATTAAAAACAAATATCCTTTACCCCTTATCAGCTCAGCCTTCGAACCCCTCCATGAAGCCACCGTATTCACCAAACTGGATCTCCGCAATGCCTACCACCTTGTCCGCATCAGGGAGGGGGACGAATGGAAAACGGCTTTTAATACGCCCCTAGGTCATTTTGAGTATTTGGTCATGCCGTTTGGGTTAACCAATGCCCCCGCTGTCTTTCAGAACCTGGTCAACGACGTGCTCCGTGATTTCCTGAACCAGTTTGTCTTTGTTTATCTTGATGACATACTCATTTTCTCCAAGACCCCCCAGGAACACCATGTCCACGTCCGAGCAGTCCTCCAACGCCTCCTGGAAAACCGACTTTACGTCAAAGCCGAGAAATGTGAGTTTCATGCACAATCTGTCACTTTTCTTGGCTATATACTCGCAGGAGGGCAGGTGAAGACTGATCCAGCCAAGATCCGCACGATCCTGGAGTGGCCCACGCCCACGTCACGCAAGCACCTACAACGTTTCCTCGGCTTTGCCAATTTCTACCGGAGGTTTATTCGCAACTACAGCCAGGTAGCCACTCCTCTCACTACACTCACATCCACCAAAAGACAGTTCATCTGGACACCTGAAGCTGAGGTAGCATTCAGTAGGCTCAAGCGCCTATTTACTTCAGCTCCAGTATTGTGTCACCCAGATCACTCCAAGCCATTTGTTCTAGAGGTAGACGCGTCCGACGTCGGCGTCGGAGCGGTCCTTTCACAGTATTCAGGTTCCAAGGCCAAGTTACACCCATGTGCCTTTTTTTCACGTCGACTCTCGTCAACTGAACGCAACTATGATGTAGGAGACAGAGAGTTGCTGGCTATTAAGTTAGCCCTGGAAGAGTGGCGTCACCTATTGGAAGGAGCTGAACACCCATTCACCATCTTCACAGATCATAAAAACCTTACTTACCTCAAAACAGCTAAGCGTCTAAACGCCCGCCAGGCCCGTTGGTCTCTGTTCTTTGATCGCTTCAAGTTTGCCATCTCTTTCCGTCCAGGTTCCAAGAACGCCAAGGCTGATGCCCTGTCTCGTCTTTACGACCCAGACGCTGAACCCACCGAACCAGCTCCTGTGCTTCCTGCCTCCTGCCGCATAGCGTTTTTATCCTGGGACATAGAGGAATCCATCCAGCGTGCTTTACAGGATGAACCAGACCCTGGCACAGGTCCTCCGGGCCGCCGCTTCATTCCCACAGCAACCCGTTCGGCTGTAATTAAGTGGGCTCATACCTCCCGGTTTTCCTGCCATCCTGGAATCGGCCGCACCATCGCACTACTACGTCGTCACTTCTGGTGGGCAACTCTGGAACATGATGTGCGGGACTACGTCTCTGCCTGTGACGTGTGCGCCAGGAACAAGACCCGAAATCAGCGACCATCCGGTCTTCTACAACCTCTAGCCGTACCTTCTCGTCCTTGGTCCCACATTTCCCTGGACTTTGTCACTGGACTGCCTAGGTCAGCAGGTAAAACAGTGATACTCTCTGTAATCGACAGGTTTTCAAAAGCAGCTCACTTCGTTGCCCTGGAGAAACTACCCACTGCCACGGAAACTGCAAGACTGATGGTTGACCACGTCTTCAAACTCCACGGGATTCCTGCCGAGGTCACTTCTGACAGGGGACCTCAGTTTACATCCCAGGTTTGGAAATCTTTCTGCTCTGCCCTGGGTGCTCGAGCCAACCTCAGTTCTGGTTACCACCCTCAAACCAACGGGCAGACTGAGAGGCTCAACCAAGAGCTGGAGTCCATGCTCCGCTGCATGGTTTCCCATAACCCGGCTACCTAGTCAGCACATCTCCCATGGGTGGAGTATGCGCACAATTCTCATGTTTCCGCATCCACTGGTCTCTCTCCATTTGAAGCATCCCTGGGCTATCAGCCTCCCCTCTTCCCTGAGGAAGAGGCTGATTTGGCTGTGCCTTCCGTCCAGCACCATCTCCAGCGCTGCCGCCGCGTCTGGACTCGGACTCAGGAGGCACTGAAGAAAGCTGCTGCCCGCCACTGCCGCTATGCAGATCGTCTACGGTCACCAGCTCCTCGGTACGCTCCAGGGCAGAAGGTGTGGCTGTCGGCTAAGGATGTTCCCCTTAAAGTTTCCTCCCGCAAGCTGGCTCCTCGGTTTATTGGGCCGTATGTCATCCACTCGGTCATCTCGCCCTCTGCTGTGAAGCTCGAGCTTCCTCCCAGTCTGCGGATTCACCCGGTTTTTCATGTTTCCCAAGTCAGGCCTGTGCTGTCCAGTGTGCTGTGCCCGCCTTCCGACCCCCCTCCGCCCGCCCGGCTCATCGATGGTCATCCGGCCTATACGGTTCGGCGGATCGTTGACGTCCGCCGCCGTGGTCGGGGTCGCCAGTTTTTGGTGGACTGGGAGGGGTATGGGCCTGAGGAACGTGCCTGGGTTCCTCGCTCGTTTATCCTTGATCCTGCTCTTGTCTCTGATTTTTTCAGGTCACGTCGCGGGCTGGGGACCGGTCGGCCGCCGGGTGGCGTCCCTTGAGGGGGGGGTACTGTCATGGTCTACGGTGGGTGGCTGGAGTTTCCATTAGGCTCCTGAACTGACCTGGGATCCGCCCCTGGGCAGGGCCAACTCCAGCTCCTGCACACCTGGAGCCTATTGCAGGCAATCAAGCCAGAGGGATTTAAACCACACATCGATGTTCACTCACTGCCAGTTTGTCATCAACCCATGTTGGTAACAGGTCTTGTGCTTCAAATTCTCGCTGTGATTTATCTTACTAACAAAGACTCTTTTGTACTACAGTTGCTGTACCCACCCTGGCTCACACTCCACCTCCGGACTCGGGATACCTAGTGATCATTCTGGAAATCCCTCTGTGCCTCACCTGCCTGCCCTCCTGCCATCACACTCCATCTGGAGCCCCGGATCTCAGGTCAGCCTTTCCACGCCACTCAGCCTCCCCTGGATCTTCATCACCCCCCTCTCAAACACTCCAGGTCCCTAACTGCAAGTAAGAATTGCTGCTCTTATACTGGCCACTTCTGAGCTGCCTTCACTACCTGCCTAACTCCTATATCCTCTTCCCTCAGTGTGACTGTTCCCCACTCAGCTCCGTTCCGCTTCTCAGGCCTCGTTCCCTCGCCCTAGCCACGTTCCCCTGGGCACGCCACACCAAGGCTCCACGTCTCGTCATTTTCTGTCTTTGCCACGTTTCTTTTTTTTTTCCCCTTTGCACTTAACCGTAATAAACTGTTAAATCATCTACTGTCTCCGCTCTGGGTTTCTGCACCTGAGTCCTATTCAGTACCGGCCATCCGTCGCTGTGACATCCTTCAAGAAAAACATGATTTTCATGCAGGACAATGCTCCATCACACGCGTCCAAGTACTCCACAGCATGGCTGGCAAGAAAGGGTATAAAAGAAGAAAAACTAATGACATGGCCTCCTTGTTCACCTGATCAGAACCCCATTGAGAACCTGTGGTCCATCATCAAATGTGAGATTTACAAGGAGGGAAAACAGTACACCTCTCTGAACAGTGTCTGGGAGGCTGTGGTTGCTGCTGCACAGATCAAAACACTGACAGAATCCATGGATGGCAGGCTTTTGAGGGTCCTTGCAAAGAAAGATGGCTATATTGGTCGCTGATTTGTTTTTGTTTTGTTTTTGAATGTCAGAAATGTATATTTGTGAATGTGCACAGCAACAATTAACACTGGAGAGTGTCTATATGGGTCCACACCTCTGAGTGTTAAATACAACATTGTTGAGTGTTAAATTAACACTTTTGACAGTGTTATATGTTTAAAAGTAACCTAGTCAGTTTTGAAGATTAACAAAGACTAACACTGAGCAGTGCTGATTTTCTAACACTGGAGGAAAATAACTCAAAATGTTAGAAATATTCCAGTGTTAATTTAACACTAGAGATTTTGCTGTGTGGAGATGTTATATTGGTTTCACTGGTAAAAATAAATAATTGAAATGGGTATATATTTGTTTTTTGTGAAGTTGCCTAATAATTATGCACAGTAATAGTCACCTGCACACACAGATATCCCCCTAAAATAGCTAAAACTAAAAACAAACTAAAAACTACTTCCAAAAACATTCAGCTTTGATATTAATGAGTTTTTTGGGTTCATTGAGAATATGGTTGTTGTTCAATAATAAAATTATTCCTCAAAAATACAACTTGCCTAATAATTCTGCACTCCCTGTATTATGTTTATTGATGATTTAAACCAAGGGAAGAATGTGTAGAGCAAACAGGATGGGACCTAAGATTGAACCCTGAGATATCCCACAGCAAAGAGCTTCTGTTGAAGAATAGTTTCCAATGGTGACAGAGAATAATGTGTTTTTGAAGTATGAAGTGCACCACTGTCTTCTCCATAGTAATGCAGATGTTAGTGGTAGCTCATCAGAATATATAATAATTTCAAGATAATTTCTAGCATCATGAATCCCCACAACATTTTCTAGTGTATACTGTTAGCTGACAGTGTTGCTGACACTGGTCGCAGCTAAGCCTGCACACCGAGAGTCATTGGCACTATTAGATTCAATAGAATAATCACAAATTCCATAGACAAAAAGCAATATGTGGCTGGGTTATTCATAGACTTGACAAAGGCATTTGACACTATAGATCATGATATATTAAGAAGAAAACTGGAACGTTATGGTGTCAGAGGGGTAGCTTTAGATTGGGTCCGGAGTTATTTAGGTGACAGGAAGCAGTTTGTGAAATTAAATGGTAGTTGCTCCTTATGTATGAACATTGCTTGTGGTGTACCCCAAGGGTCAGTTTTGGGTCCAAAATTATTCAACTTGTACATTAACGACATCTGTAAAGTGTCCAAAGTATTAAAAATGGTTCTCTTTGCTGACGATACAAAATTTTTTGCTCTGGTGATGATCTGCAGAACTTATTGGAGGATATGACTAATGAAATAAGTAAAGTGAAGTTCTGGCTTGATAAAAACAAATTATCATTAAATTTGAATAAATCTAAACTTATGTCATTTGGAAATAGTAGTTTAAATATAAATGCTAAGATTAAATAAATGGTGTTGATATTGAAAGAGTCAGTGAAAATACATTTCTGGGGGTATTAATAGATGAAAAATTTAACTGGAGAGCTCACGTAAGATATATTCATTCCAAAGTATCATGTAGCATTGCAATACTAAACGAGGCAAAACAGGTATTCGACAGAACATCACTTCATATTCTATACTGTTCACTGGTTTCACCGTACTTACGCTATTGTGCAGAGGTCTGGGGCAATAACTATAAAACCACATTACATTCACCTTTTACTCTTCAAAAAGCAATTCGAATCATCCACAATGCAGGTTATAGGGAACATACAAACTCACTATGTTTGCAGTCTGAAATATTGAAAATTGACAATCTAGTGAAATTCCAAACAGCACAAATTCTATTCAAAGCAAAAAATAAAGAACTGCCAGGTAATATTCTGAGTATGTTTTTTTTTTTGAAAGAAGGAAGCTATAATTTAAGGGTTTTTTTTAACTTCAAAACAGGGAAGGTACGTACTACAAGAAAAGGCTTTTGTGTTTCTGTTCATGGAGTGAAACTGTGGAACAGTCTGAATATGGAATTAAATCAATGTCAAAGCATAAAACTGTTCAAAAAGAGTTATAAAAATATGATCTTCTCAAACTATAAAGAAAAGGAAATTAAATGAATGTCTCTATTTAAAAAAATTCATGATGTGATATTATAGTATATAGTATATCAGAAATCTGTTCACTATTTTTATTACAAATTATATCTGTAAGGAAGCTGACTAAATATTAACTGATAATTTATGGCAAAGGGGTGGGATTAAATAACTGTTTACTTCTTCCCACTCCCTTTCAACATGTAAATTAATCAAAACATTTTTTTGCATGTGTGTAATGTGTGTGTGAATGGGTGGATGACTGGGTGTGTAAAGCGCTTTGGGGTCCTTAGGGACTAGAAAAGCGCTATACAAATACAGGCCCCCCCTCTGTCCCCTTCTGGCTGCCTCTGCCTCAATTTTATCCCACAACTTAGACATTCACATTACTCACACCCTCATTACACATACATATAGGATCTTGGGGGTGGGCACGATACACGGAGTCCAAGTTACCATCAGGGTGTACGCCTCACCCCTGGCGTCGTTGCCCACCTCTCAATTTTAAATACATGTAGACATTGAGGGCTAGCAGGAGGGACTATGCGCTTACCTGCTGCTCTCTGGCAGGTAGCTCTATGCCCTCCTGGGTTTTAATTGCACCTTAGAACACACATGCATCAACACTACAATGAGTGGGTGGAGGGAGGTTTGGAGTCTTCTCTCACCCCCATTCTCTGCGGCCTACTGGAGCGGGGGGGCTAGGAGGAGTGGGCCGTCCGACTGCGGTCTGGGGCCTCCCTGCTGCTGCGGAGTCGGGGCGGTCTGCCTCTCCCCACCGCAGGGAAAAGGGTAACACCACCTGGGTCTGGGTGCAGTTCCCCCCTCCAGGGGCAAGGGTACCTAGACCCGGTTAGTAGAGTACGCTTGGGGAGTGTGATTGTGTGTACAGCGTCTCTTTATGTCTGTCTCCACGTCGGTTGAGTGTGAAGTACATATGAGAGCATGAGGGTGGGAATGGATGTTTGTGTCTGTGTGTGCCTGTATGTCTGTGTCTATATGTCAGGTTGGGTATCAGACGTCACCTCTCTGGGGACATCTCGGGCCCTCCAAGGTTTGGAGGCCTATCTCCACCCACCACCACTTCCCCTGCCGGTGGCGGACTCCCTCAGGTATCGGTGCGTTGGTGGTTCTTTGTATCTGGGGGTGGGCGTCCGGGTACACACCGGCTCACTCCTTGGCGGCCGCTTATTGGGGCTCGCTCGGGCCACTTTGGAGGTGGGGTGCCCCCGGCCTCTCGGCCTGGGGCTCGGTCACTCAGGCACAGCTGGCTGCCGGCGGAGCTCACGGGCGCGTCACTGCAACTCCCCCTGGCTTCTGCTCCGCGGCTGCTGAATGAGCTCTCATCTGGGACTCTCCTTAGCTCTTACTGGGACAGTGGCGCAGCTGCCCCTCTGTGGGTCTTCCTTGGTCTCTTGTGTTCTGGGGGCCTCTGGATGTCTGGAGTTTTGATCTCCTCCATACCTGCTTGATACCATAGAGGACAGGGCTGTGGCTCCCCACACTCTCTAGCAGATCATTACATGGAGAAACCTTTGGAATGCAAGCATGCTGATCCACACAGGTATGCACACAGGTGTACACATGGGTATTCACAGATGCGGACTACAGCTTTCTTGGTTGCTGCCTCAAAGCACACTGTGCGCTGTCTGTCTTGCGTGCTGCACAATATCGTTTATTATTTAGTAACTATTGATATCTATGACTAGCTAGTTTATTGTGATGGTGCTTTTTTTTTTTTTTTTTATTATTATGTTGCTCTTTGTTGTTTGCTGTCTCCCCTGTTTTTTTTTGTTTTTCTTTCTCTCCATACAGGTGACCCAGGAGTTTTTTTTTTTTTTTTTTTCTCTCTTCCCCCCCTTCTCACCGTCTCTTCTCCCCTTTGGTTTTCTTTCTTCCTCTCCCCCTCTTTCTTTCATTCTTTCCCCCTGTCCTATTAAAAAAAAAAAAAAAAAAAAAAGGATGACAAAGGATGAACTGAAGCTCCGCCATCACGTGATGTCACATGCTGCTGTTTCTGATGTCACTTCCAAAAGAAAAAAAAACAAAAAAAACAAAAAAAAACAAATACAGGCCATTTACCATGTATTTTGTATAGTATTTTTTTCTCTCTTATTTTCTTTTCTAAATGTACCTGTATATTGTTCACATGTTTGAAATAAATTACCACCACCAACAACAACAGATGGCCTCCCCTCCCAGGAAGAAACCTGTCGGAGGTTTCATCCTAAGGTTGTTTTTCCTTCCCACTGTTGCCAAAGTGCTTGCTCATAGGGGGTCATACAATTTTGTTTTTTTTTCTCTGTATGCATTATTGTATTGGCGACTGTAGTTGTGATTTGGCGCTATATAAATAAAACTGAATTGAATTGAATTGACACTGCCCCATCCTGTGATAGGCCATATTCTTTTTTAAAAGTACATCCCTCTTCTTTTTGTAGTTTGTGAGATCACACTGAATCAAATGGTAGGTGGTCCAAAAATTACGTTATCAGCTTCTTATTTTTTAAGGGCACTTTATTGTCTGTTTTTGGTAGTTTTATGCTTTAAAAGGGTGCTCTACTCAGATTTCTTAACGTAAAATATTCAGTTTGAGCTTAGAAAGTACTTTTTTTTAAGGCTTAGCAGTAGCAATTAGAAACATATGGGAATTTAACAAGCAGAGAGTTTTATTATTGGAAGGAAAGGATCCAGGATTTTTTTGGAGCTTGTCTCATATAAGCACTAAAAGCCAAGATATTTTGGCCTCTGCTGGATAACGTTTAACATTTTTATTATGAAATCTGTCTCTCAGTCCCCCAACCTCATTAAATCAGTAAACATGTCATTTAACAACGCTTCAGTAATAGCATAATTAAAACTGATACAAAAAAATTGTGAATAATACCACTTTGAGGAATACAATTAAAAGGGTTGTGTGTCCATACTTCAAGTGAAAAAAAAGGTCATCTCAAAAGAAATTTTCATTGTGCGAAGAATGATGACTCATCACTATTCGATGTGAACGTGCTTGTCAGATTGTCATATTGGAAATATTACACCAAAAAAGTTTGAGGGGAGGGTATTTCATATCTGGTTGTATTATTCAACAAGCATTGTAGTTAAACGTGCTGACAGCTTTCATCTCACAGTGAACAAATCACGCCACGTTACATTAAAACCACTGACGAACAGTGTACTATCACTAATTAGTTGTATGCACAGGTAATCAAGTAATTACAAATGTTTCTATGGCACTTTAACCAATTACAGTTTGATGAGATTTTATTATTCATTTTATATTGTTCATAATATGATTAAGGGTCTCATTAAGCATTGATTATGTTCCCCTGAAGTAGGTTGTTAACAAAAAGAGCTTGGTTTCAAAAAACTGAAATGAGATATTGGTTTTGAGGCACAAATGTTACCGACAAAGTTACTAAAACATTTACAAACAACAACCAAATACAATCAAACCCAAAAAACAACCCACAAGCCACTTGTGACTTTTTTTTTTAATCAGTTGATTTTATACTTTACATGGCTGAGTAGCTGCTTTGCTGAAAAGCTTTACATTGATTTGCTTTTATGTGGAGCTGGAATTCACATCACAAAAGATTATAAACAGTGCTTCTATGATTGTATGATTTGCAAGTGATTGCCTTTAATTACAGCTTGAGCCAAATATAGACGATGCATCTAAAAAGTGTGTCATTGGTAAACTAAAACAGCTTCTAACTACCTAATCAACTGCTCATGTCAGTTTTTTTCTGGAGGTAAACTGCAGAGAAGCAATTTCTGCCTCATTATTAAAAATGTTGACATTTACGGTGCAAGTTCCATCGAAAGTTAATTACCTTCAGTGGCTTAAATCTCTTTAGGTAATACAGAATACTTTGTCTTTTACGAAACCTCTTCTTCTCTTGACACAAAATCCAATTTAGTGGAAGGGAAGAGACTTAGACATTCCATGTAATCTTTAATAACAATATATCTTAAAATATGTTGTGCTTCAGCAAGTTATTCTGGGAAAGGGTTGGAACTAACTGTCACAGGTGTTCTCCCAAGAAAAACATAGCATGCATGTGTGCGTGTGCTTTTTGATCTCTTTATGAGAAGATAACCATGAAAAATTCCATAAGGACACTGTAATGACTCTTATCAGTTTCTGCGCTGCTTCACTCATCTGATTTATTCAGCAGTTAATACATATAAAAGGATCCGTAGTCGTATAAAGTGAATTTGCCTTTTGTTCCAGATTAAATGAGTTTTAATTCAATTTATTTGTTTAATTACACTATTCATGGGTTAAAATAAAACCATCCATCCATGGAGGTAGAAACCAATGGCTTTGATCAAAGGAAAAGCAATATTTGGTTTGCATTTGTGTTCAGCAAATCAATATCACAATCTGTAACTTTGCTTTCTTCATATGCACATGAATATTAGCATTTTTCTGTAAGCTCCAAGTGCTCACAGAATGTGAATGCAGCCACAATTATCGAAAGATTTGACGTGTTACCTCTTGTCTTGTTTTAACTACAAAACATAAGGTAAAAATTTATGGAACCCACATGGTATGTATTGTGGTATGTGAATGGGTTAACTCTAACTCTGGGATTCTTCCCAGGGTACCTGCCCTTTACCTGATCTGGAGACCGTGGGGAGATGGTTGTGTTAAACTTTTTAGTCCTTCTTTAGTCCCATGTTTGAGTCCTCTTTAGTCCCTCGTATATGACAAAATGATATGTTCAGTAAATGAACTCTGCAGACTCTGATCTTGTTCTGCAAGGAGTCCTGCTTGGTAAACATGACTAGGTATGACCCAGTAAGACTCACTGATCTTCAGACAGCTCAGTTGCACCTATTTGATAGATGGTTCCAAGATGACCTACCTTGTGAATCTGTTGTAGAGCAATAAGGTGGGCTTTGTCCAACACACTTCTAAATTTTACAACTAAGTCCTTTTTCGTATTAGTTTCAAGAACAGCCAAAGTAAATAGCCCTGATTCTGCAGGTTACAGTGTTCAGTCTGCATTAAGGGAGAAAGAGTGTTGTGATCTCCCCGATCTTCTTGACACTTATTTCCATTTTAATTACAGTAGATGACCACAGTTGCGAGCACTGAAAGTTGAAGAATTACAACTCCAAGAGCCAGGTGACTTCAGACAGGGGCGATTCTAGGATGAGAGCTTTGGGGGTGCTGAGCACCCAGAGAGCTGCCCAGCCAGGCTAGATAAACTTTACTCGTCACGATGAGACGTCTGTTGTCTTCGTCTCTGTTATCAGTCATCATAATTTTGCCATCTCTGTTCAAACCTGCAAATTTCTTTATTAAATTCATCAAGTCTCTCTGTGCCTGGGTCCTCATCACAAAACATGATATCACTGTTTTGTACATTTTGTCACAATTTAATCCCCACATTAGTGAAAGAAAGGCAAAAAACTTTTTTGAAAAGTCTGTAACAAAACCATCAAATCTGATCAAGGTTATTTAAATGCTGCAAAAGAAGAATGGATTGGAATAAAAAAATAAAATAAAATACATATCCTAACCTTAATTACTGGGGGAGAATAATGAATGATGCTCATAGTGAGTAAAAAGTAATCTGGGTGCATTTTTTGGACAGAGATTCATTTTTAATGTGGATGCATAATATAATGCAGATACATAAAATGCACTCCAAAAATAGAAGAGTCTTTGAAATGTACAAATGTACAAAATATTAATTAAAAAAAAAAGGCAGCTTTGCCTATGGTACAATGTATACTATGTATGAAAAGATCTTTATTGCAGATACTACTATGGCTCTGCAGATTTTTTTATTTTATTTTAACCTATTTCGCCTCACCTTGAGGTTGGCAAATGTGTCTATCACTTTTGGTGGCCAACTCTCTCAAGCAGTTTAACGGTTTCTGTTTTGCTTGTCACTATTTCCTGTAGTGCTGGGCGATATGGCAAAATATTTATCACGATATGAATTATTTTATATAACGATAACGATATATATCACGATATACCACCTGACCTGTGGTCATTTGCAAAGTACGCAGTCGGTAAACAGCGAGCGCAGAGGGTGCAGTCTTTGTTAATGAAATGGATAGTTGCTCATGTAGGGCTGCGTATCTCTGCTCATCCATAGTTCAGTCGTCAAGGCATAATGCACGACACTGCAAACATCCTTCTCTGCTTTGGCCCGGCATGCGTCATTAGTTATTAATTACATTAATATGAAAAAAAAAAAAAAAACACTATTAAGATCACTAATAAAAAAGTCCTCTGTCAGTGTACTTTCAACCAAAAGGCAAATAACCAAACCACATGAACATCTAATAAAAGATATATTTATTGAAACACTGATCCAACATTATTCTTTATTGATGGATCATTTGATCTTACACTTTTACACCCGACTTTTCAGTTATTTATTTGTAAAAAATGTTTGGAAATCATGTATGATTTTCGTTCCACTTCTCAAGTGTACACCACTTTGTATTGGTCTTTCACGTGGAATTCCAATAAACCTGATTCATGTTTGTGGCTGTAATGTGACAAAATGTGGAAAAGTTCAAGGGGGCCGAATACTTTTGCAAGCCACTGTACCTAACTATATAAAGAGTAACTGCAGGTTAAATGCAGCTAACATGTCCTGTTTTAAGCCAGGCACTCACACCTCCGCTCCGCTGCGTCTCAGCCACGTTCGCTCTGCAGAAAGGGCGCTAGAGCCAGAGTAGGGGAGAAGCGAGCTGGAACAAACCATTTTTTTGGAGGAGGGGGGGGGGGGGTAAAACATTACTTCTCAACCAAGTACTGCATGCTTTTTATATTTTTAGTAGTGTGTCACAGCAAATACTGTCAAAAAAAGTAAGAAATCTTTGGGGGTGCTTTGATTAATTTTGGGGGGCAAAATGGGCTAAAACACCCCTGACTTCAGACCTGGATTGAGTAAGCTGTCAACTCCATGACCTCCATAGCAACCAGTCTTCCCTCACTCCTCATTGTGTATGGTCCAGGATGGGCCGATTTTTAAAAAGAAAATGAACAAAGAACACTTGTTGCACTCCCGACACTTCAGTAAAACTTCTCTATGGTACAGGAAGTGCCCAAATTGGCTTTCAGAGGTAAAACAAATTTCTTTTATTGTAGCTAGACGCAGCTAACATAGCTTTACACCACTTAGTGATGACAGTAATAATATTGTCTTCAAATATCGTTTCATTGTTCACCCTCTGAAAATCTTTGTAAAGGTCTTTTTAGCTGAACATTTTTAGCTGGCATTCTTTGCTTGTCATCTTAATAAGATCTCACAAAAGAAATGGCACTGACATGGATAGGGTTTAAGCTAAAACCTCATAGAATATTTCAAATGTGTCTCTCACTGCTCATTCATCAGGCAAGAATTTCAAATGACAGAGATGGCATTTACTAATTTTATAGATGGGTCATTACCATAATTCTAAAATAAAATAACTAACATAAAGGGTCATTAATAACATTCTTTACAATTGGTGTCTTGGAAACCTACTGGCTATGCTCTTTGCACCACACAGAATTTATTAGTAGCAACATGATCAATGGGACAAATAGGCTGACAGATGCTTCAAGCCCACATACACTATATGTAATAACTGGACTTGTTACGTCCTGATGGCAACCTATCACTGACATTCACTGAGCTCCTGAGAGCGATCTTTTCTTTGACAAATATTGCAATACTTGTAAAAGCCTTATACATGCCTAGGTGCTTGAATTTATACAGCTGTGTCCTTGGAAGTGATAGGAACACCCGAAAACAATAATCTGGATCGGTGAGTGTTGGCAATATAGCGTATGATTTAAATGTAAGACTACTATCAGCAGTAATTTTTTAACTGCCCAATATTCTTGATAATATTACAAGTGGGAGTATTAATCAGTAAGTCTAACATTTTTACTTTTGCAAGATGCCCTTGGTATGCCATAGAGTATCATCTTCAGCAACTCATTCTGAATGTAGCTACTTGAAAGTCAGATCCTTCCTTCCATTGTTATGTTGGTGCTGATCTTCCAATTTTTCTTGTCACTGCTGACTGTATGAGACTAAATAGAATACTAAGCAACTGATAACTAATCCATCATTTTTTGCAACATTAATCCACAGCAGCAAATTCCCGTTCAGTAAACATGACCAATGACATTAAGTTATTTACATATGTTAGCATTTTACTTAAGGTTTATTATTTCAACACAACTTTTCTTTTTGACAAAAGCTAAAAAGAATCCATGTAAACATTCTTCAGTGACTCCTGAATATCCTTTTTGTCCATCTGGCAGTTGATGAAGGTCAAGGATAGCGGGGAAAAGAGGAAAACTGTCTCAACTGACTAACATGATCTGTGGTTACATCTGTATTCCTCTAACCTCACATGCTAGGCTTGTGATATCCGGCTCCTTGGAGGCCAGTGTAAGCCTTTGATTCGGAGGTGCTTCTTCCCTCTGGGTGGTGGGCTGCTCTACAAAGTCATAACACAGCACAATAGGTTCCTTGTTGTCAGATGATTAGGCAGACTTGTGTGTGTGTGCGTGCACATGCATGTGTGTTGACTAGTTTGTCTGACAGCGGTTTCAAATAACAATAGATGTCAGAGCCAGTGAATAAGTAGTCTGACTGGCAGAGCCTTTTGTTTTCCAGACCTTTTCAATATCGCGTGGGAATGTCACTGTGTTGACTGGGGATTTGCCAGAAGGGGCACATATTGGGAAGAAAAGTGAGCTTTAGTGACTTTAAAAAAAGCTTTTCACATATTTGTCTCTCATCTAAAATGAGTTGGCTTTATTTTGTTTGTTGTGTATGCTTGTGTGTGAATTCGCTCAGTATGAGTGATGGGTTATTGTTAATGACAGACTGTGTGGGCACCAGAGACAGACAGGTGGATGGTTAGCTTTCTCTTTCACACACTTTTCTTTGCTTCTACCAGCATCCTGCCAAACTCACAGTTAACACATCTTTGTGGTGACTGATCTCCCTTTCTTTTGTTACTCATGTGTAGTTCTTGTTATTTCACCAAAAAAAAAAAAAAATGCACCCAAAACATGTCTAGAAAGGAAAATGATCACAGCAGCTTATAACTTTCTAAATGCTAAATTTTCATGTTATTGTTTTATTGCATGTTTGCGGCAACTCCTCTGGCATTATTAACGCTCAAGCAGCAGCAAATTAGGTCAGCAAGGGGCAGGGGAATCACTACATTGAAGAAACCCCGTTTTAAAGACAAAAGAGAAGCGGAGAAAGAAAAGCAAAAAAGGTGAATGTGACTAATTAAATTAGACATAGCTTAGCTTGAGGGCTGCTATGGGGAAGAAGTGTAGAGAGACAGGATGTAAAGGGTGGGTTTTAGAGTAGAGGAAGGATATTTAACTGCATATCAGGTCATAGAAATCAAAGCCCTGGGGCACAGCTGAACCAAACATGTCCCAGTCAATGAGGTACTAGCGCAGAGACAAGCTCTGACCTTTGAACTTCAACCTCTTTGTGTTTATAGGGGTTGGGGGGATTCAGGAAGTCATATCCAGCTTTCTGTTTGGTGCATCTAGCCCTCAGGGAAGTGTTTTAAGCTGACAAGGATATATTGGCAACCAAGGAGATAATGTTTGATAGCACGTTTGTTAATGTGTTTATTTTTTAAACCGAGTGCTTTAGGCAGTTTTTTAAGCCCTGAATGTGGCCTGTTTTACATATGATGAGTTGGAAGGTTTATGCCTGGATGTTATAATGAGTTGTAGAATCAAGATTCTGGTAAATGGATTTTCCACTCATTTATTTGGAGTAAGAAAAAAATTGCTAATGTCCCCACTGGTTTATATTTTGCTATAGTGTTAGCTATATCAAATTCGCTGAAGCCAAAATATCTTGTCTTTAATTCACTGACTTTCAGAATGTTTCCCACTGGACATTGAAACTAATATTAAGTCAGCAAAATGGGAATCCACACAGGACCCATCTTTAAAAAGAAATCTTTCCAGATGCAGGAATTTAAACAGGGATAATGTGAATTCTCTTCATATTAGTTTCATATTTCTTTCTTTCTTCAGCAATAAGCAATTGAGCACTCTGTGTTTTATTCATCACATGCTTTAGGAATCACCCATCTCTTCCCACATTCAGATGTTTCTCTTTTTCTTTCTTGCTAAAGAAAAATAGAACTGCTAGATTTTGCTCTTTTGCAGCGCTGTTTGTTAAAGCCCCAGGGGATTTTTAATATGGATTTTTATCATAATGTTGACATACAGCCACACTGTCCCCATAGAAATATCCACAACCCCCCAAAATTGCAATGCTATTAACGTTATATTTCCAAAACAAACAAATAAATAAACATTAAAGGTTATTGCCAGATAAAATCTTATTTTGTCCCATTTAGTAGTGTGTGTTTGTGTGTGTAAGAGATCATTCATTGCTTCTAACGCATGTACCATCAACACAGGTTGCAGGCCCGAGGCCACATTTGGCCATGTTACTAAAACATTTTCACTATACTCACTGCATGATATCTGACCTTAATTATGAGCATAAAATAACAGTGGCAGATGGATGGGGAAGCACATTAATGATGAAAAGAAATTATAATGGAACTGTGGGGAGAAAAGCCTCCAACCCATGTTAAAACTAGACGTGGTTGATAAGTTAATCCTTTGTCATACAGTATACTAAATGGAAATGAAAAATGAAATCACCACTTGATTTTTCAACTTAGTATAATTACAGTAGAATTACATGACTTTTCTTAGAACAAAGAAAAGCAGTCTGATAGCTTTTCAAAATAAGATGCTTCCCAATATGCACAATACTTGGTTTCCCCAGGATCAAAATAATCCACTGATTGGCATATTTCCACTGGAAGAGTTAATAGCTAATTCAACATATAATCAATGTGTGTTTGAGTGAATAGTGGGACCCAAATGCAGACACAGGAGACAGAACTGAGTTTTAAACAAAAGGTGAGCCATTTATTTGGCTGACGAAATGTAAACGCAAAAACAATGCAAGAGCGAACAGGGCAAACCCTAACCTGAAACCTAAAGTGGGAAATAACTAAATACAGTGGGGCAAAAAAGTATTTAGTCAGCTACCGATTGTGCAAGTTCCCCCACTTAAAATGATGACAGAGGTCAGTAACTTGCACCAGAGGTACACTTCAACTGTGAGAGACAGAATGTGAAAAAAAAAATCCATGAATCCACATGGTAGGATTTGTAAAGAATTTATTCGTAAATCAGGGTGGAAAATAAGTATTTGGTCAATAACAAAAATACAACTCAATACTTTGTAACATAACCTTTGTTGGCAATAACAGAGGTCAAACGTTTACTATAGGTCTTTACCAGGTTTGCACACACAGTAGCTGGTATTTTGGCCCATTCCTCCATGCAGATCTTCTCGAGAGCAGTGATGTTTTGGGGCTGTCGCCGAGCAACACGGACTTTCAACTCCCGCCACAGATTTTCTATGGGGTTGAGGTCTGGAGACTGGCTAGGCCACTCCAGGACTTTCAAATGCTTCTTACGGAGCCACTCCTTTGTTGCCCGGGCGGTGTGTTTTGGATCATTGTCATGTTGGAAGACCCAGCCTCGTTTCATCTTCAAAGTTCTCACTGATGGAAGGAGGTTTTGGCTCAAAATCTCACGATACATGGCCCCATTCATTCTGTCCTTAACACGGATCAGTCGTCCTGTCCCCTTGGCAGAAAAACAGCCCCATAGCATGATGTTTCCACCCCCATGCTTCACAGTAGGTATGGTGTTCTTGGGATGCAACTCACTATTCTTCTTCCTCCAAACACGACGAGTTGAGTTTATACCAAAAAGTTCTACTTTGGTTTCATCTGACCACATGACATTCTCCCAATCCTCTGCTGTATCGTCCATGTGCTCTCTGGCAAACTTCAGACGGGCCTGGACATGCACTGGCTTCAGCAGCGGAACACGTCTGGCACTGCGGGATTTGATTCCCTGCCGTTGTAGTGTGTTACTGATGGTGACCTTTGTTACTTTGGTCCCAGCTCTCTGCAGGTCATTCACCAGGTCCCCCCGTGTGGTTCTGGGATCTTTGCTCACCGTTCTCATTATCATTTTGACCCCACGGGATGAGATCTTGCGTGGAGCCCCAGATCGAGGGAGATTATCAGTGGTCTTGTATGTCTTCCATTTTCTGATGATTGCTCCCACAGTTGGTTTTTCACACCAAGCTGCTTGCCTATTGTAGATTCACTCTTCCCAGTCTGGTGCAGGTCTACAATACTTTTCCTGGTGTCCTTCGAAAGCTCTTTGGTCTTGGCCATGGCGGAGTTTGGAGTCTGACTGTTTGAGGCTGTGGACAGGTGTCTTTTATACAGATGATGAGTTCAAACAGGTGCCATTCATACAGGTAACGAGTGGGGGACAGAAAAGCTTCGTACAGAAGACGTTACAGGTCTGTGAGAGCCAGAGATTTTCCTTGTTTGAGGTGACCAAATACTTATTTTCCACCCTAATTTACGAATAAATTCTTTACAAATCCTACCATGTGAATTCATGGATTTTTTTTTCACATTCTGTCTCTCACAGTTGAAGTGTACCTCTGGTGCAAATTACTGACCTCTGTCATCATTTTAAGTGGGGGAACTTGCACAATCGGTGGCTGACTAAATACTTTTTTACCCCACTGTAACTATGAAAACTGTAACGAGAGCCACGGACATGAAACTGAACAGGTACATGCAACTATAAACCAAACATGAATCTTATCAGTACAAAGAACTCTGAGACATGACAAGGCTAGACATGAAACCAAACAGATGACCTGACAAAGACTTAAAGAAAACACATAGACTAAATATACATAGGAGGCGATCAGGGGAAACACATGGGGAAACAGCTGACTAGAATAATATCATGACACCACAGGGAAAAGTAACACTAAGCACAATGAACATAGAAACAAGGAGCATAACGGGATGCAGACATGACATGTGCTTGACAACACAGGACACACAGACATGACACATGACAGGTTAAGACACACGAACCAACAAGGGAGACTTAAACACAGGGCTGATGACATAAAGGGATCTAATAAACAAGGAACTAAAAGTGAGCAACCTAGGAGCTTAAGATGACTAAATTAATTTAAACATAAACAATGAATATCAAAATACAGGGTCACAAGACCCAGGACCGTGACACAACGGTATCAGTTTAGCAAAATATGAAATAATACAAACTCTGCCTGTCTATATCGCTCTTGACATTAATGTAGGTTATTCAATGATTTTTGGGGGGAACACAAAGAACAAAATACCATAGATAAAGTCATGCTTTTAAACTGTATAGCAGACAGAGAAGGACTAGTCATGGATGTATTATCGAAACAGCATGTCACTTAAACATCTAAAAAAAGCTTTCACATACAATTCTTAACTCAGTCCAGATAATAAATCATTCCTGATCAGGAAAAATCCTGTGCTCACATAGTAATTTAAGCACATTCATGCACGTGTACTATAAAAAATGCATCTACATAATAATTCGATGCATTTTTTTCCTTTGGAAAAATAGGCATTAATAATTCCCATCTTTTCAAATACATCTCTGATTTCGGTTATACATGTGTGTTCATTTAAAAGTGATAGCAGATGACTTTGCTTGTGGAGTAGTGTTTGGTAGTGATCAAAATATTTATTCAAAGGTGAAGTGCCACAACAAGAAAGCTAGAGAAGTAAGGAAAAGAAGATCATAACTGACTCATGTAAGAGTTCTCAGGTTGCTTCTCCTTCCCTCTCCTTCTCTCCCATGTGTCAATCTCTTTTAAAGCCACTCTTTCCACACATCCGCTTCATTCACCATCTCTTTTATCTGCTTGTTTCACCCGCACATCTTCACCTCTGCCTCATTTACAATTCACTTCTTTCCTCCGGGGAGTGTTAACCTCAGCCGTCTGCTCATTGAGCCCCAAGGCCATGATTAGAGTTAGGAGAGAGAGAGATGAATATGAGGAAGTTAGGGCTGTTGAATGGCGGGGCGGGTAAGGATTGGTTCAGCATGCCTGCAATGTGCATAAGTCAGACACAGCTAGTGACCCAACCATCAACCCCCAATGTGGCTTTTAAACAAACTATATTTCACTGCTGTTATAACCTCAGGATGATGATGTTTGGGGACCTTACTAGAACTTTTAAAGGCCTTTATTTCGAGGCGTCTACAGGTAGCCACATCACATACAGATACAACACTAAATGCTCCCAGAACTGGAAATTGAATGCAAACTAAATCCAGTTAAGTCTAGGGACTGACACAGTCCTTGCTTGATTTTAAAGCAATGTACAGAACATATGGTAGAATGGCAAAAACCATGTTGAAGACACTCTTCATATTTTAATTATATTATCGATGAATTAGTAAGATAATAATGTAAAAAATAAAGTTAATTTTGACTTGCTTGGCAAATCTTGTCATTTGAGGCAATTGAGATCAAATGTAATGTTATGAAGTTACAGATTAATCATATTATTCTGTTTTATTTCCATTTACCTTAACATCTCCAGCTTCACTATCACCATTATCTTTAGTGTACTTGACCGCTATATCAATATCTTTAGACTTTTATATTCTTTATTCTTATCTCATCCTTCTCACATCCGTTTACCCATTTTTTATAATTATGCTGTCTCCAGTCGTTTGCCTTATCTATAGAGAACCTATATCTTTTTATTTAACCCATGCTCACTGTTCAGTTTCTCTGCCCTTCCTTATACCCATTTTCTCTCCAGCCATCATCCCTCCTCTGAATATACCATTCTTCTTATCTCTATAGATTGCTTGCTTCCTCCCTCTTACCTCCTACTCCCTTGCAATTAGCTTTCTATTTCACTTCCTCCATTTTCCTGCTCTTGTGCTTAGCTTTCCTTGACACTCCTGTATGGCTGCGGACCTTTGCCCTTCTCTCTGATCGTGGTTTTTCTTTCCAAATATCACCCCTCCTTGCAAACTCTTTGTATTTCCTATCTTGCCATTCAGCAGACTCTGATCATTTCTTCTAGCTATTGCCCCCTCCCTCTTCTTTCCTCCCTCCCTTGCTGGTTCCTGACCTCCATCCTCCCTGTGATCATCCCTCCAGAGTTCATGCCATCTGTTCCTGCAGGAGAACCAAGTGTGTCCTGCTCCCCCAACACCAGCCAGGATATGTGTGTTTGGGCATGTGTGTGCCAGTTTGTGTGTGTGTGTCTGTTAAAGTATGACCACGTATCCCTCAGTGAATGTCTTAAAAAAATAAAATAAATCAATAAATTAAACATTGGAGATTTGCATATTCATGATTTTAAGGGTAGCGCACCATTGATACCATTTATGGAATTATCTTTCACATCCTTCATCGCTGATATTGCTACATTAAAAAGCAAAAAAACAAAACAAAACAAAAAACCTTTATTGTCTAATGCATGAAGGATGTATATGATTATAGCTAAAAAGGCCGATACCTGTGTGCTTTCTTTTTTGTCAGTGTTTATGAAGGTGTGTGATATTGCATTTATCTGTGTATTTGCATGTCTGTGCATGTGTTTGTGGTAACAGTGAGAGTTCAGGCCCTCAGTGCTCTCCCTGCTCGATTAGGAAGTAAACAATGTTTATTCAGGAGCAGCTGTCTGAGGGAGATGGCTGTTTACGCGTGCATGGATACACGTGCACACACATGCACTCAGAAAGATGAAGTCTTGTAAAGTAGAGAGACTGATTAGCAGCTCTGGAACCAAGGAGGAGATTCCCCAGTGGAAATATGAATGCAATAAGTTCACATGCAGCTACTTTTGCAAAGACAGACCAGTATTTATAGTGACCATTGTGAATACGTTTCAATAAAGGACTATTGAGAATCATGGGTGTCACTGAAAAAGAGGCACCACAAATACAATGACTCTTTAGTCTTTAACTGAAACAGAATGTGGACCTCAACGTGAACTCTCCAACCCATTAGCAAGACCTCATTGGCGCTTTAACTCTTCATACAGGCAGCTTCCTCTGCAGCTTCATTATTTTTATTTTTAAGCTCTTGAAAATCACCACTTCTTCCTTTAATAAAAAGATAATGTAAGCATTATAGTGGCAAAAATGTTTTTATTTCTTTGTGAAAACTGAAAAAATAACTAACATGTCAGACTTATTGTGTTGATTGTTATTCTGTGCTGCACCACAGACTTTCCTCAAAAAAGAAACACAAAGAAAAAGGTCTTCAGAAATCTGCTTTTAAAACAAAAATACCAAAATCTGCCACGTAGTCCACCCACTTTTCTTGCTGAGCTTTTCGGATTCCTTCCTCTCGTCTTCACGGCAGCTGTGTGCATTTCTCTTCAGGGTGAATCCTCCACTAGCAGGAAGGCCTGCTTTCCAAAAATGACCCAAATTACCCGACACACGCTCTTACTGTTTATGAATCTAATTAAAATCTGTTTACAAATCTTATAAAGGCCAGTAGTAATCATATTTACGCTCAGTTATTCGTTCACAGTGTTAAACCAGCATAATCTGCCAAATGTATAAAAGCATTTTTTTTCTGCAAGTTTGACCCTGTCACTTTCTGTCAGCTATTCAAAGGATTTTCTTTACTTTGACATTCTTTTCACTATATTCACACAGCATTGATTGAGGTATCCTTAAGAATGAAAATACAGCACTGTAAACACGATTTGGTGAACGAAATAGTTGCATTAACAAAAGCTCGCAATACAAAGTATCCATTAGACTCTATGGGATAATCAAACATAAAGCTGTTGGTCACAGCTGTTACTTTTGATTCAAAAGCCCTCTGTTTGGATCTCCCTATGAGCCTTGCATTGGAAAACAGTCGGGTAGCTATAACCACTTCTGCTCACTAAAAAGTATTTTAAAGACATGCATTTGTTTAAACAGTTGGCTATTTTCTTTGCTGTAGCATTTAATTAACACATTTTACTGTCCTAACATGGTGAGCCTCCTTTGGTCTAGAAAGTATGGTTACTTAAAATTGTCAATACATTATTAGTGGTTGTGTGTGCCAGCTTTGAGAATATCCAAAATGGGGGTACTTTGGCGCTCACCTGTTGCACTTTGCTTCATTTGATTCTAAGTTCAATTTTAGTTGATAAGTAGCTTTCACCAATTTGTCATACTGACTCCATTGAACCGACTGGTATAGTAACTGAAAGTGGTATAGGAACTGAAAATAGACATTTTTTTTATTGGCAGCAGAATGTGATGCTTATTGTCCACACTTGGTCTGGTCTCATTCCTTTGTCTCTCTCTCTCTTTTTTTCATTTTCTCTTGTTCTGTCTTGCATATTCTATTTCACCCATCCCCATCTATCTGCAAATATGAGAGTTGGAACACAACTCAGCAGTCTTAATTAAAAGGGTTGTTTGCACAAAGGCTAAAAGTCCTGATAACACAATGTTTTCTATCTGTCTAAAATGAATGCTGTTTAGTATGGTAGTGCAGCTCAGGCTGAAATTGAAAACCATTGTTATGGAAGGCATAAATACAGACGAATAAATAAAACTAGTCACTGGTCCAACCAACGAGTTCTCTATTTTATAACCTTAGGTGACCGATAAATATATCCAACGCACTGTGTAAGCCAGGGGTAGGCAACCTTTCTGATGAGGAGTGCCATTTAAAATTTCCTCAGAAGTCAGTGTGCCATATGATTGCATTAGTAATAAATTTAATAACTCTCTATATTAACAGTTACACACTATATAGAACCACTTTTATAGAATTATATTTGTTCGCAGATGTTGGCAGCTATCAGCGAATAGTTATCAGCTATTTTGAAACAAAAAAAAGACACTTTTTATCCATAACAAGAACTCCATAACAGCAAATGGACTGTACAACAGAAAATGCAAATGCTATTTATGGTGTCCTCACAACAATGATAAAAAAAAATAAACTGGGCCAATATGGCATGTTTTGTTAATATACTCTGATCTTCTGTCTTCCACTCAGAGACACAGGTCTCCAAGTGTCCAGCATTCAGACGGCTACCTGAGGACACTCATGTGAGAGAAAATCTGCTCACACAGATATGTAGAGCCAAATACTGTCAACAAGGCCTCTGCAATGTTCTGAAGACAGTTAAACTTGTCAGGTAGTGATGTCCAGCAGGCGGAAATGCGAGCTCCATGAACACGCACAGCTATGGATTCCAGCTGCTTCGATGTTATATGTGTGATTTCTATACATTTTACATCACATAAAAACTTTGGTTGTAAGCTTCAGATAATTATTTAATAAAAGCGAGACATTTTAAATGAGAATAAGAAAGTATTTATTTGCCCCCCTTTCCCTGTTAATGCCCTACCTGGACCCCTGGCAAAACTTTGCTAGACCCGCCCCTGCACAGTTACCAGCTGTCAGCTACATAAAAAAAAGGATCCTGGTGTTATTTGTCTCTCAGAAACAGTTCATAACTTCCCTTCAACTCATTCATGTCACCTAAAAGGTAAACCTGTTTCTCCATCACCTGTTCAGCTCTGATGATTCAGTAAGGACATCTCTTGGTTTCATCTTCATGTTTCCCTTTCACCAGATATACAAACCAATATCATGACCAGCAGCTTTTACAGCTGTGGCTCCAGCAAACATCAGCTACTGGAAATTAATATTACAGTTTTTGCCCGTTGCTTGAACACATTTGGCAAAACGTCGCTCATTGTGCCAAAACTCTAAACACAAGTAAACACGACACAACACTGGGAAATATACCATACACATCTGTGCCAAAATGAAACTCCACTCCCAAAACCTAAACTCTGCTGTCAAAACCTAACATTCCTCTGTCAAAATGTAACTCTGTTGACAAAATGACACATACTTGCATCATATGCAAACACTTACAGATCAGGGGGAACACACTAGTCTTCTTTACATAAAACACTGCAGTCCTTGATTTCCATTGTGTATTCAGAAGGCACATTTACAGGAGACACATTTCCAAACAACCAAAAACGCAAATAGACCTACTCAATAGTGTACATCGCAGTACCATGAATTCAGATAAAGCAAAAAAAAAAAAAAACCACAACACAATAATACTGCAATAGAAAAAACACTATACTGTAAACACAAAAAACCATGACAATTGTGCATAAGTGGGCTCATGGATCCCGCCGTCTGTTGGGGTCTGGCCACAGGACCTCATCAACATCGCAAGCAGTGTCCTCTCCCGCTGGGCACCGGGGAAAATATCCTCTTGCATGTCGAAACCATCCATGGATTGCTGTCACCTGAATGTCGCCGCAGGCCTGTTCCATTGCCTGCAGAAGAGGCATGCGGGCATGTGGTTGGCGGTCATATACACGTCATCTCCAAGCCTAAAAAAATCCTCAATAGGGTTTAAAAATGGTGAGTAAGGGGGCAAGCATACCACTTCAAATTGATTGTGGTTGGAGAACCAGGCCTGGACCAGAGCAGCCCGATGGAAACTGACATGATCCCATATCACCACAAACCTGGGCTGATCTGCTCTGTTCTGTACAACTATATCATGGAGAGCATCTAGAAATGTGAGTATGTGTTGGCTATTGTATGGACCTAGTATTGCATGATGGTGCAGAAGCCCTCGAAGGCATATGGCGGCACATAATGTGATGTTTCCCCCGCGCTGCCCTGGGACGTGCACAATTGCCCTTTGGCCAATTACATTACGACCCCGTCGTCTTGTTTTGCTCAGGTCGAATCCAGCTTCATCAATGAAAATGTATTCATGAGGCTGTGCAGCTCCATCCATGGCCGAGATTCTCTGAAAAAAAGGGGAACATGTCACTGTACTACAGTGCTACACATACGGCACCCTCACCCCATCACACAGGTACCTGTGTAGCTCTCAGAATAGATCCATGTGGTACTGATATGGTACATATTCAGCTGCTACTGGACTTCACCAATACTCTATTGTAAATGTAAGGGACAGTTACACGTACCCGTACATATTCAGCTCGAAGTCCTTTGACCCTGTCACTGTTCCTCTCGAATGGGACTCTGTAGAGCTGCTTCATGGTGATGCTGAGTTTACCCAAGATGCGTCTGATGGTGGTGATGCTCACATGGTCTATGTTGCTGAACACTCGCCTGTCTGCAAGTATTTTCCGTCGTAGCTGGTGGAGACGGATGGCATTGTCTGCCCTCACTAGGTCCACAACGGCAAGTTCCTGCTGTTGTGTGAACAGGCGTTGCCGTCCTCCCCCAGAAGGTCTTCGGGTCATTCTGGAGGAATACAACCACATATTGTCATCGGTTTGCTTATTTTTCTTACAGTACTTTACTGTATGTACTGTGTCATCCACTGTACAACACTGTACTTCAATATAAGGAATCAGCCACTTTGGCTGCAAAAGGAGCATTAGCACCCCGTACACTTGATATGGTAATGTGATATACTGTAGAACAGTGCTATGAAACCATCTGAGTAGAGCAGAAGGTATGGAGGTGAAGACATACCTGTTTTCTAGTCGGAATGTTCGTATTACAGATGCCACTGTGAAGCGGCTTAGATGTGGGTGGACTCTCTGCCCAGCTTCCCTCATAGTCAGGCCGTGGTTGATGACATGGTCCACCAAAGTTGCTCTTATTTCATCAGAAATATGGGTCCGTGCATGGCCTCTTCGGCCTCCTCCTCCTCTTCCTCCTCCTCCTCTACCTCTTCCTCTTCCTCTTGCTCTCCCTCCATCCATGCTTGCAAAGTTCTTGAAATGGCTACGCTGAGGGCTTTTTGTAGTTGGCTAATTGGTGTTCGGTTTTGCAAGTACGTGCCTTCAGGTGTGTATTTGAGTGGTTGCAATTATCCGATGTGTTTTGTATTTTGGATACATGTGTTTTCCGAATGGCACCCTGAGATTTCATTTTGTGAGCGAAGTGTCTTATGTATGAAATAGAGTGTAGCATGCAGGACCATGTGTGTTGCATAAAGGGGTAGGTGTGTTGCATAAAGGAGTAGGAGTGTTGCATAATTGGTACTGGGGTGCAAAGCAGCGCTTTTGTTTAAGGTATGGGTACATGTGTTTGAGGTATGGTAACAAAAGCTTCACGTTGTGTTACTTTAGTCTGAGCATGGGTTTATAGTGTTCAAGCAACGGGCAAAAACTGTAAATAAATTTTAACAACAGCTGATCAAGCTTAAATGTGCTGCTGTTGTTTAGCGTGACATCCGCCGGTTTCCTCTTTCTGGCGCAAAGTGGGCGAACCAAGAACCAAGATGGCGCCGCGTATGGTCGCCCTGGTGCTTCAGTGCGTTACTTTTGTTTTGTTTTTGTGCATTTCTTCTGTGTCTGGGCACTCCTCTGGATACTCGTACACCAGAGAAGAGCTCCTTAACTACAGGACTACAACGCCTGTGGATTTATTTCCAATATTTGTCGCATCTGCGGCAGATTTACTGCTGACTCTGACCAGGAAAGCGAGACGCCGAAAGAGAGGGAAGCGAGCCGGCGCACTCGTGCGTTTGAGGAGACGCGGACTGCGAACTGCTCTTCCTGGGATCTTCCTTTCTAATGTACGCTCACTCGGGAATAAGATTGACGAACTGGTCCTGATGAGAAGCATGAACAGAGACTTTGCCTCCTCCTGTGTCTTATGTTTTACGGAGTCGTGGCTCAGTGAGAACATCCCAGACTGCGCGCTCAAGCTGGAGGGCTTCCATCTGCTGCGCGCGGACCGGCAGGCCGCTCTCTCCGGTAAGTCCAAAGGTGGAGGTCTCTGCTTCTACATCAATAGTGGCTGGTGCACAGATGTGACAGTGATTGCTCAGCACTGCTCTTCCTCTCTGGAATATCTTTTTATCCACTGCAAACCGTTTTATTCTCCGCGGGAGTTTGCTTCATTCATCCTGGCCGCTGTTTACATCCCGCCAGACGCAGATGCGCAGGCAGCTCAGTGCGCACTCGCGGAGCAGATACTGCACATGGAGCGGACATTCCCGGACTCTCTCATCATTGCTCTTGGGGACTTTAACAAACCCAATCTGAGCCATGAGCTTCCCAAATACAAGCAGTATATTAAATGCCCGACCAGAGAGGAGAGGACATTAGACCACTGTTACAGCACGATCAGCGGGGCCTATCGCGCGGTGTCCCGCGCTTCACTCGGACTTTCTGACCACGTCATGATCCACCTAATCCCCGCATACAGACAGAGGCTGAAGCTCTCCAAACCTGTCGTGAGGACTAAAAAACTGTGGAGCAACGAGGCTGTGGAGGAGCTTCGCACGTGTCTGGAGTCTACAGACTGGGACACAATGAAGGCTGCTTCTAACAGCTTGGACGAGTTTACGGACACTGTCACCTCCTATATCCACTTCTGTGAGGACAGCATTGTGCCATCACGCACCAGGGTGAGTTATAACAATGACAAACCCTGGTTTACTCCTAAACTCAAAAAGCTGTGGCTGGAAAAGAGAAAGGCGTTCAGAAGCGGAGACAGGGACTGCTACAGAGAGGCCAAGTACAGGTTCACTAAAGAAGTGGACATTGCTAAACATCAGCACTCTGAGAAGATGCAGCAGAAGATCTCAGAGAATGACTCGGCCTCTGTGTGGAAAGGTTTTAGGAATATCACAAACTACAAGCCTAAAACCCCCCACTCCACTGATGACTTGCTCTTAGCCAACACCCTTAACGACTTTTACTGCCGTTTTGACGAGCCATCAGGCAGCCTTCACACCTCCAACGGCCCCAACAATAGAGGCACTTTGGACACTAATTCCCCCACCTCTCCCCCCTCCATAGAGCCATCACCACCTTCAAACTGTTCACCTACAACACCCCCCTCCTCACCCCACACAAAAGAGGATTTCACACCACCTCCTCCCACCACAACTCTTCATATTCATGAAGCAGATGTGAGGAAGCAATTTAAGAACCTGAATGCTCGGAAAGCTCCCGGCCCAGACGGCGTGTCTCCTGCCACCCTCAGACACTGTGCAAACGAGCTGGCCCCAGTGTTTTCTGGCATTTTCAACTCCTCACTGCAGGCATGTCATGTGCCTGCCTGCTTCAAGTCCTCCACCATAATCCCTGTCCCCAAGAAACCTAGGATCACTGGACTAAATGACTACAGACCCATGGCTCTGACATCTGTGGTCATGAAGTCTTTTGAGCGCCTAGTTCTCTCCCATCTCAGGACCCTCACGGCCCCCCTCCTGGACCCCCTGCAGTTTGCATATAGAGCCAACAGGTCTGTAGACGACGCCATCAACATGGCCCTACACTTCATCCTGCAGCATCTGGACTCCCCAGGAACCTACGCCAGGATCCTGTTTGTGGACTTCAGCTCTGCCTTCAACACCATCCTTCCAGACCATCTCTGAGACAAGCTTTCCCAGATGAATGTGCCTGATCCCATCTGCCGGTGGATCACTGACTTCCTGACGGACAGGAAGCAGCATGTGAGGCTGGGAAAGAATGTCTCGGACTCCCGGACCATCAGCACCGGCTCCCCTCAGGGCTGTGTTCTTTCTCCTCTGCTCTTCTCCCTGTACACCAACTGCTGCACCTCCACCCACCAGTCTGTCAAGCTAATCAAGTTTGCAGATGACACCACCGTTATTGGGCTCATCTCTGACGGGGATGAGTCTGCCTACAGGAGGGAGGTTGAACGTCTGGTGTCCTGGTGCAGCCACAACAACCTGGTGCTGAATGCCCAGAAGACAGTGGAGATTATTGTGGACTTCAGGAAGCACACAGCCCCACTCCCCCCCATCATCCTGACTGACACCCCCATCACCTCTGTGGACTCATTCCGCTTCCTGGGTACCACCATCACCCAGGACCTGAAGTGGGAGCCCACCATCACCTCCGTCATCAAGAAAGCCCAGCAGAGGATGTACTTCCTGAGGCAGCTGAAGAAATTCAACCTGCCAACACGGACGATGATGCAGTTCTACACTGCAATCATCGAGTCCATCCTCACCTCCTCCATCACCGTGTGGTACGCTGGAGCCACTATCAGGGACAAACAGAGACTGCAGCGTGTTGTGCGCTCTGCTGAGAAGGTGATTGGCTGCAGACTCCCATCTCTGCAGGACCTGTACACCTCCAGGACATTGCGGCGTGCAGCTCGGATCTCAGCTGACCCTTCTCACCCTGGACACAGTCTGTTTGACCTGCTCCCCTCAGGCAGGAGGCTCCAGTCCATTCGCACCAGAACCTCTCGCCATAAGAACAGTTTCTTCCCCTCTGCTGTTGGACACATGAACAATAACCATATGACTGTTCCCACCACTAACACATGACCCTACGCTGTGTTCACTGCATCATTCCATGTTTGGCACTGATCACCACCTGCACTCATGTATATATCTTTCTACGTAGCACTCTTAATTCTTATTCTCATGTATATATCTCATGTATAGCTCATGCACATATCTTTCTACGTAGCACTTTTAATTCTTATCCCTACTTTTATTTTTTCATGTCTATTTAAGTGCTATTTATGACACTATGTTTGCACTGAAGCACCGCAGCAATTTCCTAATGTTGTAAACCTGCTCAACATTTGGCAATAAACCCCTTTCTGATTCTGATTCTGATTCTGATAAATAAACAAGAGAGAAAAGCTGATTAGCTGATCATTGATCAGTTTCATGATTGAAGAAGAAACAGGAAAGGAGGGGGGAGATAATGAGAGAAGAAGAGGCAGCTTTGCAGCGTAACAACAGAATAACTCCAGCTTTGTGTCTTTTGCCATTCTAGCTGAAGTCCGGGACAAACTGTCCCTTTTCACCTCAACACGAAAGGCGTAATATTTTCTCTCAATGTGGGACGATTCCGTCATTTTACGGGACGGTTGGAAACTCTACTAACTAACCTTATGAATTAAATAAAGTTCAACATCAGTAACATCAAAGCACCCACCCAGCTGTATAGAAACTCCGTCATAGTACACAGTACGAGTTATTGTAACTGACTGTAAAAAGTCAGCACAACGAAAATAAACTACACCTAAACTTGGTTTATATCTGACCCAGATAGACTGCAGGTCTTAAATTCTTACCTGAAGTTCAGTTCACCTGACACTCGGCGGATACCTCGGGGCTCTCCTCCTGCCTCCCCTTTCTCTCATCAACCTGCTGGCCTCCACCACTTGTTAATTTTACTGAATCTGAGGAAGCACCACCATAGCCACCACCAAACAACTGAGTTATTTTTACACACCGACCAGCATCTGGCCAATCCACCACCTTTCATTGTTTATACCGTTACAAAGAAAAAGAAAAAGAAAAGTCACCGGGCCACCGAGCAAATTCCCAGTATGCCGGATGGCGAGTCCAGCTATGGTCGTGCCATCAGTTAACCCTTCGCATGCCAACTGTGGCACGCATGCCTAGGGTTGCCGACCCCTGGTGTAAGCTGTAAAATATTTGCATCCTGCCTTTATTTTCCGATCCTGCATGTTCACAGCGAATTCCAATGGATAGGTCAATTAGGATCAGTTATGCTTCCAGTGTATTTTGGGTTAGCCTCATTCCTCTAATCCTAACAATATTCCTGTTCCACCCAGGACAGATTGTGAGTGAACATCTGCACACCTTCATTTTCTGTTGTATAAGTACCAAATGATTCAGTAAGCAGGGCTCTTTAAAATAGAAAGTATATGATCTAAGTGCCAAAAGGAAAGAGTTGCTACAATGCCTTATGAGCACGGCCAAATTGGAATAGCTTTTCCCTGAACCCAAGGTTTGGTACAGATTCTGTGTTCTTTGTTTTTTTGTGAGCCGGGGACTGGATAATCTGCTCTGGCTGTGGAATCTCTGGGCAGCCTAACAGACTGGAACTCTGTAGTCGACTCCGGTTCACAACAGCTACACCTAAAACAATTCACTGGATCAGACTTTACTTTAAAGACCGAAACTATTTTTTCGGTGTGGGCATTTCCAATTGTGTGATGAAGCTGTGTTAACCATCCTAAATAAGAAAGTTTCTGTGTTAACCTTCCATTGGTTTGCTGTATTGTGATGGTTGGGCCCTTTTCCCGTAGCTAGAGTGGTTCGGGAGGGGTTGAGAACTCACAACCTTGGGGAGTAACAGCCTGTTTTATTTGTTTTATTGGGATTCTTTCTTTCTTTTTAATTTTTTTGAGTGTTTTTTCTTTCTGTTACTTGTGTTCTCCAGGGCCCCGTTAACATTGGTGTATGGTCTAGGTTCACGAGGGCCAGTTGAACAAATAAAAGGGTTACACGTGATTTAAAAGTGACTGTAGTATGTTTCTGTCAAACCAGGTTGCCTTGGAATAGGGGCACCCGGGTTATCTGGTTGGGTACAGGTATGTGGGGTTAGGGTGAGTTAATGTTCGACAGCATAGTACACTGCGGGCAGCTGTTACTCGCAGGTTTGAGCCCTGGAGCCTCAAACCTGCGGGGGGGGGGGGGCAACAGCCAGACAGCTAAAACCATTCTTAAAGTAGTAAGTATCTGGGTCAACTGTACAAGGGGCGGTCGCGGACCCAGATCCCACTACCCCCTAGTCGTTCGAGGCAGCTTGTGCATTTCTATACCCCTACATAACGGGGCTAGTAGGCCCTTACATATGCATGATTTACCTTGTTTAGTGTATCTCTTACCTTCCCATCTTACATGCTCGGTCGTCTGCTGATTACTAATAAAGTCATAAACCAAGAATGATCCCTTTGACACAAAGGGGTACATTTTCACCTCGTGTTCTTTCCCCCTCTATGTATGTTATTTATTTTCCTTTCTCTCTGTATCTTGTTCTAACTTACACACACAGATACAAACACACACTTCAGATATGCAACAGAATTGTTGATCCTTGTCTCTTTCTTCATAACAAAAATTCTCCTGGGTATTGAAGTACGTACGTGCTAGCATGATGTCTGGGACAACAGATGGGAACCATTCTCCCAGGTGAAGGAAATATCAGAGGTCTTCTTTGAGAAAACATGAAGTGAAATAAGGAACTGAGAATTGCAGAAGCTCACAAAATTGCACAGACCCACAAAACACATGTTGTCAGGAGCTTGCTGCAATTTTGCCTTTTCAACTAACCAAAACTATTTACATTTTTACCATTTGTTATGATGAAAGTAAAAGTAAAAGTAAAAGATTAAAGAGTAAAAGATTAACAAATGGAAACGAAAGTAAAACTGTAATGATTAATACAAAAATACCAGTTATTTTGGCATGTTTGGCAAAGACAAAAGAGAATAAGTAATAGGGAATCGGTAAAGGTAGAAAGTTATAAAACATCAATAAAATAAGAGTGAAATTTTCTTACTCTGTTCATTACCTAATCATTAAAATGATCTATATGAATTTAACATACTTAAAGAAACTGAAATACACTTGGAAGTAGCATTCTCAGAGCACATACCAAAGATTGTGTCTAAAAGAAAAAAATCAAAGGAAACCGTGTTTCAGCACATATGTATTAATTTACACTTTACACACAGCTATGTATATGTGTGTGTAAGTGTTGACATTTTTGGTTTCAACTGACTATTGTCCTACACCGTAGGTCCTACACGTAGGACAATAGTCAGTCAGATCCAATGTGTGATTTAGGTACTTACTTATTTTTTTCAGTGGCACATATTTGTTTGAGGAAGTCCTTGTTATAGCTAAACATTCAGTGTGTCGAATGGTGCAGACAGAGCTTATACAAACACATACTGGGGATTTCATAGGATAACATTATCTGTCCAATAGCAGACTTCTCAGCTGGTATTCCCCAAAGAAGAAAAATACCCAGCAGGATCCACCGGCTTTTTCAACACTCACAATAAGTTATTTCCTAAGCTTGTGGGATTCAGGAATATTAATCCTCTGTAGAGTAAGCTTATAGTTACAATGCCTTAGTCCTAAACTGCAGCAGATTCTAAAATATAAATCCCCCAATAAAATCAGCTGTAACATGTGTGAACTATGTTGACATTTAGGGATGCACATTTGGCTTTAAATCAACTTCATTTGGTCCCGTGGTGCTGAATGTCACAACATCCCACACTGAGTGTTTTTATGTCTTAATAACTGTGACCTTTTCCTTTTGCCTATTGGATGTCCATAAATCAATCTGTTGGTTCTGGTAAGGGTACTAATAAATGGCTTTTGTTGGAAGGCAAGAGCCAGCTGGTCTCAGTGGTCATCATGGAGAAGTATGAAAGCAGTTTGGTTTTGTACGATTGTGTTTATACAATTCATACCGACCTTGGGTTATTACCAATAAGACAGGTTTCTCTGCGGATTCTCCTTGATTGCACTCATTCTTGTGCATGCAGTCTTGGCTACCAAAGCTTAATGAACAGAAAGCTGGAGCAGTCCCTCTGGTTCACTGCTGTTTGCAGATAGCTGGGAAATGCAGCTTTAGTTCACTTTACTAGTTTTAAACCAAAGTTTCAGCACCGAGGTGAATTCACTTAATGGCAGCTTTCAAAAAACAACACTTTAGACATCGCTGAGTTCAAAGTCTTAAGAACAGTAAAAACAATAGTTTTCTTACCTCACAAAGCATGGAAATTGTGTGAACAAAATGACGTATAAATAACAAGTAAGCATAGAATTTGATAAATCAGAAATGATTGAGAATAGAATTACGGTGCTGGTGAAATTGTCGTTAACTGTGTAGAAGAAGTGAAGAAAAACACCTGCATTTTTTAACAGTGGACAACTATTCAAAGGCTGTTTTCTTGTATTTGTGTTAGTATTGATGGTTATACTTGCACATAAACCACTACATTGGACACTGATGTGTCACTCCATACCCTGCCACCCACTGGTCATTTAATGTTACAATATGACGTGTTTCATTGTAATTATTGTTATTTAACACTTTCATGCATGAATTATGAAAACCTCAATCAGGATTTTATTTCTTAAATATTTTTATTCATCTTTACATGCCTAAAGATGAATAAAAATACTTAAGAAATAATCCCAATTGAGGTTGTCATAATTCAAGCATGAAAGGGTTCAATGGATAGCATGCCTGATATGGCAGTTTACTCTGTATGTAATTTCCCAACCATAATGTAATCATGAAAGTGATCTAATTAATATTTATTTTAATGGATTAACAATCACATTTGGATTTTTTTTAAGTATTAGAGAAATATAAACACATATGAGACTTAAGTCTTTAAGGATTGTCATGGTCCTGGGTCGTGCGACCCAGTGTTTTGTGTTTAGTCTATGTTGATGTTTATTGATTATTTAGGTTCATTGAGTTAGTCCAGCCATTTGTATATATCACCCTTGCGTCACGTCTCCCTTGCCCTTCGTGTGTTTATGTCTGTGTGTCTTGTACTGTCAAGTTCATGCTGTCAGTTATGTCACCTCCCCCCGTACTACTTCTCCCTGGTTCATGTCTCATGTTTCCTGTTTTACTTTGAAGGCCTGCATTCACTGTCAGTGTATTCAGTTTCACTCCTCCTGTCCTGTCGTTAAGTTCATGTGTGTCAGCTGCGTTCCCATGTGTGGCCACTTCCCCTGATCATCCCTCATGTGTATTTAGTCTCTGTGTTTCTTACAGTCTGTGTCGCGTCGTCTGTGTCACCACCTCTGTGTTCCGTATTTCAAGCCATAGCTTTTCCTTAGTTTATTTCCAGTTTAGGGTTTTGTTTTAACTGTTACTCTTATGCTGCCTTCACTCTGTTTTGTTCCTTTTCATCAGCCATAATAAACGGCTCGCTTTTGTTTAAATCCACTCCTGCATCCTCGCCTGTGTTCGCACCTGGGTCCACCACACACATTTCCGCACGGTCTGCCTCCGCAGACCGTGACAAGGATAAAGTATTTACTTTGGGAAATCAGGAAATTCTTGTTCTTTTCCATCTGGATAAAGGAACCGAATTCTCTATCTTCCACGTCTGCCTATGGCCTTGTAAGCTCAAAGTGATCCTGTTTTTGCCTTGTAATAAAAGAAAAATAAATCAAGTCTTTTGTCTTGAGTTTTAGATTAATAGAGAGCTCAAGATGTTTGTCTTTGACAGTCCTGCTGGTCTATTTTAGTCTATCTTTGCATAAAAAAAAAAACCAAATATTAACCACATCGGGGCAAATGGTAAATCAAACTGTGGCATTAGACATATTTATAAATTTTAGGGGTTGAGAGTTGACTCCTCATTAAGACACCTAGTCAAATAAATAAATAAAGAACAAATATAATAAAAACAAAGCAGCATATAAAAGATGTTTGATTTCACTATGACAGCTGAGTCAAACTGCAAGAAACCCAAAGGCAACCACACAGAGTTGAACAAAAAAATCAAATGCTGACACCATGAAAACACAACCCATTTTATTTCATATTTTTCAGTGTTTGTTTCCTGCAGAATGTTGTTGTGATTTTTCTTTAACCTTGCCTCACCTTGCTCAAGTGTTTGTCTTTGCTGTCTTAAGTAGACTGACTCACGGGTCGCCACAAAGTGGATATTTTCACTATCAGTCTGAAAAAGATTATTTAGTCTTTGCATATTTAGGCACTTTGTTCAAACAGGGGATTGACTTTGCTGGGGAAATAGGGCAACTACAAACAAAACAAAGCTTTGGATGCCATTTCTGTTTACCCTCTGACTAACAGTACCATGCAGTTAGGTAACGAACAATAATGATGCACTTTGGAGGCACAATCCATTTAATTAGAGAATAATCTGGTTGGCTATTGTTATAAATGCTGCAAGTTTGGTTTATGTTTGTCACTATAAAGTAACTGTATGAAAAGAACAAAGGAGCTGTTTTATAAGAATTATGTGCGCTACAAAATATACAGGAAAATACATAATTATTCAAGAATCTGCACTTCCCATTTCCACTAATTGATAGTCATGGTATTGCCATAATGATTAAAGCTAGTCTGGGGATGTGTTATGAACACATTAGAATGAACAAATCAAAAGACGTCAGATGGTTTTAAAAAACTGTTTGTATTTATTTATCCATATTTCTACCACTTGTTTGGGTTCTGGTCGTCGGGGCAGCCATCATTTCTTTTAGTGATTATCCACAATTCATGGCCATAGTAGTTTGACTGTTATATGGACAGATTTACTTGCAGATTTTGGTAACCTTTTACCACAATGGACTATTACAACACACCGATGACCCTTAAAATGTTGTAATCTATATACTATCCCCCCAACTCAATTAAAAGACTCATCCTCAGTAATCAAGCCTCTTTGACACAATTTTGTCATCCTAGTTTTGGGAATAATTATTTCAATTTTCTAAAACTAACTTTCTATATTTGCTCAAACTTCCTAAGTTCCTAAATCTCTGTGTAAAGGTGCTCCCTCTGTGACTGAAATGGCGCTGAAATGTGTGGAGTGTAGGCCCTTGAGGAAATGGGGTCTGTGGTTGACATCTGAAGCATTTTGTAAGGAGCAGACTGAGTAATACACACAAACACGCACTCATATAAAGACACACATACTCGTGCACATAAAGACACACAAATGTGTTCCAACAGACTCACTCGGTGACACCTGCACTGACGTGCAAACAAACAAATGCAAAGACAGTGACAGGTGAGGTCATGTGTTTGCACACACAAATGCACACTTCCCCAGCTCCTCAGTTGATCAGAGACTGTTACAGTGTCACCTCGTTCCCCAGCTCAACCCCCTGTAGGAGATCGCTCTTTGTCACTGATGCCACTCTCTAGACAGTCTCACACAACTTCTGTCTGCCTGCTGCTTCTCTGTTTGTGTGTTTGTCTGTAAAAACGTTTCCTCCCCGTGAAAGATTTAAAATATTCTATCAAATCTGTTCCAGCAAAAATTAAGAAGTGCTTACAGTTTAAATTCAGCACCACACATTAATCACATCAATATTAGCTTAACTTTCAATTAGGTGGTACATTCCTATACCAACAGCATTTGTGCTTACTTTTAAAAAAAGCTGACAAAATTCAACATATTTCCTAGAGCTGCATTTCAAAGTGTCTAATTTCACATCTAGTTTGTTTTAGCTGTGTAAAACCAAAATTAAAGGGGTGGGCAGTGGGGCGCTGTGTTTGCAGTTAATATTACATTGTTTCCCAGCTGAAAGAGACATAATTCTTTTCATCTCTCACAAGGCCCAGGGAAATGTGGATTCTATGTAGAGCAACAAAGAAATTGCACAGACTCTTGTAGTCCCTCTGTTTTGACATCTACAGGCAGTATGCCACGGCTCAGCTAATGGTGTGGTAAGTGATAAAATGTAGGTTTATGAGGGATTAGTCAGTTCTGTATGTGCAATAGACACTCACACAAAAGCACGCATGAGCACAAGAGATTCCCCAAGTTTAGCGATGCATTAGTGGTGTTTACGACAGCTTTGAGTGGAGCTTACCCCTCCACTGCCATCCCCCCACCTCAGCCTCGCCACCTCCCACAACTGCCGCAACACACTCATCCACACTAGCCGCAGTCACCAGCATGATGGGGGTTTAGTTAAAGACTGGAATTCTCTGTCACAGATGGTCAGGTCACTGAGATTGGGAGGGTAAGTGGTGGTGGTGGGGATTCTTCCATGTTTTTCATACCGTGGGGCTCAAAGGAAGAAGAGGCAGAGGGGAGATAGCTTTAGCAAAAAAATGGATTGAGATGAAGAGAGGGACATCTGGTTTGGGGAAGACAAAGTGGGGCAGAGATATAAGTGGATAGAGTGTTGTTAATGATGGCAAAAGGAGGGAGGGAGTAGTAAGAGGAAGAGAGGGTGCAAGCAGATAGCATAAGATGCCTAACAAAAAGAGGAGCCAAAAAACTTTAGACTGGCAGTGCATTGGCCAGAAGTAAATTCTGGTCCCCCAGTAGTTAGGCTGTCTTAATAGTACTCATGGCCTTAAACCCTGACCCAGAGCCTACTTATGAAGTGACTGATACTATTTCTTGTTAAAAGTTGAACTATTTTGCATGTCTTTTTCTTTTTTCAGGTCATGAATAATTGTCTCATAACCTGTCAGTGGCTGTTTGGACTATCAAACGCTATTAGGTCAAAGCTTATACAAAGGGATTTTTACTGGGAAAAACTTCCGAAACAAAGTCTCCAGCACCCTTACTGAGGGTTTTTCTTTTTTTTCCAGTGGTAACATCTATTGTTTTGGAGGATTCTGCAAAGAGTAGCCATGCCATTAGCACTGGTATAAATAGTATGAAGCTGTGGCAATATCACTGTTTGCTTGTGACATTACCAATATGGCAAACATAAATAGGCCCTTATAGTCTCTTGGGCTTATGCTCATTACCTTCCATGTAGTCAGAATATTTGGATAGTAGATGAAGGATATCAGGTATAACACTTCATGTTCTATTCTCTGCTCTGAACAAATACAGAGAAAAATCTAATATAATTTAACAAAAAAACAAAACTGTAAGTATGTGGGGGCTTTTCTTCAACAAAAGCAATTCCTCTTTTCAAACCAAAGCCTAGTTACACAGCAATAATCAATAAATCTTGAACAACAAACAGAAACCAGAAAAATTTTTGGTACCAAAAATATAGTCTCTTTGCAAAAGATTATTCTTATTTTATGAGAGAGATTAAAGAGATGAGAGATATGAGACACTACTAATAAAGTCTCATTCCTTATTCCAAAAATTTAAAAAAAAATACATACAAATGAATGTCAACACATTTCTAGCCATTTTACAACAGTTTTCCAGTGAAAACAATAATAAAAAGAAAGAATAACTTGGCTAGATGCACAGGGAAATTATATTACGTAGAATTTAATTGGCTTTTCCAGTTTGCACTACAGTAATCTTTACTACATGCATTATTGATCTATTTTTAAAGTCGCAAATGGACTGCCTTTAGTGGGGGCACACTCTTATGCAATCTGACAGTTTGCAGCTGGGATCTCCAAATGCTCATTTCCCGAAGCTGCTCCTAAAGCAGTGCGTGCTCCACACTACAAAGTGTCTCATTTACTGTAACAGATTTTGTATCCATATAAGAGATGATTTTTTCAAGAAAAATAGTCTGCTTTTTAAACTCAGGGGGAATTGAGTCCATCTATAAAGTACATTTGGATATGTTTTTTACCTCAGACCCCTGCTGAGTAAATCTCTCTCTCTCTGTGTGTGTGTGTGTGTGTGTGTGTGTGTGTGTGTGTGTTACTATGCGAAAACCTTTAAAGTGAGTACAGATATTGAGTAGAGATTGATTTGTACATATATCAATGATTGACACAAAAAAAAAAAAGGAAAATATCATCTGTCCATACCCTAATAAATAAAGTTGGGAAGCAACAAAGTACGAATATCTCTGCTTTTACTGCCTATTTACAAACATTTCTGTACTTTCTACTCCTTACATTTCAAAACAGGCTCATTTAGGTTTAACACATTTGAGGGAAGTTTTGATTTCCCACCACTGCATGCTTTCAAACATCAAACCGATTGGAGCATAAATGAAGGGAACAATACATAAAAAACAGTCCTGTTAGTTTATCCATCACTGAGACTTATCACATAGAAATAGATAAAAGGGGCAAAAGCCCCTATTTTATGTATAATTTTTAAAAAATGATCATCTGCCAAAAAGTGCCAAAAAATGATTGCTGGTATTTAAACCGTTTAAAAGAGTTGGTCTATAAGCTGTCAAACATATCGCTCATGAATAACATCAGCTCATTTTGGGCCAGAAAGAATATTTCTGTTACAAGGTAGCAATCAGTTTTTGTCAAAGTGGTTTTTACCAAGTTAAAAACATTCATTAATATTAAAATTATCTTTTTCAAGGGAGATGTCTAAGGGCAGCAGACATAAACAAAACATCACAGCTCTGTAAAGACATATTGAGCAGCCAAAGAACTGGTTGATTAAAATGAGTAGGTACAGTAATGCACTCAGATACTCGCAAAACAGGTAATTTCTTTATTTAATTTATAACCCCTTTCATAACTCCTGTTGACTACAGGCTATTTACAGCAAAGATACAAGAACACACAGAATCATCAGAAATCGCTTTTGGTGCAGATGTCCATAATCGGTGGAGATGGTACTTCTAGGGGTTTCTTTTTTCCTCAAAGTGCTTGCTCAAAGGTAGATCATTTGATTGTTGGGGTTTCTCTCTGTTATTGTTCGTGTCAAGGCGCAAGCACTGATAAGAGTGGACTGAGCTGAGTCTGGTGTATAATTCACAACTTTACTGTAAAGAGCACTGATTTCAAAACACAGAGAATTGGCACTAAGAGACTCTCTGAAGGGAATAGCAGAGATAGGTGAGTTCAGTATGATGACAGCGATTCCTCTGATCCACTGGGAAATCGACTGGAAGAAGAGCAGTGTTTGGCACACTAGGAAACACTACACTAGAAAATTCATGGAGAGGCCTGATTACCACTTGGCAGGTGATAAGCAGATGATCTGACAAAGAGTGGATGTCTGGACTAGCTCTTAAGGACTGACTGGCCAAATCAGGAAAATGAGTCACAGGTATGTATCCCCAGAGACCCCTCCCAAAAGGAGGAGTCAACCTTGCCCAACCCAACCTTGATCTGCAAAAGAAAGAAAACAGAGGCCCAAAACACAATCAAGATCTGTCATGACAGTAGCGTCCTTACCTTAAATTGGAATGCACCTTGAGGTGACTGTCATGATTTGATGCTACATAAATAAAATTGAATTAATTTGAATAAAAAATTACATTGAAACAAATTCAGGCAATTTCACGTTTATACCAATGGCAAACTGTCTAGTATAAAGACAGTATTTAGTTAGTGTAGGGAATAGAAACTAGCCAAGTTAGCTGGTTACATCTTGTTGAATTTGTGTAAATCCACTAAGACCAGTAAACCTCAGAGCAGCAGCTCTTTATGTACAGCTGATCACAGTCTGTACATAAAGAAATATTTGTTTTTGTATTTTATAAAAATATATTAATATTATTACACTAGTATTTGATACTAATACTAATATGTTCATTTAGCTTTACTCTTTTCTTGTTTCTTTTATGAGTCATTCAACCTTTATCATAGTATTTTTAAAGGCAAGTATCTGTATTTGTGCTCATTTTTTAAAATTAAAAACAGTTGAATTTAATTCAGGCAATTCCACCTTTATAACAATGGCAAGCTGTCTAGTATTAAGACAGCCAAGTTAGCTGCTTACATCTTGTTGAATTAATTTGTGTAAATCCAATCATTTATTTTTGTATTTAATGAAAAATATACTCATATAATTATAATAGTATTTGATTTTATAGTATAATTGTATTTTTGGTAGTGTTTGCATATGTGTGCTTTTTTGTTTCTTTTTATGAGTCATTCAACCTTTACCAGAGTATTTCTTTTAGCACAAGTATCTGTATTTCTGCTTACAAGTTAAGAATGTCTTTACTTCTTCCACATTTGCTAGTAACTGCCGGAACCAAAAATAAAGAACCCCTCCCTCAACGAAAAACAGAAAAAGAAGAAGAAGAAGAAAGAAAAGGACTCTATCTCAAGTGACAACATCATCTTTATACTTGTCTGAAAGATGGGCTGAATTTGATATGGGACACACACACACACACACACACACACACACACACACACACACACACACACTTACTAAGAGATCTACAAACACTGGAATCTTCTTAAATCTATACTAATCCATAAACCTCTGGGTGCGCCACTTCCACCGCTTCTCTGTCGGCGGGACCCGCATGCATTTTGTGCTGTATTCATGTTGGTGAATCGTCGGAAGTCATAAATTATCAATAAATGGAACTGAATCTCCACATATACTCAACATGCAAAGCAAACCTCATTTGCTCATTGTCGCTGACATTACATTATTTTTTTCTCACCTTGACAACACTTCCCATATGTAAGTGTGTGTGTGTGCGTGCGTGTGTCTGTGTGCGCACAAATTCAGACAGGACTGTATGTGTAATGAGGCAGCATCTGTTGTGTTCTCTACTGCAACTAAACACCAATCAAAGATGATTATGATGTTGACAAAGTTTCCCAGCAGATAGCACTTATTCAACCTCTGCAGGAGTCAACTCTTAAACAGAGCCAGAAAACAAATTTTTATTGTCAAAGATTTTGATGAATTAGTGAGTTTGATGTTATATTTAAGACCGCAAGAAATGTGAATGATTTTGGAGCTGTTGAAACAAAGTTCAAAATTTCAAATAAATGTTTAAAGATACATCTTACAAACTCTGTACTCTTCAGTTGGATAAGTGGAAAAAATACTGGCAATATCTCTTTTTGCTTTTCAGATGTGTTTGCCACTTTCATTTTCAACATTTGAAACTGAATAGCCTTGGGTTAAGCTGTTTAATTGAGTTGTTAAGGTGTTTAATGAGATCAAGCTGTTGATTAATTAGAAAATTAATTAAGAGATTAGTGTAATTAAAGTAACTGTTATTTGTGGCCTTAAATTCCATCCTAACTTTTTTTTTATTTGCAATCAGCTACAGCATTTTTGCATTGTATCATCTGTTGCTTTGTTAAACACATTTTTAGCAGATGTAATTTCACAGATTGTGACACTATGCTATCAGTCATTTAGCTTGCACAGGCCACTCACCAATCTTTTTTCCTCTGTATATGGAAGGCAGAATTGTTCCTTTTAACATGTTTGCCAAGCAAAAATTGAAAAACAATAGGTTTAAAACTTTGATAGTGGATAGTAGAATAAATTATCTGTCAGGGAATAATACATTTATGTTTACTACTCACTCTGTAATTTCCTGTGAATTTATTGCCTATACCAAAATCTGTCATCCCTCATTTGTTTCTTCTGCCAAGACGTGTCAGATTATGGACAGCTTTATTATTATTTTTGCACAGTAGCTGCAGTAGTAGCATGGTATGACACTAATTGTGCCAGGTTTTTTGTTGCTAATTCAGCCTATAAGTTTCTCTTTAATTACCAAGAAAATTACATTGCTGTGGTAATTAGTTTGGTAATTATTTGCATATGATCAGATCTGTTTTTACTGATGCTGTCCCTCTCGGATGCTCCCACCTTCTCTTGTTTGTAACTTTTTTTTTTTTTGGAACTTGTCACTATACCCAGGGTTTCTTAGCTTCCTGAGGCTGAACTTTTTTTATTTTCATAAAAATGTGCTGGCTTTTAACATTTGCATTTAATTGGTTTCAAACACAAACAAGCACACACGCACACACGCACGCACGCACACACACACACACACACACACACACACACACACACACACACACACACACACACACACACACACACACACACACACACACACACAGAGATTATTCAAATAATTAAGACAATCTGAACTGTTATCAGACCAGCAACCAAACAGCAGATGTAAGTCAAAGTGCATGACTGGCTTTAGGACTAATGGTCCAATTCCAGACGTTTTAACCAGATATATGTCTGATTCCTGTAAAACATGTTACAAAGTTTTGTTCCATAACACCCAAGTCATCTTTGGACAAGTGCCTCTTTCATGGCGAGCACTTAGCGTCCATAGATTAAGATGAAGGTGACTGAAAATTTCTTGGGAATAAAATCAAAAACCTCCTGCAACTTTCTATTTTCAAGACTACTACTCCATCCCATTATTGTTAATTGTGATGCACTCAGTATACAGGACTTGACTGGTCTATACAGGCTCATACTAAGTATATTTAAAGTTATTAAAAAACAATTCAAATACAAAATTTAACCTACATGCTTCCCCCCCCCTCTGAGTGATATGTTATAATGTCTGAAAACTATCCCATCTCTGCTTTTACTTTAATTTGATATACAGTGGAAATTCATTAATCTTTTCTTCTACCCTGCATATATCCATTCTCCCATCCCTGCCTCATCCATTATTCATGCCCCTTTCTACTTTATCTGTCTCTAAAATAAACTGACTCCACTTGAGCAGTAAACAGATACATGCTACGTCCTCTTACATCTATTTACCCATATTTTCATTTCACTATCTTTTGTAAAGGAAACACATTTATTTTTCACAGTGTGAATCATATTTTTCTCCACTTCATTATAGAGCTTGATAAGATGACTGCCCAATCCATTTACACAGCAGTTATAGACCACCTGTGCCAACATGCTGTTGCGTCTCATGCTATTACCTGCTTTCTTATGCTTATCCTACATCTCATATTAAAGGAAAAATCAATATGAAATAGGGCTATATTGAAGTGCCAACATGGGGATGTTAGCTCATTTTTTGTCTTCTGAATATAATACTGGCTAAAGTAAACACAAATCTAAGAAACTGAACTAAAGTCCTTTTGAATTTCCAGCACTCTTTTCTTATCTCGTATGACATGCAAAATGTTAGTCATTTGACTGTAGTAAGTATAACTACAGTCTAGTACTGCCTCTACTAGTTATACTTGACTGTGACTGGAGCAATGTTTGTTTCTGGGGCTAAATTCATAAGATGCCAACTGCAAAAGTCAGAAACAAAATTAGTTTGATAATGTATTTCATGAACTATCCAAAGCATTTCAATTACAGTTTTTGCCCGTTGCCTGAACACATTTTGCAAAACTTTGCTCATTGTGCCAAAACCCTAAACACAAGTAAACATGACACAACACTGGGAAATATACCATTCACATCTGCACCAAATTGAAACTCTACTCTCAAAACCTAAACTCTGCTATCAAAACCTGACATTCCTTTGTCAAAATGTAACTCTGTTGACAAAATGACACATACTTGCATCATATGCAAACACTTACAGAGCAGGGGGAACACACTAGTCTACTTTATATAAAGCACTGCAGTCTTTGATTTCCATTGTTCATTCAGAAGGCATATTTTCAGGAGACACATTTGCAAACAACCAAAAAAGCAAATAGGCCTACTCAATATTGTACATTGCAGCACTGTACATTGCAGTACCATGAATTCAGATAAAGCAAAAATAAAAAACAAAAACAAAAAACCCATAATACAGTAATAGAAAAAACACTATACTGTAAACAAAAAATCATGACAATTGTGCATACGTGGGCTCATGGATCCCGCCGTCTGTTGGGGTCTGGCCACAGGACCTCATCAACATCGCAAGCAATGTCTCCTCCTGCTAGGCACCGGGGAAAATATCCTCTTCCATGTCAAAACCATCCATGGATTGCTGTCACCTGAATGTCGCCGCAGGCCTGTTCCATTGCCTGCAGAAGAGGCATGCAGGCATGTAGTTGGCGGTCATATACACGCCATCTCCAAGCCGAAAAAAATTCCTCTATAGGGTTTAAAAATGGTGAGTAAGGGGGCAAGCATACCACTTCAAGTTGACTGTGGTTGGAGAACCAGGACCAGAGCAGCCCGATGGAAACTGACATTATCCCATATCACCACAAACCTGGGCTGATCTGGTCTGTTCTGTACAACTATATCATGGAGAGCATCTAGAAATGTGAGTATATGTTGCCTATTGTATGGACCTAGTTTTGCATGATGATGCAGAAGCCCTCGAAGGCTTATGGCGGCACACAATGTGATATTTCCCCTGCGCTGCCCTGGAACGTGCACAATTGCCCTTTGGCCAATTACATTACGACCCCGTCGTCTTGTTTTGCACAGGTCGAATCCAGCTTCATCAATGAAAATGAATTCATGAGGCTGTGCAGCTCCATCCATGGCCAAGATTCTCTGTAAAAAAAAAAAAAAAGAGAACATATTACTGTACTACAGTGCTACACATACAGAACCCTCACCCCATCACACGGGTACCTGTGTAGCTCTCAGAATGTATTCATGTGGTACTGATATGGTACATATTCAGCTCGAAGTCCTTTGACCCTGTCACTGTTCCTCTCAAATGGGACTCTGTAGAGCTGCTTCATGGTGATGCTGTGTTTTCCCAAGATGCGTCTGATGGTGGTGATGCTCACATGGTTTATGTTGTTGAACACTTGCCTGTCTGCAAGTATTTGCTTTCGTAGCTGGTGGAGACGGATAGCATTGTCTGCCCTCACTAGGTCCACAACGGCAAGTTCCTGCCGTTGTGTGAGCAGGCGTTGGCGTCCTCCCCCAGAAGGTCTTCGAGTCATTCTAGAGAAATACAACCACATATTGTCATCGGTTTGCTTATTTTTCTTACAGTACTTTACTGTATATACTGTATCATCCACTGTACAACACTGTACTTCAATATAAGTAATCATGGTATGTTTCACAGAAACTACCACTTTGGCTGCAAAAGGAGGATTAGCACCCTGCAATACCCTGTACACTTGATATGGTAACTGTAGAACAGTACTATAAAAACCATCTGAGTAGAGTAGAAGACAGTGAGATGAAGACAGACCTGTTTTCTAGTCGGAATTTTCTTATTACAGATGCCACTGTGAAGCGGCTTAGATGTGGGTGGACTCTCTGCCCAGCTTCCCTCATAGTCAGGCCGTGGTTGATGACATGGTCCACCAAAGTTGCTCTTATATCATCAGAAATATGGGTCCGTGCATGGCCTCTTTGACCTCCTCCTCCTCTTCCTCTTGCTCTCCCTCCATCCATGCTTGCAAAGTTCTTGAAATGGCTAAACTGAGGGCTTTTTGTGGTTGGCTAATTGGTGTTCAGTTTTGCAAGTAAGTGCCTTCAGGTGTATATTTGAGTGGTTGCAATTACCCAATGTGTTTTGTATTTTGGATACATGTGTTTTCCAAATGGCATCCTGAAATTTCATTTTTGAACGAAGTGTCTTATGTATAAAATAGAGTGTACTATGCAGGACCATGTGTGTTGCATAAAGGAGTAAGTGTGTTGCATAATTGCAACCAGAGTGCAAAGCAGCACTTTTGTTTAAGGTATGGGTATGGTGTTTGAGGTATGGTAACAAAAGCTTCAAGTTGTGTTACTTTAGTCTAAGCATGGGTTTATAGTGTTCAAGCAACGAGCAAAAACTGTAATAGTATTTTTGAAATAATCATCCATCCATGACAATAAACTGGACGGGGTTAAAAACACCACTGCACCATAGAGGAACGACGAAAGCTATCTCTATTTTCTGAGATGGACAAGGCTCAGGATTTTCTATGAGTGTGTTGTGGGCAGTGCCACACAGTGATGCATGCTGGAGCCACAGGTTGAGGTTCACAAATCCCAACAGACTCAATAAACTCATCCATTGCTGGGACAAAGCTGGACTCTCTTCAAGTGGTGTTGGAGAGGCAGAAGTCTTCCAAGAGCCATTCATCCATCCATCCATCCAGAAGACCAGCCACGTCCTCTGGTTCATCCCAGGGGACAACTGGGTTTTACTAAGCCAGGCCAAGAGATATAATCTCTTCATTGTGTCCTGGGTCTGTCTTGGAGCCTCCTCACAGTATGACATACCTGAAACACCTCACCTAGGAGGTGTCTAGGATGCATCCTAATTAAATATCCCAGCCACCTCAACTGGGGGAGTAGCTGCTCTATTCTAAATCTCAAGCTCATTCTTTCAGTCACTTACCCAAAGAGGCCATAGGTGATGGTGCAAATGTGAACTAACAGCTTCATGTTCAGCTCTTGCTTCACCACAACAGATTAGTATAGCATCCTCACCCCTGTCGTTTCATCTATCGGGCTTACTCTCCTCTCTCCCATTACTCATGGACAAGACCTAGAGATACCAAACTCCTCCACTTGGGGCAGCAAAATGTTCCACAGTAGGCACTCCAGCAATTTCCAGCTCAGAGCTATGGCCACACACTTGGTGGTACTAATTTTAAAAAATCAAAACAAAAATTAAAATCATGATCATATAATTCAATTCAATTTTATTTATACAGCACCAAATCACAACAACAGTCGCCTCAAGGCACTTTATATTGTAAGGTAGACCCTGCAATAATACATACAGAGAAAAACCAAACAATCATATGACCCCCTATGAGCAAACACTTTGGCGACAGTGGCAAGGAAAAACTCCCTTTTCACAGGAAGAAACCTTCCTTGCATTCAGTACAGAGAGGTAGGATTTATAATCTATATAATATGAACATATTTTAAAGGAACAGTTTTATAAATCCAACTCCAAACATTTGTGGGACTTCATGAAGTCTCTAGCTAAAATGTCCCAGTGAAGAAACTGTTTTGAAACAGTGTTTCAAGTGTTTCAGTATTTCCCAGTGTTTTAAAACTGGACACTTAACGGCTGAGACAATTAGGGACCTAGGTTTAACACTGTATAATGAATGTGGTGAAAATGCCAGACTATCATATCACAAGTCAGTCACACTCTATTCAATTAAAAGGGCAAGCTCAGATTGTGGCACATCACTGTGGAAGCCCTGGTGGCAACCTCAGAAGCCACTAACTACCACAGTTTTTGAGGTTGATGCCATTTGGGGTTCATGTCAAGTCATATAGGGATGGTGTCATGACCTGCTGTGGCAGTGGTCTCTTTTTGGAGGTAATGCAGGTGCAAATTGGGTAATGCCATGGGATTTGGAGGTAATGCCATAAAATCTGTGTATGATGCTGTGGCATTTGGAGGAGATACCATAGCATCTAGGGATGATGCTGCATTTGGAAGTAATGTCATAGTTTTTTTGAGTAAGGCACAACTTTTGAGGGTGATTCCATAGAACTTGGGGGTGATCCTGTGGCATTTGGGAGTAGTGCCATATCCTGCCATGGAGGTGACTTCTGTTTGGAGGTAATGCCACGGGCTTTGGGGGTATTGCTATAGCTGTTGGTGGTGATGCCATGGCTGCTTGAAGGTGATGCTACAACCTGCAGCAGCTGTTTAGAGGGGATGTCATGACATGGAATGATAAAGTATGGAGGACAGGTGAACAACTGGAGTTGTGTCTCCTTCATAAGGCAATGCAATGTGGCAAGTTTACGTACATTAGTCATCTATTTCTGAGTGCATAATCACATATTAGACTGACTCATTCCCTCAGCTTATTCTCCGTTTCTTTCACACACACACATCAATTGTCTGGGTTGGTGGTAGAGTTACATGAATTAGTAACCAGTTGGGATCAAGATATACCCAAAGATATTTTTATGCACTGTTTTACAAAATCTGTAAAAACACATTTGAGTAACATGTAAGATGCTATGCAAATGTTTTACAATGGAAGCAATGTTAAGAAATAAATAGTTTGTGTCCACTGAAATTCCATTGACAGAGAGATTTTAATTTGAAATTAAAACAGGCATTGGATCAAAAGTGATAACATTCCATTGATTATACTTTTTTAAACATTTATAATGAGAAATGGACAGTTACATTCAACAGTGTTCTGAAAGATGAAATAGGCACTTTGTGTGAATGAAGGAGAAATAATGGAAGCCAATGTTATTTTTTAGTAACTTTTACTGTTTAGTGGTTTCAAAATTTCAAAACATCATGTAATGTCTCTCATCTTCACTGGTTAACATATAGGATAACAGCTAACAACATTTTTTAAGATGGAACATTTTCTGTGATGTTATTGAGAACATAAGTTAACATTATGAACACATCAACACACCTAAAATGTCATTGTGACATTTCACCAATTAATTTCCCTTTATAAGGCATATTATAAACTTAACGCAATTATTGAAGCTGTGATTTAAAAATAGATTAACGTGAATAACTGGGTATTGTTTCTGCACTATACTTTCAAGTAGCCAATTTCAAGTAGATTTTCATCAGAAGTGTGTTCTGTGAAACCAACCATTCTTGGCGTAAGCTGGCTCAACAAAATCTAAAAGCGCAGTCAGCAATAACAAGAATCACAATGGTGGTTATCAACTTTCTCTGTTAAGCCGGTCTTATGTGTGCAGGCACATAAAGGGCCTCTCTCTCACCTACAGCATAAAATGGGCAAATTGTGAACATAAAAATGCAACAACACAATGGAACACTGTTGTTGCAAATAAGACAAAACAGCAAAGCTGGAAGAAAATAATTAATTTTGTAAATTCATGAATTAATATATTTTGTAGCTTGTAGCTACTGTTGTTCTAATGTGACAGTTAAACATTTGAGCTTTGAAACTTTAAACTTGGTGTATTTAAACATTAAAGCTTACTTAATATATATCATTCTCGTTGTTTCATAGTCTGAGGGAGACATTAAAGTTATTTTAGTCTGATGCCAGATCAAAGTCAAACTAATTAATCAGCTGAATATTTTGGCAATAAATGTAATCTAGTCCACACTTTTAGCAAGAAAAAAACAAAAATGAGTGAAATGTGACCAAAACTCTACACTCTAACCCTGCTGTTTATTTAATGTGTTACCATTAATTACCATTGGTTGTCATGATTATATAGGGTGAAAGAGAGCTACCTTTGTGACATTAAGTTTAAGAACAACAGATCAACAAGTCATGTTTTGTAGTACACCCCTAGGGACAAGAGTTACAGTAGCTTGTGGCATCACCCCAGATACCCATGGTAACATATATTCATCTCCAGACAATCACAAACACTTGTGGTGAGTCATCAGCTCACAAAAACTGCATTTTAAGATTGTTGAGGTTGCTAGAAGTGGTGCAGACAGTCAGAAAGTTTATCATAGTCCTTAATCACCTTACAAACACTGTGTGTTATAACAAGGCAGAGGTATTCTGTGTTAATTTGTGTACTGTTCTTTTATGATGTTTGATTTTGATGTAAGTGTTATTCACAAATTTAGATATGTTTTGCTTTGTATGTATGTGGCGGCTTCAATATGGTTATATTGTTGGTAACTTGGACTTGGAGGCCAGAACAAGTTTTATCCATACTTTGAATATACTCAGTTGGGGATATAAAAGTGTATTCTGTTCTGTTCCTACAACTTGAATGTGAGGTCATCCCCTAAAGACACTGATAGAACTACATCATCTGCTTTGGTGGAGTTCAGCATCCTTTAGTAACAAGTTTGACTTATTTGTTAGCAACTGGGCAGCATTTTGAAAAGTGTGATTTTGTTTGGATTGTTTGTTTTTTTTAGTTAGATATTAAGAACAATAACCTAATCATTTGCTGTGTGCTAAAACTGAGGCCAGCAAACGTAATCAGTTACAGTAGCTAGCTTTGAAAAAAGTTTGGTTTTCTATTTTACATTAGACTTTTGATGGACATAATGGTCACACGGCAAATATCTAATTAACATAATCACATACAATCAGTATATCATTAGTTTTTAGTGAAGAACTTGTATTCTGAATTATGACCAATGCCAAAAATATTACATTGTACAATGTTGGAGGGCAGTTTTGCTATCCCATTCAATCATAAAAAATATACAAATATGCATCCTTTCAAAAATTATGTTTCCCAGCCAATCATGTTTGTTTAGATTATGATGATCACTAGAGTTCTCCCATCTCTCGTCACCAGAGATGGACAGTAACGCGTTACTTGTAACTATATAATGTTGCATATAATTTAATGTTTGCCTGATGCATAAAGTTAAAAGATTAAAACTAATAAAACAAGTTTTAAAAGAGACTTTTTTATTTGATTACATTTTATATGATGGATTATGCAGAAAAAGTAGAATTGGGCTAAAAGATCTATTGCTTTATTACCTATTTAGGGGATAAATCATGTTTTAAAAAGTAACTAAGTAACTAATTACTTTTGAAAATAAGTAATCAGTAAAGTAACAGGATTACTTTTTTCAGACATAGGTGCAGTGTCAAAACTTGTCATCTAACATTCACAAGAGGTCATTAAATTTTTTTTCTCCACAGAGTAATGATTTACAAAAGCCAACAAGAACATCTTAGCCCATTCCAACCACTCAGCTCACATCTTGCCTATTTCTTATCCTTATTGTATTATTTATTTTTCTTCTTCTCTTTTTAGAGTTCATGCAGAAAGTAGTTCTGGCATCCTCATTTTACCTCTTCTGTGGAGTTAGTCAAGAGTGATAAAAGTACATAAGTGGGCACGGTGATGCATTGAAGACAATGAAAAGGAACGCGGTGGTACTTCAGAAACACACCATCCTTGAGTCTTCCAGTTTTTTGATGTCTGTCTCTTTGATCTTTGATGCTGGCTGCTCCACTAAACTGGGTGGCATTCAGTCAAGATTCTACCTGTGCCAGTGCTACATAACTGTCAGAAGATGTCATTTCCACAATTCAGACTTTACCAAAAGTTATTCATGTTTTCCCAGACCTCATTACCAACTTGTTTCACACCGAGAGATGCACACATTACTGGGAGTACACATGCAGCATAAGACATGCTTGCTCATTGCTTATCGCCACATCAAATAACTGCACATTATTTGTGGCATATTTCTGTATTTGTTGAAGTACCATTAGAGCCAATCTTGTACAGAAGGTGGGTTTGATGTCTATAGTATACATTTTTCATGACTAGGCAATTGCAGGTTTTTCATTTCTAAAAGCTAAGTAGCCATGATTGCATTGCCAGGGTTTCCATGTCACTGACCAACTTCCTCCCCCAATATGTTTTAATATTTCCAGATAAACTGAATGGTAAAAGAGAATACATCCACGTGGAATGAAGAAAATGATTATGTGCAACCTCTATGCTCAAAAGTTGAGGATAATATATCAACTTTTAAGGGACAAATCCACAGTGGATCATCAATAGTGGGGAAAATTACACCTTGCTTCTTGCTATAGGCAGAAACTTTCCAGTCAGCCAGGCTTTGCAACAGAGTGATATCACCAGATTGTTAGTGTGCTCTGTAACATCACACACAAAATTCATGGAATGTTATGAACTGCAACGTAGTCTTAACCTTCGTCATCCTGCTATAGTCCACCAGTGCTGCTGATGACAATACATGTACATATGAAGCTCCTACTTATGAGTCACTCTTAAAAATAAAGATGCAAGTTCCCAGTAAATAGAGAAGAAAAAAGCCAAAGAAACTCAAGAATGCAAGCACAGCATGTGTGTGCACGCATGTGTGTGTGTGCGCGCGTGTGTGTGTGGGAGAGAGAGAGAGAGAGAGGGAGTAATTTAAAGGTCATTGTCACAATGAGGCCTGCTAAAGAGTGTGTATCACAGACAGCCTGACCCAGCATAAAACCAAGGCAATTAAAGCCCAGCCACGGACCAGGGAATCGACACAGCACAGCAGTGGAGTGATCCAACATGGCCTCGGTCGCACAGAGTAAACAGAGGCTGAGGGAAAGGCTAAGGCAACTGGCAGTAAGGGAGGGGAATAGGTTATGCAAATGATCCTGGGCTCCGGCAGAAGGGAGTCAATGGAGTTCCTCCACGCTGACGGGAGCAGAAAGTTAACTACACAAACAAGTCACTGGGTTTTTGAACCAGTTCTCTCCTTCAGTCCCTCTGTCTCTTTTTGCAGTCTGCCTAAGTCAAATTATTGCAACTATCAGCTGATTGTAAAGCTCTGACCTTGATTTTAAAAAAAAACAAAAATAGACTCCAAGCAGTCTTTGAATTCTTGGTTCTGGATTGAAAGCTACCACAGAACAATTTGCCGTAATCCATTTTCAAGTATACTTACAATCTCAGAATCTCTCCCCTAACCAAATGAAATTCCTTTGTATTCCATTTAGCCCACAAAACATGTTATCTTTGCTCATAGTCTGCGGTTGACTTGAGAGAGAATGACAGGATGGCTGGGTATATGTGGGTATATTTTCATGCCGTTCTGGTGGGAGAGACTTGGCCTGGTTTTCAAAGCCTGGTGCCAGATGGTGGGAGCAACTTGCGAGGCAAAGGAGGAGAAAAAAGAAAACAAGCTTGACTCTATAATGCCAAGACCAGATGAGAAGACGTAACCCAAATCAGACACACTCATAGACAGACACGCAGACATGCAATCTTGCATCTTGATCACAACTTCAAAAGACTACTTTGAGAGATGTTCTTTCGCAGGAGCCTCAGATACGCTGAGGTATGCTATTGTTGGAACATAAACAGAACCGTCTGTTCATCCCACTTAGAGGATTATACATTCACATTTACAGTACAGCTGTATGAGAAGGTATAACACATTTTTTTCCCTTTGAATGGTAGTGTTAAACAACTAGTTCGCTGTCACTGTGTCAAGAGCTTTATTTTAGCATCTTCAGTTCTCTTATTTTTTTTGTTTTATTTCAATGTCAATGATAGTTCACCCAGAATACACCCCCAAGTTGCAGGTTTATTGCAGACATTCGTGTTGAATCCATTTGGTGCAAACTATTTAGTTTCACCAAAACCCTGCACTGCATTTGGGTGCAGCTCGTTTTGATGTTATCAGCCCACTACATAGCCATTACCAGTTCACTACAAACTGTGAGTGTACAAAGAGGCCATCATGACAATTGTTAACAGGGTAACACCAAAATGTGTTTTTTCAGGTTAAGGAGTATTTTAAAATGTCATAAAATTATTGAAAACACATTCAGTAAGGAATGAATTATCACAATAATAATAATAATAAGCACTGTTAAATGAAAATAATATTAACTCATTCACTGCCAGCCATTGGCAGTGAATGAGTTAAACCCATTGACTCATTCACTGCCATTGACGGCTATAGACGTCAATGGCAGTGAATGAGTTAAACATTATAGTATTTCCTAGTGTAGGGACTTTGTTTCCAAAACTAGGGTTTATGATTTGCATCAAAAATATAGTACCCTCCTAAAATATGTAAACAAAGAAGTGACACTGATATTTTTCCATCTTCCATCTAGGAAATTGTTTTACATTTTTAATTTATTTCCACTTATCCCTTATGCAACATGTTGTATTTCTACACTATTTGCACTGAAAAAAGAAAGAAAGAGAAAAAAGAAGCTAAAACCATTTTCTGTTTTTTTCTTCATTTCTGTTTTGACCTCAACTTCAACTTAAAAATAAATAAGGAAAATTAATATTTTTCCTCTTACGTATTGTGATTTTGGAGGAATTTTCAGTTTTTAGGATGACTTTTAAATTTTTTTCAAGGGCAACAATAAAATATTTTTTTTTCACCATTAATCCAATAAGTTAAAATAATAGGACTTTGTAACAACAAGAATGATATTCATCCCTCCTGTTGAGTTTAAGGTTACTGGAACAATTTGTGTATTGCATTTACAACTAAATATAATTCAACAATAATTCAAAAGTCCTCATCTGAGTTTTATCAAAGCTTATACTATAATAAGTTATATTATTAAACATATGGGAACTATGACAATTGTAATTTTCAGACAGTTATACTTTCAGCAAAAAGTCCTGACTGATTTTTTTATGAAGCAATTAGATGAGAAATGATTGAATGCCCTCCTCTGGTGTGGTCATTAAGTGAGGGCACTGCCAGTATATTTTCCAGAATTTCTTGCAGATCTTTCTAAAATTTTGACAAAAATATTTTACCAAGGCTTTGTTAGTGCTATATCTTGACACACCTTGACAACAAGTGAAATGCACTGTGTTCTTGGTATTATCAATTAACTCACTATATTATCACTAAATAGCTCTGTGCTGTTCTTAAATTGCTGCTAGATTTGAGTTTGTCTACCATTCCTTGTTTCTCTTTTTTTTATTTTAAGTAGAGGGCTCTTTGTTTACCAGCACCCTGGCTACTTGGTGAGAGGTTTCAATCATTTGTCTGGTGTTAGAAATTTTAAACTTTTTTCTATAGATTCACAGGAAGATGTGAGCTTTTGATCTCAGTACTGTAAATAAATCTGTTTCAAATTGCTGTGTACGTTGTCATCTAGAATTTTTACTTACATTTGCTGTTCAGTGACTGAGGTCTACATTATAGAAATCACACAGACACACATCATGTACTACAATCCAATGTTTAAATGTATGAGGATTTTGAGGCAGGGGTTAATGGGTCATTCATGGCAGGAATGTTGTTAGCCAACATATGGTGAGTCCAGACAGCTTAAACCCTATTTGGACAAATAAAGGAGGACAAGTCAGGTCAGGAAGTCCAAGCACAAAGACTGTGCGGAGATGACCTGAGAAAGAGATGATCCTAAGTTCATCACACCCCTTACACTTCAGTGCACGTCTCACAATACAAAGAACACAACTCAGACATGCACACAAACACTGCATAGCATGCATTTGTACTCAACACTTTGTGCTGGGTACTTTGTCTTGCAAAAGATTTTAATGCCTGACAAACTTTTGTATCCTCAAATAACTTGGATTAGACAAATCGGATGAATCAAGCATTTTAGTTTAATGTTGTGTTAATGTGGCTCTTAAGATAAAATACTGTTGATAAGAATGCATGTCTGTAATTGGGTGGGTTTTAAAGAGTTAACTGTATTAAGTAACAGGATCAGTTAATTGCAGTCTATTTTAAATGTAACTAATGAATTGATTACAGTTTAGTTAATTAAACTTTTAATCTGCTTTCTGTATAATAGATGGGATAGACTAAAATGCAACCTGAGGATCAGTGTACAATTACATGTATATTTTAATTAAAGAAAATTCATCATGTATCATACCGCAGAACAACTACAATTAATGTGGGTTACATATACTTCCACATTCAGAATGTTGTTCTTCAGTACAGAGAATCCTCAAAACACTTTTGATCACAGGAGCTCCATCCATCCATCCATTCGCTACCGCTTATCCTTTTCAGGGTCGCGGAGGTGCTGCAGCCAATCCCAGCTGTCATGGGGCGAGAGGCGGGGTACACCCTGGACAGGTCGCCAGTCTGTCGCAGGGCTAACACACAAGGACAGACAACCATTCACACTATCACAGGAGCTCATTGACACTAAATATTCTCTGCTTGCTAATAAATGAATTAGAATAAGCATAGATGATCCCTAACACAGTTAATGTAGTTAATACATACACTGTATGCTACAATCAAACCAAAGTACTTCATGGTGTTGTCAGTCATCTCAAGGCCAAGACTTTAAGGAGTGTTTCAACATGAAGATGATGAAAGTGCAGTGGCAGATTAAATGATAAGACATTAGGTGATTCAGTGGTTAAAATTCTAAGGGTAATGTTAAACAACAACACAGTCAAACAAGCTGATAAAATATCTATTAAATGATGGTAGTGATCAAACTAAGAAATGGTTTCATTATCTTGTTGACACTGCAATAGTTACAATTACTATTACTATGGTAACAGTTACTATCACATTTGGGAGCATTCTTCTCAGGTCTGCATACTACTGCATGTGTGAGAATAGCTATAGAAAGCATTTTTGAAGCTCCAGAGGGAACTGGAGGAAATTAGATTTTGTCAGAATTACCACAAGTTACATCAGTTGCATCAGGATCGGTTTGGGGTGAAAAGTTTGCCCTGACATCTTCCTTGTGCAAGAGTAGGTAATTGTCCAGAGAATTTCCAGCTGCCGTATTTCTAGTAATTTAAAGGCGTTTGAGATTAACAGTCTTCGATGGAAGAACAGTTCTGGAATATGGAATATAGTCCAGACTAAATAAGTGAAAAAAATGTTTTTGCTTTGTTTTGTAAGTTTATATCAGGTTTATATCAGATTTATAAAGCAGAAGAAATAAGTGTTACCCCCAAACCCCCAAAACACTTAGCAGTGACTAGTAAAATCTACTAAGAACAGTACAAATTCGTATGCTGTTTAATGAAACAGCACAAAAGCTTAAACCTAGGAGATCTATGTAAGAGAATGTAGGGAAAAAAGGTTTTATGAAACATCACACACAAATTTCATGGAATGTCATGTTTTATGTGTTTTATGATATAACAGTACATGTTGGAGAAATGTACATTTCAGGAAAATATTTCAAAACCACAAAGCATGCAATAAAATAAATATAAATCGATAGGAAGTCACATTTGTACGGTATAATAGTATTAGATATATTAAATTAAATATATTTCTTTGCAAATTATAACCTGAACACAGCTTTGTGTTGTTAAAAAAAATCAAAACACAGCTGGAAACAAATGTTCCCTTTTTAACAGTTAATCTATTACAGCCATGTCGAGTACAAAATGGGGTAAGCTATCTGCTTGTTTTATTTTAATTTAATTTTTTTCTCTCTGCACTGTGCTGGTACAGTGACTGTACCTGCCACTAAGACACTAAAGTCATGGAGACACAATCTCTGTGAGATCGTTTTACTCAGATAAATGTTATTGTTACCGTGTGACATTATCTCAGGGACAATGCTATTGCACCAATGTTTAGTAAGTTGGATGTTTACTACTTAGTTTAGCTGTTAGCATCCTAACAGATTTTTTTAATAACCAGTTGACAAAAAGTACAGAAAAATTATTAGAATTCTATAGGCATTCAAGGAATTAGTCATAATGTAAAAATAGGGGCAGGGATAGCTCAGTAGGTAGAGTGTACGGGGGTTCAAATCCACTGAACGGCTACCCTGAGGTAGCCTGAGCAAGGTCTCTACACACTGCTCCCCAGGCGCTGGATTGGTAGCTGCCCACTGCTTCACTGAGTGAATGGGTTAAATGCAGAGCAATTTCTTATGGGATTAATAAAGTACACATTAAGCAGGGTACAACCTGAGATTAATATAATTTTACCAATTTAAAATATATCGTTTGAGCTTAGTGACTTCTATTGTTTAAAATGTTTGATTAACAGTATTTTTCCTTTTGTGTACTATACATACATACGTGCTGATTAATGTAGAGATCTGTTGCATGCATTTGCTGGTTAAAAATTTGGATGGATGGATAAATGGATTGATGGGGTGTACTAACTTGAGCTGAACTGAATTCAAATAAATTGAATTAAGACACATTTGATACGTATTTAAAGAGGCTGTGTCTTATTGCCTCATATCAACATACAACAGTTTAAGATGCATTTGTTAAGATAGATAATTTGTAGTTTGTAGATGAGGATCATTTTAATAAGCCCTTTCATATCTATTAGTGGCAACTTAAGAATAGAGACTGACAGCTGAAATATTCCATTGTCTATTTGGAAATCTTTTTACTTCCTAATTAGATCTTTTCCCTGAGATAAAACTGGATCCATAAAAAGAGGTCTGGAACTAAGTTGCAGAAACATCTGAGACTTTGAAGTGGCTATAACAAATATGAAACTCAAGCTGTGCTTGATGTAAGAAAAGCTCAGTCATTACCTCTTAATATTGTGACTGTTGTCAAAGCATTCGCATAATTTATTATCAATTTATAGCACTGCTATGAGAGGGCTTTATCTTCATTTCTATTCAAAGTGTGCTTCTGTGTTAAGCAAGGCAAATACAGCTGAGCTGAGAGACTCTCTCTACAGCCTCTGCTCATTTAGCTCTATACGACAAAGGGAGATGAGTTGCATTTTCGGATGCATTCATTATTTCTCCTCTGTCTCTCTTCCTCCCCTCCTTTTTCTCTCTCTCTCTCTCTCTCTCTCTCTCTCTCTCACACACACGTACTCTGTCCTTGCTATTAAAATCTGTGGGTATTTTTGTTCCCATTAAATGAATTATACCCATTACTCTCTCTGACAACTCAGCATTGAGTGTGTGCACCCCGATTTAACATTGTTCTAATTCCTCTCACTATTATTGCAATAAAGCATTCATCATAATAATTAACCATTTTGACATCTAATTTAAGTTAATTAATTTAAGAGAAAGAATGCTTGTGTTATATGGAGTTTTGTGAATTGCTTTGAAACTTCTGATAATCATGGGGTCAGAATGAGTGTTGATAAATTTCACATTCTTTGGAACTACAGGAAAAAAAATATTCGCACAAATATGACATGGGTCACCTGTCCATTAAAGGACAATGACATTGATCCATCTTGGTAATAGCAGTAATGGCAGATTCCTGTGAGGGTAGCTTATGGTGACCATTCTTCTGTGTGCCAACCTAATGATAGACACTCGAATAAAATGCTCTATTCTTAGATTGGTAGCACCATAATCTATCTGGATAGAGGCAATCTAGCTTTTCAAAATCAGGCTATTGGTTTTCTCTGTATTGCTCTTCTGTTATGGATCCCTCCAGGCAGCACATTGATGTACTATAATTTGCGTGTTTTTGTTCTCTGCATTTGGCCAAAAGCTTCTTTGTTCGAAGAGACAAGCGATCGCAAACAACAGTAGGCAGATATTGTTATTGGCACATTGTTTTCTTTATGATGAAGCAAACTCTTGCAAGAAGTGCATTTTGAATTCACATATTGATTCTTTGAAACCGAAGCCTAGAAAATATATAGTTATTTTGCCAGGTTCTTGGTTTGCTTTTGCAGTGATTGGCGTTGAAATAAGAGCCTAGTGCAATAATAAAGCACATCTGATAAAGACATGTGTAGATTTTTATGTCTGTGCATTACCAGACCTGCCTACCAGCTACTGACCAAGTGACTCAAAGGTATCACAGACAACAATCGTAGTGTATCAGATTAGTGAGCATGAAAAAACAAAACAGTGAGCACACCAATATGTTTCTCTTGCTGTCACCAGAGCCTGTTTTTTCTAAAGCAAAAACACCATTAAATGATATTTAATATGACATGTCTTCAGCAGTACTCAGACAGGTATATTTATCATGCACGCTAATAGATTAGGGAAACACTCATTTGGTCTCAAGTAGCACAAGTCATTAATTAAATTCTCTTCTCAAGTGATTTTTCACCATGCTCTATAAGCACAACAGTGATATATGCTTGTGTCCCAAGCACAAAGTCAAACTGCAAGTAAAAAATTGTATTCAAGGCATATAAAGTGAGATGATTGGTACCTGTTGTCACATCAGACAGGCATATGGATGATCTTGTTGAGTTTCCACACATTGCAAAAATAAATAAATAAATAATGTATATTGGGAGATGCCCCTTAGAGTGGTGGAGATTGGCCGAGCTACACAGTCCTGTGGGACTTCCAGATACAGATGAGCAAAATGATGGTGGATAACCAACCATAGTGGTGGTAGACAAGCAGAGGAAGACGGCCATAGTGATAGATGTAGCGATACAGAATAACAGCAACATCGGGAAGAATGAACACGTGAAGCTGAAGAAGTACAAAGGGCTCAGAGAAGAGCTCGAGAAGATGTGGAGGGTGAAGGTAACAGTGGTCCCAGTTCTAGTCGGTGCAGTGGCTCCTAAACTAGGCGAGTGGCTCCAACAGATCCCAGGAACAATATCAGAGATCTATGTCCAGAAAAGTGCAGTCCTAGGAACAGCTAAGATACTTCGCAGGACCCTCAAACTTCCAGGCCTCTGTTAGAGGACCCAAGCTGGAAGGATAGACCACCCGTAGAGGCAAGAGGGGAATTATATAATAATAATAACAACAACAATACATTTTATTTGAGTGTGCCTTTCTAAAACCCAAGGTCACTTTACAAAGAGAAAAAGACATCAATAAAACAATAGATTAAAATAGATTCTAATAAGTTAAAATACAAAAAAAAAACCCCAACAAAATACAAGCACAAACACCAAATTTAAAAAAAAAAACACACACAAACACACACACACACACATATATATATATATATATATATGCTGTGTGTATAGAATCACATTGAAGTGACACCCTTTATTATGTCCGTCAGTCTGTCAGAAATGTCTGCTTTAATATGAAATGATGGTCAAGGTCCACAAATTTAAAATTCTAACGAATTTCATAATTTAAAATTAGAAAGTTATCATGTAGGCCTTTAATCATCTTTTTTAAACTTTTTTTTAAATACTGCAGTTTATGACTTGCAAAACTACTGGTATTCTCTTTAGTATAATCAGTAGTCTAAGTTTAGAGATGATTAGCAAATCTTAGGTTAAACTAAGATGGTGGACATTACACAGAAACATCAGTCAGTCTCCACATCAAAGCATTACAGGCTCACTAGCATTTTTAGATGATTGTATTTAACCACAGCTATAAAGCTTGTTAAAAAAGAAATGTGTTTTTATGCTTGAAATCCATTTATTTGGAGCTAGTTCACTGACACCCTGCCCTTCCCCTTCTCTTTTCCCACCACCACCATCATCAATATCAGCCCTTCAAACTAACCATGTTTCAGAGTCACTTTTGCACTGAGTTCTGTGCCTCTCACAGGTACTACAAAACAATGACTCCATTTCAGAGACTTGGGTTTTTCATTCCATTTTTAAACTCAAGTACCTTTCCGGAAATCCATCACAGGCTGAGATACATACAGTTTTCTGTTCAGACCTGACAATGTTCTCAATGTAGTCTGGGATGAAAAATACTAAGAAATATTCGGCTGTTTGTTACTAGTTCCCAAGGTAAAAACGAAGGATATAATATGGGACAATATTTTTAATATTTTATATTAATATTCATGTTTTTTCACTAATTTCACAAAGTATTAGACAAAGAGTTGTATTTCTGAATTTTTAGACGGATCTTAAATCAGAAGCGTTCCTAAATTAAGTAGAGTTCATGTTAAGGACAGAAAAATGTTTTGCTTAAAATATGTATACATAGTATGAAAACCTAATTAAATAAAGCATAAACATAAAACTCTTCTTGGTAAACTGCTCCTTTATTATCTAAGTTTGTTCTTGGGTTGCTCTGGCATGCTCCAACCCCCCATTTCCTAGTCCTGTTATTGGTTTTATTATCTCTTGAGCTCTGTAATATTTGTGGAAACTGTCTCCTCTTGTGGTTTTGTTTTCATGCAGTTCTCTGTAGACCAAAACATGGGGTTTTGAAAATTATTTGTTTTTTATTTGTCTGTCTGCTTTTATTTATGTTTATTTTACATACAAAGGTCAACTTACTCCCCTTGTGATATACTCCTGTGAAAACAGTTGCAAAATGCATCTAAAGTCAATTTGACCAGGGACACCTGCATCGCATTGCTTGTATTTTAACATATTTGTATTTATAAAGAATTATTATATAGCATAATTTGTATTTTTTGGACATGAAGGATCTAATGCCTTTTAATCTTTGACCCATCTGAGAGACAAAAAGGCAGAAAATCGTTAACTGATTGACTTTACCATTGATTTCAAACCTGTTCAACCAATTCCCACAACTTTGTAAATTTTCAACACTAAATTACTGAAGTATCCTTTCAAGAGGTGATTATTCTAACTGTGACTGTGCCTCCAGCAGTGGTATGCACGGGGGATGGACGATTGTCACCATTTTGCCAAATTGTTTTCTTAAACATTCATTTATCAGGTATGTGTGTGCACTGATGTGATATTTTTGCGCTCCATTTTTGCCTTAATATAATAGCTGGTGGCAAAGGGGGCACCTGGTATGGTCAGGTTAAGTACCTTGAAAGTACTTTTGTTGTTGACCCAAGTGCCCCTCTAATTAGTTAAAGTGTCATCCTTCTGACCTTAGGGCAAAACATAACCTTTTCCCAAATGCTGCACACTCCATTTTATTATTTTTACTTTTACCCCATTAGTGTAGCTGTGTTTATCACTGCCCACACCAATCAGCAGCATACATACATTTCCATACAAGCTTGAAATCAGAGAAAATATTCCAGCTGGACTCACGCAGTCAAAATTGCCCACACATATCACAGGGAAAAAAAAATATCATGTCCTTTTCAATGTAGAGTCCTGTTGCCATTTCCAGGCATGCTTATCCATTAGTGCCAGGGAAAATGAAGGGATGTGCAAGTATGTGTGTGGGGTGGGCACACACAGGTACAGCACAATGTTCATGACTTCGTCTGCCAGACTTCTGTGGCTAACTGCATTAGTTCTGCTTCAGTCACAGTTGGAGACCCCACAGAGGAAGAGACTTAGCTGCAATGAGCCACCCAGGAGAATGAAACTGATCAACAGTGTTTACTTCTGAACAAAATTTGTGTGCACTCGGAGGGGCCTCTGTCTATATATGTGCATTTTGAGCATGTACTTGCTTTCATAGTATTGGCAATATCTGTGTGCATCTGTGCAGGTGTATTCTTGGGCGGTGTTTGAAATGCAGAGACAAGAGTATTTCTGAAATTGGAATGTGGAAATGGTTTGGCATACATACGCAGGGATTTCAGTGTCTCGCTGTGAGTGTTTTTCAGGGAGATGATTATGGTTTATTAGTATGGGACTGTACAGCCCTTCTAACTGATAGTCAGATGTCACAACGGCTGTTGCATGAAATTCATTGACTTTATAAGGAGGACATGCTGAGTTTTGGCTGGCAGGGGGGCACCGACAGCTTTGTAAATGTTTGGGAGATAAAAAGGCTGTGTGACTGTGGGCCTGTGTGTCTATCTGTGTGCATGTCTGGCTAGGGTGTAAACAATGGCTAAAGAAGTCTTGATAAAATGTCACTTGGGCGCTTGACCTTGTTTGACAATTTAAGGAGCAAATAAATAAATCACCCTGAAATGCATCACCGCAGGGTGGTAATACATAAATACATACCCACACACAGACACACACAAATAAACAGATTAATGCAAAATATGGGGGTCTAAAATTTTAGGATGTGATTTCTAGTTTATTTTAAATTACTAGGTTCATAAAATACCTGGATGTGACATGCCACTCAACTAAGACTATGTTAGTTTTTTTTTCAATTAGATTTTTCTTGCACCAAATCACAACAGCAGTTGGCCCAAGGCAGAAAACAGAAGCTGGGACGCTGAAGGATCTGCAGATCAGCAGAAGCAGCTTCAGTCCTCTCTCTACACAGGATGTGTTCAGGCACTGTACTGTGCATAGGTCATTTGATAGTGCTAAGCTCTACACACAGTCATTGTATTTACAAGAAAAATGACTTAACCCTTTAAGACCTACCATAGAACCAAGTCCGCCAGAGCTTATATCATATTTTTACATGCTGTGGAGCCATTTTTGGGAGCATTTCAAGTTGCTATACATCAATACAACCATTATAGCCCAGATTTTAATAATATGTATTCATTAAGTGCATAGTAATTACATAAATTGCAAAAAAGTGCAATAAACTACAAAAAAATTTAAAATCGTTTTTGCTTTTTTAACATATGTTTGTAGTTAGAGAAATTTAAGAGGCTTATCCCTCAAAACTGTAAATACAAAAAAGTTGCACAAAATAGTTTCCCACCACAGGAAATTTATTTTAAGTGTCTTCATAGTTTTATTTTTGAAATACACCAATTTTTATACACTGCAGGAAAAACGAAAATAAATATTATAGTGCAAATTTGCAAAAAAGCAGCATATGCATCAAAATAAACTATTTCCAGCAGTGCAATATGAGTCCTAAGCATCCCAGAAACGACACAGAAAGTCATAAAGTCAAAGATAACTTTTAAAAAGACGAGTATAGGCCCTGAGGCCCTGATAGTAAAAAAGACTACATTTCCGCGAAAATGACGCCACTTCCGGTTTCGGGCAGGTAATGGCGGAAATGCAAAAGTTCGCGCTGACGTCTATTCCAACGTAGGAAGTGTTATGACCAGCTGATTGGATCGGTAAAGCGTGTTTCTGGAATATTATGTTTTTGTTCCTGCAAGCGCTTTTTATGCAGTTTTTGCAAAGCTTTATGTGGAAGGAAACCGTGACCTAGGACAAGCTGATGGCATAAGATGTAAGTACAACTCCTCCGGTTTCATATGCAAAAAAGATTTTGGCGCTAGCTTACGTGGTTGCAGTGCTACCGGGATTTAAAAATAGTTACGCAAAACAGAGCGTGCCCGCTCCGATCGGCTGTAAAGGGTTAATATCACATCCTCTAGAGAGAAAATTACAAAGTCAATATGGTATGCCTCATTGTCAACTATATATATTCAGTTTTGTGTAACATACTGGGATATTTATAATTAGAGGCATTTGTATTTATTGGACTATTTTGTTATATTTTGGTAACTTTGTAATGTATTATATTTTTAAATTAACCCTTTAAAGCCAGTCGGAGTGGGTCGGATTTTTAAATCCCTGTAGAACCAGAACAACGTAAGCTAGCGCAATAATTTATTTTGCATATGAAACCGGAGGAGTTGTACTTACATCTCATGCCATCAGCTTGTGCTAGGTCATGGTTTCCTTCCACATATAGCTTTGCAAAAATTGCATAAAAAGCACTTGCAGCAACAAAAACATAATATTCCAGAAACACACTTTGCCAATCTGATCAGCTGTTCCTAACACTTCCTACATTGAAATAGACGTTAGTGCAAACGATTGCATGTCCACCATGACTTCCCCGAAACCGGAAGTGATGTCATTTTCGCGGAAAATGTAGTTTTTTACTTGTAGGCCTTAAAAGCCTATACTGGTGTTTTTATAAGTCATGTTTGATTTTATGCTTTTCTGAATAGTTTCTAGGATGCTTAGAACTCAGATTGCACTGCTTTAAATAGTTTGTTTTGATGCACATGCTGTTTTCTTTGCAAATTTGCATTATAGGATTGTTTTTAGTTTTTTCTGCAGTATATAAAAATTGGTGTATCTCAAAAATAAAACTATGAAGACACTCAAAATTAATTTCCTGTTGTTGTAAACTATTTTTTGCAACTTTTTTGTATTTAAACTTTTGAGGGATAAGCCTCTTAAATTTCTCTAATTAGACATATATGAAAAAAAAAAACAAAAACAAAAACAATTTTCAATTTTTCTCTAGTTTATTGCACTTTTTGCAATTTACGTGGTTACTATAGATTTAATGCATAACTTTTATTAAAATTTGGGCTATAACAGTTGTATTGATGTATAGCAACTTGAAATGCTCCCAAAAATGGCACTACAGCATGCAAAAATATAAAGTAAGCTCTGGCGGACTTGGTTCTATGGTAGGTCTTAAAGGGTTAACTATAGTAGATTAATGTTCTTACTGTCTTGGAGCAACTGTGACCCCATAATTTCCTCCGGGTTTAATAAAGTATTCTGATTATTATTCTAAAGAATACACTTAAGAATTAACATTATCATTACCCTAGTACCAGATTGGGTATACCTTCAACTGAGACGGGTAAATACCTACAGAGGGTAAGGCAAGTCCTGAGGAGTCAGCTAAATAGAAAGAGCAAGATCTGGGAAATCAACACTTACACCCTGCCAGTGATCAGCTACCCCACTACGATAATAAGATGTCGAAAGCAGGAAACAGAAGCCACTGACATCAATACAAGGACGCGCCTGACCATACATGGAGGGAGCACCCTGAGACTGTACGCTAAGCGAAAGAATGCAGAGGACTGGTGAGTGTCAGAACCACTGTCCAGGATGAGACAACAAACATGAACTGACTGTGTGCTTAGTGAATACCTCAGGCAGCAGAAACCCAAGAAAGCAGAGGAGCAAGAGGAGGAACCATCATGGAAGGACAAGCCCCTGCACACAGCTTATAGAGGAAGTGACTGACAATCAGAAATCCTACTAGTGGCTGGACAAAGCTGGACTGAAAGACAGCACAGAGGCACTAACCATGGCAGCACAAGAACAAGCTCTGAGTACAAGATCCATAGAGGCTGGGGTCTATCACACCAGGCAAGACCCCAGGTGCAGGCTGTGTAAAGATGCCCTTGAGACAACATAACATCATGGTGCAAGATGCTAGCAGGCAGAGCATACATGGAACGCCATAACCAAGTGGCCGGCATAGCATACAGAAACATCTGTGGCGAGTATGGCCTGGAAGTTCTGAGGTCAAAGTGGGAGAATGACTAAGCCAAGATTCCGTGGGACTTCCAGAAACAGACAGACCAATTGCTGATAGCTAACCAACGAAACATAGTAGTGGTGGACAAGTGGAGAGAGACGGCCATAGTGATAGATGTAGCAATACCGAATGACAGCAACATCAGGAAGAAGGAACACGAGAAGCTTTAGAAGTACCAAGGGCTCAGAGAAAAGCTCGAGAAGATGTGGAGGGTGAAGGTAACAGTGGTCCCAGTTGTAATCAGAGCACTAGGTGCAGTGACTCCTAAGCTAGGTGAGTGGCTCCAACAGATCCCAGGAACAACATCAGAGATCTATGTCCAGAAACGTGTAGTCCCAGGAACAGCTAAGATACTTCACAGGTCCCTCAAGCTCCAAGGCCTGTGTTAAAGGACCCAAGCTTGAAGAATTGACTGACTGCAAGGGGAATTTTATATCATGCTGACTTTAAATAGAAAAAAGAGCCTTTCAGTTAGTTTATAGGGTTTTTTTTTAAATTATTAGTTTTGCTTTCAATTTTGATTATTATGTCAAATATTTTTGATTCCTATGATTCAATAAATGTCACTATTGCTTATAACACTGACTCAAAAAAATGACTTTACTTTCTGTAGGTTTACTGTGAGTGTAGACTATTAACATTGTGTATAATTTTATAATAGTTGTATTGGAATAGTCTTTGAAAAGGGATCAGGGCTGATTTAGCTGGAATGGATAACACTAAATTGTTTTAATTGCAGCATTTTAAATACACTTAGAATCTAGATGCAGTTCAGTCCCACAGTGCAAACTTGTTTAATGGCAGTTACAATACCTTAAATGTTAAACAGTGTGCAGCATAAATCTGTAACCAGTCAATGAAATACACTGCCATTCAGCAACTCTGCTGTTAGCTAGCTGTCTGTCAGTATGTGACTGTTAGCTCTGTTTAGCTGTGATATTCACTTACAATGTTTTCTTTTTTCACACATAGATTAGGAACCACACATTTTAGGCCTTTGTGAAAATTACTGTTACAAAGACCTAAGGTATAATCATATGTCTAGTATTTACATTATATGCACAGCTGGTAATTCTATATTTAATAGGCTATTGGCCATGCTATTGCACAGCTCTGACTCAGCCAAAGCAAATAAACAAACAAACAAACAAACAAACATAAAAAGGTATATATAAAAAACTATTTTTACATGTTACATATCTTTGTGGAGGCTGTGGTTCAGGAGGTAGAATGTGTTATCTACTGATCGAATGGTTGGTGTTTCAATTATCGCCTTGGGCAAGATCCTAAGCCCCAAATTGCCCCCAATGCATGACATTGGAGGCTGCTATGACAAAAATTATATTTTGTCATAGCAGTACCAGGGCTTTTACCATCTATTTTTCTAATTTGGTTTAAATTGTCGTGAATGTACAAACCAATTTCAACAAGGATACATTACTTCAATTTTAAAGTTATAATAATCTATTCTTTATTTTCTTGTTAACAATTCTGTCACAGTCATGTCATGTCTGATGTCTTGTCATCTGTTAAATCACAACATTACCAAAATGACAGGAATAACAGCAATGCATTTAGTACATATAGTGTTTATCTCTAAGGACTAAAAGGATATCAAGGGTGCTTTTGGCGATGTTTCAAATTCAAAGGCCAAATTAGCCCTTAAACAATATAGTGTTCTGTATGACAATATTTTATGTGAATGTTTAAATTTAAATATTACAATTATTTATCAAGCAAAATTTGTGTGGTTATGTCAACTTTGTGGTTCCAGTTTCACATGTATGTAAATTTATTGATCTTTGCATTTCATCGACTTAGGCTCTTGAAATCTTTGATGGACATTTTCTTTCCTTTATTTCTGACATTTTATGCATAAAGTGGTTAGTCAGTATTTCAACAGATATGCTCACTTTTCAAGTGTTGCAACTAAGAGTAGTCATTATAAGCCTATTATAATGTATAGATTTACAGTGCGGCAAAAAAGTATTTAGTCAGCCACCGATTGTGCAAGTTCCCCCACTTAAAATGATGACAGAGGTCAGTAATTTGCACCAGAGGTACACTTCAACTGTGAGAGACAGAATGTGAAAAAAAAAATCCATGAATCCACATGGTAGGATTTGTACAGAATTTATTCGTAAATCAGGGTGGAAAATAAGTATTTGGTCAATAACAAAAATACAACTCAATACTTTGTAACATAACCTTTGTTGGCAATAACAGAGGTCAAACGTTTACTATAGGTCTTTACCAGGTTTGCACACACAGTAGCTGGTATTTTGGCCCATTCCTCCATGCAGATCTTCTCGAGAGCAGTGATGTTTTGGGGCTGTCGCCGAGCAACACGGACTTTCAACTCCCGCCACAGATTTTCTATGGGGTTGAGGTCTGGAGACTGGCTAGGCCACTCCAGGACTTTCAAATGCTTCTTACGGAGCCACTCCTTTGTTGCCCGGGCGGTGTGTTTTGGATCATTGTCATGTTGGAAGACCCAGCCTCGTTTCATCTTCAAAGTTCTCACTGATGGAAGGAGGTTTTGGCTCAAAATCTCACGATACATGGCCCCATTCATTCTGTCCTTAACACGGATCAGTCGTCCTGTCCCCTTGGCAGAAAAACAGCCCCATAGCATGATGTTTCCACCCCCATGCTTCACAGTAGGTATGGTGTTCTTGGGATGCAACTCAGTATTCTTCTTCCTCCAAACACGACGAGTTGAGTTTATACCAAAAAGTTCTACTTTGGTTTCATCTGACCACATGACATTCTCCCAATCCTCTGCTGTATCATCCATGTGCTCTCTGGCAAACTTCAGACGGGCCTGGACATGCACTGGCTTCAGCAGCGGAACACGTCTGGCACTGCGGGATTTGATTCCCTGCCGTTGTAGTGTGTTACTGATGGTGACCTTTGTTACTTTGGTCCCAGCTCTCTGCAGGTCATTCACCAGGTCCCCCCGTGTGGTTCTGGGATCTTTGCTCACTGTTCTCATGATCATTTTGACCCCACGGGATGAGATCTTGCGTGGAGCCCCAGATCGAGGGAGATTATCAGTGGTCTTGTATGTCTTCCATTTTCTGATGATTGCTCCCACAGTTGATTTTTTCACACCAAGCTGCTTGCCTATTGTAGATTCACTCTTCCCAGTCTGGTGCAGGTCTACAATACTTTTCCTGGTGTCCTTCGAAAGCTCTTTGGTCTTGGCCATGGCGGAGTTTGGAGTCTGACTGTTTGAGGCTGTGGACAGGTGTCTTTTATACAGATGATGAGTTCAAACAGGTGCAATTCATACAGGTAACGAGTGGAGGACAGAAAAGCTTCTTACAGAAGACGTTACAGGTCTGTGAGAGCCAGAGATTTTCCTTGTTTGAGGTGACCAAATACTTATTTTCCACCCTAATTTACGAATAAATTCTTTACAAATCCTACCATGTGAATTCATGGATTTTTTTTCACATTCTGTCTCTCACAGTTGAAGTGTACCTCTGGTGCAAATTACTGACCTCTGTCATCATTTTAAGTGGGGGAACTTGCACAATCGGTGGCTGACTAAATACTTTTTTGCCCCACTGTATCTCAGAAAAACAAATTATTTGTTTTTCCGAGATATATCTAGAGCTGTCACACCTTCATGCACTCTTCTTTTTCAGCTAACAGTAGCTTCATTATCAAATGAGACAAATGATATATGATAGTAATATCAGTCCAGCACAAGACAGCGCTACTTGGCTAAAGAATTCTTGTCCTGTATAAGATAATTGAAATAATGCAATAATGTTTGTACACCTGAGTACATGTACATTTAAGGTATTGTAACTGCCATTAAACAAAAATATTGTCCCACTTTTCTGGTGCAACATTGTAATTATGTTTGATTGTACACAAAGAAATATGCAGTAGGAAATGTAAATGTTTAAAAAGCAAAAATGATTGAAAGATAACAGATTAATCAAATTCCTACTCTTTGGATATATTATAAAACTAAATTCATGCAGCCTATCAAGTGAGTGTAAATAACTTTATACTTGCAAAGTTAACTAACTTGGAAAAAATATAACTCTACAAAACAGCCATGCAGCTAACTGCCAAACCTAAAATTAGTTTAGAATTGATTGGATGTTATAATTACAGCAGGTTCGGTACTTTAGAGAGACTTTAGATGCTTGAGTAAAACTGAGTGGAGGAGCACATCCACCATAATTTGTACCATCTGTGGAATATTGGCCTCTTTGAAAAGTACAGTGTAAATTATGCACAGTCTTCTACTCATCTTTCAAGTCTGTGAAGGAATATGCTCAAATACAGACAGACAGACACACACACACACACACACACACACACACACACACACACACACACACACACACATATACACTGACCTAGACACCTACACTCATGCACACACAAACACACACACACACACACACACACCCAGACAGAAACCCTTTCCTCCTTCCCAGAGCTTCTCTTCCTTTATCTAATCTGTGTTTTATTGAATATGGTAATTATAATGAAAGGCCTATCTTGTGCTTGGTTTAATTTGTTTTTGTGCCTTTTTCTGATCTACTGCTTACTCCTTCTGATGAATGTGTGTGTGTCCGTATGTGTGTGTGTGTGTGCGTGCGCGTGCATGCGCATGTGTGTGTGTCTGTAGGTGTGTGTGTGTGTGCACATGTACGTGTGAGATGGAGATACACTATGTGTGCTAATGAGCATGTGTGTGCTTGTGAGAAAGAAGTCCCTGCTCTGACACACTGCGTTACAGTGGGACCTTTGTAATAAGGAAATAAGACATGGCTGCTGATGTCACAGGAGTTTAACTGTGGCTCAAGGGAAGGAACTGGACACACACACACACACACACACACACACACACACACACACAATGTAGACAGCCCAAGACATCAACAAAATTCTTCCATCGGGCCTATTGGGGGTTCAGGGGATTAAATACAACATGTAACCTTAGAGACCCGCTTCTGGTTGGCTGACACGTTTTTGCTCTCAGTGCTCCTGTAGGGTTGTTTGTTGTTTGTGTTCTTGTGTTTGTCGATAAAACCTAGAATGCTTGATTATGCCTAAAAAGTTTGAACCATGCAGCTCCAATTCTGCCACCCCAGGTAAGGAGACATTTGACGTTTCTAGCTTTTTCATTCTCTATTGGTTATTCATGGTTATTCACTCATCAGAACCTCAAAGGCTGAGTGAAATTAAATACAAAGAGAAAAAGGGGAAAAGGCTGTTGATTTCTTTTCAACTTGGTACAAAACAGATGTGGTGCACAGACAACAAAATATAGACTAAGTCAGAAAAAATTCTTCTATAGCCCATTTTCTCTTGCTTTTCCAGCAATACCAACAGAATCAATTCTTCTCTTTTTTGGCCCTTATTTTTGCACCAACTCATGCTTCCAATAAAAACAACCTCCTTTCAAAGAGCTTCTTTGAAATTCAGACAGACCCAGACTGCCAAGAGGTAGCCTTGTCACCTTATTCCTTGTTGCTACATATTTTAAGTGGCAATACAGTGAGAGGAAACCACAGGAGATGCATAGTTACTGTAATGGGGAGTCTTTTAATATACTAGCTCCATTTGACTGGGGTCTGGGGAGTCTCGTTTGAAAGTATTATCTTTAAAGTCAAGCTGCATCCATTCACTCCATTACCTCTGATGTTAGTCAGTGTTATTAAATAGGAGAAAGTCACGTCATTTTTGACACTGTTAATGCTTGCTGCAAGTAATACACAATGACTGTGAATAGGAAACCTGTGATTTGTGTAATTTTATGTGTGCATGTGCACATGTGCGAAAGAGGAAGAAAGAGACGGTCCGCAGAATACAGTATAGCAATAGATGGCCTTAGCCTTTGGTTTGAAAATGTACTGTAAAAGAAATATTGCACAATTCACTCTCTAAAGTAAATGAAGTAGCTGAATAGCCACACACACACACACACACACACACACACACACACACACACACACACACACACACACACACACACACACACACACAAATACATGAACTCAGTGTCTTTCTAAATAGATATTTTATTTGAAATCTCATACTAGATGAGACCTTTTCAGTGTGATATATTCATTGTACATGTACTCGAGTTTGTGTTTCCTTAATATGCATATGAGCAAAAAAAAAGAAAAGAACTTGTGTGTTGTGGGATTTTCGTCATGGAGGTCATGGTGAATGTCAACCGATTGATAAAACATGTTCTGGCTCGTGTCCATGTGCATGTATCAGTAGGAAGTATTTTTTAATCACTGCAGGTTTTTTCAATGCAGATATAATTCAGATTACAAAAAATGATGTAATGACATCCAAAGGTTCCCTATTTGGGTTTTCTACAAGCATGCTTATGTAGTTTTATTTAGTTTTGCTTCCTGACATTTTTTATTCACAACTCTACTTGCCGGCCAGGAAAAACCTTGATTCTTCTCTCTGAGGGCGGATGTGGCTTGTTTCCTCTTGTCTCCACTGGCAATGTGGGGGTAAAGTGCCACAGGGGTATCACACAAGGGGTTTCCCATTGTGACTGACAGTATGAGATATCAATTTTTCCCTCCACTGCTTGTGTCTCAGTCTCTTCTTTTGTGTATACATTTTCAGCAGATGTACATGCCTCAATCTACAATTTTTCTGGTTTTCCTTTAGAAACTGTTGTCAAAAGAAAAGTTTATTTCCTTTCCAACGTAAACAGTAAGTAGACAAGACTTCAACAAATGTTTCACAGAACAAAGACCCACTTTGATCTCCCATTAGCATTTAACAATACAATACTCAGCAGGAATAAAAACATAAATGCTCATTTGCTCCCTTTTTTCTTAACACACCATGTTTTTCCATCAAAGGCCCACTGACGACACCTCAGGAAGGGAAGAAAGAGCCTTGAGCCATATAAGCCTAAGAGGAATTATGCATTACTATTAAACAACTGTGTCTCTGTACAGTATAGTATTTCATGGTGGTAATGCTTTTCAAAAAAGGGAACATAAATTGAGGAAGATACAGTGTCCTAATAGAACAATGAAATATTTTGTGGCTGTAAGCTTTTACAAAAAGGACTTACATTACAATCTTCTTATTAAAGGTGAGTTTGTGGATCACAATGGACAGAAGAGGAATCATCCAGTGACTGAACAGTTGAGGAGAATCTTCTAAAAGTAACTGTAAATATTAATACCATTTTTTTAGTCAATAAATAGTGATTACATTATGTTCTGTCTAGACACGTTTTGGTTTTTATGACAGAATTAAACAAGCAAGCTACAGTTTGTTGTCCATTTGGGAGAATAATTATGTGCCCCCATGTGGAATTTGTAAGTTTGGCCACTCACTCACAACCATCAAACATCTCTAATTTTATGATGGTGGATCACTTGTTGAGAAGCACAAAATATTTCTTGTAGTGTAGTGACCAGGATTGCAAACATCTCAGGAGGGACTCTGCCCACACCTCTTTACAGGAGCTCACTAAATCTTGGTTTCTTGGCTGATTTTTGGCGTCTTAGGTCTCTCCAAATATTTTCTGTTGCGCATCAGTAACCGGAAGGTCGCTGGTTCGATCCCTGGGCTCTCTGTCCTGGTCGTTGTGTCCTTGGGCAAGACACTTTACCCTACTGTCTACTGGTGTTGGCCAGAGGGGCCGATGGCGCGATATGGCAGCCTCGCTTCTGTCAGTCTGCCCCAGGGCAGCTGTGGCTACAACTGTAACTGCCTCCACCAGTGTGTGAATGTGAGAGTGAATGAATAGTGGCATTGTAAAGCGCTTTAGGTGCCTTGAAAAGCGCTATATAAATCCAATCCATTATTATTATTATTAGCAGCATCCTCCTGAAACCAACAACATTGAGAGTAATATCCTCCTCTCTGCCCCTTAATGCTCTCTGGTCGCTATGGTAATGCGTAAATATTTCTTTCAAAATAAGACACAGAACTACAACACGGGAAAAGACCCAGGGAAACAGAGTTCATGATAAAAACCTGAAAACCATAAAGTTCACACCCATGCCTCAACTCTCGTGGCACGGTGGCCCGGGGGTTGTGGACCGCTGGTCTTGACCATTGTGGTAGAGGTTGAAATGGTAGAAAGTGATTATGTGGACAGGTGTGTTTTATACACGCAACAAGTTGAGATCAGAAGCATCTATTGATTGATTTACTGTCATCTCTGCGCCCATGGTTGAAAGGGGTCAAATATGTATTTCACTCAATGACATGCAAACCAGTTTATAGTTTTTATGTAATTTGGAGCGGGGGGTGTTCTCTAATTTTTGATTCTGTCTCTCTTTATTAAAATGAAACTACTGAACATCAAACTCCTGCTTCCAGTCTGTACTCTGCAATAACTGTTTTTCACAGCTTCAAAGATAGAAGACCATTAGAATTCATTTCTAAAAGAAGTGCAATGGCGTAGCAGCTACATGACAATTTGTTTTTTTTTCCAGGTTAAAAAAGACAAGGTCCATTTAGTAATGCTTTAGCATTTATGTAGGCCAGTCTGTCTCCAGTATGACTTTTAAAACCTTTTAAAATCAACATGAAAGTCAACAGGTCATGGAACAAAATAACCAAGCCTTAGATTTCCCTTTATCATAATGCCCCCAGTGGAGCAGCTTCACTGATATTCTATATTGTGTATTGTGCAGAAAAAGACTTTGATCAACTCTGAGGCATATATTTTGGGCTTTTGGTTACATCAGTTCTGAACCATATCATCAATAGAGCAGGTCCTGTTTTTGATGATTGAGCAACAAGTAAGTAGTCTGCCTAACACGCCGTCTGAAAAAAATGCAGAACAAAGTTCAGACAGTGTGTAGGTTTTCTTTGATCTTGTCAGCATGTCACGCTGATATTGAATGGGCTGTGAGCTCACTGGTTAGATATTCCCATTTGATCTAATATATCCAAGTCTATCACTTACCAGAAAAATAGCACTATAGTGAGTAGTTCATATGTGACTTAAAAATAAAACATTGATGCTGTTCAGAGGTCTCATAGTGACCTAATTTCTAACTATCCCTATATAATTCGTCACACATTTTATATTGTATTTTCATTCAATTTGTTAACTTTCTTTATGCTCACTTTGACAATTGGATAAAAATGTTAGCATCATTCTCATGTCTTAGTGTCTGCAAGCAGAAAAAACGACTTACATGCCTCACTGCCCAAAGTATAGAATAGTGTGACACAGTAACTAGACTAGATCCAAACTGCCAGATCCAATGAATTCATGTGACCTTCTAACAATATATAATCGCTAAAAATGATGGCTGTAACAACTTTGATGGTATTCTAAAGTAGTGTTTTATCATTTGATTTAGTGTAAAACAAGCATTATATTTTGTTCAACAGGATTGAAACCTAGAAAGCGAGAGAATAAGCTCATCGCCAATGAGTTTGCTGAGCTTATAAGTGATAAGTTTTTGTTTTATAACTGTCTATACAATCAGACTTTGCTTTATAAGCAAGGAAGATAACCCATTTTGGCCTCCTGAAATGGCTTCACTTTTCAGACATCAAAATTATATCCATCTGATAGTGTTGAGGTCATTACTTAAATCAAATTAATGTATTGTACGTTGCTTGTTATTTTTCTCAAAAGTAATTCAGTATCTTACTTAAGCAATCACCAGAGAAAGAAATTAATTACAGTACTCATTACTTATTACATTATTATCGTGTTACTCCATAAAATGACCTGAGACGCATTACCAGTTAAGAATATAAACCTTTGGTTACAGTTCCACAAAATGTGAACACAAAACTAACAACATAACCCAAAGTTGATAAGTAGCCCAAAGAGAATTTAAAGCGATCATCACAGTGATTGTACTATAGAAAAAGGTACAGACAGAAATGGAGGTTACAGTACTGCAAGGTTGTCTATCCATACTCTGTGGTGAAAAAAAAAAGTCACATATTTAAAAAAAATAAATAAAAATGGTGACCTAAGTTACACATCGGTAATCTACATTGAACGTGATATGATAAGTTCAAACAGAGAACGTAACATTGCACACAAGGGGATGATGAAATTAGCAAAATATATAGGAAAATCCCCAAAATTCAATTAAATTGAATTCTGTTTTATTTATATAGTGCAAAGTCACAACAACAGTTGCTTCAAGATGCTTTATATTGGGAACTGTCACTTATCATAAATATTTTTTTAAAAACATATAGATGCTAATAATCACTATATGTGTCACAATGATCGTGCAAAATTTCGTTTAGACTGGCTCACGCGTTAAGGAGAAAATAGTGTACTGACAGAACAGAAATGGCAAGTACAAGCACCAAATAATTGTATCTAAGTAGAATTTTTTTATTTGAGTGTTTATTTTTCTGACAACTTTTTACTTTTAGTGTCACATTTTTACACAAATACCTATATTTTCTACTCCTTACATTTTCAAAACAGGCTTGTTACTTTCGGTTTGAGGAATTTGAGGATATTACTTCAAACATGCCAATTCGAGTCTAAATGGAGAGTAACATAAAAACTAAACAATCGTATAGCTGTATCCATCACTTATATTAGGAGTTGGTGGGATTTCTCTGGTGTGGTGTCATGGGTTTGCTTCTGTTTTCAGCACAGGTAGGCGGGGCCTGTCTGCCACGGGATGCTGGCACACCGGCGGTACATCAGACGTCATTTGATGGAGCATTATTTAGGAGCAGCGCGACACATATAGTGTATAGTTGTCAAGTTGTCATCGTGTTACTTCAGCATCTAGCTAGCACTACAGAAGAGGATTGAGCGTAAATGGATTAATGTGTTGTGGCAATTGATTTCAAATATAACATTTTTAATGGCTCACCAAATCTCAGCAAACACAAATTTGTTACACAAATGCAGTTTGTCACACACTGTGTCTGCTACCTAAAGCTACATCTACTGTATTTCCCAGGGAGAGAAAAGGATGAGAGATGGAGAAAGATGTCAGAAAGACAGGACAGGAGCGAAACAAGGGAGGTTATATTCAAAGGAAAGAACTGCTGAGTGGCATTTGTAAACGGGAACTCTAAAGCTTATGTGCAATGTCCTCAGTTTTTACCTCTCAGCCATGAAAAGATGATGGGGTATTGTTGTCACCCCATTGGGAGTCATTTAGACAGACGGGCGGCATGGACACTCAAGTTTGTGGATGCTATAACTCGAGAACGAGGCAAAATAGGAGTTTTAAATTGATACCATAGTTGTATCTCCTAAAAATCTTACTGAGCTCGATCTCAAGGTCAAGGCTGGAGGTCAAGTTTTCTGAAAATTTTGTGAATGTGACAACTTATGAAAGAGGTAATATAAGAGTTTGAAACTGATACTATAGATGCATCTGCTAAAAATCTCAGATGAGTTTGAATCCTGGTGACTTTGACCTCAGCGGTCAGAGGTGAAGTTTTCTAAAAAATCTTGTCAATGTAATAACTTGAGAAGAACTTGAGAACAATGACAACATAGGATTTTAAAAATAATATATAGGTGTAGCTACTAGGAGGCTGAAGTGTAGCACTGGCAGTCGTCAATATTTTTAAATCAGATATTGGATCTGTATATGACAGGAAGTTTTTTTTTTTTTTAACATTGTGAAACATTCTGGAGAACAAACTGAGATATACTAACTTATTACAAGTTTGCATTAAAATAGTGAGAATTTTAAAGTAAAACAAACAGATTTGTTTTCTATACTGTGTGTAAAGCTCTATTTTGGACTGGTGCACAGTGGGTATGATGTTCATGGTCAGTGTTAGGTTTGTGTAGCAGAGATTAATTTCAGTTTAAGATGTTGATGCTTACAGTAGATTCCTTCACTAAATTCCTCCTTTATGCCATCTTGTTACAAACGAGTACACTGCTATAAGTAAATAAATGAACAGTCTTGGATATTGATGTGGTCAGTTAGCATATCAACACAAAAATAGCAGATAATGTTATTAATCAGTTTCAGTGGTGTTAATGAAATGAACAACTAGTCCACTGGGAATGGTTTTGCAGTTGGAGGCTGCTGACATTTTCCCCCTCCCTCTTCTCTTTTCTGGCTGTTTTAAACCAGTGAAACTGTTTTAAACCAGTTTCACATTTGGCTAGGGTCAGTTTCACTGTTAGTTGCATGAGATAATACCTGGAATCTACAGATGTTGCACAGGTAGTCCAACTCCTCCAGGATGGTACATCAATATGATCCATTGTCAGAAGAGCATGGAAGAGGTTCTAGGAGACAGACAACACTCTAGGAGAACAGGACACAATATTAACGTGCTATACTTTGGAACATGTTACACCCGGCACCTGTTATAACCTATGGCAGGAAGACATTCAAACACCTAATAAATGTGCATTTTTATTTACCATACTATTAAACTGCTGTTAACTGTGTTTACTGAATATTTTAACTGGGATTATTTTATTTATTTATTTTTCAGCTATTCTGAGAATGAGCTCATCACTGAATCACAATTATAACGCTTCAACCTCATTCAAATTTGATTGCAATCAACATAAAATATCTCTCTAGAAAATTTGTTTTTCTAATGTTTTCTCATACACATAATGTGGGCCACAGTGAGAGAGTGCAGACAAAATCAAGAGCCCTTGCAAGTCTCATAAGTAGCAAATGTCATTTTAGCTAAAATAGTAGTGATTATATCCATTTTCTTTTGATTGTTTTATCATACACAAAACAAGAGATGCACAGGTTGGCAAGTGAGGACTGGTCTAAATGTTACATTTATATGTGTGTCAAATGTAACTCAGACTGTGCGACTGAAGATCTCTGTCTTTTCTTGCACGTCTCCAACAGCAGAGGACCCCTGTCTCGCCTGCAATTTCTAAGTCTGACAGCTGAGAGCCAGATAGCAGAACAGGAGAGGAAAGAAGAAGGGAGAGAGGCAGAGGAGACAGGGCCTGAATTTGTGGAAGGTGAAAAGAAATGGGAAAAATGGGCAAATAAGTAGACATACATAGGGGATAGTTATCACCAGATCAACCCTTCCCCCTATTCTATCCTTTCCTCTGTGGGGACCAGGTGTTCTTCTGAGGGGGCATGACTGCAAAGAAAAAAAATATAAAAGCCTGCCCTCATGTTCACTTGGCATCTGCACCTGCAACTGCAGGGTTGGGAGGTGGGGAGGGGGAGAGACAAGGCGTCAGATAAGGTTGGTCTCTAGAGGTTACTAGCTTTGTTGTTTCACCACCCTACAGCAGACCTCTATGCCCTCAGCAACACCCTCTCCCTCCGCTTGACACATCTCCTTGAAATGAATGCCAGGCTTTGAGTCAGCAATTCAAGTTTCTCTTTCCTATAGACCAAGCTCTTTCTTGCTTTTTTCCCTAGCTGGTCAGGTATATTCTGTTTTTATTTTACTGTTACTGTTTTAAGCTGTTTTGTGACAGCTGGGGACAGGGTAGGCATCATCCTTTTTTTCTTAGCATTTTTGGCACTTATGCATTTCCTGTTAGTTTTCTCTTATACAGCGATGCATTTGTTACTCATATGTCTTACATTATTTACACTATTTATTTCAAATTCAATTTCAACAACTATTAATATATTTTACTTCCCCTTATATTTCTACATGAATGCCATTTCTTGTTCCACTAATGTACAGTATGAACATCAAGCCACCTTCTTTTCATCTTGTATTTATTTATTTATTTATTTATTGGGGGGGGGGGGGGGGGCTTTTTAAATGCTCTCCGTGATGTGTTGTTGTTGTTTTTTTTTCTTCCTATGGTTAGCCTGTTTGTTTCTGTCAGGCACGTTGCAGTAGCCTAGCACTGGAGGCTGAGCTCTGTCCTCACTGGGTTGTTCCCTCCCTTGAGGTCAGGGTGTGTGAGTCAGAGGCCTGATTCCGTCACCCCAGGTTACCAACTCACTACTTCCTGTCCAGAATTTAGAATGAGAAGGTGGCTGAGGGCAAAACGTTCCAGGCCCTGTGACCATGTGTCTGTTGTGTTACAGAAAAGCAGAGCAATTGTTATCTCGGCCATAACTCTTTTTGTTTGTTTTACTTTTTTTCTGTCCTGAAAGGACACAACCCAGAGAACTGATTGTGATTGTGCTAGATGCAGTTTGTGAACATACTAATAATTGTCGTGCTTGTTTTTTTTAAGTAAGATAAAATGGATTTCTTGGGTATATATACTCATTCATCAGTCTTCTAACAAATATTAATCAGTGTAGCTTTAAAAATAAACATATAAAAATGCCTGCTTCATTACAGTATGTTGACCAAGAGTCAATGTTAAAACCTAAAACATAATGATTATTTAAACAAGTTTGCGAAAATGGTTTGAAGCAAATATATCAACACAGAAATAAATAGATATAGACCTTTGTAATACCAAAAGAACTATGTCATTGTTTATGACAGCTGGCAAACGATCTGGACTGGAGTTGCCTTTTTTTTTTTTTTTGCTTTCAGTGCTTTCCCCGACAACCACCATCATCTGTCCGTGCTTGTATCACTGATGCTGTTGTCTGTTTTCATCTTTGTTTCTTGTATTTGGATCCTGGCTTCTCCTATCCAAATACATTGTGTAGGGTGTGAAAAACAGGAAGCTATGATTGCTTGAGATACAACATGTAGTCATTTGTCTCTGCCAACTGTAGCAAATAATTTACAACTGCATAATCTGTGCCTAATCTGACATGGTGACCATATCAAAAAGCAATACCTTGTAACTGTACTGCAGCTTTAGGCAAACCATGTGCAACTCCTACTGCAACCTAGAAGAAAGTAAAGTAATGAAAAAAGCAAATAATTACATTTCTATCACAGTCTTTCTACAGTCTTGTAAAAGAGGGTCTCGACTCCGTGTCTAATACAACCTGAGAAAAACTAACAACAGCATGATTGAAAATAGAGTGCCTGTTTTTCACACTCCTCATTTTCTGATGAGCTGAGTCTGACTGATTAATTAATCATTGTTTGTCTAACCAGAAATCTAATTAAAAATTCTTTGTTCTGACTTTGAAAACATTTACAGTAAGTTCCATAAGTAATTTAATTAAAGATTAATCTTTGAATTTATTACGATTTATTATGCAACCAGTAAGTTTGATGGATAAATTTTTGATTCTAAATGGGGTTTTTTTCTGCTCAAATTAGAAATGAAATCATTTCTTTATAGTGAGCTGAAATCTTATTGACATGATCTAGAAACATATTTGACCTAGATGGCAAGCACAATGCCAACCCTGCCTGACATGAGGTGAAATGAATCAAATGAACAGCTGTTGAATGGAGTTTGTTGTGTGAAAAGCTAGAATGCATTCTGCTAAATGTTCACAAAATGCATTCCGGTCAACAGGGCAGCGAGGCTACGTCTCCGGTCAGTAGGTTGTTGCAGACCTCTCTTGCCAACAGATAAGGAAAGAGATAGGAGTAGAAATAGGCATTGAAGCGCACACTGTAATAGCTGTCTGCTCTGGCCTGATGAGGTGGCTGGGGAATAGAGCCCAAGGATATGGGAGTGTTTTTGTGAGAGTGTGTGTGGGCTCATGTAGACTGATGAGGTAGCCAGGGATAAGAAGGCAAAGGAGGAAGTCTGCATGGGTGTGCCATACATGTGTGAACGGCAGGGTGTGTATACAGTGGGGCAAAAAAGTATTTAGTCAGCCACCGATTGTGCAAGTTCCCCCACTTAAAATGATGACAGAGGTCAGTAATTTGCACCAGAGGTACACTTCAACTGTGAGAGACAGAATGTGAAAAAAAAATCCATGAATTCACATGGTAGGATTTGTAAAGAATTTATTCGTAAATTAGGGTGGAAAATAAGTATTTGGTCACCTCAAACAAGGAAAATCTCTGGCTCTCACAGACCTGTAACGTCTTCTGTAAGAAGCTTTTCTGTCCCCCACTCGTTACCTGTATGAATGGCACCTGTTTTGAACTCATCATCTGTATAAAAGACACCTGTCCACAGCCTCAAACAGTCAGACTCCAAACTCCGCCATGGCCAAGACCAAAGAGCTTTCGAAGGACACCAGGAAAAGTATTGTAGACCTGCACCAGACTGGGAAGAGTGAATCTACAATAGGCAAGCAGCTTGGTGTGAAAAAATCAACTGTGGGAGCAATCATCAGAAAATGGAAGACATACAAGACCACTGATAATCTCCCTCGATCTGGGGCTCCACGCAAGATCTCATCCCGTGGGGTCAAAATGATCATGAGAACGGTGAGCAAAGATCCCAGAACCACACGGGGGGACCTGGTGAATGACCTGCAGAGAGCTGGGACCAAAGTAACAAAGGTCACCATCAGTAACACACTACAACGGCAGGGAATAAAATCCCGCAGTGCCAGACGTGTTCCGCTGCTGAAGCCAGTGCATGTCCAGGCCCGTCTGAAGTTTGCCAGAGAGCACATGGATGATACAGCAGAGGATTGGGAGAATGTCATGTGGTCAGATGAAACCAAAGTAGAACTTTTTGGTATAAACTCAACTCGTCGTGTTTGGAGGAAGAAGAATACTGAGTTGCATCCCAAGAACACCATACCTACTGTGAAGCATGGGGGTGGAAACATCATGCTATGGGGCTGTTTTTCTGCCAAGGGGACAGGACGACTGATCCGTGTTAAGGACAGAATGAATGGGGCCATGTATCGTGAGATTTTGAGCCAAAACCTCCTTCCATCAGTGAGAACTTTGAAGATGAAACGAGGCTGGGTCTTCCAACATGACAATGATCCAAAACACACCGCCCGGGCAACAAAGGAGTGGCTCCGTAAGAAGCATTTGAAAGTCCTGGAGTGGCCTAGCCAGTCTCCAGACCTCAACCCCATAGAAAATCTGTGGCGGGAGTTGAAAGTCCGTGTTGCTCGGCGACAGCCCCAAAACATCACTGCTCTCGAGAAGATCTGCATGGAGGAATGGGCCAAAATACCAGCTACTGTGTGTGCAAACCTGGTAAAGACCTATAGTAAACGTTTGACCTCTGTTATTGCCAACAAAGGTTATGTTACAAAGTATTGAGTTGTATTTTTGTTATTGACCAAATACTTATTTTCCACCCTGATTTACGAATAAATTCTTTACAAATCCTACCATGTGGATTCATGGATTATTTTTTCACATTCTGTCTCTCACAGTTGAAGTGTACCTCTGGTGCAAATTACTGACCTCTGTCATCATTTTAAGTGGGGGAACTTGCACAATCGGTGGCTGACTAAATACTTTTTGGCCCACTGTATGTCTGATGAGATGGCCATGGTGAAAGGTGGTTGGACCAGGCTGTGTAAATGATGGCTGATGAGGTCTCTTGAAAGTCTATTTAGTGAGAGTAATGAAGTAGGTCTGCCAGGGGAGAAATATGTGGGATAGGCTGTGTAGCTAAGACAGACAGCTTGGTCACCTCACTCAACCTTTTATGGGGAGATGAAATGGATAAGACATATCAGTTGTCATGACTTGTATTCTCTCTGTTTGCCATCAAGAAGAAGAGGAATCACATCACTGCAATTTACAGCCGCTGATAGAATGTCAGTATCCACCTTCAGATTATGCAGCCTGCTTGGTGAAGTCCAGATGTTTGTCTATATTGTCATTTTATTTTCATTTAAAATAAACACTTAAATAAGTAATACTTAAGCAGACAGAGTTGTTTATTTACTGAACTAAAGCCATTATAAATCAGGAAACACTTCTATTTTTTAAAAACTATTCATTTTAAAATACAACAGTGTTTTTTTCTTTTCTTTTTTTAAACAGTTAACCATCAGACAGTCCAATAACACTTAATGCAATGATTGGTGAAGTCATCAGAGCTGTGAAAACAGCTTCTTTCTGTCCTTGACAGAGCCATTTGTAACAGCTATAAACAGTAGCCTGAACCTAGTCAAGAAACACAAAAGACTCAAGCCTTTGGGTTATTTACAAATTAAATTGGATTACTTTCTTAAGTGATTCAAAATGATACTTCAAATTCTTTACCAATGACACGCATATCTGTTTAGAATGTAGCATTAAAAATGGTTCTGTTACATATGATCCCATATCTATCAAATTTTGATTTTGGACTTATAAAGGTAATGCCCCCAATTTTTTGGTTACAACAGGGTAATGGTGGGGCAATGATAATTGCATGATTGCATGATGATAATTTTCAGATCAAATTTTCATAATGAGGTAATTACAGGGAAAAATATTCATGCCGTACTTGAAATTGTTTCAAGGTCAGAAGATGTCAGTAGTAACCATATTAAACAATAGATTTTAATGCTCACAAATTTTAAGTTTTGCCATTTCAGTTCTTTCAAAATTAATGGGATAATGTTAACCCAAATTTCTCATGAGAATATTTTGGGGACAATGTTAACAGGAGAGAAACCGTGATTAAAAACAAAAAAAAAAAAACAAAACTTGTTGATACCAACGTATTACCCTATTTTACCATATTAAGACTAATCCAAGCTGTGACCTCTTTTTTTTCTCATTCCTTTTCCTCTAATTTTCCAGTCTCATAAATAAACATACCCTGGATTGTTTCTGGGTGAGATCAGTACCCCAAAGGCAATTCATTCATGAAGGCAACCACCAGATTAGTCACATACTCTGGTCACATGTATCCCTGCTCTTTGATGAGGGCTATCTTGTGATAGACACAAACAGATCATCTCTGTTTTTAGGACGTCAAGTGAGGGACTGCTGTTTCCCTCATGATTTCAGACTCCAGTGCTCCTCTTCTTCTCTTCTTCTTTTTCTTCATGTGTCTGTGAACTTGTGCCAGGCCATGTGAAGATCACACTGGAGTGAAAGGGTGGGATAGGGATTTTTTTTTTTTTTTTATGAAAAGCTATTGAGGTCAGGGAATGGGGAAAGTAGAGCAAAACCATGGTGATTACTTCTTGAAAATCCAAGACATCTTTTGGGATAGAGCTATGCATTTTTTAAAACGAAAAACCATGTGCTTAAAACAACACCAAAGCAGTTGAAGTGGGCTGTGAAGATTTGAAGTTATAAATTGTTTCGTTGCCTTAGCGGAACAAATGGTTCACAGGTTCACCAAAAAAAAAAAAAATTCTTCATAAAAATATAAAAGCGCTACTGTTAATGTTTATAATGTGGTTTTAACCATATCACTGACACTAGACTACGGTTTATTAAGTATGAGAGTGACTTTGCCAGTTTTATAAGCTGAAATATCTCAACAACTACACTGTTGTGTGATTTGGTAGAGGCACTCTTCCTTTGAATCCTTCCAACTTTCATTATGCCTGGATTTGATTCAGACAATACTATCCCCCAGAGGAGAAATCCTAATGACACCTGTGTAATCTTTTAAATGTCTCTGACTGTTGGGTAGATTGTCACAAAATCTGCTGCAAACATGCACAGTGAATTTGGCAGCTCTCTAATTTTTCATCAGCACCATCTTCAAATCAACTTGTAAAAAACCTGTGGCATTCCCATCAGCTCAGCCAGACTTTTTTTGGGGTAATTAGCAAATGTTAGCACACCCATAACTAAACTGATATGGTGAACTGAGTAAACATTAACTGATTTATGAATGCAACAAAACACACTTTAAATAACTTCAATGACACTGTTTATTTATCACCACTTGGTCTGTGTATGTATATGTGTGTGCAATTCTTTGCGCCTCACCATCTTTGATGTTCATATGTACTGTATTTGTGTATGCCTTCCCTGTATGATTGCAAAACCCTTCAATATCTTGCAGTGATAGCCCTCTGTCCTGTACATGATCAAATGTTCTGTTAGTAAAAATACACAACAGGCCAAAACAACTCAACTGGTTCTTTGCTACACACAGCAAGGCCCAGCACCTGTAAGTGGTGAAAAGTAACAATCAAATAAGATCAACTTAATTCTTGGTTCATGTGAAGGGGTTTTCTGAAGCACTCTCCCTTCACTTTAATCATCTTGATTTTGTAGCACTTGGTTTTATTAGATTGAATGACGATATGAGGTGTAGAAACTAACCAATGGTTACACAGTTTTCAGAAAAAAGTATATTGTATGCGTATATATATATATAGTTATATATATAGATTTATATTCATTTATAAGCTTTTAAAATAGCACAGTAAACACTTTGCACACATGATAAAAACCACTGAATGTGTCTGATTGTTTATGTATAGGCCAATGGCATCAAGGGAACCACACCCTCATCAAAGGAAATTTTACTTTCTCTGCAGTCAGTCAGCTCAGGAAGGAACATCAGAACTGTTACTACTTCAGAAATGAGAACATTCATTTGTGTGTGTATGTGTGTGCGTGTGTGCGTGTGTGTACGTGTGTGTGGTTTTTTTTTATATAGATAAACTGAACATGAGGCTAATGAGCTTCTTTTTCTACGCAGTACTTTTGTTCAGAGCTCCTTCCTGAAGTGGCTTATCTGGAAAGATGATTGAACTCAGCGCTAGACCACATGTTCCTTCTGTAATTGCAAGTTGGAATATTTTAGAGTTTGCACACTTTAACCACACAGAAAGAACAACAGAAACAAAAAAGAGAAGTTATATAAAGACAGTCAAGTTAAAAACCAGAGATACAGAATTGATAATACTTCACATTTTCTCTGCTTGCCCCTCTTTACCATGATTTTTTTTCATACCTGTACAACATCTGCTCTCTCTCTCTCTCTCTCCTCTAATTGTCTCTCACTTTCACTCTGGCAGTTTGTCTCCTTCCCGCAACACAGTCTCTGTACAGCTGGCTTAGTGGTGACCATAGAAATAGCTAAAGGGTTCCGTGTGACGTTGGTTGAAGTTTGTACAGAAACATTTGTTTTTTTTTTCTTTTGTTTTTTTTCTTTATGTAAACAGGCACACACAAATTTCTAGAGGCTAACTCTTCAGTCAACAAAAACACCTTCTTGACTTAACCGTTCCCTCATCATCACACATGATTTGTATTCCTCTGTTTGTTTCAGTTCCTTTCCTCTGTCTGCTGATGACATTGTAATTTTCACATGGTCAAGAGTTTCGGCCCCGGTCTCAGTCCTGCTGAGAGAAATAAGGCCTTGGATTGCTCTTTTGATATCTAGAGGTTTACAGCTACTCAGTTTTTATTTCTCCTTTCCTCCCTCAGCAGACACAGCCAAGGCTTCGTTACAGTTCGCCACCCAAGATAATGAAGTTTAACCAAGGTTGCTGTTGTCCAGGTTGCCGTTTGTTTAGTTTTATTTCGCTGTCTCCAGCATCAGTGTTGGTGGTCTAGTAAAGGAATTCACGCTGTCTCCGACAGATCCACATGGAATGAGCTAGCAAATCCTTTTGCGGGCTGAAAAGACAGAGAACACACTCGTTAAGACAAATGACACCCTTTCCCTCGAGGCTTTTTAGTGACACAGGCGGCTCGAAATACTATCTCTTGAAGGATACGTGCCACAAAGGACTCTCTGTGAAGTTATTTATACACCCTAGAGGCTGGTTCTCACAGCATAATTGTAAAACTAATTTGGGAATTGGGTAAAAACATGTCTATCAGTGAAGATAAATGCTCCAAAATTTGGTGGCTACATGATGCATGCGTAGAAAATACACAGAGCACTAATTGATTCATTAATTATCTATAAATGGATCATTAAACATTTATAAATACTTTATCAAGACAACCCTGGTGATCAGAGTATTGCCATAGCAGCATAAGATGCTATTTTTAAAAGTAGAATATATTGCCTATTGTTTAATAAAGTCTCAGCTTCTGGGACTATTCTGATAGCCTATTTTCTTACAGAATGATGAACAGCAAAACCTTTGCTGTGGCACAGCGGGTCCATTTATTTCAACTGATAAGAAAAAATGGAGGTAACATCAAAAAAGTAAATTGAAATAAAATAAAGTTGTGAGTTTTGGACTGAGCAAATATGGAGCACATTTATCCTAACCCTGCAAGGCAGACGAGATGAGCAGACACACAGGCAGCTATATTTGGAGCAAAACAAGCTCTAGCACCTAAAGGCTAAATACCAATTATTTTTCACACAGACCTGATGTGCAAGAAGAAGATTGCTTGCCTCTGTTAAGTCACAAACAAGAAAAAAGCAGGTTATGGTGCTCATCGTTTACCTGAGAGACAGCCCACAGTCAGCATGCAGTATCATGGAGGGTGGTGGTTAACATGATGGTGACTTGACTGGAAATGACTTCTCTACTGAATGTGTATATCAAATCCATTCTCTACTCTTAGAGCTAATAGAATATTCATGTAATGTGGGAGCCTGGAAAGCAATTGAAGGTGCTAAGAAGTGTCCAGCCATCCTTTTTTTCCCCCTTGCTTTCCTTAGAAATGCAAACTGGAAACTGAAGTCTCAATTTTAGTGGTTCAGTGATTATCAATATGTTTCTTTTGCCAAATTAAACTTACTTTATACTGCAATAGTTTCCTGCCTTCTTGCAGAAAACTTGTGTACGTGACATTGCCAACTGAAATATTTTGACCTCATTGTTGACAGCCCATCTCACCCACTCTTATTTATGTCATGTATTGATCCACAAGCAAGCAAGTATAGATACTCAACAGTTCCTTTGTAGAACAAAATGGACTTCAGTCCTTGTGAAGAAGAAGCAGCAGCGTGGGTTGTGTTTCACCTTTTGAGCTATTCAGTAAGGAAGTCATCATGCTCGAGCAAAACCAATGTTGAGCAAATGGAAAAAGATGTCCTCTACATCATGAGATGATCTGTCTTTTGTTTTCTCTTTGCATGCTCCAATCACACAATGTAGATATGTGGAAACATGACGTGTGCTTGTTTTGACAACCTTTACTTATATGAGCATCAGATAAAAAGGATTTTGAGGGGAGAATTTGGAAAAAAGGAAAAAGAAAGGGGCAACAGCAAATTAACACAAGTCCAATTCATTTTTTTATTATTACTTTAGAATAAGTCACATAATTACAAGCAGCATTTAGGGTTAGGGTGAGGTTGATTAAAAATTTAAGTGTCTTTTGGAGAAGGACAGTTAGAAATAGTTTACATTTTACAATTGATAAAATTAATGATAATTTACAAAAAAAAAAACAAAATCAAAAAACTTAACAGAACGATATAACAAAAGATAAAGCCGTAATTTTAAACTCCTTAATAAAAGAAGAAATAAAAGTTGATGAACATCATTAAAAAAGTCCAGATCAGAATCAAGAGGCAGATTCATTGTCCCCTCCTTTAGTATCTGTACTGGACCAGACCAAAGTCATAGGGTCCCAGGGACCTTTCATACTGATACTCACAGAGAAAGGTGGGTTTGTATGGTAGGGTCCCCCTATCATACTCTTTCCTCTCTAGCGTGCTGGAGCTGTACTGCTGTTGCTGCTGATGGAGATGATGGTGAAGGCTGTGGTGTGACTGTGACCTTTGGCCGTCCTTGCCAAAGGTGGAGAATGACCTATCGTTGGACGAGGCAGTGGACGAGGTCATGGTGAGTTGGTCGGAGAGGTTGACAGAGGAGGGTACCTCAGTGTCGGGCAGTGTGGCATCCATGCCGGGGACATGCAGATTGCTACGGTAGTCCGGCCCCTGACGCCCATCTGATGGCACAAAGGATGGCATCCAGCAGCGGTCAGAGTGACCCAGGGCCTTGCACTCTTCTGTACAGTTGGAGAACAGGTCAGTGCCTATAGAGAGTATTCAGAGAGAGGATGCCAAGTGCAAATGAAGAAAGCACAAATGGAAAGCCAGAAATGTTGATGGAGGACAATAAGTAAGAAAAAAGGAATGGGGTCATGATAAAAGAAGCAGTATAAATATTTGGAGTGGAAAGGGGAGATGGAGGGAGAGATGAGTGAAAGAAGAAGAGAGAACACAAGTTAGCAATCATTTGCCAATGTCGCAAGCAGAAAAAGTGCTGCAAAAGCTATTCATCAAAGAGACAAGGCCAACATTGATGAAGCGAATTGTTTGTTTTCTTCCTCACCCCATTCATTCCGAATGAAATGTGCAATCAAAGTGATGTGGTGTTGAGAAAACATTTCAACCCCCCCACCCCCCGACATCAACATCCTCAGTCTCACAATTGATTTTGAAACACCAGGAGACAAAATGCGAATCTATATTCCTTCGTCTGTACACAAAAAATGATAATTATGTTAAGAAATGTGCCACAAAACCAACAAAATAGTCACTGGCTACATAACCACACTCTAATGTCAATCATCCCTATACCAACCGACAAAGTGTGTAATTGGCACACAGCTTCTGCCAAAAACAAAAGACCACATAAAAAAGATCAAATCAACATCTGAAATGATATAATAGAATGTCAAACACACTCACGCATAAACCCCAAGCATGAAGGAAGTACCAGTTGTGTTAATTAAACTGTCTCTGTGTCAGAGTGTGTGTGTGCTCATGTGCATAGTGGATTGTAGTTTTCCTGGCTCTCCAGTGAAATCTGGATGGTTTAGGAAAGCCTTCAAATGACGCGATAGAAGCAGGAGATGATCGGTTTTGGGTGAGAAGAGGAAAGAGATCTGTTTCATAAGGAAAGGGAAAAAAAGAGCAAGGGAAAGAAAGTGGGCGATAATTCCCTGTGGCTGAGTGGGTTTCAGATCTATTCTACTGATCCATTCAACTGATAGTGTCTCTATTGCTCCATTACTAACACTACACATGTACACACACAAACAAAATAATGTTAGAGAAAAAGCAGAGAAGCTAGACTCTTTTCATATTTTTTGAGAGGGTAGGGGTGTGTGGGAGAGTCTGTATAGTCAGTAGTGATCAGTGCAGTCATGTCAACGAATAAATGTGTTAATATTATCTGCCATCTACAGAGCATGTTTTTTTTCTGCCATTTCCACAACCTGTCATGGATTACAGATCATTTGAACCTATACATTCTTTTCTAAAAGACGAGAACTGAGTACAGAAGAAAGTATCCATAAGGTTCATATTGTTAGTTAAGTTTTGTTTGTTCTGTCTGGTAGATTGCAACTGCTTTGCTGTTTGTTATATTTCAGTATCATGACAATTTACAAATAAATAAACAAAATGAAGTTGCCCTGTTTCCATGTGTTCAATATAATGATCTGAGCAATCATCAGCAACAAAAGGTACAACCCGCACTTTCTGAACTTATTTTGGTGACCTCGCAGGCTATATGCATACTTGCAGATGTTAGTCAAGGCAAAAAAGCACTTGTACCTCCTTCTCATGTTTATCAAATTAAAATAAATTAATTGTAGTTCTAGTTAATGTTCTTCTGAACAATGCTAGACTAAATCTTAAGTGCACAAATAATGCAATAAAGCTGAATCCCTTGTTGTGGAGACAGAATACAGTATCTTTCATCATCTGGAAAGTATTATGTAGGCTTAATGCATTAATAATAAAGCTGAGATTTAGGTAGGATTTTTTTGTCTATCATTTTTATGTTAAGTGGGATAACTGGTTTCACTGTTTATGGATGCATTTATTTATTTATGTATTTATTTATTGAACTGCAACTAAGGTAATCCTTGAAAATACTGAAGACGGGGAAAAAGGCTAAAAAATGATGAGATGAGAACAGCCAGTAAACGGTTACGTATTTCGAAATAACCTTAAAATTAATTAAATCTAATTCGATGCAAATTATTAAACATACAACAAAAACATTATTGTAGTTTTGACTCTGTTGTGTTATACATCGCCAGTTATTTTAATAGTAAATATTGACCACTGCACATGTAAATAACACAGCAATATCAGTCTTTATATTGTCAGAACTACCACTACAACAGATCCCATTTCCTTCTATTTGTGCGCGTCGTGTGGATCTAATCTTGCTAATTCATGCCTCATGGGGAGCGAGAGAGGCACAAGACTGTGCAGTGACCAGAGAGCTAGAGACAACAAGGGCCAAACAGACTGGGGGGACTCACAGATTTCAGAAAAAGAGACAGCAGGCGGGTGAAACGGCAAGACTGCAGGAACCATAAGGAACGAGAGGGGAAACCTGGGCAATCACAGATGGAAAGAGCAATGGCCAGAAAAGACAAGGGAGACCCAAACCTTACAGATGGAGATGGGAAAAGGGCTAGAGAGAGGTGGGCTGAGTTGGAGGCTGGCTTTGATTTACCAGAAACAGCATTACAAATGTCCAATTAAACATTAGCTTTTATGTGCTTCAACCCTATTTCACAAATATTTTTTAAACATTCATTCAGATGCCACTTTTCTAATTCTAATTATTCAAGGCTGTGTGGAGCAGCTGCCTTATCTGAGTTTAAATAGTTTAAAATAGATATGTGTTAGAGCTGACAAGTTCTTTGTTTAGTATTTTACCTTACATATTTTGTTTGGTTACGAAAGATTTAAAGTCATGAGATATGTTTTTAGTTTGTATACACTGTCTGGTTTGATTGCCCCATGAGTAAGCACAAGTCACAGGTTTTTGCTGCCAAAGGGTGCATTTGTTTTTTATCATAGAAGGGATGTGGCTCAGTGGCAGCACAAACCAATCCGATGGAGAAGAAAATGAAAAATCTCTCAATTCCATCAGGACTAGTCCAGGAAAAGCTGCTCCAGGAGATATTTGTAATGCTGATTCCATTTTTGAGTGGCGTTTACTTCAATTTACCCTCCAATTCACCCCAAGAACTAATGTATATTTATGGTGTCTTTAAAGGCTGGGTGCATATAAATTATGGTATTTCTGTTAATTCCCACTTTTATATTTGCCCTTTAACCTTTTGGTGGACTATTCAGAAATGTCTCTTCTCACACGTGAAGGGCGTTGACCTCAGGCCACTTCCTGTCATTTCTGAGGTATTGTGTGGATAAAGAAATTGGGTGTCATAATGCATACATATATACATTCTTAAATGTATAAACAAACGAGCAGGAAGACTGAAGCACAGGTGCGTAAACCAGACATATATTTGGCAGAAACCACATGGTACCCACACCTGCATACCAATAAAAAGTTAATACTGAAGGATTATAAGAGAAAAGGTTTGTTTGTTCCGTATTTCTCATTTCTCAGTTCGCACTGTACTCTGGAGAGGATGTAAAAATATAGTCTGCTCTGCACTGTTTACCATATATCAGGCTGAAAGTCGTGTTACAGCTTCCGAAATGCTCAGTGATTTTTTGCCTGCCAACTCACTCTTGAAAAACTGACAACGTGAACATATATGTTTGCAAACACACATACATGCTTGAAATACTCCATTAATACAGAGATATGTAAATTTACACGAGCAAACAGACAGGGCATGCATACATGACACCAAGTAGCTGTTGATCCCCGTGAAGCACCTTTTCCTCCTCAGGCAGGAAGAAAAACAACAACCAAAACAGTGACTGGCAATGACAGGCCCTGCCAGCAGCCCTATCTCTCATTGTGACCTCATCAGGCAGGAAGAACACACATACGCACTCTCACATGCACATGCAGGAGACAATGTAAACGATGCTACACAATAAAAACCTGATCTACTTGCTAATAAGCAATCAGCACTTCTGTTCTTTTTTCTTTTCCTTTTCCCCCCCATTACAACTCTGCATGTTTCTGAAATCCCTTGTTGGTGTGATTTGACTAATTGCGCTGTCTGACATACATCCAGCAACAGCGAGCAGGGAAATGAAGGAAAACAATTTCTCAGGAAAACACGAGCCTCTAGTTTGAATTCATTTTGTGGGTTTACACTTAGATTTGCAGTCTCTCATTCTCTATTAGTCCCTATGAGTTTCTTTCCTTTCGTCCTCTGTCTCTCATTATTTTCTGTCACATGTAATTCTCCTTCTTTCCTCTCCTTGCCTGTTGCTTTTTCTCTCCTTATTTTGTTTTCTCCACCCTTAAAAAAAGAGCACTCCTGTTCCCCCAGGTGGAGGGTGTCTTCTATCCATACCTCTGTTTTTCATCTTGTCCTCCACTGCTCCAGAGAGAATACAGACACAAAACATCAATATTTGGACAGCAGCAGCGTACGGCAGGGGAGTAGCAGAGCTTCCTTACATGAGTTGGCCAGAGAGGCTGTGATGAGTAAACCAGAGACCTCCCAGGGCCAAAACAGAACAAGATGGCTCTCACAATTCTAGACGTAATGACAGACAGAAAAGAATGTTCCTAGCTACCATTTTCAATGTTTGTTAGGCAGCAACTACGCTGGGATGGAGAGCCAAGATGGCCCCTCCTGTAACAGTCACTGCTTGATTAAGTGCAAAGGGACAGTTTGTATGATTTGGACCTTTGTTGAATGCCAAGAATTACAGTGTACAGTTCTTTGACAAAAGAACTTCTGACAGCATCGTTCTACAAAATTTTGATTTATTACTACTTAGCTTTTCTTTTCTTATTTCTGGCCTTCAGATGTTATTATAAAATTGCACTCAGAGACTGTTGTTTCTAATATTTTACCTAATCTATGTATCGTGACGTCCTACTCTTTTTTTAATAGGTTTATTCAGGCAAGCTAGACCAGATGTTCAGTGACATTCATTTTCTGGAGAGAAAATGGCCAAAGCATGTTTATGACTCCCCCAGAGTTTGCAAATAGTCTTACGGCCTTACCTTTTACTTCGAAATTTTCAAGGCCTCATGTGAGGAAAAAAGAATACAATACTCTTTCACTTTTGATCTCCATGTACAGGCACTACAGCCATACTTGTGTCCTCTTTTTTCAATCACTTCAGGGTTAAAAACACATTCAGTTTATTCAAAAGCTATACCCTATTTATACTGAAGAGGGTATTCATCAAGGTGCTAAAGTTGTTTGAGTGTATTAGTAATCACTGCAGGACATGTTCCTATTGTGGTTTCTTTTTCACACAGAGAATCCTCTTCCATCTACCTTAGCCATGTTACAAAGAGGTCATTCAAAATGGAAACTGTTTAAGTGCTTCCACAGAGATAAGAAAGACATCTTGCAGGAATCTGAGCAATCTCGTCAATTAGTTAATCAAACTGATTGCCAGAATTCTCTTTTATCTTTCTCTGCTCTAATTTGTATTGACTATTTTTGAATTCAACAAATGAGTCGTGTTAGTAGAAGAGATGCCATGTCTGCCTATTTCAGGTAGAATGCAAAGTAATTTTTTAATGAGAAAATGTTTATTTTTTTCATTCTGTTTCCTGCAGAAGATTTTGCATCGAGCTCTTTTCAAATTCTTCCAATTCAAAGGCAATAAGTGTGGATCTACACAATGAGTTCACCAAACTTCCATCATGCCATCTTCGTTCAGAGGTTGCACATTTACGAAAGTATTCTGCTGTCATTGTTTCTTGTTAAAATAGCCGTTCCTTAAGAGCAGTGATTTTAAGCAAAAAATTGCTAAACATTTGCTGATTCCAGTGTTGTTGCTTGTTTTATACGATAGTAAACTACATATCCTTTGGACTGGTGGTCAAGACAAACAAGCAATTATGTAACAATATTTTTAGGCATTAAACCATTTAGAGCTTTGAAATGATTTCAGTCAGAAATTAAACTAAATAAATGATGAAAAACATGATGCACAGCCAACTGATGACACAATAATTGTTAGTTGCAGCCTTTGTCTGGTGTTACTATTTTAACTACGGACTTGAAAAGGTTTTCATGAGTGAAAGCTTTTCGGTTATGACTGTTTGCCTTTTGTTTGTCATTTTCACCTAAGCAAAGGAAATGTCTTCCGAATGCATTTGTGTATTTTCTTCCCCTCAACTCCTTTTCGTTCGAGTTTCCTTTATGCAAGCTTTTAAACGAAAACTTGAGATGTTCTCTTAATCATCTCACAGATTGCATTTGTTTGTTTATGACATTCTTTTGGCATAAATCTATATTTCTATGCAAACCATTTGCCCTTTAGTGTCTGGGACAATGAGAGAAGGTGGTATCAAAACACTGTGTGCTAAATTCCTCTGACAGCTTACTGACATGGGAAACTGCAACACTGTGGCCGCCACTAATTCATAATCAGCCATCTAATACACCGTTGCCACAGTGATTTAATTGTCTCATTTGTCACGGCTGTTGTTCTCACCATAACAAACGTCATGATAATGATCATTTCCAGTCTCCCACCCGTCACGCAGTCTTCCACAGCTGATCGAATGTTTCTGTGAAGCCATTTTTTTTTCCTGATGAATATTTTATCCTCTCTTAAGTGTCACCTTTTTTTCTTACGTTCACTCACTCCTGTTGTCACCTCCAATTTAGATGATGGGAGAGCAGTGTATAATTTGGGAAAAAGAAGTCTTGGGCTATAAAAGGTGTGGCAGTCAGTCAATAGTGCTTCAGCTGTTGATGAACCAGTGCCTCACTGCAGACACGCTGCTTTGAGAAAAAGCCATTTGCCCACTTTTTAAAGGTATCTGGTGGCTCACAGGCAGTGTCCTTTTGATTTAAAACCACGTCAGGAGACTTATTTTCTAAAGTGTCAGCCGAGCGGCCGAGCGGAAAGCTAAGGCAGGTGTAGTTGATGATATGCCAACTGGAAATGGTTTTCCCTTGATTTGAAATATTCTGAGGTGCACAAAAAAGGAGAGTGTGCTGTGCGGTCCCATGAGGAAACTTTGCCTCTAACCCTCCTTTGATAATTGCTATGCAAAGGATCTAGAAATGAATTACTGATCAGCCGAGTGTTGCGGAGAGCCAACGTGTGGGGGAGACAGAATGAAGGATGAGACCCTGCCACAAACCCAAGAAAAGAATATGTGTGTGTCAGGCAAACGCATGCACACACAGAACACAAGCATATGAAGTGTTATCTAGGCATAGTCATGTCAAACACACAAATATATATGCATATTTGTGTGTGTGCGTGTGTGTGTGTGTGTGTGTGTGTGTGTGTGTGTGTGTGTGTGTGTGTGTGTGTGTGTGTGTGTGATCACAGCCAAACATATGGTTGTGAACACAGGTTCTCAAGAAACACATAAAAGTACATCAGGTCAGTACAAAGTCATCATGGCTCAGGCTTTGGCAGTCTGGCTTTCTACTCGCACTAAACACAAAACTCATACAGGAAACAGCACATAATAACACAACTAAACTTACAGAAGCTCGCAATCCACATAAGACAACCAACAGCATTCCTGTCCCTGTATATTATTAAGTAACACAGAGAAAAACAGAGACACAAATGAGCAGTATGTACACCTATATAGAGAAAATATATATATATGGCAAAGTGCCAACTGCTTTCCTCTTAAACTGAATCTCATTTAAGCTTCACACAGCACCATCTCAAAGGAGAAAGCCGTTTCAATACAGACATCATCACTGAGCCTTGTGTTCTACACAGCACACACACAAGCAGATTCAATACAGGTATCATGTATACACCTACATATTAAATCAGACAATGGTATACCTTTACACCTACACAGACACACACTCCATCTGGTTTTGTTTACAGAAGTCTGAGAAACTCAAATGTCCCTCTTTCCAAAATACCAGTCGTGTGATATTACCTCCCATGGAGTGTTAAGCTGTTCCCTTCTAAATCCAACATGCGGACCAAATGTTGGTTTCCTGGTATGAAATACAGAGTACAGCACCAACTGTGTACACTCCCAGACCAGTGCCAAATGAGGTTTCTAGGAGCCAAATAAAGCTGAAGAAACATGTTACCGATTCAAAAATGTAGGTCTGTAACTATACTAGCAAATCGTCACAAAGGAATTCAAGACAATTTTCCACATAAAATAAGTGATAAAGTACAGTCTCAGACTTGTCCAGGATCATGTTAGGACTTATTCCTTTCTGATATCTTGAGACATATATCACATACTTATACATCCAATGTTCCTTGTTGTCTTTTTTTTTTTTTTTTTTTAATCTGATCTGCTGGTTAACATTGGGCAAAATTCTTGAATAACAGCGAAATGCTACATGCATTCCAACAAGAGGTGTATGTTTAAGCAAACCCATTAATCATTTCACAAGGGTTTTTTCTGATAAAAAAATAAGGGAGTTTTGGATTTCTTCCAATTCTGTAGTTCAGTCTCGCACAGTTTGACCTTCCTAGCCTGTTTCATGAGCGAGGGCAGAGAGTGACACTACCACTGCTGCATACTGGCTCTCTATTTTGGCTTCGTTCATTAACAATGTCAAACACAGGAGAGCCTAATGAGGGACCATTCACTATCCTACAACACCTATCTGATCTTTTCTATTTGTATTCTCAGCATTGATATGATATTTGGCTGGCTCCCGTCTAGACAGGGGTCTTACACGCGTCGTGTGGAACAATCCCTCAGAAGGAAAGGGCAGTTCAATATGAAATGAGATTTTGTATTGCTCCACTTTTTGCCTGACTCCACTTTGATCAATAAACAGGTAAAAACCTAATAGAATTTTAGATAGAACAAGGCTAGCCTTATGATAAGACCCAAAGACATGTCTAAAGAAATCTGCATTGTTTTAAAGTGTAAAAGAGAAATGAGTGAGTAAACAGACCTGAAATATGAGTGTAGGTGGGGAAATGTTACCTAATCCTGATATTTTACCTTTATTTTAGCTGCAAAAGCTACAAAAAAAAAATGCAAAAGGTACTAATATTTTTTGATAAGCAGAATCTATACATCAAAGGTACTACAACACCCCAAGTGTAATGCTGATTGAAATGCTTCTCATTATATCAATTTAGCTTTAATGCCTTTCATTTCACTTCAGTGAGGATATTGATTTGTGCCACCAAAGCACTATAGGCCTCACACTGCCTTAGTGCCATTTACTGTCCTTTCAGCACCACTTCATGCTGAAACAGCAGCAGACTTAAAACGAGTGAAGTCGGAATGCAAGGAAGGAAGGAAGAAAGAGAAGAGATTTCCCCCCAAATTTCCCTCCTTTTCACCCGGCTGTGAAATGTAATCAACACCTCTGGGGCCCAGTTCGTGCCAGCAAGCAACCTCGGAGTCTAGGCCTTCGCACTCTCTCAAATTAAGGAAATTAAAAGTCACCGGTCCGCACCAACAATTCAGCTTTATCCCATTCACAATAACAAACACACACTATTGAAACAGATCAGGGTAGGGTGTGTGAGGGCTAATATGTTGGTGTAATTATGTGGGGTAACTCACCGGCTGAATGACCCCGGTTTGTGGCATCGTGGTCACTGTCACCCTGTTCGCTGTCACCGTGACCACTGTCTTTGGAGCTAACAATATCTGCTTCTTGAAATGCCGAACTAAAAGAGGCAGTGGGGAGGGCAGAGAGTTGAGGTATGAAAATAGTAATAGGGCAGAAGGAGAGAGGTTGAGACAGGGAAGCAGGAGACGAAGAGAGAAGCCAGGATTAAAAGGGAAAGGAGAAGGAATGGGAGAGTCAGAAATCAACACCACATTAATATAGTCACGGTGGCCATCAAGAGTCTAAATTGGATGTTACACATGGCATGTAATGAAATCCAGCATTACAGCTTTAATAGACGCTACTCCGTCAGTTATGGGACTGATGCCAAATTGAAGATGAGTGTTATGGATACACTGGGAACAGTGTAGCCTCTCAAAGCCACAATTAAGGATGCAAAATATATGGGATTCACACTGATGGTTGTAATATTCATTTTTATAGACATATGAATAGGTTGTGGCTCCATGAGGCATATTGAATGTTACAGGTCTTCTGATGGTGGATTGTGTGTGGCTCTTTAGGCTCTGTGATTTGGAGATGTTTCAGTGTCTGTGCATGTGTCGCTAAATGTGTGCTTTTCACTACCTGTTGACACGTCTGGGTCTGTCCACAAGATAGCTGAGTTCTGCTCGTTGGTGTTTTGTCTAGAAAACCCACAGACAACATTGGTCACATGTGATGCCGAATAAACAGAGGAGAGAGACATATGTTTCAAAATAAGAGAAGCATTTAAAAACATATATGGATACACTTGATGTCAACGTGTAACTGTGTAGAATAAGTTGTGGCTATGTGAGGCGGGGTACCGACGGTGCGCGCATCCACTTGGTGAGTGAGTGGGCGAGAGGAGACGAGAGTAGGGGAGAGTAGGTTAGGGAGGCGATTGAATGCGTAAATGATTGAGCCGCGCGATGCTGAAACTGAACAACCTTTGTTCACCGTGCTGCCGTGCTGGGTTGTGCACGGAATACTTAACGCACAGAAAAGGCAAGGCTGTGACTGGCTGTCTGGCTCCAGTCCAGCCAAACCGCAATCAACAAAAAGCCCCAACTCCACAGCTCCGCTGGCAGAACGCACAGACTGAGCACATCAAGTCTATTGAAGCCGCTGGTCTCATATCTTCTTATAGATTCTTATATTTGCCACGCAAACTTTATAACCTCCTGGGGACATGTGCAGTATTTTGTTTATTTATTTTTTAAAAGATCCACTGTTAGGGAAAGATTCTGGCGTTGCTAAACCAGCAGAGCGAAACGCTCTCCGGGCGATTTTTTTTTGCACATTATAGTGCTTTATTGATTACATACTCCCTTCTGTGTAATTTAAAAAAAATACATTCGTTTGAATGACCAATATAAGTTCCACAACTCTCCAACGTGTAGCCTAAAATTCATTAATTATTAAAATACTTTTGTAAAATTCACAAATTACACTGTTGGCCCTTAAGTGGGAACTGGTTAATATGTGCGTCAAATTAAATCGTTTTTACTGAATAAAGAATAAACATTAAATAAAACACGTTTTTCAACTTGGTGGTCTAAAGAAATTGGCAAGTAAAGAAAAATATCTGGCGCACTCAACTTCTTCGCACGACGTAAAGGGTGATCTAACAGCAATCTGTTACCAAAAAAAAAAAAAAAAAAAAAAGAAAAAGGACTACCAGATTTAAAAACTGACATGTCCAATCACCATTAAGCATGACAGCGGTTAAAGGCCACTAAGCACAACAGCCAATGGCACATTCCTTTATAAGTCTTTTGAGAGAGTTTGACATTAGAACAGCTTGCCATGCCTAAAAACTGGGTTAACTGTTGAAATTGGGGTTTTGTGCTCTTTTGATGCAGCTCAAAATGTAGCCCAGAGAGACTGCTAATGCTGATTCAGGCCTCTCTTACCTCATTAGACAGGATACTGCCATTAGATATGATGTCCGGCTGTTGGTCACTGTAACCAGTGACTATGGCGCCGCAGGGGTTGGTGTGATCTGTGTCAGTGCTGCGAGAGGGGCTGCATGGTTTCAGAAACATCAGATCCGTTTTGGCAGATTCCGGTGTCAGACACACCTGGTAGCAGTAGGAATTCTGGTTTTGGTGATGGTGGGAGCCGAACCCCCCTCCTACGCCGCCTACACCAGACTCCTCCACGGGCACCTGCCCCACGGGCCCGACTCCTGACGTTACATTGGTGCTCTGAACTAACATGATGTCGGATTTACTTAGCTTTTTCTGTTTACGGCCACGAGCCTGCCTGCTGCAGCACGAGCCACAGCACAGGCAGCAGTCACCAGCAAGCAGGCACGTGTATATGTTGAGCTTCTTGTCCTTTTGGCAGCGCACGGCCAGCACGATCATGGCCAGTAGGAAGATAAAAGAAACAGAGCCCAGGGCAATGATGAGAATTAGGGTGAGGTCAAGGGAGGTCTCTTTTGTCTTGGAAGCTGAGCCGCGATCGACACCGCGGCCTTCATTCACGCTGTCCACTAAAATTACACTCACACTGGCAGAGGAGGACAGAGGTGGCTGCCCGTGGTCCCTCACTTCGATCAGCAGGTCATAGTAGCCCTGGGGATCCCGTTTGGGAGATATCCTGCGGGCTGTTCGTAGTTCCCCTGTCCTCCAGTCCATGCGGAACATTCCCATCTCGTTGCCCCGTAGGATGCTATATGACAGGCGTGCGTTCTCCCCATCATCTGCATCCATGGCCACAATGCGCGTCACTAGATAGCCTGGTTCCGCAGAGCGTGGCAGGTGCTCTTTGGCTGTGCCGTTTTTGCCGATAGGGGCTATCACAGTAGGAGCGTTGTCATTTTGGTCAACTATGATCACATTTACAGTAGCGTTAGAGAAGAGCTCGGGAGCACCTGAGTCCTTAGCCTGGACCATGAAACTGAACTCCTTCAGCTGCTCGTAATCAAAAGAGCGTAGTGCGTAAAGGTAGCCAGTGTCCTGATTTATTGACACATATGTGTCCACGGACATGCCCTGTATGTCACACTCCAATATGGAGTAGGTTATAAGAGCATTTTGTCCTACATCGGGGTCCAAAGCGCTCACGGCGTGAATGAAAGCACCGGGCACGTTATTCTCAGTCACATATACATCATAAACAGCCTGCGTAAATCGGGGCGCGTTGTCATTCTCGTCGGAGACGTGCACTTTAATTGACTTGCTGGTAGCCAGGGAAGGCTGACCTTTGTCTTTAGCCACCACGGTTATGGTGTATGAATCTGTGTTCTCCCTGTCCAACGGTCCGTCTGTCACAATGGTGTAATAGTTTTTAAAGGAAGATTTCAGCTTAAAAGGAACATCCCCTAAAATTTCACAGCTCATTTGTCCATTCTCATCAGAATCCCTGTCCGAGACGCTAAAAAGTGCGATCACGGTGCCCGGGGCGTCCTGCTCGCTCACAGATTCAGTCACAGTGCTGAAACCGATCTCTGGTGTGTTGTCGTTCACGTCCACGAGTTTGACAAGCACTTTGCAGTGCGCGGGGACCGCATTAGCTCCCAGATCTTTAGCCTGAACATAGATCTGGTGCGTGACACTCTCTTCATAGTCCACCTCACCCGCTACCTCTATCCTACCTGTTCTGGCATCAATGTTGAATAATTCCTTTATCCGCGGTGTGTTATGATTGCTGAAAGAATAAACGATCTCTCCGTTTTGTCCCTCATCAACATCAGTAGCATTGAGCTGAATCACGAGAGTGCCCACGGGTGAGTTTTCCCGCAGATTAACCGTGTACACGGACTGGTCAAACGTGGGCGCGTTGTCGTTAGAGTCCAGAACTTTAACGACCAAGAGAGCTGTCCCGGTCCGCTGCGGGATGCCCCCATCCACAGCCGTCAGCACATAGCGGTGCACTGCCTGCTGCTCTCTGTCCAGCGGTTTCTCCAATACCAGCTCCGCAAACTTGTTCCCGTCGCTCTGTGTTTGCACGTCAAGGTAAAAATAGTTGTTATTCGTTATGGCATATGTACTGAGCGCGTTTGTGCCAACGTCAGGGTCGAAGGCGTTCTCCACCGGGAAACGGGTCCCGGGAATAGCGCTTTCCGAGATTTCCACAGAAATGTCTGTTTCAGGAAATCTGGGTGGATTGTCGTTGATATCCATCACCTCAATCTCCACACGAAAGAGCTCCAATGGATTTTCCAGAAACACCTCCAGGTGCAATAGGCACTGGGTGGTCTGCTTACAAATTTGTTCCCGGTCAATTTTTTCCTTCACCACGAGCGCACCGTTCTCTAAGTTCACCTCCAGATAAGGTGTCCGTGAACTAGGCACAGTCTGAAAGTGGCGAGCGGAAAGTTTGGTAATGTCCAGCCCCAAATCCTCTGCAATATTCCCAACCACAGAGCCCGGTTCCTGCTCCTCTGGCACCGTGTAGCGTAGCTGAGAGGCAGCTCCATCCAGAGTGGAGAGCAGGAATATTAACCAAATCATCTCCTCTGCCTCTGTCCAAGTGCACTTCAAAACGGAAAAAAATAAATGTTATTCCCTCTTCTCACAAGAAATGAGCATTTCCCATTTTCTCTGTCCGTAAAAGGGCAGTGAAATAAACAGCAACAAGGCTGCACGACTTTGAAATTCCTCTCCTCTGCCTCAGGTCAGTGGAACATTGTGTCGTTTCAGCTGTGAGAAGCACAGCCATTTGATCCGAGCTTCTCTGTTTTAATCAATTCAGCACCGGTCTGTGAGTTTTGGCGTCAGCGCAAACATTGCAGGCTGGAGCCAGGACGCATAGCCAACTCATAGCCTCTGCACAGAACAGACTGCCCCTTCTTCACAGAAAAAAAGTCACAAAACAAAACAGGAAATTCCACACCAGCAGAGAAAGAACGCAAAAAGTCCTATTTATGCACAACCGAAATCAGCAACAAATATAACTTCTAAAGAAAGCCTGGCGAATAACACGACTTTCTCCCTATCTTTCTCTATGAGGATGTAATCACTGCGCCTAAGCGCTCAAAGCGGATGATGTTCACAGCTCGGCTTCTGTAAAGCAAGTGTGAGCAGCGAGGTTGGTTTTGCGCACAGCTCCTTTCCCCACCAGCCAATGATATTCTCAAACAGCGGGTGTGATGGCACCTGATTGGGGCTCCGCAACGCCAGCCAGAGAACACATCGGACCCTCATAACAAAACCAGTTAAGTGCCGCTGCGCTCCTCTCCTCTCCTCCCCTCTTTCCTCCAGGCCCAGCCTCAGTTGTAGCAGGGAAATTAAATGTTTTACACATCCAGTGAATTAAGAAAGTTGAATAATAGTGGGTGCTAGTTGGCGTTGGCGGGGCTGTGTAGATAAAACTGAAGCTTCCGTCGAAATAGTGGATTTTTTGAAAAGTTTTTTTTAACCTTATTCGTATTACTATCATGAGGATTCCTTTTTTGTTCCAATATAACAAATATCTCACAACTTGTTAGATGAAGAGCCATGACCCTCGTGTGGCTGTCCTTGACGCAATTATTTCAACAGTTTGCTATTAAAGCGCTGCTCTGATAGCAAAGCATGAGTCAGACTGTACCAAGCATACTCACAGCCAAAGACCACCATGTAAAATGCCTGCGCAAGTAAAGACAGCTAGTGACGCAATACTCCAAAGTGCAGTGGTCACTCTCGTCTCTCTCTCTCTCTCTCTCTCTGAAATGCACACATCTCAACAGGATATTGGAGGAAAAAATAAAGCATTTTAAATAAAGTATACATATATCCAATGCAATTTCCTGACGAGTATCAGTATGATACAAGGTTCCATCAGAGCAGGATCACACATGACTTACTTTAATTCAGAGAAATGAAGCGTTGTACTTTAGTCCTACCGTGTTGCTAATAGCCTAAAGCCTATTAGTTCTCCCATCTTCCCGTTTTTATCATTAACCTCCTCACATGATGGCCTTAACGTTAACGTTGCGTCATGCGCTAATTTAATTCATAAAGCACATATTAAAAATGCAAATGGTGGAGTTTTGAGAGAGATACGAATAGTGGGGGTCTAACTACTTGCACACCATTTGGCGGATGACGACAAAAAGATGAAAAAGAGCGTAATTGAGGCTAATTAGCATAAGTCTCTAATTCCAAATGTAATAGATGGAGCGAAACAATATCGGCCGTAATGCAAAACGACGTGCCCATTGTGCAGTGGATTAAACAGCGAGTGATACGCGATTCTGCATCTCGCCATACAAGTCAGGAGAAACAAAGAGGAGACGTTAGATGAATTTCTACCCATGTCTGAGCTGGAGCTGTGTGACTGAATCGAGCTGACACTGGAGTCGAATCGCAGAGCGGTGCGCTCTGCATCTCCTCTCTCCAGCTCTCTCTCTCAGTCGCGCTCTCCGTCCCTGTCAGGGAGTTACAGACCAACGTCGCCCCCTTGCGTTAGCCCACTTTCTTTTAAAAAATTCTGTTGATAAAGAAGAGCCAACAGAACCGTTAATGCTATTTTCTAATTAAATGAACATTCACCCAGTTCCGTGGAAGGAAAGCAACATATTACATTGCTGAACTCTACTGAAATGTTCTCTTTTGTTGCTCATTCCACTTCAACATTATATCTTATTGTCCGTTTAATAAGTCTTGCTGGTTTTATTGATACAGCGGTGAAGTATATATATATATATATATATATATATATATATATATATATATATATATATATATAGCCTGAATCAAAATGTATTTGTAACTCTTTAACAAAGGTTGAACTGTAGGACACATTCAGCCTGCACATTAAACAACGTGAGCCACCACAACTACACCCGACTACCTTCACTACCGTTACACCTTTGTTTTTTTCTAATGTGGCATTCATAGTGTGTTCCATGTAAAAAGTCATTTTAAATGGAAAATTACTCAATGTTACTGAATTTATTGTGCACAGGCTTAATATAAGAAGTCATGTGTTCAGCCAGAATATGGGAAAACATCTAAGCATCATAGGGCCACCACGAGTAAAGACCTTTACTAGTTCTTGTGTTTAACAGTTAATATCACTGTTAAAAGTGTCAGTAGAATGACATTATGGGTGAAATAACATTTATTTTCTTACCAAGAATGACAGTGGGGAATCAATATTACTTCATATTTGCCTGTTAAACACTAATCCTTAGAAAGCAACTGATTAGCCCAGCTGAAAAAAAAAATAGGAGAAAGCAGTCCTAGATGGTTAGTTTTTTTCCTTAAAAAGACATTTTTTTTAAAAGATATTTACAGCTAGCATGAAAACTTCAAACATTTAGTAATTAAGAAATGACTGAACACACAAACAAACAAACTAATAAATAAATAAATTCAAGTTTAAATAAGCCTGGACTGTATATAAGCATGTGTAAATATGGGACCCTAACTTGCTCACTCTAAATATTATGCTGTTATACATATATCTTTCTAAATTACACTTTTACCCTATTCTGAGAAGCCAGCTGCGATGAAGAAGATGAAGAGGTTAAGGACTGATCTATGGACTGTTTAGTCTTTGAGAAAGTCACACTTCTTCCTGTCTTCATACTAATCATGTGCTGTCTATAGCTTACTATTCATATTCCTATTGATCTTCTCAAAGAGTTTTCTTTTAAAGGAATAACTGCAATGCTACAAAGGCATGTTAGCGTAAGAAATATGCATTCACAATTTGAAGACTTTGGTTAACTTCATTTAGCTCCATTTAATTCCTCACTTGACTCCTTGTGTCCGGGCAAGAACAACAGCCATATTAATTCCTCTTTCACTCTCGATGCATTTATAATTTAGTGGCGCTGAAATGACAAATGGGACATAATTTTTGACAAATGATATCATAACTAGCCATGATGTGAAAGGCTAACAGACTAAGGCTGGTCTTTAGGTAAAAGCTCAGCAGGCCATTAAAATTTCATAATATGAACAAAAAGGCAATTAAGATATCATTAAGGGGGTTAGCACCCAAAGGATATACCTCAAGCTTATTACAGTGCCCTTTGATAGGCCTGTACCTAACCGCTGTTGCAGCCTGCACTTCAGAGACTTAAAAGAGAAGAGTTGTAGCCCAGTGACAAACTGCTAAATGGGAGATATTGTCTCTTTCAATATGTCAACAAAAGCCTGTGTTTGAATTTAAGTGCACAATCGTGGCCAGAAAATTAGTTCAGACTTGGTTTAAACTAACTCTTGATGGTTAGTTTATAGAGGAAAAAGAAACTTGTTAATTTCTGACTGTTTTATCTCATCGGCTTATTGAAGCTCTGGGGTCATAAACGCTGAAGAAACTGTAATACAAATGGAAACAGGTCAATAAACAAACAAAATAAATGTGTAGAACAGAGCTGTTACTTCTTAGTGTCACGAGAATCAAGCTTGAGAAGAAAACTGATCAATACGTAGCAAATACAATTCACTGTTAATAACTACCCCACTCTTACTGAAGAAATTCTGTTCAGTTGTCTCATAGGGCTTTCATGTGAAATCCGCAAACAGTTGCATATTAAAAACCACACTACATCCACCCTTTAACCCTAGATGAGTATGATCAACGCAAACCATTTGTACCATTTGGGCTCCTGTAATTGCTTTAGCTTAGAAATTGCAGTGTGTTGTAAGCTGGATAAGACCATGTACAAAATGGATGGCTGTGCCCTCAGCCCAGAGTGACTGTGTGTGTGATCAGTGTCTGTCCCAGACAGCTGCAGGGTGACTCCCTGCCCTGATGGCCATTACTCAGTTTGATGGATGGAGTGATGGTGTAAAAAGTGGTGGAGAGAAAAAGAGAGGGGTAATAGGAAAGTAGGAGGACTCAAAGGAAGCAGTGGACAGCACATTAGGGCAAAATGAACAAGATAGTGAGAGGGAACAGAGGAATGGTTCGAGGAACAGAGGCCACAAGAGGTTGAAATGTTAAAGTGAGATGAGAGGAGGTGAAGGAAGAAAAAAAGAAGTGGAGAGATGGTGATATGGGATCTGGGCATGACAACAGTGAATAGTGCTGATAAGAAATGGAAGAGGAGGCAGAAGAGGATGCTACTTTAGGTAATTGGTTTATTTTCATGGGGAGAATCCATCACCATTTCTGTAAATACATCAGTAACTGCCCGTGATAATTTTCAGTCCTTGCTTCTCAACATGATGTAAAAATTAAAAGAGAGCGAGAGAGAGAACATAAAAAAATCTGTTAGCGTTTAAAAACACAAACTGTATACTACATAAACATAAAACATAGCAAGTGTACAATGCAGCATTCAAAGTAAAATAAATTAGTTACCAAATCTTTTGAAAAAATTTACATAATTAAAAAAGAAGAGTAGGCAAACAGGTTTTCTTTCTGCATTTCACAAGTAACTTCACACAGAAACATCAACAATTGCACAGCACTCCAGCTAGCACTCTTTGATGCAAACCATGAAAAGCATACTTTGCTAGTGGCACTTTGGACTTTGTAGGCAATATTAGAGTGGCTCTACTCAAAAGCAGTGTTTGCATTTACATGTGGTATTCAGTCTCACTGACTACATTCTTGTCCTTTTACAATGCCAGATGGTACTGTGCAACAAGTTGAAAGGTCTTAAAGCAGCAATAACTGGTTTGTAATTTGGCAATTTTTACACAACACAACAAGCTGTAAACAACCATCAACCACAGGACATTGCAGTAATGCATGTAGCACAAATGCATTTTTTCTTTTCAGTTGTTAAGTGCTTCATAATGTCCAAAACCAGGTGTTGTGTTATTAATTCTTATTTTAAAATTTATCTTATAGTGAGGACACTTTAACCTGGCAAATACCAAAGAATGTCACGACACGTGTAAAAGCAAAACAAAAGCTCTGCTGCAGTAAGCTAGCTTGTTAGTGTCCCCATCACTACCTGCCATGATAACTTGTCTTTGTACAATAAAGAAAATGTTAAGAATAAGTATGCTTTGTTGCACACTACGTTTTGATCATTATGAGTACAGGCTGTACGCTTTATGTAGCCTTACTTGATAGTGTGAATCCAGTTATTCTCTCAAAAAACAAACAAATAACAAATGTAAGTATGAAAGCATGTGATTTGAAATGCATCACAAAAGTCTGATGATGATTATCTGTACGTTTGTTGGTATGAGCAAAATCTTTTCACATAGTCATTCAGATAGTGGCTCTGCTTCAAAATCACGCAGAAGATTTAAATGAACCAAAACACATTTTTAGCATTCTTTGCTACTCATTTGTGGCTTTAAATAGCCTAATCTTTCACAAAAAAGCAGTTGGTGTAATAGAAATGATAATGATGACAATTAACAAGTAACTGATGGCACTGATAAGTGAACACCTTACGCATGTCATACTTGCTTTACACTAATGATGATGACGACAGGGATGATGGAGGAGGGAAGTGGAAAAGATCATCAATGCCATAAACAATAAATATGCAGCGATACTATCATTGCCATTAACTGTGGAAAAATTACTATACAATCCCCCCCCCCCCCCCCACACACACACACACACACACACCTGTGTTAGATTATTAAAGCTACAACACATTGCCTCAGCTATTCTGAGAGAAAAAAAGAAAAGTTCTTCCTCTGTATGCTGTAATACCATCATGCTTAAAAAAGCTCAATAAGCAATCTGTATCTGTCTCAGCTTGGCCCTTCGCGCTGATGTGCTCCACTCGGGGTCTGTTTGGTTATGCAGTGATTGTCTTCTTTCCTGCCCTTCTTACTGGCTGCCTCCAAACCTCGGAACTTCAGCATACACAAAACTGCATTTCTGAGTCTCCCCAGACAGTAGACCAATCTATATGCTCATATTCATCTTAGCTGGAACTGATCTGTTCTCTGTCTTAATGCACTGGCCTTTCCCCGGAGGTTAGGTGAGGCCCCCCATCATATTCCTCCCACTCTCTTTCTCGCTGTCTCTCTCCGTCTTGCTTTCTGAGAAAATGAAAGATTTAATCCACTAAAGACAGCACAGGCACTTTAACAAATACAACAGTCAATATTCATGCAGATATACTGTACATGCGCGTGCTGCACCTGCAGGCTCAAAGTGACCCATGTGTGCGGAAATTGATTGACAGTGAGACAGTGAGGGAGGTCCCCATTATAGCCAGAGTCTGGGGGAAATGGTTGAAAGATTCACAATTGGGGATTGGTTTCTATCAAATCGCCTTTAAAAATGGATGAATCCTCTAAATTACTCAAGCGGTTGCCTGCCCCACCCGAAATCCCCAGTTAGAAAATAGATGTTTATGTTCAATATGCTTGCTTTTCTCCCCCCAGTCCAGCTCCACTCATCCTGCAACCCAGCCACATTCAATTCTGAAATTGTTTTGTTATGTGGTTGGCATAATGAGTTATGATCGATCTCTATTGAGGGAGAGAGAGCGCGAAAGAGAGAGAGAGACCATTGTTGATGGGGGGCTATGTCTTGGGGCTGCCCATATAATATCATCTAAGCACTCCATCTTAGCTGGAAGACAAGGAGATAGAACAATAAATATAACCTGATACTCTGCCGCTGTGATAATTGAAGGATTCATGGTCTAATGGCTGAGCAAACTACAGACGCGATAGAGCGTTCAAGTTAGCTGAAGGTTTATGTGTGTGTTTTCTGTTGTTGGGATTCAAAGCATCTGCCAAAATACAAATGTATTTAGCTTTAAACCGCTATAGAGAATGTTTTCACTTTCCTTTGGGCTTTTATGAATGTTTGAACACATCTTTGTTTATTCAAGCAGTGTTGCATTCGAACTTCGTGACATTGGATTGGTTCTGCAAGAATCTGCTGTATGTAATGCAATATATCCCCAAACCTCATAATCACCAAGGTACAGCTTGCTTCTTTGCTGTATTAAAGCCTCAAAACTCCTGGCAGTCAATTAGGGGCCGTTGTGTATGTCAACGAAGCGAGGCGAGTTTGCTTGCTGATATTATGGCTAATTAGCTCGACTCAGCTCCCCCAAGACAGAGAGGGAGACACTGAGGTATTGTTGTGGTTTCACTGACGTTCCAAGCAGAATCTCTTAAGTCTTGAATGCATAATCCTCTCCTCAACATTTCTTCAGCAGAAAAACTGGAGATCATTTGTACATTTGAGGCTTGGATGTCTTCTGGAGACAGAGGCAAGCTCAGATGATAGGAATTCAATAGTTTTGCTGCATACTTTATATCTTCCAGGATTTATAAGAAGCAGTAGATACAGAAGAAGACCAGAATTTAGCATTGACTTTCCTGTAGCTGTCATTAGTTTACTGAGGATTCTGTCAGTTGCAAAGCCTACTTCATATGCCCAGCCAGTGGATTTAAGCGTGATGACTGCCTCATGTGTACAGGAAACCAGAATATTAAATGAATGCTCAAGGAAAACCCTTTGATTTATTAAAAGAAGCAGTTAGATAACTGTCGAAAAATGATTTCATGTCATAGCTTGGTGGCGTTTCTATTGATTTATTTAAAATATATGAAAGTGTTCACTTAGGGCATAGAAGTATTATTGTTAGAGCGGTGCAGTGGCATTAAAATATAGAACTTTGGTTATAACAGTAGCTCTTCCTCACACACAAGGATATTGTGTCAGCTAAAACTAAATATATATCTAAAGTTGTTTATGTTTCCCAGCTGAGCAGTAGGTTAGATGTAACACTGAGGAATCTGTGGTCTCTCATGCCTGAACATGTTATCCCTGCACTGTCAGCCAAAATGCTTTCACAAAGAAGTGCTGTAGTTTCATATATCATTAAATGCGTTTCTTATTTTAGAAGAACTTAGTTTGACTAAATTTCTAATGTATATATTTAAAAAGTCAGAAGGGTGTGTGGGGGGTGGGTGGATGTATGTGATATGATAACACAGCACATGTGAGCAAACTGGGGGCTACAGGATCATGAAAAACATTCAATATTAATGTTTTATGCATAGACAGTATAGAAGATGAATGTAGCCATCTCCCCCTAGTTTCTGAAAGCTTGATTTAAAACCATGAAATAAGTGTCCTGATGCATGCTCAATCATCCAGATAAGGAAATCCTAAAAAGTTGATTCTGTTCATCTAAGTGTTGCATTTTCATTGGGACAAAGGTTTCGTCACTCACGCACGTAAGTTGAGTCTTGGGACTGAATAAGTCACTTGGACTTTTTTGGGATGGGCCTTGACATATTTATTTTCAATGTTGTAATCACAACATTTCATGATTTAATCCTGTACTTTGAAATATAGTATAACCAAGATGTTTAATGTAGACTTTGATTCGATGTGACCAAAAATAAGCAAATAAGTCCTTTAATTCACCAAGAAAGTGTTTAAAGACTGTGGTTTTGTGTGGTGGACAATAGCATGGTGCTTAGCACTGTTGTCTCACAGCAAGAAAATCGACCACATTGAAGCCTTTATGTGTGGAGTTTGTGTAGACACTAAAGCTGGTGCGCCAGAATGTCATAATAGGGGGTTCTTCAAATAAAAGGGGGGAGCAAGTGAATCAGAAACCCAGGGCCCAGAGATGCTACAGGGCCAATCAGAAAAAGTTTATTCCCCAAGGCGGACAGCAGGAATAAAAACAAACTTCTTAAAAACAAAACGTATACAATAAAATGTTCTCAGTATGCCAAGATTCCCACCAAGACTAGATAAGACTTTATTGATCCCACGGCGGGGAAATTTGTGCAATAAACATCATTCTAAAGCTGGTAAAATACAATGTGCTCTTTGTGCAGTAAAATCCCCCACAGTCAAATGCATTATTTCCCACTGTTCCGAACTGAGTTGCCACGTTACGCTGCTCGGTCCTTTCCTGACAATCGGGCAGCACAATCTTTCCAACGCCTGGCTTCTACGTGTTCCTCCTCTTCATGTCTGGGCCTCCTCTGTCTCTGTGCTCAACCATCCATCCATCCATCCATCCATCCTCTTCCGCTTTATCCGGGGCCAGGTCGCGGGGGCAGCAGCCTAGGCAGAGAAGCCCAGACCTCCCTCTCCCCAGCCACTTCCTCTAGCTTATCCGGGGGAACACCAAGGCGTTCCCAGGCAAGCCGAGAGATATAATCTCTCCAGCGTGTTCTGGGTCTGCCCCGGGGCCTCCTCCCGGTGGGACATGCTTCCGGTACGATGGCGCCTGTGTCTGGCTTTGCCGCTGCTGGTCGTAATTTTTCTGTGCTGTTTTTCTCTGCCCTTTTGTTATCGCTTCTTGTCACTGATGTGTTGGCTGCTTCAGTCTATGATCGCCTGGCGCTGTTGTCCATCCAATCTTCTATGTTGGGTCAAGATACCTCATTCTCCTGTGACGGTGTTTTCCATCCTCTGAGGGTGCAGCAACTGCAGGGAGTGTATAATCTGCAGGAGCCTCACTTCTGGACTCTGTGTACTGATGTTTATATCGGAACATATCGGTGCGTGGATCTTCGTCAGGCGTCATCTATGGTGCCCTTCTGAGTCCACGCAATTCACGTAGGAAGAGAGGCAAAAGAGCAGGTGTCCAGGTGAGACTCAGACTGCTCTGGAAGCGGGGATTAGCTGTACCTTGATCTACGAGGTGGTGCTACCTAAGGAGTGTTCATCCAGACTCTCCGGGTGTTTGGTGCTTCATCCCCACGGTGAGTGGAATTTACAGACGTCGCGGATCAAACCCTCAGTTTCGAACTTTGCCCGAGTGGGTATTCCTTCGTCGGCCAGCCTCGGACGTCCAGTCGTGGAGGAGGTCTCGCTGCAGTGTTTGGAAACCAGTTTCACTGTCATTCAGTAATGGTCGGACACTTTTCATTGTTTGAACTACAGCTGGTTAGAGTTGGAAATAAAGATTCGCTTCATTGTGATGTAGTATATCACCTACCTGGCATTAATAGCCTGTTTTTAAAGGATTTTAGTAACTTCTTATCCTCCACTTTGAAGCTGTCCAGACTGGCTATAGTCGGGAATTTTAATATACACATTGATGATGACTCTGACCCCTTTGCTAGAGGTTTTCTTAGCCTCATGGACTCTTTCCATTTTACACAGCATGTGTCTGTTTTACCTCCTTATAATGATGTTGATTTACTAACAAATCTTTTTAATAACTCTTGTCTCTCTATTTTAGACAATATTTGTCCTGTAAAAACCAGATTAGCTGCCTATTTCTCAGACCTTGTATCAAAGAGCAGAGGTAACCCCAAGGTACTTTTTGACACCATTAGTGATATTGTTGTTCCTGCTCCACCTGCTGTTTCAATTACCTCGAATGAAGATTGTGAAAATTTTCTTTCTTTCTTTGTTGAAAAAGTTAGTAATATCAGGAACAATATCTCTCCTTTTGTGTCTTTCTTGTCTGCTCTCCAACCCATCCTAGGCCTGTTATTTTAGAAAGATTTTTACCTGTGTCCTTACCTGAGCTGGTCAAATTAGTTAATTCGATGAAAGCGTCCTCCTGCTCTCTTGATATTTTACCTGGATCTTTGTTTAAAAATGTCTTTCAGTCTATCGGTCCCAGTGTGCTTACAATTAACAATACTTCACTGGTTTCTGGTCAGGTCCCTGTTTATTGTAAGAATGCTGTCATTCACCCTCTGTTAAAAAACCTCCATCATAGCTGTGTGATTTTTCCCTGTGGCTCCTTGTGCTTTAGTTTTTCCAGTTTAGTTTATTTTGTATTGTTTTTCGTGTCCCACTTCACGCCAGCAATAAAGCTGTGTTTGTTGAGTTTACCTTTTGTCTCTGTGAGTTTGCGTTTGGGTCCTCTCCTGCCTGCCACACAGCCGAACTGTGACAGAAGGACGCAACACTGACAAAGAGAAACATGGGGCTTAAATACACTGAGGGATAACGAGGGGGAATGAGCCACAGGAGGAGAGCACAGCTGAGAGTAATTAAGCAGGACGAGGCAAGGGAAGCAAAACTAGAAACATTAACATAGAATAGACTGTGAAAGTAAAACAGGAAACACACTGACGGAACTCAAGACATGTGGACTTAACAGACTGGGGGAGACAGAACATAGGGATCTGAAACATGGAACAGAAAGGCACAGTAGATCAACATGAACATAACAACGCCACAGGGGAAGAGTAAAACTGAACACGATGAACACAGAAACACCAGACTTCTTCACAATAAAACAGGAAACATAATGAGACGTAGACATGACAACCCAAACTTCACAATGTAAGACACAGACATGAAACACATGAAAAGCAGGGGAGATTTACCATAGTTGGAAACACGAGGGAGAAATAATAAGAACTAGAAACACTTAAGCATGATAACAAATGAACTTAGGAACCTGAAGGGCTTACATAAACTAAAACATCAAAATGAACTAAAACTCAAAACACTGGGTCATAAGACCCAGGATCGTGACACCTGGTTCTGCTTCAGCCTCGCCTGGTCCAGCCTCATCAGAGTCTTCAGCCTCGCCTGGTCCGGCCTCATCAGAGTCTTCAGCCTCGCCAGGTCCGGCCTCATCAGAGTCTTCAGCCTCGCCATGTCCGGCCTCATCAGAGTCTTCAGCCTCGCCATGTCCGGCCTCTGCCTCTGCTGCGTCTGGCCCTGCCTCGCCTCAGCCAGAGGTCTCCGCACCTGCTGGCCCTGCCTCGCCTGGTCCTGTTGCGCCAGCTGGAGGTTCAGCCAAGCCCGTCCAGCATCCTTCCACGCCGTCGACTGCAGCGCCATTATCTGGTCCTGCCTCGCCTGGTCCTGCCACGGCCCAGCCAGAGGTCGACACCACACCTCTGCTCGTCTCGCCTGCCAAGCCATGTCCAGCATGGCTGTTTCCGGGGCCTGTCAAAACAGCCTGTTCATGGAAACCCACCAAACCACCCGAGGGGTCACGTCCACATCCACACTACCGTCGACCACCAGCCAAGCCACCCGACGGGTCTTGTCCACGTCGCCGCCGGCCGCCAGCCAAGCCGCCCGAGTGTGGCCAGCCATACCTGCTTCGCCACTGCCTCCTTCCTCGTGGCCGGCCCCCTGAACCTTTGAACTATGAACTGTTATGCTATCGACCTCCAGGACGGCCCCCTGAACTACTTAACTGTGGACTTTTGTGCTGTCACCCTCCAGGTCGGCCCCCGGAAAGTTTTGAGAACTGTCACCGGAGCTTTAGTGCCTTTCATGGGCTTTTTGCGCCCTTTTTGTGGGACTTTTGCTCTGGTTTTGGTCGGTTTCGGGCCCTCCATCCTGGACCCCCACCGCCCGCCCTGGGCGGGTTGTTTTGGTTTGTTCATCGTGTTCAGTTTTACTCTTCCCCTGTGGCGTTGTTATGTTCATGTTGATCTACTGTGCCTTTCTGTTCCATGTTTCAGATCCCTATGTTCTGTCTCCCCCAGTCTGTTAAGTCCACATGTCTTGAGTTCCGTCAGTGTGTTTCCTGTTTTACTTTCACAGTCTGTTCTATGTTAATGTTTCTAGTTTTGCTTCCCTTGCCTCGTCCTGCTTAATTACTCTCAGCTGTGCTCTCCTCCTGTGGCTCATTCCCCCTCGTTATCCCTCAGTGTATTTAAGCCCCATGTTTCTCTTTGTCAGTGTTGCGTCCTCCATCATAGCTGTGTGATTTTTCCCTGTGGCTCCTTGTGCTTTAGTTTTTCCCAGTTTAGTTTATTTTGTGTTGTTTTTCGTGTCCCACTTCACGCCAGCAATAAAGCTGTGTTTTTTGAGTTTACCTTTTGACTCTGTGAGTTTGCGTTTGGGTCCTACTCTTGCCTGCACACGGCCGTATTGTGACACATATATTCCAGTCTGGTTTTCGTAGAGCACACTCTACTGAAACTGCACTTATTAGAGTCTCCAGTGACATCCTGATGAATTATGGTGCAGGACAATGCTCTGTCCTGCTGATGTTGGACCTGACCTCTGCCTTCGATACTGTTGACCATCACATTTTACTAGATAGGCTGAGACATTGGGTGGGTATATCAGGGTCTGCTTTGGACTGGTTGGCATCTTATCTGTGTGAACGATCTTTTTCCATCACTAATTCTAAATACAGGGCCTCTTCTACTTCTCTTGAAAATGGTGTGCCACAGGGCTCTGTTTTGGGGCCTTTATTGTTTTTGCTGTATATACTCCCTCTTCAGCACTTATTGAGCACTTTTAAAGATATTTCTTATTACTGCTATGCAGATGATATTCAGTTGTATATCTCCTTTAAGCCCCAAGATGTTTCCAAACTACTGATTTTGCATAGGTGCTTAGATTCCACTTGGGGATGGATGGATGGCTCATAACTTTCTTCAGCTAAATCAGGAGAAAACTGAAGTCCTTGTTTGTGCTCATCTCGTTTGGATTATTGATTTTTTTGGATTATTGCAATTCTTTGTTCACTTGTTTAAGTAAAGCCTCTGTGGATCATTTGCAAGTTGTTCAGAATGCTGCTGCAAAGCTCCTGACCAAATCTTCTAAATACTCCCACGTTACAACCCTGCTGATCCAGTTGCACTGGCTCCCCATAAAATTCAGAATCCAATTCAAGATTTTGACTTTGACATTCAGGGCTCTGCATGGACAAGCACCAACCTATATCAGAGATCTTTTACATCAGTACATCCCCAGCAGGTCCCTGAGGTCATGTGATCAGGGCTTGCTGGTCGTCCAACATACAAGGCTGAAAACACAAGGCGATAGAGCGTTTTTAACTGTGGCCCCCAGACTCTGGAACTCCCTTCCTTTAAGCCTGAGATCTGTGGACTCAGTGGTTTAAAAAACCTATCTTTTTAAACTTGCTTTTGGTTGATTTCTATTTTTATGTTTTAGTTTTTCTGTGAAGCACTTTGTGATTTTTGTCTTGAAAGGTGCTATACAAATAAAAATTTTACTTTACTTTACATTCCCAGAACACCTCACCCAGGAGGCATCCTTGTCAGATGCCCGAACCACCTCAGCAGGCTTCTTTCGATGTGGAGGAGCAGCGGCTCTACTCTGAGCCCCTCCCGGATGGCTGAACTTCTCACCCTATCTCTAAGGGAGAGGCCAGCCACCCTTCGGAGGAAGCTCATTTCCGCCGCTTGTATCCTTGATCTCGTTCTTTCGGTCACTACCAACAGCTCGTGGCCATAGGTGAGGGTGGGGACGTAGATCGACCGGTGAATTGAGAGCTTTGCTTTTACACTCAGCTCTCTCTTCACCACGACGGACCGGTGCAGCGTCCACATCACCAATCCGTCTGTCGATCTCCGGCTCCCATCACTCACGAACAAGACCCCGAGATACTTGAACTCCTCCACTTGGGGCAAGAACTCATCCCCGACCCGGAGTGGGCACTCCACCCTTTTCCGGCTGAGAACCATGGCCTCAGATTTGGAGGTGCTGATCCTCATTCCCACTGCTTCACACTTGGCTGCGAACTATTCCAGTGCGAGCTGGAGACCATCACCCAATGAAGCCAACAGAACCACAGCATCCGCGAAAAGCAGAGATGAGATTCTGAGGCCACCGAAGTGTAAGCCCTCCACCACTTGGCTGCACCTAAAAATCCTGTCCATGAAAATTATGAACAGAATCAGTGACAAAGTGCAGCCCTGGCGGAGCCCATCACCCACCGGGAACGAGTCCGACTGCAACCCAAGCTCTTGCAACGGTTGTATAGGGATTGAATGGCCCGTAGCAATGGGCCAGACATCCCATACTTCCGTAGCACCTCCCACAGGACACCCCGAGGGACACAGTCGAATGACTTCTCCAAGTCCACAAAACACATGTAGACTGGTTGGGCAAACTCCCATGCACCCTCAAGTATCCTTGAGAGGATAAAGAGCTGGTCCGGTGTTCCGCGACCAGGACGAAAACCGCAATTATTCCTCCTGTATCTGAGGTTCGACTAGCGGACGAACTCTCCTTTCCAGGAACCTGGCATAGACTTTCCCAGTTGGAACACACCCTCCGGTCTCCCTTCTTAAAGATGGGGACCACTACCCTGGTCTGCCAGTCCAGGGGTACTGCCCCTGATCTCCACGCAACATTGTAGAGGCGTGTCAACCAGGATAGCCCTACAATGTCCAGAGCCTTCAGGAACTCGGGGCGGACCTCATCAACACCAGGGGCTCTGCCACCAAGGAGTTGTTTAGCTGCCTCAGTGACCTCGCCCCCTGAAAATTGGCGGGTCATTCCCCTCATCCCCAGACTCTGCTTCCTCCTCGGAAGACATGTCAGTGGGATTAAGGAGGTCCTTGAAGTATTCCTTCCACCGCCCAACAATTTTCAGCGCTCCGCCAGCACTATACACAGTGCAGCTAGAGCACCGCTTTCCCCTCCTGAGACGCCTGACGGTTTGCCAGAATCTCTTCAAGGTAGTCCGAAAGTCTTTTTCCATGGCCTCTCCGAACTCCTCCCACACCCAAGTTTTTGCTTCAGCCACTGCCCAAGCCGCATTCCGCTTGGCCTGTCGGTACCTGTCAGCTGCCTCCGAAGTCCCACAGGCTAACCAAGCCCGATAGGACTCCTTCTTCAGCCTGGTGGCTCCCTTCACCTCTGGTGTCCACCATTTGGTTCGGGAATTACCAGCACGACAGGCACCAACCACCTTGCGGCTGCAGCTCAATGCAGCACCGCAGCTCAATGCAGCTGTGCTCAACCAGCTTTCATTAAACAGGTCCTTTCACTAGCTGATAGGCCACCTCAGCGCCTATCAGGGCCTTAACAAGTGCCTGGTAGCCAATTAGCCCAGCCAGTCCACAGTGGATTACAACACTGTCATATAAAACACTAAACACATGCAATACAAGTATCTGAATAAAATCATGCACATAAAAACTACACACAAAAATAAACACTGAAATCAGAATAAAACCAATTATAAAGACAAATGCAAATTTCTACTTTGTGACATTTGCACGTTCTTCCCATGCTCCATGGATTCTCTACAGGTACTTGGCTTCTTCCCAGAGTCCAAGGATGTGCGGTTAGTGGGTTTCAGTTAATTAATGATTCCAAATACCCCCATTGGTGTGAGTGTGAACAGTTGTCTGCCTCTTTGTGTTCGCCCTGTGACATACTGATACCCTCTCCAGGGTGTATCTCGTCCTATGCCAGCCGGGATAGGATCCAGCCCCCCAATGACCCTGAATTGGATAAGCGGATGAAAATGGATGGATAGTTTTGTGTGATTGTAGTAATGGCACTATCTTCCTGTAATCTTCACCGAGGAATTTTAGTTGGTCAAATAAATTACTGAAATGATACTGTAACCAACAACGCTGAAGGAATAAACAATATGAAATGATCTTCAACAAAATTACAGTCCATTTTTGTGGTAGTAGGTCTGTGAGGCTTTTTGTAGGGTTATTGCGACTTTCAGCTAAAAGCTAAGATGTTCACAATGAACACATAACATACCACTATTTTATTGCTTGACATTGGCAATGTTTGAAAAATTTGATTATATAACTATATCACAGTTTTTGTTCATTTGTGTCCTGTTGCTCTTTGGCTGCATGTACCAAACAGTAAATTAACAACATAGTTATTGCATTTTGCTACATTTCGTTACTCTGCACTGTAAGCAAGCTTTTTATTATGTTTTAGGTTTTTTTCTTTCCTTTTTTTTTCTGCCATTGTCTTCACGAGGCCTTTTTATTGTATTACTGTATTTGTATTTCTGACACTTCATCGGTGTAACACCCCTTGGCAAAAGACTAAAGTTTCAGTCAGTCATAGATAGTCTGATTAAGTCTGTATATCTTGTCAAATTATATATTCTTGCTGCAAGACAATGACAAAGTGATCCACTTTTTTTCTTTATCACAGCTTCAGTTCATGTATAAGCTTTAGTCATATTTGTAAAAACTCTCAACACACTTCCTCATGATCTCTCTGTTCATACCTATGTAGAGGACAGTCGATTAGTATAGATTGCAGGCACCGAATAAACTTTGATTAAGAATGAAGCTAAGAAACGGCTGTTAGAGCCAGAGTCATTCTGTTTACTGCCAGACACTTTTCTTTCGGATCTTGATATCCTCTCGCCTTATCAAAGCGACACTGCATGAGAAAGTATGATTGAAGGAAGCTCCAGTTTTCTCTCTCAGTACATCTGATAAAGTGAGAAATAGAGTAAAGGAAAAAAAATACAGAAGGATTCATGAGTTGATATTGAAAGTAGAGATGGACCGATCCGATATTACGTATCGGTATCGGTCCGATACTGACCTAAATTACTGGATCGGATATCGGAGAAAAATAAAAAATGTAATCCGATCCATTAAATATCACGAAAGCACCTCACAAAACTTGCAACACGCCGTAACTCACCTCAGGTTAGCACGTCGGAGCAGTATGCATCACGTGATAGAGCGGCTGTGGCATGCGGGACCTGTCAGTGGTCTGGATAGCATGTGGAGCTTCGCTAGCAACCCGGCATTTCATCTCCGACAAAGTTATCCCGAGAGAAGTAAAGCAAGTGTGTAAGTCCATCTCTGAATGTTTGTAAAGCATTCCTGCGTTAAGCTTAACAAGCGACTGCCTCTTCTTGCTGCTACTTCAATCATGAAACTGCTTAACGATCAGCTGATCGGCTTTTCTGTCGCGAGTCCGTGTCTCTAGTTTGCTTTTGGCCCACTTTGCACCAGAAAGAGGAAACCAGCGGCTGAACAACAGCAGCACGTTTAAGCTTGATCAGCTATTGTTAGAATGTATTTAATATTACTTTCTACTCGAGGATCTTTTTCTAGGTAGCTGACGGCTGGTAACTGTGCAGGGGCGGATCTAGCAAAGTTTAGCCAGGGGGGCCGATAGGGCATTAACAGGGAAAAGGGGGCACAAAGACATACTTTTCTTTCTTATTCTCATTTAAAATGTCTAGCTTTTAATAAATAATTATCTGACAGCCAAAGTTTTAATTTGATGCAAAATGAATAGAAGTCAGTTACTGTATATAGTAACTATTAAGTCTAATATATATACCCTAGTAAGCTATAGTACTTTTTCCTTTGGGAAGGTACCATCTGTGCAGTCTGCAATTTTGTTGAAGAAAGATGTTGAATCTATTTAATATTTCTTGAAAAATAATTGATTTCTGTGCATTTTTTTTCCACACTGCATCAAATTAAGGTTGATTACGTCGATTAAGCATCATGAGGTGGAGCGTGAGGGGTGGTTCCCTATTTTTTATTTATTTATTTTTGTTGTTGCTGGGAGTTGGAACCCTATTAGTTAGGTTGCTTAATATTTATGCTAAGTACTCTTTAAAATACCAGAATAGGGAGGATGGTGTAGGTTTAAGTTTATTAGATTGATCAGTATTGCTGTACTATGAAATATTTTTTTTTGCATACAGGTATAACAGAATAGCTTTAGTGTAGTTGTTGTTTTAAACTTGAGTATGAACTTATACAAAATGCAGCAAGATATTTAAAAAACAGTTTTGTTGATTAAAAAACACCATATCGGATTCATATCGGTATCGGCAGATATCCAAATTTATGATATCGGTATCGGTATCGGACATAAAAAAGTGGTATCGTGCCATCTCTAATTGAAAGTAACATATTTTCTTACAAGTAGCTACAATCACACTGGATTGCTGAAGACTGATGTTAAATGCATCATCTGCAATATTAATCAAAAAGCTCGATTTTTCTGTGGGCCTAGATCAGATCAGTGCCTGTGCAAATGGCTTCATTGTGGCTTGGAGAGGGGAGCAAGAAGAGGAGAAAAAAGGGATCGTGCTTTGAAAAAGTGAACAGAAAATGATGAAACGGGGCTGACACACTGTAGTTTTGGTTGGCTGCGTGGGATGAAGGGAGGGTAAGGGATAGAGTACAAAGACACAGGTAGACAGAGGGCTGTTATGTGTGGGAAGGATAAGGAATTGAACACCAAAACACAAATACACATTTAGTGAGTGTGAAGATGGTAATAGGGGAGCAAATGTTGTTTTTCTTTTTTTCTTTATTTCTTTTTTCTAATTGAACATGCAATTATCACTCCGCACACACACTCGCATGTCACAAACACCTTTCTGCACTGCTGGCATCGCCATTAACAAACAACAACATTAGCATTTATACGTCAGTGTTCCCCACTACTTGTCAACATGGTGCGAATGGACACACCTCAGTTCCCTGAGTGTGGCTGTGTATGAGTGTGTCTATCTGTGTGTGATTAACACAACAGTAACAATCAACAAGAGGGTGATCCATCAGCCGTCAGTCCTGCTGTGAAGTTTTAATTAATTACATGGAGGGAGACAAGGTCAACGCTGCACACCACAGTGGACTGCTAGTCTCGCCTCTCTACAGGGGATCAATAGGGCTTTACACGCGCCTGTAGACTTCTATACACAGTTATTAAGGAAGTGGGACGAGGCCCATTGTGTCTGCAGCAGCCTTGTCAGGGGGAACGGGCGTAAAGGATGTCGGCTTGGTTTAAGTTCACAGTAGGGGAGACAGTGAATGGGGCTTAATGGGGCTAATGGATCTGGTAAGGTGGGAGTGTTGAAGATGAGACAGACAAGAGAATGAAAGCTGTAGTTGGTTGCTAGTAGTTGGTTTAATGTGGAGTGTTGCAAGGATTCCACTTCAGTGACAGTACACAGTATGTGTTCAGGCAGTTTTGCATCCACTCGAGTCTCTTTTTCTCTCAATATCCAAGAGACATTTTTGAGAGTGTAAAGCATAAATAGTTACTTAGCAGTTTTTATATGGTGCATTATTTCAAAGGCCATATCATTGACATCTCTGGTTCACAACTGTGCTGTCTTCATCAGTCAACCTGGGAGGATCATTAAGAGAAAATGGAGTAGCACTTGAGCAGAGGGATCGGGACCTTCACTTTATTATGAAGTGCAAAGGTACAAAAACACTTGAGACACTGTACGATGGCAAGCATTGCAAACATTGAGCAAGAAGGGTGAATGAGAAAGTATAGGAGTGAGAGAAGCAGGTTTGAAGAGGTGATGCATTATTCATTGCAGTAAAGCACAGCTCATTGATTTAATGGAAATACGATTCTTATCTTTAGATCTCACAAGACAAAGGCCTTATTTCACACCATATGTCACTGTCTGATTGGATAATACTGACAGCAAGAGGCGGTAAATATTATTGCTGTGAATACAGATCTTTGCATGTGAGGGGATACCAACATTTTAAAGTGTTCTTCTCAGGAATGTTAGTGGGACATACCAATCAGTCAATGCTATAGTTCACACAGACTACTAATTTCCATTTTATTCCTGTTAAATGCTACCAGGACCAGACGACTAATGCAGTACACAGCACACAGCACAGGAAATGCATTTGAAGAGTTTATTTACAGAGAATAAAAATGTGCAAGGAGGTATCAGAGATGAAAGGAGAAATGAGGCCTTTGTATAGCAAGAGATTGGGCAGACGGCTAATCCAAATTGAGAGTTGGAACAGAGACACTGGTGTCACAAAGTCCCTTTGTGAGATGCTATATCTATATCTTTATTTTTAAAAAATTCAGTAATTTTGAATTGAAGGCCTCTTTTTTTCTTTGTTATTTTCTTTGTTTTTTTTTTACTATTCATCACTATAAACAGATATCTGCATTCAAATATACATAATCTATGTGGATGGGACAAGATTTCTGGTACCGAAAGTATTTGTTGTCCAGAGTCTGTTGAATCGTGTTTGAGCAGGACTCTTGTCACTTGTTGTCTGTGTGGAAAGCAAAAAAAGGGATTACCTTTGAGAAAATGCAATCTTGAAACAAATTAGCTATTATCTGAAAATTATTAAATTTTTTATTAGTATATTTAAAGTAAAATACTTAAATACACAAATACAACTTTGTGTTTTAAAAAAAACAATAAACAAAAATTATTCGTTGTCCTCAGAAGCCAAGTCAGCAGTGTGACTAATGGGAACCCACATTTCTTTGTGCGTCTGCGTAGTGGTGAAACAGACACAGTCAGTAATGCAGATGAGATACTTGGAAAGCTTTTATTGTTGTTGTAACAGTCAACAAGGATTCAAGAACATCATCAACAATGAATCCACCCGAATGTTTTGTTTGTTGTTATCCGTTGTGCTGTTGTGTAATAGCAAGCTTGTTGTTTCTGGATACTGGTCATTTTCCTCATTTCATTTTTTTTTGTTTTGGTTTGTTTTGGTTTTTAACTTACATGTCAAATAGAAGTGTTGATAGATATTTCAGAATACTGAACATGTCATGTCATCCAAGTAAAAGACTTCTGAAGTCCCTGGCTTTTCTAAATTGCACTTGCATTTTCAAATTCTTTGTTGAACTGGAACCGGAATGGTTTTCACCAAGAGGTAGATGAGACAACATGTTGCATCGTTAAAAACCATTACCACTTTTTTGTTTGTCTAGATTTTTTTTACGGATTTTTTTTTTTTTTTACTGAAATAACAGCTCTGAAAAGAGAGAAATAGACAGACATTTGTAGCTGGTTTATTTTATCTGCTTCAAGCGTTTTTTATATATATATTTTGATTTGAACAAACTCTTTTTGCAAGTTTCATAATCTTATTGATTGTGCACTGTGCTTGTTGACTATATGTCTGCAAAAACACTTTTTAAATAAATCATACTTACTTTTATTCCATATAATAAAGTTTTCATTCAATTTAATTAATATTATCTCAACTCTGTCTTGTCAGCAGATAAATAACTTATCCAACTTTCATTGGGAAATATGCAAGCACAGATTAGACTTTCACAATGCCTCTTTTTTATTGGTTTTTTTTTTTTTTTGTTACATACATACACATAAAGCCTAGACATCACAGCATGGCAAAGGTGAGTATTGTATTTCTTAATTGGCAGTGTATAAGAGAATATATTTGACAAGGTTAAGGATTTATCTGTTTTGGGGAATAAAAATGCGTGGCAGTTTAAGCAGTTTATTCCAACATAAAGTTTTGAACATGAAGGATTATATTCTTTAACGGAAAATATGGAGAAATTGTGTTCCGTCTGTGTCAATATTGACAGATCCAGTAAGATGTTTGGCTCCAGGGGTCTTAGCTAGTCTGAGAAGCACTAAAGCGAGAAGAGCCAGGGGGCGATGCTCAAGTGTCTGTGTATTTATTGCAAACAGAAACACACATACATTCAGACGCAACACCAGATAGACTTAAGTTCTTTCATACAAAACACACATAAAGTGAGCATACACACTCATCATCAGCCATAGACTCACACCAGCTCATCGAGGCGAATCAAACAGGCATCCCAACCTCAGTGAAATGTTTAACCTCTTCAGCCCTGCAGGGGAAGAACACCTCAGTCTTTCTCCTCTTCATTTAAAATAGCCCCCAGGTTTTTAGGAGACAGGGCTTAACCCTTTCACAGAGAAACACATATTACTTTTTCCTGTGGTTACTCAACATACCCCAGAGCATATGATGAAAACACAAGGGGCTTCTTTTGATTTTTTTTTTTTTTTTTGTATGCCGTCCCTAGGTGTAATTCTCTGGGTGGTGATGACTTCTGAAAGTGGTGAAAAGGTGAAGGTAGAGAATAAATTACAGTTGGGGAATAAATGATAGGCTCATGCTATATCAACTTCATGGTTAGATTTGGAGACACAGGAGCTACAAGATGATTTGTCCTTTGAACAGTTGGAGCTGAAAATCAAACTGTGAGCAAAGCTGAATTAAATAGACGGAGAGTTCAGATTTTATGAGTGCAAAGCATCATTGAAGTTCAGACACAGCTTGAATTACAGCTAGACTTTGAAACCTCAAGACAAGCTACTTATTTAAATACTGCCACAAGCTCCATCAGAGAAGCAATCAACCTTAAGAACATGATTACCAACAGCACCGGCTTCTTCGTCACTGTCAAAAAATGAACAGGTATCGTGAGACTGCAGCTGATGACAATTTCAGTGAAAAGACGGAAAATTTTTAAATGTGGGAGCCGATGCTCTTTCGATCAAAAGTTTATGTATGTGGGTCAGCAAAAGATGAGAGAATCAGGTGGTCACAGATATTATACAAAGGTAATTTCAGCCTGATATGAAGACACACTTCACTGATTTTGATAACTCATATTTTCTTTTTCTCATCATGCCAACTGTATGATTGCTAACAGGGTTTTTCAGTTTCAGTTTTTGTCTTCTGAGGGCAACGAGGTGCTGCTCTCCTAGAAAATGTGAGTTCAAGCTGTGTGTCACCTTCAAATGTGGGTGTGTAATATTGGAACCCATCTTCACCATAAGAAAAAAAAAGTATTTTATGACCCATCTTCACATCCTGTGTAAAAGAAGAACTCTTTTGCTGCAAGTTCTTCAAATTTAAAATAAATAAATTTTTTTTTTCCAGTATGTAGAATGAAAGATATAGGTCTAGCATGAAGAATCTGTTCTCCGGGCCTTCTACGATTGTCTAGAAATCACTTTCAAAGACTAAATCTGTTTGTTGATGGTAAAATGCTGCGATTAAATGGATGATTGACATAATTTCAAGTGTAGTTATATAGGAGGTACTCACCTATAGTCTGCGTATTATCCAGAGGAGCAGCTGGCATGCTCCTAGTTTGAAAAGGCTGACAGGAGTATCAGCAGAGAAGCTCAGCACTGTAGTGTTGTGGATGGGGTTGGCAGCAAAACATAAAATGTCAAGTGTAAACTGCATTTTGAATGTTTTCAATGCTTTGTCTTGCTGTCAACTAAACTGAACCTGACTTTTTGTAAGGCAAAGGTAAATTGCATTTAGTTTGACATTCTTGTTGAAATGTTATTACGTTTTTTCGAGTTGGATTAGCAGTGATTTTAAAGTTGTAAAAAGCCACCAGCTTGGAGTTTCAGATGGCTATCTGGTCAAAAGTATGCCTTTTTTAAACAAAAATTCTTGTTTGAACTATAGCAAAATGAACAGACTAATTTTTACTAAGAAAAACACTGGTTTAATTTTAGTTAATCACACCAGGGGGACTGAAAATAACAAACTGGCAAAATATAAGCAGTGGCTGCAGCTGGCTAAATGAGAGGAATGACTTTGCAAAGGGAATGGAAATGTCACAGTTTCATTAATAACCAGTACTTTGTTCCTTTTAATCTCAGGTAATCTGCTCCATCTTCTCTTGTCCAAGCAACATATCAAAAATGTATTGTTTGTTAGTTTGTTGGCTGAATAGTCTATTGCTGAGAAAAGAGTCAACTCAGCCGCTTTGAAGCTGCATCACCTGACACACTCTTTAAAAAGGCAATGCCAGAGTCCAGGAGAACTGGAATAACACAATAAAAAATAACAGAAATACACAACAGGAAGTAAAACAGAGAGAAAGAAAACAATGCAACAGTATAGTCTGTGGAATAACTTTGTAATGCTATAGCCATAATATAGCCTTGCTACCCGATAATTAAATTAAAAAAGACTTACAATTCCATAAAATGAATGGTATGAAATTAATTGCTTACTTTGAATTTATTTATCAAACAAACAGTGACATTTGTGGTGTTTCTCTACTGAATTAACCAGCACGTCAAGATGAATTAGTGTTGTTGCCACTTCGCACTCCTTCTCTTTCCTTTCGTTCCCATCTCATCTCATCTCTTCTTTCATCTGGACCAGATGTTGAGGTCCACTTGACAGATAAACAGCATCTCTCATCGAGGCTGTGAAGAGTCTAAATCAGCCTCTTCACTGTCACTTTGAATGTTCATTATCATGCGTTATCTCAACTGTCACTTGCACAACACAGTTGTCTTTTCAGAAGAGTCTATAAAAAAATCAGAGCACAGAGCTTTATTCTTGCATGTATAGATTATCATTTTTATTTGTATGTATTATTTAACAACTGAAATATAGACACGTCTTTTCTATGTGTATTATTAAAATGTTTATGTTAATCTGCTAATAATTCACAATAGAATGAAAAGTACTTGGATATAAATGCTACATAAAGCCTCAGTAGGCAACTACTTTTAAGAGGTCATTTAAGGAACGCAGTTTGGTTGGCTTTGTGGTCTATTTTATTAAGTCTGTTTAACCAGCGATATATTCAGAGCAAAGCAAACTTGACATTGGAATTGAAATACATGAATAAATTATGTTATTATTTAAGGTAACAAAAACATGACAACAGTTTTGGGGTTTTGTTTTTTGGTTGTTTTTTTTTTTTTGACGGGGGGGGGCATGCCTCAGTTTGGCTAGAATATTTGGGCCCTAGAACCAGACGTTGTAACTCAATAAATAACAATGTTGCAAATCAATACACAATAACTGAGAAGCCACTGTGTAGTCTTTGATAGATAATTCACTATTACCTTATTAGAATAATCACAACTAACACAAACCTAATGTTGCCTAATTAGAAAGGTTGAAATTTGGCGCAGCATGGTTAGTACATGCAAAGTGTGTTTCGTGTCTCTCTGTGTGTGTTGATCCAAAACTGCAGCTTTATACTTATGATCATCCAGGATTTTGAAAAACAAAAACAAACCAGCTCCAATGTATACTGTAATGACGCTGTAAGTTTTAAGTTTTTGCCTTTTTATCTTCCCAGGAAAACAATTTTAAACATGTCCTTCTCACGGCTGGGACTCTACTAAAGAGACATTATTTCACATGTAACCCTATGAATATACCAGTTCAAAGGCTTCAGCAATATGTTTGCTCGTTTTAACACGGTGGGGGTATCCTGCTGGCCATTAGTGGGCCATATTGGCCACCAATATTTTTTGTTCATTCACAGTTACATTATTGTTTGCTTGCTGTGTTTGTTTGTGGTTTCATATCACAGCCCTATGCACATACCAAAACCCTCTGATCTGTGTTCACTTAGGAGCAGCTGGATGCCACAGACATTGTAGGGTTAATTGCTGACATATCTGAGAAACTGCAATGGAAATATTTGACAAAACGAAGATCTGTGTGGACAAATATCAGACTGATTAGGTTTCTGGATGATGTCAGGTTGACTGTTGGAAGAGAGGTTAATTTTACCATACTAATGATGCATTGTTGTAATAGCATTCCTGCTCAGTACAAGAACTAGTGCAGACATTTGGTGTAGGTTTTTGGCTGAAGAGCCAGTGGTGTGAAGCTACTGTCTGCAGGATTGTGGCTAAAAGCCTCAGAATCCTGCCACAGTGATACTGTAGTGCTGTAGATCTTCAGTTTGTCTTAGATAACTAGCCTATTCCTGCTGGTGAATGAGAGCTGATCGTGACTGGGCTGGGGGGACGGCCGAATGGTCACCCCTCTCCAATCACGCATTCATGTTTTTGGACAACCCGGTACTAAATAACTAGATTTGTTTCCCTGAGGTGGCTGAGGATCAGGAGGCAGAGCAGGCTTCTCCTAATCAGAAGATTGGTAGGTTTGATCCCTGGCTGCTCCAGTCTGCATGCCAAAATAAACTTGGGCAAACACTTAGATGTAGAAAAAAAGTGAATGAGTGACTGAGACATGTTACTCAAGCAGAAAAGAAAAGCATTTCATAAGCCATTTATAAAACAGGGGTGTTATTACAGGTTAATAACTAGTTTCCACCACTTGACACAGTGGTCTGCTAAAATCCATTTGAAGGACAGTTGTACTTAAACCAATAACTGAGTAAGAATTTTGACACAACATTAGGTTAGTTTTAATAGTCCAGTCAGAGATGCAGTGAGGAGGGTCCTACTAATTTCAATTGCAACATGAACACGATTTACATGTAGACATGATACTTTGTACAACATTTACAGTAGTTTAAGACTGTATTTACCAACATGTAGTAAAATTACTCATTTATTTTGTTGAATTTTCCCTGATTAGGCCATAAAGTATCTATCATGTGTGGACTGTTGTCCTTTTAAACTGACTGATTTCTGAAGATTTAATTGATCTCACAAATCTGTTGGTATATTATTATTATTATTACTTTTTTTTTTTTTAAATGATATTTTATGGTAATGGCCTGCATTTGTATAGCGCTTTTCTAGTCCCTAAGGACCCCAAAGCGCTTCACACTACATTCAGTCATTCACCCATTCACACACACATTCACACACTGGCGATGGCAAGCTACATTGTAGCCACAGCTGCCCTGGGGCGCACTGACAGAGGCGAGGCTGCCAGACACTGGCGCCACCGGGTCCTCTGACCACCACCAGTAGGCAAACACACGGTTAGTATCTTGCCCAAGGATATTTGGCATGCAGCCAGGAGGCAGCCTGGGATCGAACCACCGACCTTCTGATTAGTGGCTGACCTGCTCTGCCACCTGAGCTACAGCCACCCCACAAACAGACAATTTTATTGTCTTTTTACGAGTTTACTCTAACATAAGCATATTAATTCATGTAATACACAAAAATACTTGGGGAACACAGATGAATCTGTTTGACTTCACAATTTTAAAATACTGTGATTGATTCATCATTAACAGCCTTATAGGTGTAGGCGTAAGAAATGGAGGGCTCACTAAGTTGCTCAGTGATGTCTTTGTTGCTGCTTAAACTTAATGAAGACGTGTTAATCAATCACTCTAAGATAATCTTCACTTCTCCATGATTTCAGGCAAGTTGCTTCTTTTACTGTGTTTTCCCCATCTTGCTAATTTAGTTCACCTTTTGGTGTTGATGTTTCATGCTTGTCTTTGAAGTAAGTATTCACACTTTTCCCTCATCACCTTCTTTTGGGTCAAAATTGAAGTCAGATCAAAACAAAATCAACTTATTAGTGGCTGCATCAAAGGTGTCATGCTACGTCATCCTTGATCAGCTTTCACCTTGCTTCCATGTCTTCCTGTCTCCTCCAAACACTCCCACCGGCATTGCATATCTGCAATATTCATTTATTCACTCCCTCACTCTTTATTTTATCTCATTCAGTCAACCTTTTCTCCTCTATCACCTAATGCATTATCTGCTAATAACCTGAAATTTGTTTGTCACTGTGGTGATACAGAGGGGCACTGCCCATCCTATTACTTTCATTCTCCTCCCCCAAGTAGCTTGATTTATAACACCTCATATTGAGTCTGATCAAAAGCCAATTGAATTCCAGTCAAATATTTGTATTTCAGCCTCATCTGTTTGATTTAACTGCCAATGCTGTCAATCCTGCCTTTGCTGCTACCTTCCTGAACCCTGCCACAGCTCAATGCCCTGCAATCTAGTTTCCAGATTTACTGTGTAACAGCTCCTAATGACAGAGAGAGTCCCTGGATCCCCAATTGGTGCATTCAATGCAGAGGCAGTCAAGGTTATACAGGAATATAAAGCAGGGATTTGTTGGAACAATGAGCTTTATTGAATGCCTCTAAAACAATGTGCATAGTTTACCAAAATATGAAGTGTGGAGTTTTATCAGTGCGCAGTGGCACATGTAACAGAAATTGTAATGCACGTGTATACAAATGTCCTTGAAGTAAAGACCATGACGTTCTCCTTTGTTTAAATATTGTTTTTCAAATAACGGTAAACCTCTCTCTCTAATCTCACCACCATTTTTCATGTTGAAATAGGTGTGCCTGAGTTTTCAATGGTCTTCATTGGTTTCCTTTAGAATTGTTGAGCGTTACCCCTGAGCCAATTGTATCAATGCTTTTTATTACACTCTAAACTGGAAATGAAGGACTGTGAAAGTCTACTAGTACTGGTACTTTGCAATTCTGTGGACCGCCAGTGTCCATGGTAAAAGAGAGTTTAGAAAATTACACACTTACAGTTACAAACATGTGTTTGAAGCTCATTTTATTCTTTGTTGGCTACAGTTGGGGACTGTACAAACTTGTTGTTTCTAGAGTATTTAAAAGTAGAAGGGAGGCAGAGCCTTCAGTTTTCAGGCCCCTCTTCTATGGAACCAGCTTCCAGTTTGGATTCGGGAGACAGACACTATCTCTACTTTTAAGATTAGGCTTCAAACTTTCCTTTTTACTAAAGCATATAGTTAGGGCTGGATTGGCTGACCCTGAATCCTCCCTTAGTTATGCTGCAACAGGTGTAGGTGGGTGGTGGATTCCTCTGATGCATTGAGCATATCTTCTTCAGTCACCTTTCTCACTGACTATGTGTTAATACACCTCTCTGCATTGAATCATACTTGATTATATTGAATCATAGAATCACTCGCTCTCTTCCACAGCATGTCTTTGTCCTGTCTTCCTTCTCTCACTCCAGCCGGTCGGGGCTCCCTGAGCCTGGTTCTGCTGGATGTTTCTTCCTGTTAAAAGGAAGTTTTTCCTTGCTACTGTCGCCAAATTGCTTGCTCATAGGGGGTCATATGATTGTTGGGTTTTTCTCTGTATGTATTATTGTAGGGTCTACCTTACAATATAAAGCGCCTTGAGGCGACTGTTGTTGTGATTTGGCACTGTATAAATAAATCAATTGAATTCTTTCCATCATCTCTCTATATTTGCCTTCTAAATTACTCTTACATCTTGTATCTTGTTATACTGTCTCTGCCTCACTTTTTCCCTTCCCTGTTTAGTTAGGCTGCTAGCCAGACACAAGAAAGTCAGTTTGTTAATTCTTTCACTCTTCTTTATTTCTTAATCAACTGAAAGATATATCATTGCAAAGTAGAACTGTTTGGTAACCACAGCTATGCAGTGGCAGACCACATAAAGGCACAGAGCTGCGTTGACAAGAGCTGAGGCCAATAGTGTGTAAAAATCACCATTTCTCTGCTGACTCAAAAACGGCAGAGTTTCAAATCTTTGCTGGGATCAACATTAACACAAAAACTGTGTACCACTTTGTGGAATCAGTTTCTCTGGCTGAGCAGCTTCTGTAGGTGCAATATGTAGGTGGCACATATCTTTATCTGTATAGTATAGCTTAAGTTGTTAATGCTTATTAGTTATTTAGAGAGTTGCTCCAAATGAGTAATCGTTCTCCCTGTGGCTTTAGCCCATCCATAAAATATGCAGTGAAGGAGAGAGGTTCACTCTGAACTTGTCACTAAGTAATGTTCAGACAAGACACCTTGGTGTGATACACTGGGTACCCTTGGTTACATTTTTATCTGTGTTGGGAGGTCCAAAAAACTTCAACAAAAAAAGTTGGGGTTTTTTGCTTTGCTTTGTTGTTTTGGGTTTTTTTTCCCTACAGTATTCTACTCTGGATCATTACCTTGCATGTAGGAAAAAACATTTCTAACTACACCCAGTGGATTAAAATCTGCAGATTAAGGGTCTTGACCAAGCTTAATATGTAATGAGTTGGATGTGACAAAATACTTTAATTCATGTGCAAATACAACCAAGAAAACATAAATGTCAGTAAAATAAAACTGTCTAATAATAATATTAAAGACAACCTGCTCACCTGTGGATGACACTGTAGACTCTTTATATAGTCCTGAAGTCTTTATACAGACTTGAAATATTTTGCTTTTGGTCTTTAAGGATACCAACACACAAAGCAGTCTTTGTTTCACCTTCAGTGGATTAGCCAGCAAATGCAATTGTTCCACTCACCCAACAATTTTTTTTTAAAGTAAGTGGATATGACACTGACACACCAGGGAATAAGTGTGCTCCATTGTCTGGACTCATTTATTCTGACTGATCATGACAGTAGCAGGGACATAGACTAGGTTGAGGATCCCCACATTATCCAATCAAGCTACTAGGGGTTGTAAACCTACAGGAAGTATTTCATTGCCCTTTATTTATACCCACCTATCACCTATTTAAGCCTACTGATTATTTTTCCTTAGTATGGATTTTTCATGTGCAGTGATCCAACCCTGCGACATTTCAAGAAAACAAAGGGATTTTAGCCATCTTATTTAGGTGTCAGAACGCATACTCTTCCATTAAAGCAATCAACTGGCTGCATGTTGTATTCTAACTGTTCAATTAAAAGTTAGGGAAAATTAACTGTTCAATTTATCATTAGGGAAACTATCTGCCATATAGCACTCCAGTGCTGCAAATGTTGGATTGTTCATCAGTCCAGGTACAACTGATGAAAAATTCAATCATTTTTCGATAAGAATTTCTGGTGTTGCTGATATAAAGCACGAAGGAGGAGTATGACTTATACAACTGACATCATGTCATGTCTTGCATATTGACAACATAGGTATACAATCATTGAAGAAACAGCTCCTCTTCTCCTAAGATACCGCTAAAAGAAACAATGGGAGACCACCTACAATACCGATACTCAGACTTATGCATTGCATTACTAAGCGACATAGGTGTACTGGAATTGGGGTAAATCTGGTGCTATTATTAGTATTGCTAGTGCCTCTGCAGGTCCGCAGAGATTTGTAATTTAAGTTGTTTTCCCCATCAAGGTCAGCATTGTAACCAACATTCATCATTATGACAGCACGGTTATTGTATGTAAGGTCCATAAGTAATATCTAATACTGTTCAGCGGGACTGACCAACCATGTGCCACAAAACTTGGCTTTTATTCTTACTGATCCCACAGGTTATTTAAGTTGAAGGGTTCTCCCCTGCTACTTGAAAGAGTGCTAATCAGTCAAGGCTTTAGTTGTAATGAAAACCTGCAGATGGCTGGCTCAATGCTCTTTTGCACATGACTGGTCACCCCTGGCTATTATTATATTTGTTATATTCATAGTAACCCATCCACTTGACCCATAGGCTGGATCTTGGTGTGCACTGTCAACAGAGTTTCTGGTATGAAATTTCACCTCCTAATCCCATAAGGCCTCTTACCCCACTAGTTTCTGAACTTAAGTGGATACAGTGGTTAGTTATATGAGGCTCAAAACTGAGGGCTTATCATTGGCTGGCTTAGTGAGCATTATTCAAATTTTCAGTGTGTAAAACTATGAGCTTGACAGTTAAAACCCATAAAGCCCTATTAAAGGGTTCAGTCTGTGTTCAGACAAGTAGAATTATAATGCCTAATCATTGTTACTTAGCAAGCCAATGCAATGTATGGGGTTTTGTATGGGGTGGGATTCTTCAATTAAGTCTCTCAGTGACTATTAAAGTGAACCTCACACAAATTATTACAAAATTTTTATTTGTGCTGAAAATCCTGAATCTTTCCAATACATTTTTAGCAAGTTGTGAAGAAAATGATTGCAATAGTTATTATTTCCTCATCTATGTGTATCAATGTTTTGATAAAATGGGGTTGGGGTTTTTTCAACCATTAACAGATAATTATCTTTATCAAATCAATGTTTTTTCCTTCTAAATATATATAGAATATGAGGTGAAATTAGTATTATGCTTTGGCATTTTTGGATCAGCTGTGGAACACACACCAGGCTTTTTCTTTGCACTTTTATTTGGTCATAACCACTAAACTGCACCCTGTGAACCTCCCACAGGTGTCTCAGGATCCATCTTACCTGTTTTTTTTAGTTACCCTTCTCTTTTTAATCCCTCACATTATAAATACATGGAGAAGGTAATTATCAACCATCAAGGTACATGGGTCAGCACAATTACACCATTAACATGTCACCCTGGCTGCCTGCATGGACTTAGCCTCTGCCAATAGCAAGTTGGCTCCTGGGCACTAATGAGTAGCTAGGTAATTAGAGGTTGGCTTGATTCTACCTTACTCACAAGCAAACAAGCACTTATAAACTCTCTCTCTCTCTCTCTCTCGCTCTCACACACACACACACACACACACACATTTACAAATGCAACACATATCTGGATGTTGGTATGTGGCTCTTTCTCCCTGCCTAAATGGGTGGGCTAGCCATATGTCACAGCAGTTGTGTTGCATTAGTGCAGTTGGTGATATACTTTAATGAACCTGCTTCCAAGAAGGAAAAGGAAGGAGGCGTGTTTCCTAAATGTATTTTAAATGCTAATTAATGTCAAAGTTTCCAGAAGTGGAAGGGTTAACACCAGTGGGGAGCATGTGAAGATAGTCTCCAGTGGTCAACCAGAGTGACTAACTAAACAGACCCTGTGAATATGTATATGTGAAACTATGTTTATTTGATGCTAACTACCCAAACACAGCATTCTTGCTCACCAAACCTAATTTCAGCATAGTGCTTTAGTGTAGGTGAGTTGGTTTACTGAACCACAGCACCTGCAAGCCCTAAATTTACTAGGGGTTTCTGTGATAGGGGAGACCGGGGATAGTTGTAACGTGGGTCAGTTGTAACACTTCCCAATTTCTCTAATCAGGGCTAAGTTTCAAATGATGTGACTCATCCTGTGCATGCCCAACTCAGTTCTGCTATCACATGTGAAAAATCTGCACATTTTGTCAAACACAGACAATTTAACATGAAAAAAAGTAATTTGTATGCCAAAAAGTAAGTTTTTCTACTTTATTTCAATTTCTAATAACATTATCTGCTTTGCAGTTAAACTCATCAAACTTAAATTGTGTTATTTGTATGTCTATGGGGATATATTCTGTGTAGGTCTTTAGTGCTAATGTTTTAGCCGTTGGCTGTAATGTTATTAGTTCGTGGCTATAGGAGTCTGGGTCAGTTGTAACAGCAACAGTCTGGGTCAGTTGTAACAGCAACAGTCTGGGTTAGTTGTAACAATAATGCAGATGTTGCAACTTACCACACTATTACTTTAACTTATATTAAACAAGTTGGGGCAACGACATCAGCAGAGAGAGGTTCACTGGTCGCATTTGTATATGCAGTTAATGCCATTGGCCAAACAATTCTTCCACTGTTTGTGTTCCCACACATACATTATGCAGACCACTGTGTCAGAGATGGACCAGTAGGAAGTACTGGTAGTGGAAATAAATCAGGATGGGTGCAAGAAACAGATTTCCTCATCTTTCTGAAGCACTTTGCAAACCACACCAAGGTAAGCCATGATAAAAAGTAATGGAATTGCGATGCTGGTGAACAACTACATTTTTTCAGCTTCATTGTTATGTTCAAAATTGGTGCAAGAGTTGTAGGTTATAATGCCCACTGAGCCAATGAGGCCAAACTCAAGGAAGACCAACCAAAATTAATGAAATATTCAGTTGCAGAAAATTCCATAATTTGTCTTTTTTGGGGGGGTTGGAATATGTTCAAAAGTTAGATTTCTGCATTCTGTCACACACACACACAGCTACATAAATGGATGTAAGTGCATTCATGTGTTGAATAAACAAAGATTACATGTTAATGTTTTGTTAGTACCCTTTTTTCATTGTGTTACATTTTACCCCAGGATATGTTACAACTAACCCAGACTATGGGGTTAATTGTAACATTTCACTCTTCGTGGTTGAGACCATACCATGCAATGGGTAATTGTGCTGCAGAGAAAATAGCTGCACTATTTAATAGCAGAGACATGTAAATACTTTGCATTACATTTTGAATCCACTACCTTAAAAGAGCTTCAATTTACAGACAGAAATGTCAAAAACGTTACAACTATCCCCGGTCTCCCCTACTGTCAAACCATCTGCTAACCAGTTAAATTTATCACTAAAGGTTACTGACTATCAGTTTTATGAAGAATTAATTTTTTTCTGATATATTATAATATACATTGCTATGTTTGTAAATCTACCTACTGGTATTAGCAAGAAAAATCAGGTGGAACATGATTATCCAGAAATGTGATCAGATCAAGTATAATAAAATCACTTTTCACAAATCTATTAAAACCGCTATGAAAGTCAAGCTTAACATTTTCAAGAGCTGTCTTCATCAGTCTGTTAGTGACAACATTCTGTTTCGCAGATATAGATCACATTTACATTAATATTCCTCATGGCTTCATTCTGACATACCCATGACAGTGACAGAGCATGCACCATCAGTAAAGAATGAAATTAGAAACCTGCCAGCAGTATGGGCACCTGACTAGGAGGCCTCCTGGACAACTCCTTAGGAAGGCATTCTGAGCGCTGGCAGGATACCATGGGGCGGACCCCGGGAGGGCTGGAGGGGTTATTAATTTCTTCCCACCTGGGAATGCCATGGAATCCACTGGTAAGAGCTGCAGCTGCACAAAGTTGTTAGTGGACACAATACCTCGGCTCATTTGCTTAGATGGCTGCCTTTGGAAACAAATTCTAGATAGGTGCTGGAGGATAATAACATCAACAGAGCGTGCACCATCTGTAAGGAAAAAAAAACTGCTTGGTATGATACAGCATACCGACAATCAGATCTTGATCTGGACAATCTCTCCCATAAAGGCTCATTTACTAATGTTTCTCCATCCATCTTCATCCGCTTTATCCGAGGCCGGGTCGCGGGGGCAGCAGCCTAAGCAAAGAGGCCCAGACCTCCCTCTCCCCAGCCACCTCCTCCAGCTTATCCGGGGGAACACCAAGGCGTTCCCAGGCCAGCCGAGAGATATAATCTCTCCAGCGTGTCCTGGGTCTGCCTTGGGGCCTCCTCCCGGTGGGACATGCCAGGAACACCTCACCCAGGGGGCATCCTTGTCAGATGCCCGAACCACCTCAGCTGGCTCCTTCCGATGTGGAGCAGCAGCGGCTCTAATCTAAGCCCCTCCCAGATGGCCGAACTTCTCACCCTATCTCTAAGGGAGAGGCCAACCACCCTTCGGAGGAAGCTCATTTCTGCCGCTTGTATCCGCGATCTCGTTCTTTCGGTCACTACCCACAGCTCGTGGCCATAGGTGAGGGTAGGGACGTAGATCGACCAGTAAATTGAGAGCTTCGCTTTTACACTCGGCTCCCTCTTCACCACGACGGACCGGTGCAGTGTCTGCATTACTGCAGCTGCGGCCCCAATCCGTCTGTCGATCTCCGGCTCCCTTCTCCCATCGCTCGCGAGCAAGACCCCGAGATACTTGAACTCCTCCACTTGGGGCAGGAACTCATCCCCGACCCGGAGTGGGCACTCCACCCTTTTCCGGCTGAGAACCATGGCCTCAGATTTGAAGGTGCTGATCCTCATTCCCGCTGCTTCACACTCGACTGCGAACCATTCCAGTGCGAGCTGGAGGCCCTCACCCGATGAAGCCAACAGAACCACATCATCCGCAAAAATCAGAGATGAGATTCTCAGGCGACCAAAGTGAAAGCCCTCCACCACTTGGCTGCGCCTAGAAATCCTGTCCGTAAAAAATTATTAAAAGAACCGGAGACAAAGGGCAGCCCTGGCGGAGCCCATCACCCACCGGGAATGAGTCCGACTTATTGCCAGCAATGCGAACCAAGCTCTTGCAACGGTTGTATAGGGATCGAATGGCTCGTAGCAATGGGCCAGACACCCCATACTCCCGCAACACCTCCCACAGTACACCCCGAGGGACACGGTCGAATGCCTTCTCCAAGTCCACAAAACACATGTAGACTGGTTGGGCAAACTCCCATGCACCCTCAAGTATCCTCGAGAGGATAAAGAGCTGGTCCAGTGTTCCGCGACCAGGACGAAAACGGCATTGTTCCTCCTGTATCCAAGGTTCGACTAGCGGGCGAACTCTCCTTTCCAGCACCCTGGCATAGACTTTCCCAGGGAGGCTGAGGAGTGTGATCCCCCTGTAGTTGGAACACACCCTCCGGTCCCCCTTCTTAAAGATGGGGACCACCACCCCGGTCTGCCAGTCCACAGGTACTGCCCCTGATCTCCACGCAACATTGCAGAGGCGTGTCAACCAGGACAGCCCTACAACGTCCAGAGCCTTCAGGACCTCGGGGCGGACCTCATCAACACCAGGGGCTCTGCCACCAAGGAGTTGTTTAACTGCCTCAGAGACCTCGCCCCTGGAAATTGGCGGGTCATTCCCCTCATCACCAGACTCTGCTTCCTCCTCGGAAGACGTGTCAGTGGGATTAAGGAGGTCCTAATGTTTCTGCGCTGGGTAAAGGCACTGTTCGTGCCACTATACATCATAATAATACATAACATGATCATATTGTTTAGACCTTGTGGTCTTTATTACAGGTTGAAGTAAAAGCTGTGAATTAAACACTTAAATGACTCTTCTTCTTCATGAACTACCTCTGTAAGACTTTAGTCTAATACATGGTAGAAGTATTTTACTATACTGTAGAATAGAGATTAGTAAATCCAGTTGTAGAAGTTGGATATACTCTCATCAAACGAAGAACACTCCCCTGCATCATATTTGCTGTACAGAATCTAGAACTTGATCTTTACCAATTTTGGATTGCTAATTTAAAAAATATAGAGTGCTTAGAGAAAATGTGTCTCAGCTGTTCTGATACTTCTGACACATAAAGGATCAGTAAAGGTTTTCACCTAGGCAGAAGTTGTCTTTCTTCTCTCCTGGATCACCTGGACAATTAGCTGCCTTCCCAACTTTGGCAAATGTCCAGCTGGGAAAACCAGATTTACTCAGGTCCTTATTGATATGATGTTTTTCAGTTTCCTTGGCTTCTGTATCTTTGCGAATGGTGTTGGTCATCAGGACACTACAACACAAAGCTAACACCATCCCCACATATACAGCGGCCAGGGAACAGCTGACACACATTTTCTCTAAACACTGCATTTCTGGCATCCCATGGCTTTCAAACCCCAAAACACGCTACATCAAATATTGGTCCACCCAAAAGATCCGGTTCCCGGCACAAATAGAGTAATATAGTGTACGCTAAGTACCAGGAGGAATGCCATGATTTATATATCAGGGAAATCTCTGGCTAAGCTGATGGCACAACACATGGAAGATAACTCATCAGGCCAGAACTCTACAGTCCATTCACACCTACAGGCCAGTGGACACTCTTTCAATGATGAAGATTTACGCATCCTGGAAAGGGAGGAATGCTGGTTAAGGGAGTCAAGAAGGTCATTTACGTGAAAAGTGAAAGACCATCTCTGAATCGAGGAGGGTTCTAAGGGTACATCGTAGACCATCTTACAATTGTAATTGCAGCCATTCCCCAACTCTTTGTAAATGGCAATCATTGCCATTGATCAGTGGTCATGATAACTGCATATTAAGGATCAATAAACTGACCTCACAGCCCATAGTTTATCAGTGATGCTAGTTTCAGTCATTATGCAAATGTACTGTTTATAAGTTTGGGGAAACTTGAGCTGAGACTGAAGAAGTCATTTGGATGAGTGATGAAATGTTTCTCCCACTAAAAATGCTATGTCCATATGAACAGAATCAACAGAATCTACCTCGTCCTTTGTTATGTGGAAATCAGTGAAATTATTTTGGGTCAAATGAAACAAAAATCCATGAATCACAGTTATTTAAGAACACAGGGCACAAAGCCTTTTAATGCTTCGCTTGCCTCTTTATTGGGTTTGATGGCTTACTGCCATGCACATGTGTAGAAAAAAAAAGACAAACTGACACACACACACACACACCACTTTTGATGAATCACACAATCACTTATGCTAGCATAATCTCTCAGAAACGCACATTTTTTTCCTTTGCATTTTGCTAAAATAGCAAGTGACAGAGACGCAAATGTCAGGGCTGACATTCTGTATCCCTTCTCTTAGATGTGTGTGCACCTTATGCTCCACTGTGGCTTAGACTTTTTGTGCAGGCTATGCGCATTTACACTATTTCCTTTCTGGGATTATGCATATGTGTGTATTCATACATATGCATGTGGTCATGTCGCTCACTGTCTTTGTTTCCATGCCTGTCTCTTTCTCACCCTCCAGATTCGCCAGTCATATTAACATTAGCTTCTCCGTATCCTGTGGGAATAGGGCAGATCTTAGCCAGAGAGGAAATGAAGGATGGGATAAATGAGGGAGAAAGAGGTCACCGTTGTCAGAGGAGGATAAGGGTGTGAATATTGTCATGTAGAGAGCAGGAGGGAGTGGCACTTTGTAGGCAGGAAAAGTATAAAGACAGGGCTAGTAGGGAAGCCAAGCGAGCGATTGTCAAGTAGGGAGTGTCAGGTCTTAGCTGGAGCATGGCTAAGTGGAGGGGGCATGGCTCAGTGTCATTCAGTTTGAGTAGTTTAACTAGTAAAACCCACTGCACCATGTGGGTTTAACAGTCAGAATATACTGCCATAAAAAATATGTGAAGAGGTTTCACTCTAAAAAATATGTGTGGTGTTTGTAGGTAGAACTTAACAAAAAAGCATTTTTCTGCAAAAAAGTAAGTTGTCTACATGTACACGCTTCAGTGAGTTGACTAATCGATGTTAAAAGTCAGTGCAACACAAAAATTTAAAAACAGCTCAACTTAAATGTTTGAGTATATTGAACAAAATACTTTTGTCATCAATCAACAACATTACGTTTGTGCAACATGTAAAAATGAGTTTCAACATCCTTCCTGTTTAAATTGCCCATATGCTGGACCATAACAAAAAAAAAAAAAAAAATTACAACTGCCATAAAAAACAGAAAAAGAAACAGAAAAAAGCAGAGCTTGGCAACACTAGCTGGTAAGTTTCTTATTTTATTGTCTTTTATTAATATGTACTGGTTATATAAGTTTACTATGCAAAATATATTTGTCATGCTACAAAGAATTTGTATTAATGCAGTTAAGCATTATAAAATTAATTTTAATAAATTAGATACATAGCTGGTCCTTTTAGCCAGCTAATACAATGCTCAATATTGTTTTTCCCTATATCTGTGTAGATTAAAAAAAAAAAAAAAATTTTAGTCTGACAATGGCAGCTATATGCTGTGAATTGACTGTGTCTCTCCGTGTGTTATGCTAGTTGTTACGCTACAGAAGAAAAAAGGATGAATTTTTTTCTGCTGTTATTTAAATCTGTCACTCTGGTGGTCACTTTGGTTAGCCATAGCTGTGTGTGAGACCATGCAGACAGCAGAGGGCAACCCCGTGGCATATGTTCATATCGTGTGCAACAGTTTCTGGATTCTTGCGGCCTCGTGGGAGAAGAGGTGTGTTTGCCCTAGACTGTGTTTGGTGAGTTAACTAAGTACTGAATTCTAAATAGATGAATTACAAGTTATATTCGTACACTTTAAAATGTCCATAACATTCGAAAACTGGACTTACCACATGGAATCCCTGGAACAGTGGAGGTACTTGAATCTATGTGAAAGACACTTTTGAGGTTGATGTAAAGTTTACTTTGCACTATAAGGATGTTGACTTTGGAGAAGAATATTTTTCTCTGACATCAACAGGTGATATCAAGGACAAGGACACACTCAAGGTGGTTCAGATTTTTGAACCCCCCACAGTTACTCTGACATTTAGTGATGTAGGCAGTTCCTTTATATCTGCATCAGAGACCTTGGTCAATTCTTCAGTAATGTCAGAGACTTCCATTGTGTCCTGCGGCACCAGTTGCTCATCTGGATCTCAGGATACAGTCATTCTTTCCTCACCTGAACATCTGAGTCAGCATTTACTGGCCTACCAGTTTTTCTGTTCCTCTCTTTGCTTATGACACTGAGCTTTTACTTGCTTCAGGAAATGAAACTTTATATAAAATGGGCAATTAGAGAAGTAAACTGAGAGAGCTTGGGTGCCCTGAGCTGGATGTGAACTCTCTCAAAAGAATGCAAGAACATGAGAAGACACCTTCAAAGAATCAGTGAAAAAATGGCCAAAACATTCTCGAGTCACAGAAAGGAAGTGGTTAATCTGGCACCACCTGTCAGTGACTTCAAAAGTAGATGGCCTGCACTTTTTGATGCAGCACAGGTGATTTTATTAAATAATTTAAAGGATAGCTTTTCTTTTTTTTTTGATAAATGATGAATTCCAAAGGATCACCACTGTTGACTTGGAAACAACATTCATGGCAAAACTGGACCAGTATTCCGCAAGAATAATGTCCCTGGCCTCTTCAAAAGGAGGTGCTGCAAAAATTAAGATTGAGCGCATCAGGAACATGCTGCAAGAGGTAAGAAAAAAGAAACTGAACATAACTGATAATCTTACACAACAAAGGTTAATTATCTAATTCATTATCTTAGGAGCATTGTTGGCTATCTTTTATTGAAGAGTGAATAAGTGAAGAGGTGGACAGAGTAAAAAGTTGCTAAAATGCACATCACTCAAAACATGTTTTTTTTTTGTGTGTGTTGTCCAAGTCAAGATTATAGTGATGTACTGTACTTGTAACTTAATGGGTAACTGAGATTCAATTTAAAAAATTAAACTTTCACCTCATATGTGAGTTGAAAAGACATTAATGTAACTTTTGGTCACATTATTGCAAACTGAGGTTGGTAAATTTAAATAGGTACTTTCCATGTAAGGTAACTTGGTAACTCTAAAATACATCAAAGTAAGTATTGGTGATGTTGCAGATAACGTGAGGAGACTAACCTGAGTTAATAATTTGGAGTGTTACAAGTATCTTTATCAACTGCACAATAAATGTTTATGAGGAAGAGAAGTTACACAAACACATCAAAGAGGGTGGATAGGAGCTTTTATTGGTTTATCACATCTTTACAAGACTTGTCCACAGGTACTTTTTCATATATCTTACATATAACAATTATAGTTGAATCCTTAGAACACAACTCAACAAAAACTGTTTGAAATAGTCTCTAAATTTAGGTTACATTTACTTTTACTCACCTCATCCTACTGCTAGCAAAGCAGTAGGATCAGAGCGTGATGGGGCTTATATGCACTCTCAATCTGAGCTACCCAAAACAAGTAAAGAACACTCTAGAGGTATTCCAGAAGGTATTTCTGAAATTTGATGGGCTTAAAGCCAGTCCACGGGTAATGTCTCTTAAGTGCAAATTTCTGTCGTGAAACAAATGTGAATTGGGCTGTAGTATTCCAATGTGCCTCTTATGTTTTTGTATGCAGTCCTAGATGAGTGTAGTTTTGAGAGAAGTTCGTAATACATATAACCTTAGCTTTGTAAATGGAGAGTCCTCTTCACAAACTAAGGTTAATTATTGAGTTACACGGGGTTCTGTGCTTGGAATGATTCTGTTTACATTACAAATGCTTCCCTTGGGCAGTATCATTAGAAGTAATAGGATACATTTTCACTGCTACGCAGATGATACCCAGCTTTATCAATCAATTAAGCCAGATAACACACATGTTAAACTGCAGAAATGTCTAAAAGAAATAAAAACTTGGATGATCTCTATTTTTCTGCATCTAAATTCAGATAAAACTGAGGTTATTGTACACATCACTAAAAATCTTAAAAATATGTTTTCTTATTCTTACTCTGGATGGCATTATCTTGGCCTCCAGTAAGACTGAAGAATCTTGGAGTCATTTTTGACTCTGGAGCCACTGGACCAGTCTGGGGGTCACTCTCGATTATCACGAGGACCACTCTTATCTTCACCAGTGTTGGGTAAGTTACTTTAAATTAGTAACTTAGTTTCATTACTAGTTACTTCTATCAAAACTAACTCAGTTACTTCAAGTTTCTCATTACTTTCAAAGTAACTAGTTACTAGGGAAAGTAACTTTGGTTTTACTCAGAATTCTCTTGTTAATGTGTTGCTTCAGTAACTGGATACCCAGCGAGATTGCCAGTCTTCTAGCTTGCTTACTTGCCACAAGTGCACTGTGCCACCTACCAATAGAAAGGAAAAAATAATGTGCATATTTCAACGAGAGAAATCCCACACCTGGACAGTCATTGACCGCTGCCATGATTCTAGCCTACGTCACAGTGTCATGTGCGCTTTTTACATCCAACACAAAAACTGCAGTTGTGGTGCTTTCGATTGTACTCAGAACTCGGAATTCTGCCTTCCGAATAGGTAGATGTAGGCAACACCAGACTGCAGATGAGCTGCATACAGGGCTGGACTGGGACAAAAAATTGGCCTGGGCATTTTGACTAGACTGGCCCACCATTATAGGAAAAATCATAAAGCCTTTGAATGAAAACAGTGATGTACACTGTTCTGATGGTATATATGTATCAATCTATCAATCGTTTGTTGTAAGATTCAGATAATTATTTTTTAACCCTTTAAAGCCGGTTGGAGCGGACACTCTCCATTTTGCTTAACTATTTTTAAATCCCGGTAGCACTGCAACCACATAAGCTAGCGCAATAATTTTTTTTGCATATGAAACCGGAGGAGTTGTACTTACATCTTATGCCATCAGCTTGTCCTAGGTCACAGTTTCCTTCCACATATAGCTTTGCAAAAACTGCATAAAAAGCACTTGCAGCAACAAAAACATAATATTCCAGAAACACGCTTTGCCGATCCGATCAGCTGTTTGTAACACTTCCTACATCCGTCCGACTGCGGTCTGGAGTGTGGAGCCTTCCTGCTGCTGCGGAGTCGGGGCGGTCTGCCTCCCCCCACCGCAGGGAAAAGGGAAACACCACCTGGGTCTGGGTGCAGTTCCCCCCTCCAGGGGCGGGGGCACCTAGACCCGGTTTGTAGAGTACGCTTGGGGAGTGTGATCGTGTGTACAACGTCTCTTTATGTCTGTCTCCACGTTGGTTGAGTGTGGAGTAAGTGCATATGAGAGCATGAGGGTGGGAATGGATGTTTGTATCTGTGTGTGCCTGTATGTCTGTGTCTATATGTCAGGTTGGGTGTCAGGCGCCACCTCTCTGGGGACATCTCAGGCCCTCCAAGGTTTGGAGGCCTATCTCCCCCTACCACCACTTCCCCTGCCAGTGGCGGACCCCCTCAGACATTGGTGCGTTGGTGGTTCTTTGTGTCCGGGGATGGGCGTCCAGGTACACACCGGCTCACTCCTTGGTGGCCGCTTATCGGGGCCTGGAGCCTGGGGCTCGCTCGGGCCACTTCGGAGGTGGGGTGCCCCCGGCCTCTCGGCCTGGGGCTCGGTCACTCAGGCGCAGCTGGCTGCCGGCGGAGCTCACGGGCGCGTCACTGCAACTCCCCCTGGCTTCTGCTCCGCGGCTGCTGAGTGAGCCCTCATCTGGGACTCTCCTCAGCTCTTTCCGGGACAGTGGCGCAGCTGCCCCTCTGTTGGTCTTCCTTGGTCTCTTGTGTTCTGGGGGCCTCTGGATGTCTGGAGTTTTGATCTCCTCCACACCTGCTTCACGCCCTGGAGGACGGGGCTGTGGCCCCCCCACACCCTCTAGCAGATTATTACATGAAGGAACCTTTTAAAAAACAAAAAACAAGCGCGTCCATGCTCACAGGTGTACACACGGGTGATCACACCCACAAACTACACCCTTTTTGGCTCCTACCTCAAAGCACACTGTGTTCTGTTGATCTTATGTGCTGCACAATAATGTTTAACATTTAGTATTTACTGTCATATTCCCATATATCATTGTGATGTTGTTTATTCTATTACTCTTGTTCTCTTCTGCTTGCTTTCTTTTTTCTTTCTCAGCAGGTGATCCAGGTGATTGATATATGCATTTTTTTTCTCTGCCCGTTCTGTTGGTTTTTGTCTTTTGCCCTTCTCCCCCGTCCCTCTTCTCAGCTGTTTCTCTTTCCCTCTTTCTTTCTCCCCTTCTTTCCCCCAGTCAAGTCTGTCCCGTATTCAGTAAGTGAAAATAAAATAAACAATAAAAGGTGAATCAAATGGACCATTACGGCAAGGCTGGGATGGTCAGTTTGGTAAAGTAAATCCGTTGGGCATCTTTCTTTGCCTTTAGACAACAATTCTGATGGCAAAAGAGCCAAACGGGACAGGCCAAAAAAACCCCAAAAAAACAAAAAAAAAAACACTTCCTACATCCATTAGCGTGAACTGTCGCATGTCCGGTATGACCTGCCCGAAACCGGAAGTGACGTCATTTTGCGGAAATGTAGTTTTTTACCATCGGGGCCTTATGAGCCTATACTGGTGTTTTTAAAAGTTATGTTTGACTTTATGACTTTCTGTGTCGTTTCTGGGATGCTTAGGACTCATATTGCACTGCTGGAAATAGTTTATTTTGATGCATATGCTGTTATTTTGCAAATTTGCATTATAATATTTATTTTCGTTTTTCCTGCAGTTTATGAAAATTGGTGTATTTCAAAAATAAAACTATGAAGACACTTAAAATAAATTTCCTGTGGTGGGAAACTAGTTTGTGCAACTTTTTTGTATTTACAGTTTTGAGGGATAAGCCTCTTAAATTTCTCTAACTAGAAATATATGTTAAAAAAACAAAAACGATTTTCAATTTTTTTGTAGTTTATTGCACTTTTTTGCAATTTATGTAATTACTATGCACTTAATGAAGACATATTATTAAAGTTTGGGCTATAATGGTTGTATTGATGTATAGCAACTTGAAATGCTCCCAAAAATGGCTCCACAGCATGTAAAAATATAATATAAGCTCTGGCGGACTTGGTTCTATGGTAGGTCTTAAAGGGTTAAAAGCTAGATATTTTAAATGAAAACAAGAAAGAAAAGTATTTCCTTGTGCCCACCTCTCCCTGTTAATGCCCTACCTGGCCCCCCTGGCCAAACTTTGCTAGATCTGCCCCTGCACAGTTACCAGCTTTCAGCTACGTAGAAAAAGGATCCTGGTGTTATTTGTCTCTCAGAAACAGTTCATAACCTTCCTTCAACTCATTCATGTCACCTAAAAGGTAAACCTGTTTCTCCATCACCTGTTCAGCCCTGATGATTCAGTAAGGACATCTCCTGGTTTCATCTTCATGTTTCCCTCTCACCAGATAACCAAACGATATCATGACCAGCAGCTTTTACAGCTGTGGCTCCAGCAAACATCAGCTGATACTAGAAATTAATATTAAATAAATTTTAACAACAGCTGATCAAGCTTAAACGTGCTGCTGTTGTTTAGCGCGACATCCGCTCGTTTCCTCTTTCTGGCGCAAAGTGGGCGATAAACAAACAAGAGAGAAAAGCCGATCAGCTGATCATTGATCAGTTTCATGATCGAAGTAGAAACAGAAGAGGGAGAGGGTGAGAATGACAGGAGAAGGGGCAGCTGTGCAGCTACAGCTTTGTGTCTTTTTCATTGTAGCTGAAGTACGGGACAAACTGTGCTCCCTTTCACCTCAATATGAAACGCGTGATATTTTCTCTGAATACGAGACGATTCCATTTGTTAGGGGACGGTTCTCAACTCTACTAACTAACCTTATGAACAAAATAAAGTTCAACATCACTAACATCATAGCACCCACCCAGCTGTATAGAAACTCCGTCATGCTAGCTAGTATGCAGTAGGAAAAAGTCAGAATAACGAAAATGAACTCCACCTAAACTTGGTTTATATCTGACCCAGATAGACTGCAGGTCATAACTTCTTACCTGAAGTTCAGTTCACACTCGGACCAGCGGCCGCCTCAGGTCTCTCCTCCTCCTGCGTCCCCTTTCCCTTTCACCTGCTGGCCTCCACCACTTGCTAATGTTACTGAATCTGTGGAAGCTCCGTGATAGCCACCACACGAAGTAACGAGTAACGCGTTCCTGATTTTGGCATAATAACTAGTTACCGTGCTCGTTACCACAATAATAACGTAGTTACTGTAACACTGGTCTTCACCCTCCACATCTTCTCTGGCTCCTCTTTCAGACCTTGGTATTCCTCAAGTTCTCATGTTATTTTTTCCTGATGTTTCTATCACTTGGTATAGCTACAGGCTATCACAGCATACTGTCTCTGTCTGTCCTCCGCTACTGTATCCAGTTGATTAGCTTTTACCAGTTCATCTGTTTTTATCCAGAATAAATAATAATAAATAGGCAATATCCTATTTCGGCCTCAGGACTTTCAGGCCATGCTTGGCACAAACATTCCTTTATAGTATGCCAGCCACTTTATGGTAGTCCATGTATGCTCTGCCTGCTCACTTCTTGCACTCTGCTGTTATATGCTGGATTGTGTCAGAGACATCTCTCCAGAGCCTCCACCTGGGGTCTTACCTGGTGTTGTAGACCTTAGCCTCCTACTAATCTTATAGTATAGTTTTTAGGCACAATGAAGGAGTACAATGAAATTAGCTAATAGTTTATAGCTAATAGCTGTTGAGAAATCAGTTTTACCCCGGTTCTTTTTATTCCTCGAGCATCCAGAGACTCAGTAGTCATTTTCACAAAATCTTTATTCATCTTTACTCATCTTCATTTACTCATCTTTTACTCATCTTCATTTAAGCATGCACTTCTAGAAGGGAAGACGAGGCCGGTGTCCCTCTGCAAAAATCTTCACCCCTTTGTTAGTTACAGCCAGCTTTATAGAAGTGACCCCATCATAAAACCCCCTACGGTGTGCTGCAAACTCTGTCTGTGTCTATGTGCACGAGCACATGAATGCCTACATGTGCGCGTTCCCGCTTGTCTATGTGAGTGCTCGTGTGTGCCTGTGTGCGCATACCTGTGTGTATGTGTGTGCACATGAGTGAGTGTGCATGTGGATGTGTGTGCGTGACAGTTAAAACACTGTGGGTGTAGGTAACTCCCTAGAGGTCATAAAACCCCTCTCCCTTCCAGACCACAGGTATCCAGTTACAATGTTGAGACCCCCACCCATACATCATCTGGGGAATTTCCACTCAGCATTAACTCTTCTCTGTTTTACTTTCACAGCTCAAGTGGGGGAGGGGTCTCCTACAATCTACTCCTAAGTTCACGACACAATCAGCCTTTATTATATTGAGGGCAGTGTCAATGTCTCTACAACAATTCAACATTCTATGATAACACATTTCTAAACTCTAAATCAGCTAAATATTCTACATAGCTAATAGTTGGCTTTAGTTAACTTTTCTCTATAATTCTTTGATCTTGACTTATAGTTATTTTCTTTAAGGAGGGTGCTGCTCCTTGTGGCTGTCATTTTTATTATAACCAAGCCTTCTATCTCTCTGGTATACCTCTTCACGGGGCTAGCCAAGGCTGTGAGTCTTTGTTTGGCAGTTTCCAAAGCCTGTTATACTTATTAGTGTTCTTATTAGTCTTCTTCGTTTTCGTCATCACATCTTTCTGCAGCTCTGACAGTTGACTACCTTACCTCTGTGCTAATTTGACCTTGGCCTCTAGTTTTCTCTTTCACAGAGGGTAACACTCCTTGTGGTTTTGCTTTTGGTGGCTCTTGCAATAGGGATTGTCTGTAATGCTGACAATCCCTACTTTCAGAGGGTACTTCACATAGTTTTGGTAATCAGCCACATAGACTCAGCTTAGCCAATATCTTCTCTTTCAGGTGCTCTTGCAAGCACACACTAAAAATTGCATTTGACAGGGATCACCAGCTTTGCAGTGTTGTTTCCAGGAATGCCTTGGGTCACAATAGTGACAACATTAGTGTCACAAGTTGCATTAACCCAACATGTAGTTTGTTGGTTGGCATAAACCTGCACAAACACAGGAGGACTATGGAAGCCCATCAGAAAAATCCCTGCCTGGGTTTAAATCCAGAATCCTCTTGTTGTAATACCACAGTGTTAACAAGTGGGCATTTTCTCTCTCTTTCTCTCACACACACACACACACACACACACACACACACACACACACACACACACACACACACAAAGAAAACTGATGTTAAAACATGTAACAAAAGGAGTGGGGAGGCCATTTGTTGAGGACATAAGTTTGATTAGTCTATTCATTTTTCCATTCATTGAAGGAAGCTTTTGGTCACAGGCCCTGTTCACAACCTTGGCACTTTAAATGTTATATTCTCCCTTTTCAAGAGCTTGTATATATAATAGATCTACAGCACTTCCAAGTTTTTATCTGGTGAGCACTGAGTTTCTTAAATTACACTCATACAGTAAGTAAAATCTTAATAGATTAAATATTATAACCATGACCTTTGATTCATATTTTATTTTCTTTACTACACACCAGACATAAAAATAAAATATACATTTGTTAGTGAAGAGTTCTTCAGTAGTTTCTATTCAAATTTCTGCTCATAACACAAATTCATAAACTTCATTCTCAACATATATGTCCATTAATTACTGTATACACTGCCATGTTCTGCCATGAGCAAGATTATGAGGTAAACTATGATGGTGCTAAGGCACTCAGTTTCAGAGATGGGCAGTAACGCGTTACAAGTAACGCGTTACTGTAATCTGATTACTTTTTTCGAGTAACGAGTAAAGTAAGGGATTACTATTGCAAAAACGGTAATTAGATTACCATTACTTTCCCGTAGGAACGCTGCGTTACTGCATTACTAAAACCGTGATTTTTTTGCGAGAATGTCTCACGACAGTGACGTAAGCGAGTGCGCCGTTAGTGACAACAGCTGTGTGCAGATCAACAATGGATCACATATCGATTGTGGGAGAGAGTGTGAGCGTGCAGCGTTTAAAGCGTGGAAGTACTGACCTTACTTTGAGTTTGATTCCATAAAAAGTGACAAAAACATTAGCATCCATCGTGCGTGGGAAGAAAACTTCTTTTTACAGCGAAAAAAACCCCTAAACTTCCAAGCAAGCACCGAGTGCGCTACCACGTAATGGGAAACTCACAGAGAAACTCGCGGATTCTTCAACTGACCGCGGCACACCTGCACCAGGGTAAACCTCCGCCTACCATAGTCCTGCTTTACAGGTGAAAATAGAACAACAGGACCGCTGAGTCTTTGACTTTATTTATGTTCTGCTGTGTTTTACTTGCATCTATTTGAAAGAGTGAGTGTAAACACAAAAAATATTTTATTTTATGTGCTGGAATGTGTAGAAAATAAGTTTACATGTTAAACTAATTTATTCAACTCAGAGAATGTTGCATATAATTAAATTTTTGCTTGATGCATAAAGTTAAAAGATTAAAACTGATAAAACAAGTTAAAAAAAAGAGAGATTTTCCATTTGATTACATTTTGTATGATGGATTATGTAGAAAAAGTAGAATTGGGCTGAAAGATCTATCGCTTTATCACCTCTTCAGGTTGTAAATCGTGTTTTTAAAAAGTAACTAAGTAACTAAGTAATTAATTACTTTTGAAAATAAGTAATTAGTAAAGTAACGGGATTACTTTTTTGGGGAAGTAATCAGTAATTAGTTACTGATTACTTTTTTCAAGTAACTTGACCAACACTGCTCAGTTTCAACTTCAAGTAGGAAAAAGTACTTAGTTGAAAAAAATCACACTGCACAAACAGTTGCTGCCTTCTTTTTTCTTTTATTCAAGATTCAAAATCTGCTTAAATGTGCAAATACTACCTTTTATTGCCAAGTTTATATTCCGTATGTGTGCTTATGCTCATTTCCCCACTCTCCTTGCTGTTGCAGTGACAATCTCATTTCCCCATAGAAATCATAAAAGTTCTTTTGATCTTATTTAAATGTTAATGGAAAAAGTAAAATATTATGAACAACTACAAATACTTAACAGATATCTGTCACAAGTGATACAGCCACTCAGTAATTTATAGTACTGACACAGCAGTTCCCTCTGGATGGCATTAGCTTTACTAGGTAAGGTCTGATTTGATTTGCAGATTCAGTCAATCATCCAGACTGTCAGAATAATTTTTTTTGGATTCTCACCACACATCCCACCTTACACTGTATTCAATTTGCTGCGTTAAGAAAAATCTAGTGTGCTTAAATTTATGTTATCCCCCATTTCATCTAAACAGTTATGATACTCAAAAATGTCTTAAATTGCCTAAAATATCTAGATGCTTAATGTATTTCCAATAAAGCATGCAATAATGTGAAACATTAGACTTAGACTGTGGCCCACATCAGTCTAATATTGTATGTGTAACCCACTCCTGGGTAAGTACACCTCACTCTAGGTTCGGGGAGGAGCTGGACATGAGTGTGAATAATCATAATACACAGAAATTTCAGTTAACTGTGACTTTAGTTTCAACAATAACAGTTTCACAGCAAAACAACAACTAGGGCCCTTAAAATAAAAATAGAAATAAAATGCATTGTCCTTAATCATTGGAATTGTCCCTTTGAAAGTATTTGTTAGGTCGCAACCTTATAGTTCAGTTTGTTCCTCAGAGTAGAGCAGGGCGATATGGCCAAAAATATTTATCACGATATATATTTGAAAATTTGCGATAACGATATAACCGACGATATAATTGATGAGAGACAAAATAAAACTCCACAACATTACTAGCGCAAAAAGACAACCTTCCATTTATTTTCACTTAAACAAGAAGCTGGTTTTTATGTACATTAAAGCTTTATAAAAATGTAACAGTGCAAATGCAAATTCCTTGCTGAAAGTTTAACCAAAAGGCATTTCCAGTAGAAATGGGCTGACATATCCTGAGCATAACCATGTATAATATCCACTGAAGTTAAAAAGAGGTGCTTTGCAACATTAAACTGCAGTGTGCAGTACGCATTTTTCGGACCATAAGGTGCACGGGATTATAAGGCACATTAAGCGAAACAAAGCAGTCAGATAAATCAAACTTTATTCAAGTTTCCTCCACTTCTGTACCATTGATTCATTAATGTTGAATTCTCTGGCAGCTGCTCTATTCCCATGTTGTTGCAGTATATTAATGACTAACCTCGTATTGTGGATGGATTATCTCAGTTGTTCTCCTGACTGAAGTTTGGTCTGTTTACAGCATCCTGCCATGCGATTGCATTTGTCTCGAACCATCAGGAACGTTAACCTTTATAAGTGGAAAAGTGTTAGTGTTCGTCCTCCAGATTCACTGTTTATGTTATGCTAACATAGCTGTGTCGCTAGCGATCACGTAGCACATCATTGTATACCAGCTAGCCCAACTTCAGTAACCCTACAAACGTCACTGCTGTTTAGTTTCCTGTCTTCATTTATGTTGGACGTGATAGCAGAGCTGTACGTTTGAATTTTTTCAGAAATCTCTCAGTCAGAACATGCAATATCATGCTTAGGTAACTAGCGAAACTAGCGAGCTAACTTCCGCTAGCTTCCTGCTAACTTCTAACTCCGTTAAATGTAATAACTTTTTTTTTTTTTTTTTTTTGCCTGTCCCGTTTGGCTCTTTTGCCATCAGAATTGTTGTCTAAAGGCAAAGAAAGATGCCCAACGGATTTACTTACCAAATTGACCATCCCAGCCTTGCCGTAATGGTCCATTTGATTCACCTTTTATTGTTTATTTTATTTTCACTTACTGAATACGGGACAGACTTGACTGGGGGAAAGAAGGGGAGAAAGAAAGAGGGAAAGAGAAACAGCTGAGAAGAGGGACGGGGGAGAAGGGCAAAAAACAAAAACCAACGGAATGAGCAGAAAAAAAAAAAGAAAAAAAAATGCATATATCGATCACCTGGATCACCTGCTGAGAAAGAAAGGTAACTAGCGAAACTAGCGAGCTAACTTCCGCTAGCTTCCTGCTAACTTCTAACTCCGTTAAATGTAATAACTTTTGTTTTCATGGATGCCTGAAAGTTAAACTTCATAGTTACACCTGGTAAAGCAGCAATGCTGATCGTTTTATTAAAGATGAAAGAATTTAGACAGTTAACTCTGGTGATGCTGCAGTGTTGTTTGACCTGAAGCATGCAGAGTTTAGGACCCAGATTACTCCCAGATTTAAGAGCATCTTAGTCCGACAAATACGACAATAACGACGGCCGCTTGCATGTTCTGCAAAAAAATGTGCTTTGTCGTGTATCTGACGGACAAACACCAAACCAGTTCCACATCACGGAAGTTGCACCATTTTTACAAACCAATTCTGGTTCATCTGTTTCACTCAACAATTGGCCATGTGCGTATGAAAACAAAGGCACTGCGCATGCGCGCTTTACTCCCATTCTATCGCGATATTTCATTTTCCTATCGTTGCCTAACATTATACCGGTATTACCGTGAATGGTATAATATGGCCCAGCCCTACCTCAGAGTTTATAGAATAGAGGGTCAGTCAAGTCAAAACACAGATCGAATGAGGAAATGATCTGCAATGATATGTCAGTCAACAAAAAAAAGGTGAAGTTTCACACTTAGTGTTTTTGTAGTCTAGAGTGCACTCTTTTTTTTATCCGTTCACTGTTGCCAGCCGGAGTGACTGGTGGAATCCTACCAGAAACCAGATAAACCGTTGGCCGTCTGACTGGTTGTGCAGATCTGGATCCTGGAAATCACACTGGGAGGCTCGCCATCAATTGGAATCACTGGTCTTTTCTCATGGAGCTCAAAGCTCACTAAAAGACCTGACCTGTATTTAAAAACAGGTTTATAGTCTCTCATTTATCACTTTTTCCAGCATTCAAATTAATTATAAATTCAACAACAATAACTGCAATTTGCAATTATTTACATCCTGAAAAATTGTAGTACTCTTCAGTTAACAGATTAAATTGTAACTCATGTTAGAACTTCTGTCTAACCAACATAGTTGCAATAGACACACACATAACACAATTATTAGACAAATAAAATACAAATGTTAAAGCTTAAATTTCTTCAGAACATACCTTACACTAAATTCAGCACAAAAGCTATCAAATTGCATTTGTTCCCTCATAAAACAAACGTTCATCATTGACATGACACATACAGTAGAAAAATATGCATTAACTACTATGATTAGCATCATCATTATGATCATTGAACATAGAAGGTAAATCAGTTAGCTTACCGAGACACGTGGAACACTATTAACTTAGCCGCCACCTCTGCTGATTTCGGCAGCTCTGTCTAACATTCAACTCACTATTGAAATGTTAGCCGATAACTTCTGAAAACTTTTTGACAACTTTTATGAAGCCTTGCTTCCATAACCGCGGCAGTTTCTGCTGCTAATCAAGATAGCTTCGGATTTTTCTTTTCCTTGAATGGCTGGTATCACTACCATCCATCCATCCATCTTCATCCGCTTTATCCGAGGCCGGGTCGCGGGGGCAGCAGCCTAAGCAAAGAGGCCCAGACCTCCCTCTCCCCAGCCACCTCCTCCAGCTTATCCGGGGGAACACCAAGGCGTTCCCAGGCCAGCCGAGAGATATAATCTCTCCAGCGCGTCCTGGGTCTGCCTTGGGGCCTCCTCCCGGTGGGACATGCCAGGAACACCTCACCCAGGAGGCACCCAGGGGGCATCCTTGTCAGATGCCCGAACCACCTCAGCTGGCTCCTTTCGATGTGGAGCAGCAGCTGCTAAGCCCCTCCCGGATGGCCGAACTTCTCACCCTATCTCTAAGGGAGAGGCCAGCCACCCTTCGGAGGAAGCTCATTTCTGCCGCTTGTATCCTTGATCTCTTTCTTTCGGTCACTACCCACAGCTCGTGGCCATAGGTGAGGGTAGGGACGTAGATCGACCAGTAAATTGAGAGCTTCGCTTTTACACTCAGCTCCCTCTTCACCACGATGGACCGGTGCAGCGTCTGCATTACTGCAGCTGCGGCCCCAGTCCGTCTGTCGATCTCCGGCTCCCTTCTCCCATCGCTCGCGAACAAGACGCCGAGATACTTGAATTCCTCCATGTAAAACTACGCCATGTAAAAACACACAACTTCCTGTTAACCTTCAAAATAAAAGCTCCTGCTAGGCACAGCAGGAAGTGTGGAAATAAACACATTTTCCACTTCTTCTGACAATAAAATAAAACAAATAAAAGAATGATTCCGAAACTAAACAAATACCTTATAAAGCTCATCTTATTTTTACCCGTTTCTCCAGCTGGGTTACATATGTAACCATACGAATAACGTGTTTTGGAAACTAATTGCACAACACGCAGCACTATTAGTTATCTCAGTCTCCCAGAGTAGCATTTCTAATTTTGATTGAAACTGTCAGAGAAAATGGCAGCCTCGAGCTAGCCAGGATATTAGTTTACAGAGGCTGTTAAAATTATATGTCTAACGGTACTGACATATTCATAGGGTTAATCTTTGAGACAAATATCATGAGGTAGTGATGATTTTGCAAATATTCCACCTTGTAGTGCAGTTTGCACAAATTGTTTTAAAAATGCACTCACGCTACAAACATTACTGATGAGTCAAGATCTGCACAAATTGACAGAAACACTGAAGCAGCTACACATTTTATTCTTATTGTCATGTATGTCCTATTTGTCAGGTGACAGAAGAACCAACACAAAGCTCAGAGAGCAATGGTGATACAAGATCACAGGTGAAATTGGATGATGACTTGTTGGTTCATTACTGTATTTGAAGCACATGTGTGACTGCATGTATGTGGAATGTCTCACTGTTATTCATCAGGTGACAGAGGCAGCTCTGCCATGTTGTAGCTCAGACAGAGGTGAAGAGCCGAGCTCACAGGAGACTGACTGATGATTTGGTGCTATAGATTAACTAGTATTTATTATCATGACAATTGTTAGGCTGCTGATGTAAATTGTTTCATTAGTGTATATTTGACAAAGAATCTGAATTGACACGTCTCACTTTTTATATGGCACGAATCAATGTGTTATTTTATCAGATGGCAATATGTCCTAGTGCAGTCAGAGGGGAAGAGCCAGGGCCAAAGGTGAGGCAAAGCAAGCACATAATAATATTAATCTGAGGATAAAACGCAGGTACTGAGGCTGAAAGAAGCTTCAGTGCTCTCAGATGACTAAAAAGATGGCTAAGGTTAACAATGACTCAAATGAGATTAAACAATGCTGCTGTATGTCCACAAGGAGAGACTGGACGGTATAGATGTAAAACCAATATGCCAGCAGTTTATCTCAGTTAATGAGAGGAGAAGGCATGTGTTTGGCTCCTTCACATAGTGGACATTGAGTTGTTGTGTGGGGCACCAGTAGTCCATGTCTGTTGCTGTAACAGTAGTTCATGTTTAGAATAAAAAATCCCAGCTCACTGATCTGATCGGGGCAATAGTGTCTAAACTGTTTCATAATTTTGCTGAGAGATCTTTTACTTTGTGGTAATCTTCGATAAGTAGTTTTATGGACAAAAACCACCAGGCCATTCAGTGTTCCCTTAGTGCCAAAATATAACAGATGTTGGTGTACTATAACTGAAGTAATGTGGTTAAGTCCTTAAAGTCATATTCTTTTATTGTCATGACTGTATTTGAAGCTATTTTTATTTTTGTATGATACCTGATTCATATGGATTATGGCTGAAGTAAACTAAACTCTAAAATACTTAGTCAGTCATTTGTTTAATAGTAATTTAACATTATATAATTCACATATAAAACTATGAATTGTGATTTTAAATGGTTTAAAAGCATGTAGAATAGCATATGTAGGCAAGTATATTTCTCCTCTTTTTATTAAGAAGCAAAAACAAAAAGGAAAAAAAAAGAAACAGGGCAGGGTTTGGTGGTTGAATCATCCGTCCCCACCAATGCCAAAACCAAATCTACGCCCTTGCTTTGTAGGAGGATAATTTTCAGAAACTCCATTTCTCTATTTATGTGTACATTTTGGATCATATCGCCACATGTTTCTTTGACATGCTTTTAACATCTTTTGACATTATTAGTGCATTTTCATGAGGATAAAAAAACACCCAAATATGTCTGTATATACCGTGAGAGATATATTTCAAGTAAATTTTCTCTGTGGAAATTCAAGAGCAGTTCTTCCAAGTGCAGTTTTTTGCTAATATAACAGAGCATTTGTGGGGCTAATAAAGGTTGATCTTATATTAGCTTATCTTACCTAAACTTTGGGCAAGGTGTTAAAATCTGTAAAAACATGTATCTTACAAGGTTTCCTACATGCTGCAGTGAGTTTGTGTTTTTTCCCTTTTTTTAAAGGCAGAATTGGATCTTCCTTGTACTTCACCTTACAAAAAGGAACAAGAATGCATTACATGATGACTTTACCAGATGTTGCTATGCCTAGATGAATGTTAAAAGTTTAAAGAGAAAGAATAAAATTCTAACACAATCATATAGGAGAGAGAAAGTTTCACTCAAGCACCTTGAGGCAACTGTTGTTGTGAGTTGGCGCTAAATAAATAAAACTGAATTAAATTGACTCTCGGGTTAACAAAGAATAACATTAAAAGAATTCAATTTTTGTAATATTAAATCAGTGTTAATTAGTTCAGACAAATTAAAATAAATTGGAATTATCTCAGATTATTTTTGGATTATCAACAATCTGTACTTTCATAACAAGACATCAGACATTAATTTTAAACTAAAGAAATAGTAAAGATAAAAATAGTGAACATGTTGATTAAAAGTAATGTTAGTAAACAACAACAACAAATATCTTCATTAAATTATACTAACCACTATTATAACCAAAACTTTGAGCGCATTTTTGTAGAGTATAAATCAAAAGTATTTTCTGTAAACTGAACACTTGTAGACAAAGATAAGAACAATGAGAAACACTAGACAAAAAGAGAAGGTAAGAGCAAGCGCTGACTTTAAAGCCTTGATTATGCTTTCCACAGGGATTTATTTGGTCCTGAGTGATGTAAATTTCATCATTGGACAGAGGGTCTGTGCTTATGTCCACATGCCTGCCATTTTTTGTGACCACATGGACTCATCTGCAGAGACTTTACATTACAATGCGCCAACTACGCATGAAACCCAGGCGGTGGAGTTCAAGCAGATTTCAAAGACATGTAACATGAATGTCTCCAGCTGTCCATAAGTGCAAGAGTGTATAATCAAGGATTAAGATTTAAGAGGAGGCAAAACGGATCACGAGACAAGGGGGAACACAAAAGAGTGTGGCCAGTTATGATGCTAGTCTATCTGAGATGTGATTTAAGATTTTCACGTGGTTTTAGAATCCACAGCCTCAATCCTTTGTCTAACAAGGTCTAGTTTCCAACTGGATTCATTCTTTTAAGAATATATCACAATCTTCCTTCCTTCATGAGCAAAGAAGTATAAAGGCAAAATGAAATGTTATATGACATATCCCAAGCTGTTAGGAAGTTGGAGGTCAGAGCTCATTGTCAGCTAAGCTATGGTTCCCCTATGGCTAAGTTCTGGGTCATGGTGTCAGCAAAATAAGTATAGTTCTTTGTCATACTTTTGGATCTTATGACCACTGTAATTGCAAAAGTACAGGCTCACCATCTGAAAAGGCAGACACTGAGGTCACCAGCATTGCCTACTGCATGGGTAACAGGCAAAGGTGTCCTCCTTCGCAAAATACATCGTTTTTATATCACTTCTTCCAATATGACACTGCAGAGTTTCTGTTCCAAAGTCTGTGTATTAATTATGTGTAAGCTAAGAAGCTCATTTTAGCAGTTCTTTTGGTCAATACTATTAGGTTGTGAACATAGGCGAGAGTTGGAATATACAGATCAATTGGTAAACATCCTTTGCCTTGAGGTTCGGCACTTTTTCACTGTAGGAAACCTTTATAGCCCTTGCATTAAGTGAGTCAACATGGCAATCCATTTTTTTTCAATGCTGTCAATCCTATCTCATCCTCAGTCATGAGCAAGGCCCATAACAATTTTCCATGAGGCAAAATTGACTCATTTGGCATATACCAATATAAACTCATACACATGCAGCATGTCACCACTGTGTATATTCAAATCAGAAAGATGGTATGAAAATTTCTAATGTAAAATTAGTTTCAAAAACTATATATAACGCATCTTCTAAAGGTCTAATCAGGGCTTATTTACACAGGTGTGACATGCAAAAGAACCACATTTAAACAAACACACACAAACACACATGCACTTGTTTCACAGGGCTCACTTGAATTTGAAAACCTTTTTTATTCTATTACTGTGTGTGTAGTCTCACAGACAAACACAGGGATGCACAGTTACACACGCAAACGCATGACACAGATTCGCATGTGCACACAAACTAATTCATTCCCTCACACAAGCACAAACTCATATACACACATCATGCCGCACCCCACTTCTGTTTAGGGAAAAAAGTAATTACTTTCTCTCCCTGCCTCAATGCCTTCAAAAGCCTCAGTGGGGCGATTCCCCGGTGAGCCAGTGAAATTCACTTAAACAGCTTTTGAGAGAGTAAGCAGTCTTATTGTTGCGCACTGAAACTTTGATTGGAAAGGGAGGAAAAAATGAGAAGAGGAAAGGAGGGGGCAGGAAAAGATTGGTAAATAAAACTGTTGGCCAGTATTATTTTTCTGTCTTTTTTCCACATTTCTTTTACCTCTCTCAGACTTTGTTCTCTTTGACTCGGCTAAAGACTGTAGGCAGGCAACATCGGCAGGTAAAGAATAGCTGCACGGGATCATGCTGTGTCTTTTAAAACACTGGAGGAATACACTGTGTGTGTGTGTGTGTGTGTGTGTGTGTGTGTGTGTGTGTGTGTGTGTGTGTGTGTGAGAGAGAGAGAGAGAGAGAGAGAGAGAGAGAGAGAGAGAGCATGCATGTTATTGCAATTGCTCCTCCGTTAAAAATACACATCTCCTCAATCTTTCAGAATCAATTTTCATCACAGCTCTTTACAAGCACATAACTCTATTTTAACCCTTTAAGACCTACCATAGAACCAAGTTCGCCAGAGCTTATATTATATTTTTACATGCTGTGGAGCCATTTTTGGGAGCATTTCAAGTTGCTATACATCAATACAACCATTATAGCCCAAACTTTAATAATATGTCTGCATTAGGTGCATAGTAATTACATAAATTGCAAAAAAGTGCAATAAACTACAAAAAAATTGAAAATCGTTTTTGTTTTTTTAACATATATTTCTAGTTAGAGAAATTTAAGAGGCTTATCCCTCAAAACTATAAATACAAAAAAGTTACACAAACTAGTTTCCCACCACAGGAAATTTATTTTGAGTGTCTTCATAGTTTTATTTTTGAAATACACCAATTTTTATATACTGCAGGAAAAACGAAAATAAATATTATAGTGCAAATTTGCAAAATAACAGCATATGCATCAAAATAAACTATTTCCAGCAGTGCAATATGAGTCTTAAGCATCCCAGAAACGACACAGAAAGTCATAAAGTCAAACATAACTTTTTAAAACACATAACAAGTAAAACACAAGCTCATAAGGCCCCGATCGTAAAAAACTACATTCCGCAAAATGACGTCACTTCCGGTTTCGGGCAGGTCATGCGGTCATGTGATAGTTCGCGCTGATGGACGTAGGAAGTGTTACAAACAGCTGATGGATTGGCGAAGCGTGTTTCTGGAATATCATGTTTTTGTTGCTGCAAGTGATTTTTATGCAGTTTTTGCAAAGCTATATGTGGAAGGAAACTGTGACCTAGGACAAGCTGATGGCATAAGATGTAAGTACAACTCCTCCAGTTTCATATGCAAAAAAAATTATTGCGCTAGCTTACTTGGTTGCAGAGCTACCGGGATTTAAAAATAGTTACGCAAAACAGAGCGTGCCCGCTCCGATCGGCTGTAAAGGGTTAAGATAGCTCAACCTTGACTTTGAGCTGCTCACTTGGTCCACCTGCAATACCTTTCCTGTGGGGACTCTTTAATTGACATCAAATTTAACTCACCAGACGAGGACTATCCCACAGATTACCACTCTGAACAGCAAACTAGAGAATCCCAGTGGTATACCTGCGGGAGAAAATGACTAAATAAATTAACAAAGCTCATTCAAAGCCTCTGATGATGTATCCCATAGTGGACTTAGGTGGGTGGGAGACACCTTTGAGCAAGTTATCATGTACAAGCTTCGTGACATACTGGAGAGATTTGCAGTTCTGTGTTTGGGATTTCATCACATTGCTCTACTGCTAATATTTTTGTAAAGTTCCTGCAATGTTTGGTCATGTCTAGTACTAGCGAATAGATTCAATGGACATTTCAACATGCACACAGTGTGTGAGTCGGTGTATGTTTGGAGACCATGCAACACTCTTGGGGAAATACAAAAGGACTGATGAAGCAGCCTGGAGAACAGAAGATGTCTTTATTAACATATAAAGAACCTGACTGTAGGTGTGATGTGTGTAGCTGTGTGCTCCTGTGTTGTGTGTTGGTAAAACAGTTTGCTTGTCTGTGTTTGCCATTTGTTCAAGATGTTTTTATGGGTAAATGTGTATACACTAAATGGTACTTCCTCGGCTTTAAATGAAAAGGGGAAAAAATAAAACAAAGATCCAGACACTGTTAGGGCTGTTGAATAATGAAGAGATAAAAGCCCCCCTTGGCAGCTTTGTGTGGAGAATCCCTACATATGTGGGAGCTGTCCATATCCTTTCTTCCCAACCCCTTTCTTCTCTGTTTCATCTTGAATCTAGTGAATCATTCAGGGACATCTGCTTTATCTTTTGCATGTTCCCCATGTGTTGGAGCGTGGTGTTCCATGGGCTAATGTCATCTGTAATGGCAGATATTCTGATTAGAGAAGACCAAAAGAAGAAAAGGGGTAAAAGACAGTGCAAGTAAGTGGGAAGTAAGAAAAAGTCTAAGAGAGGCAAAAAGATGGGATATGTTGAAGAGATATTTAGAAGAAGACTGACTCAGATTTAGTAGAAAAGAAAAGAAAGCATGGGAAAGACGTGTGCGTGGGGGTTTAGGTTTGCCTCTTTCCATTTCTTCCTTCCTTTGATCTCAATGACTTCTTGCCTGCAAAGAAAGTTGGAGAAAGTGAGAAAGGTAAAGAGAATGAATGAAAGGCCAAGTCATAAAGAAACAGAGAGGAAAGGAAGCAAGCAAATGAGAATTTGCTTGCTCCCTTCCCTCAGTGAAAGAGATGAAAATTCATCAAGAATATGATGAAAAGAAAACAGACAGAATATGAGGAAGATAACTTCAGGCAGTGCTACACAGAGACAGAAGCTGAGTCATAAGAAAGCATTGAGACAAATGAGACAGCAAGGAGAAACGTGAGATAAAATAGGTCAGGTGAAAATTGTGTTTAATTATTGTTAAGCAAAATGATCAAAGTTAGTGTTTGAAACAAAGTTATTTGGCAGTTGTAAGGATGAGATTATGTGCATGACATTATTGTGACTTTCTTGAACTCTCTAAATCAGATATAAAGGATATAATTATTGTAAAGTAATACTATGGGTTGGAAAGTGATGTCATAAAAAATAAATAACAGCTGAGAATTTTGATACAAAGATATAGAGTGAAGTGAAGCAGAAGTAGTTATTTTGGTGTTCTTATAAGTTGGTCGTCAGAGGAGCCTTTGCCTTTGTTGAAGTCCATGAATGGTAGGTTGATATAGGCTGTGATAGATCAGGGACCAGCTACTGAGCTGTGCAGGGTCACTTTCTTAACCCTTTAAAGCCGATCGGAGCGGACACGCTCCATTTTGCGTAACTATTTTTAAATCCCGGTAGCACTGCAACCACGTAAGCTAGCGCAATAATTTTTTTTGCGTATGAAACCGGAGGAGTTGTACTTACATCTTATGCCATCAGCTTGTCCTAGGTCACAGTTTCCTTCCACATATAGCTTTACAAAAACTGCATAAAAAGCACGTGCAGGAACAAAAACATAATATTCCAGAAAAACGCTTTGCCGATCCGATCAGCTGTTTGTAACACTTCCTACATCCATTAGCGTGAACTGTCGCATGTCCGGCATGACCTGCCCGAAACCGGAAGTGACGTCATTTTGCGGAAATGTAGTTTTTTACCATCTGGGCCTTATGAGCCTATACTTGTGTTTTTAAAAGTTATGTTTGACTTTATGACTTTCTGTGTCGTTTCTGGGATGCTTAGGACTCATATTGCACTGCTGGAAATAGTTTATTTTGATGCATATGCTGTTATTTTACAAATTTGCATTATAATATTTATTTTCGTTTTTCCTGCAGTATATGAAAATTGGTGTATTTCAAAAATAAAACTATGAAGACACTTAAAATAAATTTCCTGTTGTGGGAAACTAGTTTGTGCAACTTTTTGGTATTTACAGTTTTGAGGGATAAGCCTCTTAAATTTCTCTAACTAGAAATATATGTTAAAAAATCAAAAATGATAGAAATTTTTTTGTAGTTTATTGCACTTTTTTGCAATTTATGTAATTACTATGCGCTTAATGCAGACATATTATTAAAATTTGGGCTATAATGGTTGTATTGATGCATAGCAACTTGAAATGCTCCCAAAAATGGCTCCACAGCATGTAAAAATATAATATAAGCTCTGGCGGACTTGGTTCTATGGTAGGTCTTAAAGGGTTAAACTTGACTGTTTATTTGCTATGTACCTTTGTATATATGTTGTATATGTAACCAGCTGCACCTAACATTCATATAGTTGCAATTAGCATCCTTATTCTAGTAACGATCATCTCTATAGTCATGAACAGGGATGAGCATTTCAATACCCGTTTTTCCATGCAAGGGGAATCATTTGACCATCTTGAAAGACGCCCCTCCATTCCCAACTTAAGTGATTGTTCATAAGTATAGTGTTTGTGTTTGGTGTCCAGTGGGTTTGCAATGGACTTCATCTAATTTTTGGAAAGGCTTCTTGGACTGTGGCATATCCATCAGTTTTCTAAACCTTCTCAAACTTAAAGTTTTAGTGGCACTGGATACTAGAACAGCTGTCATAGGGCGAGAAGTAGGGCACAACCCTGTACAGGTCACCAATACATCACAGTGCCAACACAGAGAGACATGCTATACTTTTATATTCACAACTACGGCAAATATAGAATCACCAGTTAACCTATTTGGATTTTGGCATGTAGGAGGGAAGAAGAATGAAATTCATGTAAACAAAGGGGAGAACATTAAACTCCACAGTAGTGGTGTGCAATGCTGCTTTTTTGGTTATCAATCTAATACCAAGTAAATATGGGCTAGTATCGCCGATATTGATACCGATACTTTTCATTAAATAAGGTGGATGTGTCATTGAATTGCTAAAGCTCAGTTAATTTTAATGACCTTAAGTTTTTTTTGTGATGTTTCCTTTTTTATTATTAAATAGTTAAAACCCAGGTCATAATTAGGGCAAAGTTTATAATTAAATAGAAAATGCTTATAGAAAATGAATATTATCAAATTTTTTTTTTGAAAAATCTTAAATAAAAAGTGCACGCAAACCGGTAAACAAATTAAAACAAAGAAGTACTGTTGAGAAACTATAATACAAAAATTACAATTTAAATTATCAACAACAAAAACAAAATATAAATAATATGTAAACAACTTAACAACATCTAACACAAGGGGGGAGGGGGGACAAAGTGTGCCTGCTCTGTGCTCACACAGGAGCGGCAAGTCCGGCGACCTGGCTGTTTCGTCTTTGCCAAAACCACAGCATTGCAAACAGGAATGGAACTTAAAGTAAAGAATTGATCTCACCAGGCTAGTATTGATCCGATACTGATGCTGACTTGGTATCGATACAATCAAGATTTGGATCGATTCACCCACCACTACTCCAAAGAAGAGCTCAAGTCAAAAATTTGAGCCAGAACATTTATTTGGGAAAACATTGCGAACCACCCCATGTTTATTCCATCAGTAACCTAACTGGCAATTTTAAAAAATCCAGAATAAGAAATATTTCAGAAACATACATAGAAAAATCAAGAATATCATTCTCTGTGTAAAACTGATTTTTTTTTTTATGATGAAAATCTTTGCAGAGTTTAGAGAGACCTTTGTTTGTGAGGGATAAGGCTAAAAAGGGACACTGAATGGAGATTATTTGGGCTGTCAGGCATTGCTGCAATAGGAAAAGACAGTTCAGAGTATATATAATCATGGTTAATTTGAACATTTGAAAAACATCATTAATACTTAATGATTTATGCTGCAATGCTAAACCACGACTGAGTTCCACAACACTTACAAAGCATTGTCAGAAGAAGAGGTGACATTATGATGAATTAAAAATAGTAGAAATAGTCTTTAGTACTGTCACAATCTATCACAGAGCTTGCATCAAATTCCAAATGAGTATATGTTTTAATAAAGTGAAACCTGTAGGAATGTAGAACACATTGGCTAGTAACACACGATGAAAATATGCCTTTTTCTTCTGGTGAACTTTATTTCACTTGGTGTCCCAAGAAGATGATGTTTTTTTAATTGCACAGAAAGACAAAAACCATGATGGTAAAGTGTCTGTGAAGGTTCTCAGTCATCCAGGTCATCGTAGTCTAAGGAGCTTGCAAAGAAAAGTGTCTGGACTTATTTAGGTTGCTTGAAGACGTTTCACCTCTCATCCGAGAAGCTTCTTCATTTCTAAGGTGTAGCTGTACAGTGCAGCGAGGAATGCCCAGACCTCTACATTGGAGAGACCAAACAGCCACTTCACAAGCGAATGGCACAACATAGAAGAGCCACCTCCACAGGACAAGACTCAGCCGTCCATCTGCATCTTAAGGATAAAGGACACTCTTTCGAGGATGCCAATGTTCACACTTTGGACAGAGAGGACAGATGGTTTGAAAGAGGAGTGAAAGAAGCCATCTATGTCCACTGTGAGCGACCATCTTTTTTTTTTTTTTTTTTTTTTTTTTTTTTTGGCCTGTCCCGTTTGGCTCTTTTTCCATCAGAATTGTTGTCTAAAGGCAAAGAAAGATGCCCAACGGATTTACTTTACCAAACTGACCATCCCAGCCTTGCCGTAATGGTCCATTTGATTCACCTTTTATTGTTTATTTTATTTTCACTTACTGAATACGGGACAGACTTGACTGGGGGAAAGAAGGGGAGAAAGAAAGAGGGAAAGAGAAACAGCTGAGAAGAGGGACGGGGGAGAAGGGCAAAAAACAAAAACCAACAGAACGGGCAGAGAAAAAAAAATGCATATATCAATCACCTGGATCACCTGCTGAGAAAGAAAAAAGAAAGCAAGCAGAAGAGAACAAGAGTAATAGAATAAACAACATCACAATGATATATGGGAATATGACAGTAAATACTAAATGTTAAACATTATTGTGCAGCACATAAGATCAACAGAACACAGTGTGCTTTGAGGTAGGAGCCAAAAAGGGTGTAGTTTGTGGGTGTGATCACCCGTGTGTACACCTGTGAGCATGGACGCGCTTGTTTTTTGTTTTTTTTAAAAGGTTCCTTCATGTAATAATCTGCTAGAGGGTGTGGGGGGGCCACAGCCCCGTCCTCCAGGGTGTGAAGCAGGTGTGGAGGAGATCAAAACTCCAGACATCCAGAGGCCCCCAGAACACAAGAGACCAAGGAAGACCAACAGAGGGGCAGCTGCGCCACTGTCCCGGAAAGAGCTGAGGAGAGTCCCAGATGAGGGCTCACTCAGCAGCCGCGGAGCAGAAGCCAGGGGGAGTTGCAGTGACGCGCCCGTGAGCTCCGTCGGCAGCCAGCTGCGCCTGAGTGACCGAGCCCCAGGCCGAGAGGCCGGGGGCACCCCACCTCCGAAGTGGCCCGAGCGAGCCCCGGGCTCCAGGCCCCGATAAGCGGCCGCCAAGGAGTGAGCCGGTGTGTACCTGGACGCCCATCCCCGGACACAAAGAACCACCAACGCACCGATGTCTGAGGGGGTCCGCCACTGGCAGGGGAAGTGGTGGTAGGGGGAGATAGGCCTCCAAACCTTGGAGGGCCTGAGATGTCCCCAGAGAGGTGGCGCCTGACACCCAACCTGACATCTTTGACCATCTTTGAACAGAGGTGGTGGTTTACGACACCAACTGTCTGCCATCTATAATCCAGTTTTGAGATCCCTCCCCAGACGCCTTAACACCCACTCACATCCTGAGCCATCCAACCTCAGGAATTCGCATGATAAGGTGGGGCCAGGTTTCACAATGAACTGACCCGAAACCCTGGCTGATTGGGACCCACACCCAGTTTCACACCTTGGCTCAGGCGATTAGAGGATCATCAGGGGGTCCTTTTGTCCCTCTGTGGGGGTTACTCCCACTAGGTTTAAATCTGGGACTCCCCACCATTTGACCTTAGAACTGAAGAAGCTTCTCGGATGAGAGGTGAAACGTCTTCAAGCAACTTAAAGAAGTCCAGACGCTTTTCTTTGCAAGCTCCTTTGACCATGATGGTAAAGTATAAACTGAGTCCAAGACAGAACCAACTGCATAATACTGCTAATGTGACTTTGGCTTTTTGCAAAAATCTGTAGTGACAGCACGCTTACACAAAGCACAGAACCCAAAATGATGTTAAAGCTGAGTGTATGCCTACCCCAGCCCAGACCCTGAACTTCAACATTTAACAAAGGCAGTGATGAACAGTTCCCATTCTACCTGTTCATGTTTCTCAAGTGGAATCACCATGGTGATTACTCCACAGTGTCTTTGGGCTGGTTTTAGCTTTGGTTTGCGTTGTTGGCATTATGTTTGTGCATAAAAATTTCAAGCAAGATCCTATGTGTCCTCACCAGGATTGGGCCTTGTGTTGGTGAATGGGACTGTAGACTAAGGTTCATACGGCTAACTGTTAATTATGTGACAGTGTGTTTCAGGTTATTTTAGAGAGCAACACATCTTCAGCAAATGAATAGTATCTGAAAGTCACATCTTCAAGAAGCCTTTCTTGAGGAAATGTAGAAGAAAAGCTGAAGTATGACAAATCATACAAGAACTGAAACAGGTCTAAATATGTATAGAAAAGGTTAGGAGGTAAGTATTTCAGCGAGTAGTATTGAGAATCCTTTCAAATTTGATGGAATTATGAATGCAGAAAAAGGAATGTTGGATTTCCTTTATGAAATACCATTTGGAAACTTTCTGATTGTCAGTGGCTTCATTTTTTCAATAAACAAAAGCACACTGCTAGTGCAGTAAATGTATACCTGGAATATATAGTAGTATACCATCAATCATGGACTGGCTTCTCCAGAGCCCAGAGTCTATGTATTTAAAATGCTAAGTTATGCTACAATTCTTATTTGAACAACTTTAGTGGACTTAAAGTCACTGTGGAAACTTTTAAAAACAATAAATTCATCACTGAATAGTAAAGTTCAGCAGTTATTAGCAAATGCAAATTACGTGGACTAATAACTGGATGATGACACCGTGAAGTATTTTTTTTCCAGGCTTAGTCATGGTACAAATAAATTCTAAAATTATAATTCATTACATCTTCTGTTTGCTAAACCACAGGTCATACCAGACTAGGCTATGACATTATAAAAATAGTGACAGTGTTCAAATTGTTGAGTACTTGTCAAAATCAAAAATCTTCATCAAGACCCTTGAAAAGTCTTTATTTAAAATACGTTTTATGTATTCTCCATAGTCTCCTCCAGGTAGGACATGCCTAAAATACCTTATTTACGAGATATCAAGGAGGCATTATATTCAGATGCTTGAACCACCTCACTTGGCTTCTTTCTCTTTGGAGGAGAATCTTCAGAAGCTTTATGCAACAATGGATGTGAGTCATTCAGCAGGTTTGATGGGAAAAAAACTGACATTTATTTTCATGAAGGATTTAATAGTACTAGTTCTTCTGCTTCTTAACTCAATCTTGAAGGAAGGTTTGTGAAGTTAGTCGAAGCTTCATTAGCAGTGTGGAGGAAAGACACTTTAATCATGAAAGTGATTTATGCTAGCCTTCTTCCTCCTACTTTTACATAGAGACAAGACTTTCTGTCTCATTCCTCAAATTTTAAGATATGAATATTAGGGATTCAACAACAAAGTGACAGTGATGGTATTAAAACAGCTGTCCTTGTGCTGGCTGATTTTTCTCAACAAATAAAGGTGCCCTGTTTAGCTGTTTGAGACTGTCTGAATTTGTACCTTCATGCAAACTCTGTGGCTTAAACTCCTGGGCTCAGGTGTCTGTACAACAATTTGCCCCCAGTTTGTTGGCACAATCAACAAACAATTGATAGGCTAATTGAACTTGGGAACCCTTTCATGTTTAGACATGTGTTCCTGGATAGATGACGGCGATGGGACGTTTGAAGAAGAAAGCTGTCGCCGTAATCAGGATGCCCTGTCAGCTTAAAAATGGATTAGTGCTTGATTTGAGTGCCGGCACTTCAGAGTTCAATTGCAATGGGGTGGAGGGATGAAGGGGATGGTTTGGAAGACAGAGAAAGGGAAATGCATTTCAGATGGGGTGGCGTTTGGTGGATTTGAAAACAGGATGCATCCTTTGCTCATTAGGAAAAGGAAAATCTGTTTGAAGTTGCAATGTTTGACAGTGCTGGCAGTAAATATGACAACAAGGCTATATAATGAAATTTAGGTGCTCTTTTAATGACAAACTTCGAGGAATGAAAGGACGATACAAATTCGCTACTTTAAAAAAAGGGTTAATTGTTATGGTTAAAAATATGTAATTTAAAAAAAAATCTGTTTTACAGTTTCAGATGGGTCTGTACTTCACAGTACTACAGGGCTTAAGCTGTGTGATGCTAGCTATCACTGGAGCTGTAAATTATACACAGTGTGAAATCTCAACATTGCAGTTTTGTGCCATCTGTTTATCCTGACGTGTTTGATATGCAGGACTTCCTTACACATGCTACATTAACACAGAGGTGTGATTATTTTCCTATATAGGCTTGTGAATTTTTTAATTTTACTTCATCAGTCTGTGTATTTTTACTAATGTTAATTATTTCATTTAGTGGGGAGTATATGTATATGTATATATTAGTGGGGAGCCTAGTTCTAAAAACAGGGACAACTTCAAAATACATTTTCTTTACAAATTTGTATATTATCAAGGATATGACCGATCACTTGATAATTGATAATCGAGTTCCATAAATCTTTGGCTGATTGTCTTTCAGATCACTCCTCAGAGGAGCTCAGAGTCCACAGGGAACATCTTAATTGCTCCCAGTGTAATAAAAGGAGAGACAGGAGGGACATGAAAAAGAAAGAAAAATAAATAAAAAAGTAGAATACTATTATTAGATGCAAAATCACAGCATTGGCCGGTGAGTGCTGCAGGCCAGTTGGTTATGAAATGTTAATATAAGTCATAATATCAAGCAAATTATTTTCTGTCTCTGTCTGAGTTGGCATCAGTAGTCAGAACATTTTGTCAATTACTAGATCCCAGTCGCCTGATGTGGGTACAGCAATAAGGTCAAATGTTTAATGGCAAGTTAAATTGCACTGAGAGTTGGTGAAAGTGAGCATATGTCGATGACTAATAGCAAATGTTGTTTCATGTAAGGATTTTCTTACTGGGCTGCATGAGCAGAACTGTTAATTTGTCATTACGAGTTATGAAATACATTGGAAGACATGAAAACAATTTAATTTATAAAAAGAAATGTCTGTGATGGCAAGTGAAATACGACGAATCCCTTCTGACTGCACAAACTTGTCATCAATTGCTCCATTCCACCCACTGAATTCCATCTTTAAAAAAAAACTTTCAGCACTGCAGGAATAAGAAGGAATGGTTTCATATAAGTGTTCGATGCCAAAGCACAGTGGGCTGTGACTTAGAAAGGAGGCACTCAAAGAGATGATGCTGTCACAGAGATGGGCCAGAAAATGCACTCTATTATGAGTGATGTTACACCGTCTGATGCAACCGAAGTTCACCTGGACTGCGACTTCCAGAGGCGTGAAGAAAATGCTGGAGAGAGAAAATAATTCTAGTAATATTTCTAGCCAAACTTATTGATCCTTTGTCATGACCGCTCATTCATATTAGATTTCTTTAATGTGATAGGGTTGCTTTTACACTTGTCTTTGGCTCACTTAGAATCGTGTGCAATCAAGCTGACAGCAAGTCGTACATACACAACACATATTTTCATGTCACAGCTGATGTTTTGTAAGATGCTCCAGGCTATATAGAGATCCCTACCACAGATTTTAACAGCAATATTAGACATGCAGCAATAACAATCCTTTTTAATGGATAAAGGCCTCATATGTTATTATTGTAGGGTCTACCTTACAATATAGAGTGCCTTGAGGCGAATGTTGTTGTGATTTGGCACTATATAAGTAAAATTGAATTGAAATTGAATTGAATATGGCAGTTGCAGTGTTGGAGGTAGTTTTCAATTAAAAAAAACACACAATTTGTGTTCCATGTGACAGCTCTGTGTTTTGTACCGTTTTCACTTTTCACTTGCTTTTCAGGTGTTTTTTTACTTAGGAAAACTAAATATACTGGATGGTGTCAAGAACTGGCTGAGAGTAGGTGAGAAGGACGGAGTCCACACACAAAGTTTGCTGAAATACAAAATAATTAAACATAAGCTAGCCAAAAAACAAACATAGCTAATTTACAAAGTAGTAGAGCTGTTTGAGAATAAATTTCAAGATTAGAAATTTCAAGTCAAAATGCTATTTTGAGGAAATTAAAAACCGTAATATTAGTTCAAGAAAAAGTAGAAATGTTGATATAACAGATGTCATTTCAAGACAACCTCTACAAAATGTCTTGTGTATATGAGTTAGTAAAAAAAATCGATCAGCTGTCTTATATGTATCTTGTGATACAACGTACTGGAGAGTCCTCGTTTCATTTCCTTGTAAATAAAATCCTATTTTGAAGTATGGTTTTACAAACTTACCTAAACAAGGCATTTTGTAGAGGTCTTTAATCTCAACATTTCTACTTTATTCACAAAATATTTAGACTTCTTCTTAGACAACACGTGTGAGCTGTATCAGCAGCTTTTGAAGTAAATATGCTAGGTTAAGGAAAAGTCTGTGGTTTTGATTAAGAATTTTTCCTTCGTAAAATAAATCGGAAAATGAAGCTTAGCTGAAACGTGTTTAGTTAGGATTGAATTCCGTCTCATTGTTAACTTGCTGCATCTGAGCACAGACACCAAAGGTTTGAATCAGAGAATAAATCTGAATGCAAAATCTGAATTTGCAAATATACATTTTTGCAAATTCAGATTTACTTTTAAAATTGGTGATTACGGGTATACTTTTTATTATTTATTTAACAGCAGCTTCTAAAACTATTCTAAATTTACCCATCTATTGGCACAAATCCTAGGATTCAAAAGAAACCCTTCACATGCAGTCTCATCCAGTTGTTTAATGTGTAACAGAGGAAAGCTTACAGCTTTCAGAAATACACCAAATAAGTCAAACTAAAAATGAGCAAAAGAACCAGACTTAATCAGAGCAAAAATAATTAGATGTGATACAACCATTGTCAAAACTTACGAAAATTAGACTACAGTGTATTCAAGCCAGATCGGTTACTTGACAGTAGCTCTTTCATGAGGCCAAATTGTTAACTGCTGAATGGATGACCTTTTCATCTTTAAAGACGTAACAAGGTTGTTATATTTAATATTCCCTTTCTATTATTACATTAATAAAATAAATTAAAGGGAGACAACAAGAAAGAGCCTGGAATAGCCTATCTGATGACTTTATTCTCACATGTTATTTATTTATATAGTATATCATTGTGTTCCCAGAGAGACAAAAGCATTTCTGAGATGCTGCCTTGTTTTCTTTTCATCCTTTAGAGTGGGAAGAGAAAGGAGAAAACAAGGTCCACAATAGCTCTCCCCCTCGAGAGCAGTGACGGTGTCTTCCCCTGGTGCCACCGGGGACATCTTCCCTCCTCCTTCACCCACTTCAGGGAGCATTGTGTGTCCCTAAAGACTGCTCCCTGGAATAACTAGGTCATGTGGGAGAAAACTTCACAGCATAATTAAAGAAGTGTTTGTGGCTTGCACCTCCCTACATCTCACTTTCTGTATTTGTGCATGTTCGTACATATCACCACAAAGACACTTTCAGGAGGAAAATTATGTGATTAGTCGCAATGTGATACCCAAATGTGCCTGACAGCCTTTTCACTACATTCTTTAACTGCTATCCCTAAACTTTGATAAATAGTGCTTTAGATGATGCAACAGTATGTAGTTCTAAAAGCAAGCACATTTCTTAGGTTTGGCTCGACCACAGTCCTCCAGAAACTGTTGAAGATTATAGAGTCGATTTGTTTAAACGCAGAACTACACTGGCAGTAGCGCAATATCTTGTTATCATACTCCTCGTAGTCGCTCCCTTTCTTTTGGCCTCATTACCTTTTATACACTCCTTTCTGTTTGTTTTATTCTTACTCCCTTCATCTCTCCAGTTCTCCATCTCCCTGTGCGTTACTTTCTCCTCCTCATAACTGTAATGACCATCCCCCCGCTCTTTTCTTTTGCTGTGGGAGGTGAAGGTGTGTAAGAATAATTCAAATGAAGGGAGAACAACAGAAGTTAGAAGCAGGGCAGACACTTGAAGCAGTAGTCGTTGCAGACAAGAGGAGACCGGCATCAAGGACAGTCATTTTCCTAGCCAGTCAGTCGTTAAGTTAGTCAGTCATTCTGAACAGACTGTACCCTCACAGTGGCTTCCTCTTAACTCTATTTCATGGATGTAGAGGGAGAGGTAGCACTCACTTTGCAAAACATGAAAGAACACTTTATGTGGAAAAGTTCCCTTTGGATTCATTTTGTTTTCGTGCTCAGTGTCAAAATATTGACACAGGAGGGAGAAAGCAAACTGTGTTTTACTCTCATGTATCAGACTTTTTGTCATTTTGAATTATTGATAATCCTATAAGGCGGGTTGTGCTGGACACGAGGCTATCCTCAGGTCTTTCTTTTACACATCTGAAGTGGTAGTACCTGTGGAACTGGCAATCTGTAGCTAGCAATCTAAAGCTAGTAGCGTTGCTTAGGGCTAAACAACAGACTGAGCAGATTTTTGTAAAACACCTGGCCCCAGGCCTTGCAGGCCTTTCAAAGTGTTTGGCTAATGGCAAATTGTAGAGGCTGTAGATGGCTGTGTTGGGACCAAAATAATCATATGTAGCAGTGTTGGGAAAAAGACAAAGAGGTAGAATATGTAAGGTGTGGACTAAAGGTGACCTTTCATATGATATGAGCAAACAGTTACAGTGCTAATCCATACAGCTCCACTAGCAGCTAAATTATCGTTTTGTATACTGTTTATTGCTGAAAATACTTGTGACACAGTAACCAAAATAATAAAATATCTCACTACTGTACAGCTGTGCATCTTAATTTTCTTTCAAAGTCACAGCAAATCAGTGAACTTCTGTCACGTTCGTACAATATAATATTATATAACAATATAATAAATCTAATATTTATATTGTACGAACGTGATAATTATGTATATTGTATATTGTAATAAAGTGATATTATATTCTACAAACATGAAAAGCATATTGTTAGAACAATAAACTTTTCACCTTATAACGTGATATAGCTCTATTTTTCTTTTGCCTGGGTGGCAGCTCTATGCTCCTGTAATTTGGTTATCAAAATACGTAACTTAATTAATTATATTGTGACGTACTTTAGCCTTTTCTTATTATTCTGCCTTCTCAGAAAGGGAAATTTTTTTACAAATAAAATTGTTTACACTTGTTATATACAATAACTATCAAAACCTATTTACATTTAATTTGACTTTCACAGAAATCCCACCTCTCTTTCTGGCTACAGAGCACTTACTTACCAAGGTTAGAAACAAAGCACAGTTATGCTTTATTAATATCACTAATTACAATGTTCCACATTTCCTTGCCTTTTTAGTAATTTTAAGGCTTTTTAGAGTTTTTTGGGTTGTTTGGCAGTAATGTTTCTGCCTATTTATTTCAGCCCATGAAATCGAATGCAGATCTTCCTGAGGTAAGATTTATGTCACGGTCCCCGTGTCTCTCTGGTTGGCCCACGCTGGCTACAGGTTTTGTTGTTGTTAGTTTTTGTTTTCTTTGTCTCTCCTCCTCCTCTCTGCCTGGGTGGAGCTCGTTACGGGCTCTCGCTCTTGGCCCACACACCTGTGTGATTGTGTCCACCTGCTGCTGATCTGGCTGATTTCCCCAGCTGCTATTTAAGGCAGTGGCACTGAGCAGCTCACCGCTGGAACGTTGAACCTCCTGAGTTCGTGCTCTCGGCATTTTCAAAAAGAATCCCTTGTATGTATTTTTCTGTGGAACTAACCTTAACTTCTGTGTGTAGATATCCCTCTTCTGGACCAAATCACGGGACCTGCCCAAGTGTGGCAGCGTGTGTGGAGTTTTGGAGCGAGTGCGGCTGAACAGGAGTGCGTGTGTGCGGAGGAGCTGTGGCGGTGATTGTGTGGAAGAGGAAGCGTGTGTGTGGATTTCCCCCCCCCCTTCTCTCCCTAGAGCCCTGGACCCCCCTCCCAACTCACTGTACATATATATAGCACTAAGGTGATCCCTGTTGTGAATAAATCTCCTTTTGTTCTCTGCGAAAGAACTGTCTGTGTGTGAGTCCGTTCAGTAGCCATGACAATTTACGTAAATCTAAGTAATTTGTTTGTCGTTATCATTAATGTTGTTGCTGTTGTTGTTTTTGTGCAGTTTAAAATCATATAAACCTAGCAAGCATCAGACAGCACTGTGCCTGACCTAAACAGATTCATGCTTTATTCACATATATTATATGTAATTATATATACTTGTACATTGTACCTAGGGTTGCAGCCACTTGGCCCTGCCCCATTGTTCTGACAGCCCTGATTGTACTTATAAACTGCATCTGAACAGGGAACAGTCTGCCACATTAATGTATTTTTTAAGTGACTTGTTTCTAATACATGAATTTTTCTCTTACAGATGTCAAAGTCTCAACCTCATGCTGCCCTCCCCCATCCTCCTAAAGTAAGTATTTATTGTTGTAGTTTTTATGCAGTGTCTTTGTCACATGCTAAGCATAAATATTGAAATAATAACTGTTTTCTAACAGATTTTCCCAAACACTATGTTTGTTGTCATTCAGACCAGTACTACTGCTTAGACATTGCTTAGTGGTCATGCATGTTTGGCAGGCTTGTTATGATACCAAAACAGTAGGCCTGTCACAATAATCAATATATCGACTTAAAGCATGACCTGATCTACATGACCTCAATAACTGTTGATGATGCAATATATCGGCCATTATATTTACATAAAAAAACATTACAAAAACAAAATATAATAATAACAAGACAATAACATTTAATTTAAATAGGGATTGTGTTTTTCAGCAAAATATCTTACTTTTCAGAGGAAAATAGGGAAAAATCTGTAGATGGAAAAATATCCATAAAAGTTCTTAGTGCATTTTGTTTTCTATTTGTTAGAAAATTTACTATTTATTCAGGTTTTTTAAGGTATCTAATATTTTGATACCTAATTTCAATAATCTAAATATTTTAAGAATTAGATGTTGGTTTGTCAATTGAAAGTGTGTAGATCTTGCATTATTGTGGTGTTATATTATGATTATACATCCAGTGGCATAAAATGGTCTTAAAATGACAATGACATCACTTGTCGCAATTGTTTATGGGGCAATATACCGACTGTTACGCCCCAGTCTAGGGGTACAGGAACGCAACATAAGTTTGAAAAGACTGCCCCGCCCTGGTCCCCAAAACCATACACAGAGGGAAACCAATTCCTTAGTGAATCGTGTTTTATTATCTACACTGCAAAAATGAAGCTCCAGGGTGAACAAAGGCCAAAATAACAAACAAAACAAGCTAAGTCAGGAGGAGGTGCTATCTAAAACCCTATGTGAAATCAAACATCAAACAAAAGACAAGCGCTACACCTAACTCCCTAACTGAAATAAACAGGAGAAAACAGTGCAAGGAAAAACAATACGGCAGCTCACCCCTTCTGTTGCAGTGCTATTTACAATGTGCTATGTACAATGAAAGCTAATATACACACTATATACAAAACTCAGAGAAGCCGCACAAATCACAAGCACAAAAGTCTCAAGTTTTGGAGGCCAGGGTCAGGTCTGCTGCTGTCAGTGGCTGCCCCGGGACAACTGCTGGTGAGGGATTTGAAGAAGATCACATGGCCAGGGGACCAATCAGCAGCCGTCAGCTCATCCACTCCGGGACCTGCAAAGACTTAAAGGCACAGACAACAACAGCCACCAAAACAGATTATGGACAGGGCCATAACACCGACCAACAAAAAGTTGTTATCGTAACAGGCCTACAAAACAGACGTTTTTATGATTGACAAATACAAAAAATAAATACATTAAAAATAAATACATTTAACTTCTCTGACATTCTCTGATATTCAGTTACAGTTCACACCACAGCTACCTGTACATGCAGTACTATACTGTAAATTTAAATCTCTGCATTTAGCATCCCACTAGAAGAGTCACAGTTAATGCGGTTTTTTTTTTTTGTTGTTTTTTTTTGTTTTTTTTACAAATACCTATACAAACACATTTACTGTTTTAATTTTAGCCTGTGGATTAAAATTCAGATGTCCTTAATGTAAGTTGTGCATTTTTATTACATCATATTATTTTTATTATTTATTTATTTATTTATTTCATTTTACATTCAAATATCTCAAGCTTCTTAGTTAAATAAGCTTGATTGCTAGTAGATAAAGAATAGTTCACCTATAATTGATATTCCCGATTAATTTCTCACCTCTGATTGAATGCCTTTGTTTGTTGGCCTTTTTTGACCATAACAAGACATTTTTGCAGGATATATATGGTGGATTTATATGCATAGATACAGTCGTAGTGCTTGACACGTGCACAGAGCAGTAGATGGAACTAGGGAGGAAAATAATTACAATCATGGTGTTGATTGCTGATGTCAGTATATACAGTATATTTTAGAGGAATTTTTTGTTTTTCACCCAAAATAAACCACAGGATGGGCCATTTATATGCATACACTGTAATAAAATGGGAATGGTTGGTGATATTAAAGTCCTTTTTGTGGCACATTAGTATATGTGAGGGGGCAAACTCCTCAAGATGGGTGGTGACCATGGTGGCCATTTAGAAGTCGGCCATCTTGGATACAACTTTTGCTTTTTCAATAGGAAGAGGGCCATGTGACACATCAAACTTATTGGTAATGTCACAAGAAAAACAATGGTGTGCTTGGTTTCAACGTAACTTTATTCTTTCATGCGTTATTTACAAGTTTCTCTTTGTTCACTGCCATTGACATGTCGAAGAGGTTAACACTTGAGGAGCGGATCGAAATTATGTTGATATCTGGTGAACGCAGTAACCCGGTGATTGCAGCAGATTTTAATGAAAGACACCCTACGAGACCACCCATCTCCCATGCTACAGTTAGCAAACTGCTTGCTAAGTTTTGTAAAACTGGTTCAGTGTTGGATTTGCCAAAATGTGAACGCAAGAAAACTGTCACTAATGAAGAAACATCAGTGACTGTCCTAGCTTCATTCAGCAAGAGCCCACAGCATAGCACTCGCCGCATGTCACGGGAGAATGGCATCAGTCGAACATCCCATCGGCTGATATTAGCTACTCACAAATCGCACCCTTACAAACTCCAGCTACTGCAGCATCTCAACAAGGATGAATGCACAGAATTTGCAGAATGGGCAAAACAAAATCAAATCAAAATTTATTTATATAGCACATATTAAAACAACAGTGTTGACCATAGTGCTTCACAGTCAGTAAAACATGAGACAATTAAAACAAACAATAAAACAGGACAACAAACAATAGGTAACAACACAATAAGGCCCGAGTAGAGGGAGTTACAGTAGTCCAATCTGGATGTGATAAATGCGTGGACAAGCTTTTCAAGGTCCTTTAAAGGAAGGAATGGCTTTGCTTTAGATATGTGACGCAACTGGTAAAAGCTGTTTTTTTTTTTACCACAGTGGAGACCTGTTTCTCAAGTTTAAAAGAGCCATCCAGGAACACTCCAAGGTTCCTTACAGTCAGCGAGAGATGGCTATCGAGAGGGCCTAGGGCATCAGCTAACTGGTCTAGCGGAGTGTGACTACCAAGGACTATGATTTCGGTCTTATTCTCGTTCAATGTAAGAAAATTATGTGATAACCAAATTTTAACTTCATGCAAACAGTTGAACAGAGGTTGCAAAGAAGCAGACACGTCGGATTTCACAGGTGAATAAATCTGGATATCATCGGCATAACAGTGAAAGGAGATGTTGTATTTTCTAAAAATTAATCCCAACAGCAACAAGAGAAAAGAGCAGGACCAAGCACGGACCCTTGAGGCACACCACAGTAAATAGGGGCAGAAGCCGAGGAGTGTTGCCCAATAGCAACAGAGAACGATCTCTCTGAGAGGCAGGATTTAAACCAAGTTAAAACCATACCTTTGAGACCAACAACATGCACGCAAAATACTTTGTTCAGTGATGAGGCAAACCTTTATGTGAATGGTGAAGTTAACAAACAAAACCACCGCTATTGGTCTGACACTAACCCAGATTGGATGGATCCCTCCAAGACTGTTGGAACAACAAAAGTGATGGTTTGGTGTGGTATGTGGGGTACAATGATAGTGGGTCCATTCTTCATCAATGGAAACCTCAAGGCCAATGGATATTTGAAATTGCTACATGATGATGTGTTTCCCTCTTTATGCACTGAAGCTGGCACGTTCCCTGAGTTTTTCCAGCAAGATGGTGCACCACGACATTATGGGTGCCAGGTCTGAGCATTTCTAGATGAACAGTTTCCTGGAAAGTGGATTGGTCGTCGTGGGCCAGTTGAATGGCCCCCAAGGTCTCCTGATCTGACCCCTTTAGACTTTTATCTTTGGGGTCATCTGAAGGCAATTGTCTATGGTGTGAAGATATGAGATGTGCAGCACCTGAAACTACAGATACTGGATGCCTGTGCTGGCATTTCTCCTGCAGTGTTGCTATCAGTGTGTGAAGAGTGGGAGAAGAGATTGACAATCCAACACAATCGGCAGCACATTGAACACATTTTATAAGTGGTCAGAAACTTGTAAATAACGCATGAAAGAATAAAGTTACGTTGAAACCAAGCACACCATTGTTTTTCTTGTGACATTACCAATAAGTTTGATGTGTCACATGGCCCTCTTCCTATTGAAAAAGCAAAAGTTGTATCCAAGATGGCCGACTTCTAAATGGCCACCATGGTCACCACCCATCTTGAGGAGTTTGCCCCCTCACATATACTAATGTGACACAAACAGGACTTTAATATCACCAACCATTCCCATTTTATTACGGTGTATCCATATAAATGGCCCACCCTGTATACTGCTTGAGAAGAAATTTTTTACCCTACCGGATATTGTTCTGTTTTTTGTTTGTTTGTTTTTGTTGTTTTCAGGTTCAATGGTGCGTGTTCTTCTAATGGCCGCCTTCCCACTGGAGGTTTTGATCTACAGCAATTTAAAAGGTACACAGCTTTGAAATTCAGTTCGAATGGTTAGCTAATAGTATTTTAAAAAGCTTACTTCTCTGTCACCAGTTTCTTTACCAAAAAGTACCCATAAAAGTATCTCTCAGTAGCATATCATTGTAGTTCAAATGTTTAGTCAAACAAAGATCAGATTTTTGGAAATCTAAAAATAGATACTCAAATGTTCATGCTTTTTTATAGGAGGACAGAGCAAAATGGACATCGGCACAGAGCGAAGAACTGCCCTTGATAAGGACACTGTGACAGCCATAGTGCTGCACAAAAAGATATGTGCTAAAATACATTTCAAAATATATTATAAATACATTTTAAAATGTATTTTAAATGCTGTCTATGTAGAGTGCAGACAGGCAGCAGAAATGATATGTTTTATTCTGCTGTCGCTAGCTTATGTTGACAAAGAGAGCAATGCAACATTTTAGCATCCTGGCTAGCCCACACATTAAAAATTACACGCCATGCATTAGTGGAAAAAATAACCTCAGGCATGTGACTTAGACTGAACTAGTATTGGACAGGTATTCACCCACTTCACTTCTACAAAATTGGCAATCTTTCTCACGTTTCATCTCCTCATGTCTAAGTGTTACGTTCCCCTGGGGGGTCTAGGCGTTAAGGGGGAAGCAACAAAAGTGACCGGGTCAGAAAAAGGAGTCAAGGAAGCGAAACAGTTAAATAAAACAGTTTTATTGAAGTAATTCAACTAAAAGAGACGGACAAGCCGCTATCACCATAAAAGTAACACAAACAAAACTCAGGCATTGGTCAGTAATGCAAAATGTCAAAAGGAAAACGCAGCTCACTAGCTGACAACCACAAAACACAGCTCACCAGCTGGAAACACCACAAAAACACTCAGCTCACTAGCTGTAAACCACACAAATGGCACTCTGGCCCAGAGCTCACCCTGCTCTGGGCTTAAATACCCTTAATTGCTGATGGGAGTCAGCTGTACAGGAGGGAAAGGTGGCATCTCAGGCAGGGGAGGTAGTGGGACACGCCCACACAGGCACCCTCAAGAGAGAGAGAGAGAGACTAGGGCCGTAACACCCCCTCCCATAAATGCAAACCCATGGTTTGTCAAATCACAGTAACCAAAAGTGAGTCCATAGCCGTGTCAGGACGAAATGCAGGCTTTCCACCTACCAAACCGCGTAGCAACGGTTAGGCATGGCCTGCGGGAGCTGCCAATCCCATCTCAGTGGGTTCACCACATTACCAGAGAGTGGCCCCAGACCCTCAAAACAGTGTCCCATGGGATAGCCGGGGCTTCGAACCATCGTGTGGAGAACCCAGCAGGCAGCTAGCAGGCTTCACTGAAACACAAACATGATTGTTAGCAAGGGGTGCAGGTCTGAAGGGTGGTTTTGAACATGAACCGGAGAAAGGATCAACCAGCGGCAGCTCAGGGTTAGTTGGCCTCGTACACTGATTACGGGGTGCTACCGAGCAACTGTGCTCCAGGTTTAGCCTTTTAGTAGGCCTGGCAAGCTTGTCAGTTTGAGAGCCACGACTGACTGTTCTCAAAACAGGCCCCTTTCGTGTTGAGTGGGCTTTCTGTTTGAGTGCCAGTTTGACACAATTGGCAACCACATGGCCAGGCTTGTGACAGAAAAAACACAGTTTGGGCCTAGGTCTTAACACCATAACTGCATTTTCCATCTTAGCTGGCCCACTCTTACCTGTCCAGGCTTCGCTATAGTGCAGAGGGATATCCTGTCCTACAGCACTTGCTTTGTGAGTCAGCCTAAACTCATCTGCCAGGGTGGCAGCTTGCTGTAGAGTTGTAACCCTCTGTTCACTTAAATAAAGGGCCACAGACTTAGGAACAGAGTTTTTAAAATCCTCCACCAGCATAAGCTCACGTATGGACCCCACATCATTAACCTGGCTTGCCGCACACCACCTATCAAAGAGCCTCGCCTTTTCCCTGGCGAAGTCAAGATAGGACTGTCCCTGCACCAACTCCAACCCTCGAAAATGCTGCCTATAGGCCTCAGGTACCAGTTCATAGGCTTGGAGGACGGCACTTTTGATCTTTCCATAAACCAGGCCGTCCTGCCTAGACAGACCAGAACACGCTTCTTGAGCCTTACCTGTCAACCGACACAGCAACATCACCCCCCACACATCTTGAGGCCACTGCAGTGCAGTTGCCAGGCGTTCGAACACACTGAAAAAGCTGTGAACACTGGATTCACAGAAGTCTGGAACCAGGTGAATGTTATTGCTCACAAACGAGCCTCTAGACACCTGTACACTAGCAGCTGTGTCAACCATTTTGGGGATGGTGAAGGGTTAGAAACACACCACCTAATTAGGACCACTGCCACACCCGTCTGCCAACTCACGCAGACTACCCAATAATTAACCGATTAATGGAAAACTACACAACTTACTTTAACTGACCAACTTACCTCTTGCAGTATACACTAAACAAACACAACTTACCCAGTTCCTAAGCACAACAAACTTTACCTACCTATCTTCTGGAGCGTGCTGGGCTCGAGGCAACTTGAAAGGCGAAACTTCAGCGACTGGAGCCCTGAATTGCCTACCCCCAACAGAGAATTAATCCCCACCCAGGATTACTCCAAAAACAACAAAGGCAAAATAACAAAAGAGTGCCCGAAGGAGGAACTTAAAAAGCTCAGCTGGGCACTCACCTACCTTAACTGGGAAGTTATCTCCAAAGGTAAAAAACAGCCAGATAATCAAAAACCAATTCCAACTCAAAACTCCCTTTTCAACGATCCCAGACGAGCCCCCACACAGGCACCCTCGAGAGAGAGACTAGGGCCGTAACACTAAGCTACAGCTCTGGCTGGTGCAGGGCTAAGCAACCAAACAGGAACAGCTACAGCAGGAGAAATAATTATTTGGTCCCCTGCTGAATGTTTTAAATTTGCTCACTTATAAAGAAATGAACAGTCTCTAGATGTTAAGGTAGTTTCTTTTAAATGGAGAAAGATAAAATGGCAAAGAAAAATGTGGAAAAAAAAATATGTTAAATCAAATGTTATTGATAGCCTTGAGTGAAATAAGTATTTAATCCCACAACAAAAGATGACATAGTACTTGGTGGAGAAAGTCCTGTTGGCAGCATAGTGCACGTTTCTTGGAGTTGTTCACCAGGTTTGCACACATCTCAGCCTGACCCATTCCTCTTTACAGAAAATCTCTGAATAAGTTTGTTGGCTGCCATTTGGTAACTCGAAGCTTCAGCTCCTTTCACAGTTTTTCTATTTGAAAGGGATATGGAGACTGGCTAGGCCACTCAATGACCTTAATAATGTGCATCTTCTTCAGCCACTCCTTTTTTGCCTTAATAGCATGTTTTGGGTCATTGTCATGCTATTAGACCCATCCATAGGCACTGCAAGATTTCAGTCCATTATGGTGTGATGTGTTGCCTGTTGTGTTCTACAGTAGGGGACTGTGGTCCCAACTGCCTTCAAATCATTAACATTCCTCTCATGTGGTTTTAGACAGATCCATCACCTTTCTCGTGATTATTTTTATGGTCTCTCATTCCTTGACTCACCCATTTCTCTCTGTTTCTCTCATGCTCTTTTTCTCCCTTCTGTATCTGTGTTTGTGTGTGTCAGTCTGCTTGTGTGTTTTTTAGGGGCTGAATTCACCTGGTTTATTTTGCTCCACACCTGCAAGACATTGCTGATTACACACCTGCTTGCTTTTGGGGCTTATGACCGGTGTCCTATTTAAGATGAAAGTTGTACATCATTTGATGAGTTTTTTTTTTTATTTCACCTTTATTTATATAGGTAGTCCAATTGAGACTGTTTCAGTCTCAGTCTGTGTTTCAGTTACAAGAGACACACAAACAAACAAAAAAACAGTTTCAGAGAAACTGTTGCCCTCCATCCAATATACAAGTTTGACGCTTCTTTATTGTGACTACTGTAAAAAAGGTTTTGGACCTACCTTTTGTTTCTAGGTTCAGTTGCCCCTTTCCTTGGAAGAAAGGAAATGTGTTTTGGAGAGACACTGAGGAGAGCAGTGTTTTTAAGCAGAGCCAGGAAACTATGTTTTGGGAGTGGACAGCAAAGCCCTCTGGAAACCATTCACCTGCTAACCTTGACATACTCTTTCACAGAAACTCATTATCATTGTTGATCTGTTTTCTCTTCTTTCGGTAACTTTTATCCCTGCATCTGCACTTGTGTCCAGGAACCTCTCTAGTGCTGAAAAAATGTCTTCACCTCACGAAGCAAGATCTTGCATGGACCTCTGGACTCCAGGCTGATGGTCAATTCTTTCATTTCCAAATAATCACACCAACACTTATTACCTTCCCACCAACCATCTTTCTAATGGTCTTGTATCCTTGTGCAGAGCTACAGTCTTATCCGTGATGTCCACTGATGTCTCTTTGGTTTTGGGAATACTGGTGGAAGAAACTGATTCTGTGCACAGGTGTGGTTCATACAGATAATTAAGTGAGATCAGGAGTATCTGTAATTGTGTTACACGGGCACACAGCCAATCTATAGGAGCCAAAATTGTGGCTGGGTTGTAGTGAATCAAATACTTATTTCACTCAATGATAAGAATGACAATTTCAAATTTATGTAGTGTTTTTTTTTGTTCTTCTTGACATTCTGTATTTCTGCATTAGGATTAATTTACAACAGAAACTATATTGTTCAAAATTATAAAGTCAGCATGGGATCAAATTTCCATACTACCAAGAATGCGCCATGGTCAAGAGGGTTATTTAAATACGTTGTCATAATACCACCTAAGGGAATTTCACTGATAGGGAATGTAAACATGGAATATTTAAACAAACTTGTCTGGAAGCCACACATGTTTGAAAATACATCCCGGCAAGACAAATTATGATAACGCAATATGCTTTAAAACTGTTAGACTTTTGTTTATTTGTATTGATTGTCAGTACTTTTTCAGACCAATCAAAGGATTATGTGGATAAGATGTGAACTTTACCTTGTGAGAGTGCCACCAGATGTAGAATAAAAAACACAACAGATGCAACACACAGGGAGAACACTTTTAAAAATAACAGAGAGAATAAGTGCCTATTACCTTGATGAACACAGAGTTTGTCGACATGCTGTTTCAGTAAGATTCAGTGTGTTAAAATCTAGATGCTAATCGCATATTCAATGCTAATCGCATTCAATATGCTGGCAGTTTTAGCATGTGTGTGCCATATGTCAATAAAATTACATTGTTAGATGTCACAGAAAGACACAAGAGGAAATAGGAGGAAATTATAAAGTCACTGGAGATGAAGCAAGGGCGATGATAATGTTCTCGGGCTTTTTTGTTGCTGCTGAATATGCATTTTTTTAATCTGCTGTAACTTTTAGTTGTAATTGGAAGCACACATCTAGCACCCACTTCCAGTCTCTCTCCACTGCAGGAAACGTAGGCTAACTTTGTGAAGAGCCACATTACACATTTTTTTACATACTTGTAATATCATTACAGGACTGAATAGTGCTTTAATAAAAACCACACAATATAAAACACCCAGGGAAAAAATAACTTTAAGTGTTTTGTTTGGCCACTATGTGGCTCCAGAAAAGCTTAAGTTCATAATGGAATTCATCCTCCAATTCTGGAACTCTACTTGATGAATATTATTCTTTTATTGTAAAAGATATTTCTTTAACTGGGGTTGTGATTAATGGGAATTGATACAATTTTAGCAATTCTGTCATTGTTATCACTTATCGATTTGATTCATTTATTGATTCTCACTGGCCCTACTTTGAGACTCACCACCAATTGTTAGTAGCATATCAAAGACATTACAGTCATGCAAATCAGTTATGTGCTGAATGGCCAAATGTTTGTGCATATTGGAGGTAATTCCCCCTCTTAACAATTAACAATATAAACATACAGGTTACAGCCCCACACATTAACACAAATTTCCATCCTAATGAGGACACGTGATCTTTCGCTTAGTATTTAGGTATGAACAAAAGGCCAGCTGCATAGATCAAAGATGAAAGCCAGCACAAAGAGACTTTAAAGCGATCACCACAGTGATTCCACTATACAAACATGAACAGGTAGAAACGGAAGCTTCAGCCTGACTGTTCATCAGTTTGTTACCTGTTGACATTCAGCAGCTGCTGGCTTTAGTGCATGCTCCCGACACAGGGGAAACAAATTTTGTCTGGGATAACTACATCATCACGATAGTGGCTCACTTTATCATGGTGCATGACTTGGTTCAGCATTGACTGCCAAAAAAATAAAACTCCACATCCACGCTGTAGACTGCTCCACTATTTTCCTCCTCGGAGACACAAACTGAAATCAGCTAATGGTAGCGAGAGTACAAGAACCGATAAGGATCGATAGGCAAGCAGACTAACAATTCCAAAGAATTGGACTACTGAGAACCAGCTCTCGATTCCCATCCCTAGTTGTGATTCATGGTGAGAGAGAGCTATCTGACATGGCATTCCAGAATCTCCAATGGGCATTCCGTTGGGTTTTAATAGTCCACAGTGTGATTCCAATCTTTTTCATTGTCCACTAAATCCCTATGGCTATATCATCCCAGAAGAGAGGGATGCTATCAATATAGAAATGTTTTATCATGGGATGAAGGGTAATCAAAACATTGTATTGATTTGCAGTGAACCTTCCTTTTAATGGAACAAGTGAAGCTAAATTATGCCATGGCAAAATGCCACTCATATGTGTCATGAATCAGGGTTTTCTTAGTAATCATTGTTAAGTTTGGTGGAGTAGGATTGTAGTGTGGGGTTGTTTTTCATGAATTAGGCTCGACCCCTGAGTTTCAGTAAAAGGAATTCTTAATGCTTCAGTATATCAAGACAGTTTGAACAACTTCATGCTCCCAGCTTAGTGGGAACAGTTTGAGGATAGCCCCATCCTGTTTCAACATGACACTGCACCAGTGCACAAAGCAAGGTCTATGGCAACATAGATGGGGACATTTGGTGTGGAAGAACTTGACTGGCTTGCACAGAGTCCTGACCACAACCCAATCGGACACCTATGGGATGAATTATAGTGGAGACTGCTTCCAAATAGTGTCTGGCATCATAAATGCACTTCTGGAAGAATGGTCAAAAGTTCCCATAAACACATTCCTAAACCTTCTGGAAAGACTTTCAAGAAGAGTCAAAACTGTTACAGCTGGAAAGGGTGACCTGATATTAAACCCTATGGATCAAAAATGGGATGTCAGTCAAGTTCATATTCTTGTAAAGGCAGACAAACAAATGCTTCTGGCAATATAGTGTATATCTACAATGCTCCCCTATCTAAGCAGCTTACATACATACTTACATACACAATGTTTATCTCATGAAATAATTATCATTAAAAGACTATTAAAATTTTTCATGCAAAGATTTCTAGGGTGTTAATTAGCTTGCAATCTTTCTAGTTATGTGTTTTTTTAATCTGGTAATCAAAAATCACTTCTAAGGTATATTTACCTTTGTAAAGTTACCCTTACAATGTAAATTTCTAATTTATAGTTGTTTATGTTTTATTTCTACTGTATTCAGATTTTGGAAGGCATGCCATGGAAAATGAGTTTTAATTAAACTATAGTCAATTCACAAAATACACAAAAAGAAAGGTGTTCATATATATATATATATATATGGCCGGCATAGTGTACAGGAACATCTGTGCCGAGTATAACCTGGAAGTCCCGAGGTCAAAATGGGAGATGCCCCCAAGGGTGGTGGAGAATGACCGAGCTAAGATCCTGTGGGACTTCCAGATACAGACGGACAAAATGGTGGTGGCTAACCAACCGGACATAGTGGTGGTAGACAAACAGAAGAAGACGGCCGTAGTGATCGATGTAGCGGTTCCGAATGACAGCAACATCAGGAAGAAGGAACACGAGAAGCTGGAGAAATACCAAGGGCTCAGAGAAGAGCTCGAGAGGATGTGGAGGGTGAAGGTAACGGTGGTCCCCGTGGTAATCGGAGCACTAGGTGCGGTGACTCCCAAGCTAGGCGAGTGGCTCCAGCAGATCCCGGGAATAACATCGGAGATCTCTGTCCAGAAGAGCGCAGTCCTGGGAACAGCTAAGATACTGCGCAGGACCCTCAAGCATATATATATATATATATATATATATATTTACTACATGTTGCAGGAATTTCTTTAACCTCATGTAAAAGCAGGTTGGTGTTACTCATCTTCACCCTCAACATGTCCAGACAGGTGTTCAACACTGTACATTTGACTTTAAACTGACCGAGTGCGTGAGTTTGAACTTTCGCCCTCAGAGATACCACTGAGGTATCTCTGAGGGCTGCCTGAGGGTATCAGACAGTATATGATAGCAGCCAGATGGGGCACTGACATTTAACGAACAAAGAGCATGGTAACATAACCCCTGTGGGGTTGTAGGTGACTTGATGGCAAGCTATGTTGCTGTGTATCAGATGAGCTGCGTGACATTTTTTTTTCAATCATTATCACACCCACAGTCAGTCACTCTCTCAGTGCTAAAAGTCAACTCCATATCCACTTACCTCTCAATGCATTTATAATGAGTCACAGGATCAAGCAAGTGCTGAGAATAGTGGATGGAGGTTGAAAGCCGTGTCACAGGTTTCTTAACACTTTCATAAGCTTTCAGTATATTATTTCTGTGCTTTTAATGTACTTTATCACACCGTGCCAGGGATAGAACTAGAGATGTGTAAGTCTTTTTATCATATCATGGGTTTTCTTCTCTAAATAAAAAGAAATGCAAGAAGAGAGTTTCTACATTACAACAAATGGGATTCTTTATGTTTAATAAACTGTTACAGAAATTATTAAACTTATTGATTAATAAATCAGATAATTTTAAATAATATATTACCCACTGTTAATGAAATAGGAGTTTAATGCTTCTTTTAAAGCTTCTTACCATAATAAAATTACTACAAATTCTAATACAAATGTCTGACAATAATAACTGTGCTCTTTATTTATAAATACATTTTTTCATAGATAGATTGCAGCACTTTAAAAGATCATACATAATCTGACAGCCTAGAAGTTTTGACTATTGACAGTTTGTGTCCATCCATCCATCCATCCATTCTCCTCCATTCATCCTTATAAGGGTTGCAGGGGGACTGGAGCCGATCCCAACCATCATAGCACTGTGACTTATTGGCAACCTATCCAGTGTATGGTATGTTTATCCAGTGTACTCCACCTCTCAGCCTATAGTGGTTGGTAGTTAGTAGTAGTAGTAGTAGTAATAGTCTTTGTGTGATGTAAAAAATTTTTATCAGTTAATAGTAGCACAATATTTTGGCATAAAGGTACATTAAATTGACAAAACTCTGGGATAAACTTTAATAATTAATAAAATGTATTAGAATTAAAGATTCAATTATTTTAGACTTGAATAATCAAATTGCAAATAAAGCTTTTTAAGATTTAGCTGACAAAATAGTTATTAAAATAACTAACAATAAGGACACACAAACTGCTAGTATCACAGATATTATACAGATTATGTTAATAGAATCTTTTTATCCTAACTTAATAATGAAAAAAATATAGTTTTTGTATATTTATGCATAAAATGATTTTAATTTCACAGCTAGCATTAAGCAAACATTGAAACAGTTTCATTCAATGGCATCTCCACAATCAGTTAGAAATAACAACAGTTGATCATGCAGTAATTTCAGTAATATACAGTTCATGCCAATCATTCAAAAGAGACCTGTGACCCAGTTTTGCAACAAACTTTACTGAAAAACGAGAAGGTTTATACAGTAAAAGAAAAATTGCTTAATACGTTAAAAAGAAGTAATTGAACCAGTAATTGCCTCATTTGTATGTTAATCGTTGCTGAAATAAATGTTTTAACATATGAAAAGTACACCCATATATACACAGCATATTGCAATATCAAAGAACAAGTGCATCATCTCTCTCTGTCCTATTACTTCTCTGTTTCCTCCTAGGCATGTGCTGACACACACAGACTTCGTTCCACCGAGCAATGGCTGAATAATTTCCATTGACTTCCTGGTGCATTGGCCACCAGAGGCAAATTCATAAAAGCAAAGATCTAAGACATTAATTCACATGATTTCATTAAAGATGGGTGATTGCATTAAGCCCATTTGTTACACAGCAGCGGTGGTGTGTATACTGTGTGTATATCACTCTGTTGTGTAATTTGATTCAGGGAATTTCCAAGCTTATTTCGTCACTTAATTAACTAGAAAGTAGTATCACTGCTAGGTCTTTCTTTTTTCCTCTTTTTTCATTTTTTTCATTTTTGTTTATCTCTGGCCCAAAGAGGTGTGGAGTCATTTGGAGGTCTTTGGCACTGAGTAAAAAATAACACTTGTCGACTACAGTGGAATCTTCTGTGTTACTGGTGATTAGGATATGGCAACGGTGTCCTAACAGAGCTCAAGCATCGCGAATATCCCCGGTATGTCATATGGTATTGTGTAATATTCCCCTACGAGAGTGCCCGTTATGACAATAATTAAGGGTATTCCAAAGATGTGCATTCAGATCCACACAATAGGAAATTTAAATATTGTACCCAGTGATATTTCTCATAATAACATCAGCCTTCACAATTACCCCTGCCTAGTACTAATTATAGACAATTAGTCACAGAGACAGGTAGAGATATCATACACTTTAATCAAGTATTAGTTTCAGCTGATTATGAAAGAGCAGCACATTGCATCCCTGATCAAATGTCTCCCCATAGGCTTAATTGGGTCTTGGATGATTCCAGCATTGTTTATTTAGGCCTGATTACACCCAGGATAAAGACTTCAATTAAAGCTAGAGCTGTAATGATCTTGTCTCAAATGCCAGCAATGTACCACTGATGGCCTCTTGCAGAAAGGTCACTAGCACTCACAGCAGTACATTGTGCAGTATAATTCTTTTTTTTTTTCTTTTTTTTTAGATTTAATGCTGGTGCATCTGAGAGAAAGTGGCCTTGTTGAATGCTAAACATTATAAATACTTAATCACAAACTTTCTTCTGTCAGCCATCAGGGAGAAAGACAACAAAGTTAGTCATTTAAAGGTACTAAAATGAGATATTTATTCTATCGGTGTTTATATCACACAGTGCCTCAGGGCTACAACCATACCAAAGCCTGATTAACATGCTGACAACAACAGCTGAGGAGGTGTTTGCACACACGTGTGTGTGGGTGTGTTTGGTGGAGAGAAAGAGTGCACTTGAACATTTCTCATTTGTTTCTCTTGTTTACCTGTAGGGCATCACGCTAGAGCACAAGCATGAATTGCACCCAGAGTCACCCAGAGCTGATTTCTCTATTAGCTTTACTTTTGTGATAAATTATAAATTGTATATGTTTATACTTAAATTGTTTTGGGGTGTCAAGGACAAGGAATGGAGACTACAATTTGTTAATCTCCAATCACATTTTTCTCCACCTCAATGTGTCTGAAATAATAGGGTTAGAGAGACTTATGTCTATACAACTGATGGCAGGCAAGAACCTGATTAGGCCACACAGGAAGTGTGCTTTTCATCTTCTATTTCTCCAGGTTGCATCAGTATGGTTTGTCATTGACACATCCTCCCTTGCTGTAAACACATGAGGTCTAAACCATCATTTCCTATCTGTCAAGTTATTTCCTTTGTTTTGCGGTAACATCATTGTTGAATTGACATCATGCACATACCTACAATTGTCAATTTAACTATCTCTGATGACATGCACAGTTGTAATGTGGGTTCCTTTTCATCTCCCATGTCACTGATAGCCTGAGTAAAATCATGTTCCACTTTTAATTGTCAGTGGGAGTGCATGAAGCATTTTCTGCAGCATGATTTACTCCATAGTCACTTTTCATACATTACTGCTTCATGTCAACATAAATAAAACACACACAAACACACATACATATATATACAAACTCACACATATATAGATCAACAGGACCCTAAAATCCTTTATCAGGAACTCAGTAGGGATGTGGCATACAACACTGGAGGCCAACTTCAAGCCTATAGCACAAATCACCATCAAGTGCAGGCCCTACCAAGGAGAGCAAGGTAGTTAGAACTGAGGGGATTGCACTGCAACATTGCAGATACCAAGGAAAGTTACAAGTACCTGGGGATCCCACAAGCAAATGGAAATCACAAAGATGCCACAAGGAAAGTTGCAACCACTAAGTACCTGCACATGGTCAGGCAAGTCCTGAAGAATCAGCTGAATGGGAAGAACAAGATCAGGACTATCAACATCTATGTCCTGCCAATGATCAGGCATAATAAGCTGGCCAAAAGAGGAGACAGAAGCCATGGACATCAAAACGAGAATACTCCATGCATGGAGGGTTTAACCCAAAGTCCAGCACCTTGAGACTGTATGCGAAGTGGAAGGAGGCCGGGGACTAGCGGCCATTTTCCATGACGAGACAACGAACATCCAGGAGTACATTAGGAAGATGGCTATAACTCACGGTGTGCTTAGTGAATACCTCAGGCAGCAGAAACCCAATAAGGAGGAGCAAGAGGAGTAGCTATCATGGAAGGGCAGGCCCCTGCATGGTATATACCACCAGCAGATAGGGGAAGTGGCTGACTTCCAGAAATCCTACCAGTGGGTGGGAAAAGCTGGACTGAAAGACAGCACAGAGGTACTAATCGTGGCTGCAAAGCAACAAGCTGTGAGCACAAGAGGCAGAGGTCTACCACACCAGGCAAGACCCCAGGTGCAGGCTGTGTAAATATGCCCCTGAGACAATCCAAGGCAGCGCATACATGGAACGCCATAACCAAGTGGCTGGCATAGTATACAGAAACATCTGTGGCAAGTACGGCCTGGAGGTCCTGATCAAAATGGGAGAAGCCACCTAGGGTGGTCAAGAATGACCATGCTGAGATCCTGTGGGACTTCCAAATACAGACAGACAAAATGGTAATGGCTAACCAACTGGACAAAGTAGTGGTAGACAAGCAGAGGAAGATGGCCGTAGTGATAGATGTAGCCGAATGACAGTGACATCAGGAAGAATGAACACGAGAAGCTTGGACTTGCACTCTGCGCAGTGACCTCCATGCAATTGTGATATGAAATTTAATCCAAATTGCGCTATATTTTTTAAAAAAAAGGAAGCTTTATTTTTTTGGGATGGATATTGAAATGACTGACTGTAGCTGTGGTGAGAAAACAGTGCAAGTTTTTACCTGTAAAACTAACCACACTGAGTGCTTTATGGGGGTTCCACTCACATGCTATTATGTCCCATTTAGTAAAACTGGCACTACATGTTGTTTTCAATAATACCTAAAATTTTGAAGCACATATCAGTCACTAGGTCTGCATGTTTCCATATTTCCAACTTCACTGGCTTCCTGTAAAATACTATGTTAACTTTAAGATTTTGCATCGTACTTTCAAGTCTCAACCCTCTTTGCAACCCACTCATGTTTATTGTCACCGATCTCCTGTTTTTTCTTTGTGCAGATTTTGCTACATGTGTGAGATCACACACATCTTCAAACATATTATGTATACAAGAATAATCCTGAATTTTTTAGGATTTATTTGTTGTTACTGTTCATTTCATCTGAGACACATTCATCATTCCTATGTTGCAAACCCCACTCATCTGTTATTTCAAGCAAGATCAAGAAATGCTAAGAATATTTTGCAAACACCATTTAACCCAGCTCTGAATCCTATTTCCTCGGCAGTGAAACACAGATGATTTGGTTTTATGTGTTGGGGAAGAAACAGCAAGGCACATTCCATCCAGACTGAAATATTTGTCATCATGCTCTCAATCATAAGGATATCTTTCTCTTTCTGGCTCTACCTCTCTCTCTTTTTCTGACAAATGTGTACCGTACTTAGGCTCCACAAGCAGCTTTATATGAGTCACCAAGTTAAGATTTATTCCTTCCATTACCTCACGCCCTTAGTGTCTTAATATCATGACGTTTAAACTTGTACCAGAGCAATAAAAAAAAAAAGAGTCAGTTGCCTTATTTTGTTTTTCAGTGCTCATATAATTATTTATCTTAAAGCAAAAACTATGAATAAAAAAACTATGTTTCTGTTTATTCTAGGTGCACTGTCAAGTTCTCTCCTGTCTCTGTATCCCTTGTCAGATCATGCTTGGGAAATGCAACTGACAGGTTTGTGTTTCCACTAATGTATTTGCCTTTTGCATATATACATCTCATTGTCTACGGTTTTGCAGACAGAGACTTTTAAATGGGACAGGTATCAATGTTGAAATCAGCTCATCTGAGGGTGCGGCACTGCTCGCTTCTTTTTGCTAATTCTGTTAAGCCACTGGGACTCCTAATAAGGAACAACAGTGCCTTGATGTTTGGCCCTCTGGCATATGAGGTTTATTTGTGGGCGGTGAGTGAAGACACACATATTTTGATGCACACATATACACATGGTTAGCAAATGTGGATTTTCACTCACTTTTACGCTGTGACACACTTGAACACAGCCACAGCCATAAAAGAACTGCAGAGATGCTAGAACATTCATAACAGGCTCACAACAGAAATAGGGCCTATAATTTACCTGTACTAAATGCAGCTTTTTAGTAAGTGCCAAAGCAACCAGCATCCTACTCCACCATTCTACTCTTCTCACCTCTTACTCCTCCTCATCCTCACCACTCCTGGCCCAGATTGTAATTGTCTCTTGAATAGCACAGAGTAAATAAAGCTAATGCAATATTTCTCTGGAGTTCATCTTGTGATGTAGTATGGTGTTTGGCTGGTGGGAGAACTAAGTTTTCAAATTGAACATGGCGGCTGGTCAGATGAATAATGGCGTTTCTGAAATAGTTTTCAAGGTTAGCATTCAATAAAAAGGACACACTTTCACATCTGAAGCCCATTTTTTGTGTGGAAAATATACACAACCTAAATATGGATTTTTATTTTTCCTTTGCGTTAGTGCTGCTTTTTAGTTATAAAAACACACTCAATGACAATCTCTCTCAGGTTCTCTCCTTCCCAGCGTTTCTGTGTCTCCCTCACCTCTATAACCTCCTCCCTCTCACAACAGCTGCCCTTACAAAGCCACTATGACATCTCCTTGAGCATTTCTTCCACTTTTTTTTCTGTGTACAAAAAATCTTCTCCTCTATCTGGCATCCTTTCTCTCATCCCTAAGTGCCGCTTCCCCCCTTCCACCCTCCCAGTCAGCTTCCCACTGCTGTCTCTATGGTGTCGTGATGGTCACCATAGCAACTGTATGGAGGAATGGAGGGTGGCATATTGGGGGTGGGGGTTGGGGGTGGAGGTAAAAAGACCATCATAGCATGTTTAAAGGGTTTGGCAACAACACGGTGAGGCACCACATTATCAAACACCAGTGAAAGCTCTTTTTCTCAGTCACAAACACCCATGCATGAGGTGCACAGGAATAAAGACAGAAATATTTATACTACTACATAAAGTATGAATGTACATGCACCTCCACTCTCTCTCTGTTACACACACACACACACACACACACACACACACACACGCACACACACTTAACAAGCACAAAGAAGCTCTCGGTGCAAGAGCATTAGAGTTGAGAGGCTTACCATTGGAAATGGGGTTTTAAGACTACCTGTGGATTCCCATAGAAAAAGAGTGAACTAATGTTAAATTGGCTTTGATGGAGAGGAAAATGCAACATGAGGTTTCACGAGCTAAAACTGCATTAGAGAACTGAAAGTGAGTTGCCTTTGTTAGAACAAAGTAAAGAGAGAGGAAAGTGCCTATTACCAGTACCTGAGGAAAAAAAAAACCCAAGCTGTTGTTTTATTTACCAATCTTTCAGACTCCATCTCCTTATTTTCCACCTGCAGGCTTTAATCTGTCTATGCAGCTGAGCTCCCTATGATTAGATATAAGGTTATGTTAGACAGTTTGGTCAATGAAGGTAAAGATGAGAAACACCAGGAAGAGCTAAAAAACTATCCCACTAGTAATAGGAAATAGAGAAGGAGAGGATAGCAATGACCAGTCCAAGGTAAAAACCTGCATATAACAAGTAATACAGTACAGCTAGAAATGGACTAGTAATTGCACTCACAAAAGTAAGGGCCCCCTTGCAGTGATTTTCTTTTTAAATTACTTGAAATTAAAAAAATAAAATAAAATGACAATGCTAAGACATAGTCTTTGTTAGCATCCCAAGCTTTGTGTTTTCTTGCAATATTTTTTGCATTGTGTGGCATGCAAAAAGTAATTTACTGTATTTAGAGAGTTTACTGTATGGAATGAATGAAAAAAATGTTTCCTACTTGCAAATAAAGTGCTTTTTGCAAATTGTAGGATAAGAAATAAGATCCCAAAAAAGAGACATGGGTTCGTCCTCCTGTGGGCCCACCATTCACAGGAGCATCTGTAGGGGTTTGGTGGGAGTCAGAGGTGAAAGTACTGGCACTCTGCCTTGTGATACATGGAATGTCACCTCATTGGTGGGGAAGGAGCCTGAACTGGTGCGTGAGGTTGTGAGATGCCAACTAGATATAGTCTGTATCCCAAGGCATGGCTCATTCTCTGGAACCAGTTTCCTGGAGAGGGGCTTCCATTCTGTTCCACTCTGGAGTTGCCCTCGGTGAGAGGTGGAGGTGGGGTGGCAGGCGTGGGTATACTTGTATCCCCCGACTTTGCTGCCTGTGCACTGGGGATTTTCCCAGGTTTACGAGAGGGTTGCCTCAACTTTACCTGAAGGTATTCTGTTATTGGACTTGTGTGCTAACCACAGTTTGTCCATAATGAACACCATGTTTGAGCATAAGGGTGTTCATAAGTGCACATGGCACCAAGCCACCCTAGGCTGCAGAGCAATGATCGATTTTGTGGTCATATCATCAGTTCTGCAGCCATATATCTTGGACACAGGTGAAGAGCTTTCAACTGATAAGTGGTTAGTTGGATCAGGTGGTGGGGGAGGATGCTGAACAGACCTGACAGACCCATCCGTATAGTCTGGGTGCACCAGGATTGTTTGGCAGAGGCCCCAGTCAGCAAGATCGTTAACTCCCATATCCGGCAGAGCTTTGATTGCATTCCAGTGGAGGCTGGGGGCATTGAGCTCAATCATTCGAAAGGGAGTAGAGCTGCTTCTCTTCCACATTGAAAGGAGCTAGTTGAGGTGGTTTGGGCATCTGACTAGGATGCCTCCTGGACACCTCCTAGGTGAAGAATTGTACACATGCCCTACTGGGAGAAGGCTCTGGGGCAGACCCAGGACTCACTGACGAGATTATATCTCTGGTCTACCTTGGGAATGTCTTGGTGTCCCAGCAGATAGCTGGAGGTTTTGGTTGGGGTGATGGAAGTATGGGCTTCTCTGTTAAGACTACTGCCCCTGTGACCTGAACCTGGATAAGCAACAGAACATGGATGGATGGATGGCCTCAGTATAAATCAGTGCTCATGTTGATTGGAAGTCTCTGTTTCTGTTGGAGAATGGTGAGGCAGTCAAAATGCTTGCTGGTGTATTGCCAACCTACTTCATAATTAAGAGATTCTCCATATCCACGAATGTGATCCCACACAGACTTATACTCTGCGACAATGTGAGAGGGCAGAGGCTGGACTGGAACTGGGTCTTGGTGTGCTTAGATGCAAACAGGCCAGGTAGACAGTCCAAAAACGTGTCAGACATGTTAATAGGTGGTTGTCAGCCAGCCAGTCACTCATAATCCATAGTGCCATCTGTATAAATGTATCTGGGACCTGTTTTCATTAACCTTGTAGCCCCTTGTGTTAGGGTACTGCGAATATGCAGTAGTTGCACATTCACCCAGGGCCACGCACAGAAACACACACACACACTTATAGCTCAGATTCATTCAGTCCATGTAAACCCACTCATTGGAATTTATTTGTGCATGGACATGTAAAATTGTTGACCAGCCATATTTTCTGCAAGGCCTAACTTGGTAGTGTCAGGCTTGGTAATACAAATTGGTTTTGTATACTCACTATATGCATACAAGTACTTTTATAGAACTTAAAAATGATCACTGTCCAAAAAAAAAATTACATGAATTCAGTTTTAATATGTCGATGATTTTAGTTACCTTAGTTCCACTCATTTGCATATTGCACACCAATAAAAGTATCATCCATATCCAACCTCAATGGGACCTCTTTACTGTTTATTACGTTCAGTGTTATAGCATTATGAATGACTATATAAACAAGTATATTTGATGTGTCTATAGTGCTCATCACTGAGTATTGGTTAATTGTTTAAATATAACCAACCAAGTTGGCCCAATATGAAATTATGTTGACTTATCAACATACAATAATTAAAGTGTCAAATTCTCACTATACAGTTCAAAACATTATTTACTGTAAAAGATCATTAGATCTTCATTAGACCTGATGATGAGACATAATTAATAATTACAATCAATATTAAATATATAATCAACATATAATCGATTAAAATCTTTTCTGTTTTATGTATTTCCATCACTCGGAATGAATAAAATATTGTAGTACAATAATCATGTTTTGTTTATTTTATTTCCCATTTTTCTCATTTTATTGCAGTAAAAAACCTTTGACATTTAGTGTTAAATTTCTGGGGGGAGTGTGAAAATGTGAGACCAAGCCAGTTCTAAATATGAAGGTTTATTTTATTTGAAGTCTGAACTGCATGTGTTTGAACTGTTTTCTTGCAGAGTCACCACATGTCAGAAGTGTAATCCAGTCTTACCCACTAAACGGGATAAGCGTGTCTAGCTAGAACAATTAGATGGCAAACATATTTGATAAGAATAGACTGAATTTTATTAAGCCCCATAAAGACCTGAAAAATCTATGCATCAGTCTAAGACTATTCAATATATTCCCCAAAACAAATCTCAGGAAAAATGAAAACTTTCTTTTACATATTATCAAATACCACAATGATTCACAGCCTATTTGAAATTGTGTTTTCCCACTAGGGATCAACCTTTAAATTCAAAACAACTGAGCGATAAATACTCACACTTAAGGATACAGCAGGATATCTAATTATCATGCTGCTAAATGTTGCTTCATTTGATACACACACAAGCAAATATATATATAATTAATGCAAGCCACTTTGAGTCCATACAACTAAGAGAGAACGAACTAACAAACAGACCAACAGCATCAGACAGACATGATGAAATTGAATTTCAAAGAAAATAAATTCACCTCCAACAACATAGAAGTCAGACGTGGAAAAAAGAACAAAAAGGAGCAAGGTGTGTTGCGCTCAGCATTCAAGTGAACCATATAAAAAGAGAGTCTTTGGTCAATCAAAGTCAAAAGTTGATTGGAGTAACCGCTCTGCCACGGGGACAGGTTAGATTCCATCTCTTTCATTTCTGTCTGCCAGAAAAGACAAAGCAGCTGTAGAGTTAGGCTAAAATTCCTGTTATTATCTGTGGGGGCTGTGGTGAGTGGCAAGCTGCCCAAATTGAGAAAGTGAGAGTGCATTGAATGTAGATTTTTAATAACCATTAGTATGTCTGCCATCACACAATAGCTGATTCAATCTACTCCCAGTTTCAAGCTGTGAAATGATAATGATTAAGGTGAGATGTGTGTGTGTGTGTGTGTGTGTGTGTGTGTGTGTGTGTGTGTGTGTTAGCACTGAATATGTGTGTCTTTGCTTGAGCACACACATTTTGGTATATATGCAGAGTTTGGGGGATTGAAAGGATTTTGTGGCTGTATGGTTCACACTTCCATAAAGCTTGAGCATTTTGCATATGCATCTGCACATTTTTGTACTTTTTTGTGACAACTGCCTGCACACTTGTGCTTCTTGAGTGTTTCTGGTTGTTTAACTTTTCTTAGTAGTTTTGTATGCCAGTATGCATGAATGACTTTGTATTTCTCTCTCCCCCCCTCTCTCTCTCTCTCTCTCTCTCTCTCTGTGTGTGTGTGTGTGTGTGTGTGTGTGTGTGTGTGTGTGTGTGTGTGTGTGTGTGTGTGTGTGTGTGTGTGTGTGTGTGTGTGTGTGTGTGTGTGTGTGTGTGTGTGTGTAAGGATGGGGAATGAGCAGTCTGTCATGCCTGAGAGGGAGCCAAGCCTGTTTAAATTGCCTTCTGGCTTCCAAGCCTCTCATCTGCAAACTGGCACCTCTTGTTCTCTTTCTGTCTCTCTCTCTCTCTCTATTTCTTTCTCTCTCTTTCTTTCTCGCTGTCTCCCCCATCCTGTCTCTTTGCTTTGTATGTCCGCCTCTGTCTTTCCTCCTGTTTTGTATGTATGCCTCTATTCTTTCCTCCCCCGTCTTTTTTCTGCGCTTCTATTTTCCTCTGTCTGTTTTGCTCTTCACTGTCAGTTCTTGTCAGTTTTCCACCATGATGCACCTCTGTACTGAAAACAACGACACTATTAACTTTCCTTTGCAAACAAATTTGTTTTCATGGTCACACTTACACTTATACAATCATACTGCTTCTGTGATGCTTCTGCTGTAGCCTCATCTTAAAACATAGTCACTGCATGCTTACTTGTTGTAAACACTCACTGCTTACTGTGTTTTTTAATACAATGCAAATGTGGCAGAGCTACTTACAAATCCAAAATATTTTTGCATATATCATTTAAAGCAAATACACACACACACACAGACATATATGTGTCTGTGACGTGTGTGTGTGTGTGTGTGTGTGTGTGTGTGTGTGTGTGTGTGTGTGTGTGTGTGATTTTAAGCTGTAGGTGTGTGTCCATAAGTGCATGTGTACGTACATCTCTTGGCATGCTGCTAATAACCCCCATTTGTTTGTCCTTCAGTGTAATGGCCTCCATAAATCACATCATATTCTCCTTAGAGATTTACCACTGGGCCCTTCGCTCCCTTTCTCCCCTCGTCATCTGGCCTTGTGTCTCACCCCTCTGCTCCTTCTACAACCCTCCTAACCCCTCACATGTTTTCTCTTTTTCTCTTCTTCATCTTTCTCACCCTTATTCAAGGGCTATGGTTTGGCCTGCTTGATCAAACCTTGCTGCTTGTAAGGCCTTTTAGTTTATCAGCTCGGGCACTTTTGGCTCTCCATTGATTATCACATTAGCGAAGCTTGATGTTTGAGTCACTGCCTTGAGATTCTGGTTGCGTGAAGGTTGTCATCGGGTTTTGGTGTTAAACGAGGTGAAAAGGCCACATGTCAAATGGACTGATAACGTTTGTTTGTGAGGAGGTACTCCTAACAAAGTGTGTGTATGTGGTACAGGGTATTCATGATTGTCCTTGAATACTTAGGTGCAGTGTAGAATTCTGAGTAGTTTAAAAGCTTCAAGCTGTTTTAGCCAAGGTTGTTTTTCACCCTGAGTTGTCCCCTCTCACTTTCCTTTCTTTCTTTTTCTTTCTCTCTCTTGCACACACATATTTCTGAACTTCTTTGTCCCTTTCTGTGAACTCCTTGTGTATGACTTCTTTGTACGAGTGACTTACTACTTTTTGCACACATGCTGATGGAACACACTGCTCTCACATGAATTTGTTCACAACCTAATGCTATTACTCAACCTATTCAGGATACCCCTTATCTATTGAACTGCACCCACAAACACAAAGAATACACATATACTCTGTCTCACATATATACACACACTGACACAAGATAAGCACATTTACAGTTTCACCTACGCATACTGAGTACCTTATACACTTCAAAGTGGGGCAGCCTATCTCTCAAGCAGGCAATCGCTCTGGTTACAGCATTAGAACTAGGATAAAGAATTTTTTACTGAACCTGAACATATGCTCTCAAATACACCTAAACCTTTCAGTGCAGTAGAGTGGGAGGCTTTAGAAGATTGGTTGAGAGAACCAACTGGGAAAAAAAAGGAAGCTACACAGGGATGTTGCAGGGCATTAACCCACCCAATCTTATTTTATCCACTTTCTTTAATTTCTAAAATAAAATTAAGGTGGCTTTTCAGTTTACTGTGACTTCATTATAGCTACAGTCAGAGGTTTTCTTTATTACATTATATTATAGGTATGATAAATGACTTAAGGAAACTCGCTTAACTGTTCAGGCTGATTCTTGAGAAAAATGATGTGGATTATGGCTTTTTTATTGTATTTGTTGACTGTGTCTATGTGCTGGTCATTTTTCTTTTTGGATTTCTTTCCTCTAAAATCTGCACAGTATCATTAGTTATCCCATTTCATAAACACAAAAGAAAGAAATACTGTTCAGCCTCTAAAACACCTTTAATGCTTTTCTTTTGATATTGAATTAACCATGATGCACAAATCTAAATGGCACACAGTCAAAGAAAGAAACAATAAAATTAAATATAATTAAATTTTATCACACATTTTAAATACTAAAAATATATTTTTTGTTGTTTTATTTCCTTTGGTCACAGAACATCAGTCTCTTCAAAATAAATCAGCATCACTAACATCAAATCACTAAATAAGACAACCAGTCAGATTCCCCCTGCTAAAAACAAACATAAAGAGAAAAAAAGAGAGAGCGATGTGAACTGTAAAAATGACACAACACATTCAACACAAAATGTGTTGAGAAATCTATTTAAAAATATTAAATATTTCTGCATGGGCCTTCTCGCTGTTTTTTTTTCAGTGCAGTATCAATTTCCAACTGGGTCTTTAGGCACTTACTAACAGACTGTCACAAAAACACAATTTGTCCCAGTTTAAGTTGTTACGTCAATGTAAAATGCTAAAGATGAAGTAGTACTAGGTGGTTCCTAAAGAGCAATTAGCCAAAGACGTGCTAATTCTCAAGCTGGATCGTGTAGTGGTAAGACTACACACCTTTCGAGTGTTTGTCACAAGATCGATTCTCACCCAGGATCCAGTAAGGGTCCTGGCTAGACCCCCCATGCTAATGAAACCAACCCCTGGAATGGCGCAGCTACATCTGCAGCTTGGACACAAGCATTTCACTACATGTTGTACTCTGTATAATTGTGTATGTGAGAAATAAAGGTTGTTTGTTTGATGGTCAGTGAAAACTTTGAGGAAACTGGAAAAGTAGCTGACAAAAGAAGAATTGGCACGCCTTAATTTTTTAATTCTTGACAGAAAATGAACCACATGTGAAAGTCCTTGAGGAATGCAATACAGAAAAGACTTGATAGAGATGCATCTGGCCCTTTAATTGATCATCTCATGTTAGCCAACACCTCAGTGGAAGTGAGGTGTCTTACAGGTTTTTTTTATTGGTTTGGCGCATGGCTGAGGCTGCCAGGTTGGTACAGCCTAATTTACAAAGGTCAACTGTCAGCTCTATCATCAGAACGTTTTGCCAAGAACACCAGTATGTCTGCTATAGCAACTTCACTTCTAAAATATAATACTCTATTGTATAGATGAACAACATGTAACTAAATGTAAAACCTCAACCTTTTTCATTTTTACCTAAACCGTGTGCACAAAACTCTGGAGGGATCTATGCTAACGTAGAACCCAGTCAGGACGTCTGCTACTGCTGTTTGCTCATTTTTTTTTTTTTATTGGAGATCGTTTTCAGGCTTCAAGTAGCACCATTATACCAACATTTCACATTCTAGACATTGTTTTAGGTGTATTTGACCAAAAGTTTGACTGAAAATTCACATGCAAGCTTTTTTTCAAGGTTGTGGTATTTGCCCGCAAACAATACCTTTCAGCTAGCTAAAACAGAATATTATGCTATCACCGTGCAACATGGCTAATGCCTTTCACACAGCTTTGTCTCAACTCCAAAGAGCCACAGAAGTAAAAGCTCATAATAATAATTGAAACAATCTTTGAAAAAATGACTTACCAAGCATGGCAAACAACTCAAATATGTAGAGCAAAATGTTCTGAAACGGCTTCACTTCAGATTCAATTGGAGCTTATGGTGCTGGGGGCGGAGTCTGTGAATTTACTCTATTGGTGTCATAGCCCCTGTAGGAGTTCAGAGTTAAGAGGTCAAGAGTTAATGTTTCCATTGTAACACCTCCAGATTTGAAATAGAAACACTCATTTTTAACACTCAATTTTAACTACTATCATTTTACACCTGAGCGTTACATTAAAAGAATGTGTCTCTACTTAGAGTAAAATTAACTCTACTTTTGCAAGAAGACTACTAACACCAAAACATTTAACACTTTTGAATTTGCTGTGCTGGATTAAAGAAAAAACACAAACAAAAAAAGAAACAATGGGTCAGTCATGGGTTTGCCTCCTCAAAGCTTGATTAGCAGTGTTGGATTATCTTGACAAAGAATGAAACTAAATCAAGCAGCCACCATGCAAAGAATACCGTTGGAAGTTCTTCAAGACTCCGGAGAACTAGCTGTCATCACATTTTATTGCTAATAGGTCAGTTTGATTTAAACAAATAACTAGTGAGAAGAAATGAAATACTAACATATATTTTTTTTAAATCTTTCAAATAAAACATCATCTGCAGTATCTGTGGTTTCTTTTCTACTGTCTAAAAATACCCAAATATTTATGGGATGACCTATAGGACTGTAAGAAGGTTACAAGGTTACAATACCAGCTCGCTCAAACGACACATGGTGTTCTCTGGAAAGTCTTACAATTTTTCATGTGAGAGAACGAAAACCGTGGCAGAAACGATCGAGACTCCCATATGTCATTCAAAAGAGCTTGTTCAGAAAATCCTATTTCAAGTCCTTAACCTGTGAATTTTTATTTAATGTACTTGTAGATAAAATGTCTGTGAAGGTTCTCAGTCATCCAGGTCATCGTAGTCAAAGGAGCTTGCAAAGAAAAGCGTCTGGACTTCTTTAACCCGAAAGACAAAACGCCAAAACACAGACTTAACAATGTGTGTATGCTGTGCAGTGCAGCGAGGAATGCCCAGACCTCTACATTGGAGAAACCAAACAGCCACTTCACAAGAGCATGGCACAACACAGAAGAGCCACCTCCACAGGACAACTCAGCTGTCCATCTGCATCTTAAGGATAAAGGTCACTCTTTCGAGGATGCCAATGTTCACATTTTGGACAGAGAGGACAGATGGTTTGAAAGAGTGAAAGAAGCCATCTATGTCCACTGTGAGTGACCATCTTTGAACAGAGGCGGTGGTTTATGACACCAACTGTCTGCCATCTATAATCTAGTTTTGAGATGCCTTCCCAGACGCCTTAACACCCACTCACATCCTGGGCCATCCGACCTCAGGAATTCGCATGATAAGGTGGGGCCAGGTTTCACAATGAGCTCACCCGAAACCCTGGCTGATTGGGACCCACACCCAGTTTCACACCTTGGCTCAGGCGATTAGAGGATCATCAGGGGGTCCTTTTGTCCCTCTGTGGGGGGATACTCCCACTAGGTTTATATCTGGGACTCCCCACCATTTGACCTTAGAACTGAAGAAGCTTCTCGGATGAGAGGTGAAACGTCTTCAAGTAATTTAAAGAAGTCCAGACACTTTTCTTTGCAAGGTCCTTTGACTGTAGATAAAATAAAGCTATATAATTGTTTAACAAGTGAAAAAAAACGTGTTGCAACAGATTTGCCCTGTTTTACATGTTCTTAGCAGTTTTGGTCATCTGATGCTTCTCTTTAAACCCAGAAACCAGTGATTGAAACACTTCAAGCAACAAAACCACACTGCATCCTGTTCACCTCTATTATCAAACATTACAAGATCAAAAATGACAAAAGTCTGTTTAGTCTTGCAGTCTCTCAGGGGAGATTTGTAAATCACTGTCCCAGAAACAGGTTGCAGGCAATGAAGCAGACCACAAAGCAAACTCAAATAAAAATACAACATTGTTTGAAGTCACCATACGGCCTCCTAGCAGTAAATGGGTCATGCCTCAATATTTCTTAAAGTTTCAAATTATTGCACAGACTTGCCTTGTTGAACTTTCCCTTAATTTAAGGTAGTGCAGTCTGGGCAAGTGGAAATAAGTAGTGTATGAAGAAAAACATTTTCTTTGGGGCTCAAGTTGTTCTGTGGTATTATCTGTATCCTTGCCTTAGAGTTTCCTCTATTTCTTCTGTCATGTTCTCTACGGATAGCATTTTGAGAGTCTTGCTCAGTCCACCCTTCTGCAGGATTAAACGTCTCAACAACTTTGGACAACCACAATAAAATTTGCATTTTTGTTTAAAACATGCCACATCTGCTACATGTTCTAGTATACGCTGACTTTAGCAATACCTTTAACACAAACATGGTGTTGGCATTTTGGATTTTTCTTAAATGCCCTGAAACTTGGTACAAATAGTGTATAGTACACATTTTTGGTGATGCTTTCTAGGAGATGTAGAAGCACGATATAGGTGGAGAAATGTGTTACAAAAAATGATGGATATCAGATAATGAACTAACTGTGATGCACTGAACTATCATCTATTTTCCTGATCAGATAAAACCTTAGCTCTTGGGTGCCAGTTTAACTCACTGGTTGAGCAGGTAACCATATTCCATTTGGCTGAAATGCAATGCCACGTTCAAGATTTACCTATGGCATTCTGCTGCATGTTTTCCGTTTCTCTTTGCCCACTCTTCACTGCTGCACCATCAAATAAAAGGCAAATGTCTCAAAGAAAAAAAAAAACGTCACTGATTTTAATTCTAACAAAATACTCACAAGATGAATAAAATTCCCATCAGCCTTGAAATCTGTGTTTGCTGATTCTTGGTAAATGTTTGCATGGTTACATTGTGGTGGCCCACTAGGGGACTCCACTCACACCCAGGTCAAGAGGAGGGGTTCTGCTGTTTTTTGGCGCCATGTGTCCAGGTGTAGTTTGGAGGTGAATAAAGTCGGAATGGAAAGTTACAGCTCCTGTGTCGTCTGTACTATACCTCCACAACATCTTTAAAACTTTGCATTTTACCTGTGTCTTTGAGAATATGCAAGTTTATACAGTTGTGGTTAGATGTTTACATACAGTCATCATGGGCATAAATCTCATGCAATTTTGGGCTTTCACCATTGAAAATATTTTTTTTAAATAAATAAAACCCTAAAATTATCATGACATCTATGCCCATGATGAATGTATGTTAATTTTTGGCCATGACAGTAGGTGTTACCATTGAGACCAAAGGACTTCTTTAAGTACACCACCGAGGTTCTGTTTTTTTGTTGTTGTTGTTTTTTAAAGTTATTGTGATTTTATTCCTTTATAGTGTTTATGGTGCACTGTTGGTGTATGCATAGCATACTTAAATGCATGCTTCATATAAACCATTGTAATCTCCAGACCTGTTAAATGTAGAGCTATTGCATGTCAGTGCTCTGATTTCTTTTAAATAAAGTATTTCTCTACTAAAGTGAGCAACTGTGCATTGCGACCAGGTCAAAGTTCAGCACTGGGTTAGCAGCATGAATTCAAACAGTCTGACAACTACCAGCATACTTCTTCCTGCTGATTTTCTGTTGCTCCCTGGTCTTAGTAACAACGACATTATCAACATACAGTGATATACGCACAACATCTGAGATATCAAATATTCATGCAGTATTACTGTACCTAGGGCTGCCCAAAGCCAGCAGAACTGTACATCTTCATAGGAAACATTTACCCTTTTGTCATTTTTTTACTATACATTGCTAATAGCTAGGGTATAAGACAGCATTGTGGATTATTGCCCAAGTGTGGTTTGACTAGCAGTAAATCTGCTGAAGACAAAATGCAAAACCATCGCCTATGTATGTTATGGGAATATTAGAGTAAAGGGATAAAACAGAGAAAATAGGCAGAGAGGTGAGGGGAGGAGAAGGGAGGGTAGTGAGTTTATGAATCCTGCTTTAATGGCACCACATTATTCAGAAGTCCTCCAGGCCAAATCCAGCTGTTCGCTTGTAGCCCCTTGCTTGCACTCACTATTATTTTCTGCCTCTCTTTTCCCTTTTCTCTCCTTCTCCTTCTCTGTTGCCCTGACTCAAATTTGTGTTTTCTCTATATATTTTTAAAAGCTTCTCCAACCCACCTCTCTCTCTAACTCTCCCTCTATCCCTCTCTGACTCCCCCTTCTCTCCTCACCTCCCTCTGCCTGTTCTGTCTTTCCCCTAATCCCACTCACAGTAGTTGAGTGACAAACCTAATTGGAGTGCAGAGAAGGTCCAGTGGGAAAGAAGACATGAAGCAAAAGAGACACTTACTTCTGTAAGGAAACATGCAACACGGCGAGGCAGAGACAGTGATGGCCAGTCAAATAGACTAGTGGGAGAGAGGCAATCAAAGCAGATTGAAACCATGTTGTATGTGACTGTATGTGCATACGAGAGAAAGAGAGTTTGCAAGTGAGTGATACGTTGTTTAGAGCTGAAAATGTCAGGTTCCTGAAGTAAAGTTTATCCCCATGGAAGCCATCAGTCATCTTGATTTCAAATTCGTTACTAATGAGCAGTGTTGGTCAAGTTACTTGAAAAAAGTAATCAGTAACTAATTACTGATTACTTCCCCCCCAAAAGTAATCCCATTACTTTACTGATTATTTATTTTCAAAAGTAATTAGTTACTTAGTTACTTTTTAAAAACATGATTTACAACCTGAATAGGTAACAGATCAGATTTCAGCCCAATTCTACTTTTTCTGCATAATCCATCATAAAAAAACTGGCGAAGATTTTTTTCCTGTGCATCTTCGCTGATTTAACAAAGCTCCAGCTGTTTACATGTGTATATTTGTTTTTGTTCCCTTCTGCCTTAAACGTAATTTATGGTTCCACAAATGTTTCTGTCTCCATATGTTCTCAGTTTGGACAGTGTATGGAAAGGTTTTCATCCACTGCAAACATGCTCCTGTGCTCCTCCCAAGGACAAAACATTCATAAATAAATTGAATATCATAACACACATTGTGCAGTGTAGTAAGGAGTACTCAGACTTTACATAGGAGAAACCAAACAGTCATTCCATAAATGAATTGGTACATTATAGGAGAGCCACTTCAACAGGACAAGTCTGAACTGTACACCTGCACGTAAAGACTATTCTGAATATGCAGTTGTTCAAATGTTTAACTGAAAAGACAGATGTTTTGAGCGAGGAGTAAAGGAGGCCATCTATGTTGACTATGAATGACAATCGTTGAACACCGCCACTGTCTTGAGATCCTTTCCCAGGCATTTCAATCCCCATATGCCCCTTGCTTCAGGTGACCTCAATAGCTCCATTGATGATAGGGTGGGACAATGTCTTATAAAAGTTTCAGTTTCCAGAAGTTTTTTTTTTATATATATAATTCAGACATGTTAATATTTTTTTAGATCATGAGATGAAAAGTCTCTTGAATACAACCATGCTATCCATGCTATTAAGTCCCATTTTAAATGTTATTTAGACATAATTCAGTGTAATGAAGAGAGTTGTTAAGTTATCAATTTGTTTGTTTATCAATAATGTTTCTTTGTTTAAGTAGTATTTTGAAAACTCCAAAAAAATATAGCTTCAGCTGCTGTTGGAATAGTTTGCAGAGTTGTACATAGTGTGCCTGAATGTGTGGTGCCTTTTAGTAAGTGAATACAGTGAAGTGCACCCCGTCATTGTGCGGGATTGACAGACAGTGACAAGCAATTACTGCTAGAAAAGGCTTCAGGTTGCATGTGTAAAGCCAAAGATTAGGTGAGTTGTATAGGAACATTTATAGTCAAATGCTCTCAGCATGCGTGGGAGTGCCCCGGGCTTTTGCTGTGGTTAGACCATCAAAGATGCAAAGTGATGAAAGTTATTGTGAGATTTGGATCTTGTTTCTGTAAACCTCACAAAATCCCCCAAGGACATGCAATCACTAGCAGAACCCACCAAAAAATTAAAAAAAAATATTAGATGATTGATTAAACTTTTAGCTAAAGCCCCAATACAAAGCAGATATTTGAGCTGTCTGAAAACAAAGGACTCTGTGTGTCACTGGGATTTAAACAAGCTGAAGTCATTGTAAGTTAAACGAAAAATAACCATTAGAAGATGTTAAATGGAATAATTAGCTGTCAAAAGGCAAGCTGTGGAGCTGCCTAAGAATCCATCACGAGGAAGGCTAAAATCCCCTGCTTTATGTTATAATCCAAGTTTTCAGGGACCTGGGTGATATGGTCACTTTTTTCTATGACTGCATTTTGGCTAGATTAATTGACAAGCTTGTCAGAGGAGTGAAAGCTGTTTGGGGGCAGCTTAAAAGTTATGCCCTAGGATGGAAAATCTGTGGCTTAAAGAAATGGTCTGCAGCACACACCATTTCTTTAGCACACAGATCAGCACACAATATTGATGACAGTAATCAAACCTCGCCTGTGTGTATGTCTGGTGTTTGTCTTGTTCTGTGTTTTTCTGCTTTGTGTTTGTATGTAAGGTGGATCTGATGTCGCAGAGCTAAAATTGCAGGATTATTACTTGTAGTGTTTCTATCTAGTTTTTCAAGCATTCTAAAACATTCAATTGCCCATTATTGTTCTGGCCAATTTCTTGTTTAAGTAAACGCTACCTGACCATTTGAGGACTCACATTCTGCTCTGCAACATAATGTCCTTCCTTGAACCTGGTTTTATCTCTCTGGTTTGTGAGAGTGGTAAATTCAAAGCTAGGGAAAAAACCTTCTTTAGCCTTTTGAAGTTCTCAGACCTGTTTGCGTGAAATCAGTCGCAGGCACCTTTTTTCAAATGCTTCACTTCAAAGTGCTGTCCTATCCCACTGCTGCTGCTAAGGCCTCCTGCCATTTTCAACATGGCGCGCAGAGATTGGTACCTCTTGGTTCTTAAGTAAGATTCTGCTCTCTGATTACAGTTCCTCTAGTTGAGGGATTGTTAATGGAACATAAAAATAACTGACCCTGAAACTATGGATGCTAAGGTGCATTATTTAACTCATACCATGGCCACAAGGGAGGAGAGGAAGGGAGGGAAGAGAAGATACAGAGTATCAACTAAACAGAGAAAAGAAAGGTGGAAAGCAAGATGCAGTGATGTTCCTAGTGAGACATATTACAGTGGTGTAAAGAAGTGCCATTTTTCTTGCATACTATATAACACAAGCACAATTTCGAAATGTGTGCTTGTAGTAATTCTTTAAGGGTCACACATCCTGATGTTGTAATTGGTCTCTTGTGTCTAGATGCTGCTAGAACATTTGGCGTGCCTCCAGGCTTGGGGTCTTTATGTCTCCATGTGTTACTGCATAAGCAGGTGATGCGGAAACGTTAAAGAGTATCGTCTCTTTTAGTTGCTGTTTATTCATCTTTGAGATGTTAACATTAAAATATTTTATTAACATTATAATTCTAATAGTATCCCCATATCTGATTACAAGACTATCTGACAATGTGATTTCATGCTTGTTATCAAGTTCTGACATATAAAATATATGTGCCAGTAGCTTCAGACCTTCCTATATGAATGCCGTATTTAGGTTTCACAAATAATATTATGATTCTTTTTGCTTGTTTGTTTTTGATTTTTGTCTTACACTATAGAATCTGTTTGGCCCTGAAGTAAAATGATGTGCTGGATATAGTGCTGTGAAAAAGTATTCCTGATTTCTTTTCGTTTTTATATACATATTCATCATACTTACATGTTTCAGATCAAAAATAATAATAGTATACAAAGACCAAGAATATTTTTTAATGCTGATTTCCTTTGTTAACTGTGGGAAAAGCTATCCAAACCTACCTGGACTCATGTGAAAAAGGAATTTCTCTCTAGCCTAATAACTGGTTGTGCCATCCTTGGCAGTAAGAACAGCAATCAAGCATTTGCAATAACAGGTGATGAGCCTTTCACATCACTGTGGCTTAATTTTGGTCCACTATTATTTGCAAAATTGTTTTAATTCAGCCATATTGGAGAGTTTTTAACATGTATGGCCTGTTTAAGGTCAAGTCGTATCTGAACATTTAATAGGCCATTTTGTTTGTTTGTCCCTTTTTTTTAGCCATTCAGAAGTGAACTTGTATGTTTTGTATCTTTTCCTGCTACATAACCCAAGTATGGTTGGACTTCAGGGTATGATTGCCAGACACCAGACCTAATTTTTACAATATATTTATGTTGTTTGTTTGTTTTGTTTGTTTTGTTTTTACCTACATTTAGCAGTATTTTATTTTGCAGTTTAATAGAACAATGCAACAAGTCCTCAAGCTTGAACAATCAGAACATTCATTTTTCCCTACATCTGCTAAAGTTAAACAATGTTATTGTAAATATGATGATAAAGAAACATGTAGTAATGGTTATCAAGTAAGCTTGGAAAGAAACAGAGAAAACTACCATCTTTCAAAGAGGTTACTACATTGTAATACTATGTGAGGTTCACTTACAAAGTGAGGAAATACTGCAGAGTGCTTATATTTTTAGTTAGACATGTTAACATTTGTTGCATGAAAAAGACAATACAGCATTTTCTATAATCTACTCATTATGTGTGTTAACATAATTTTGTATTAAAAATACAGAATTCAATTTAAAAAAATGTAGAAACCCATCGTAGCTGGCTTTAAACTACCATAGCTATAGTACTAAGAGTATTGAAAATGTGGAAAATCTGCCCTTTATGTCAAACTGCTGCATTCAATGAACAAATGGATAAGCACACACATTTTCCCTAGCACACAGTAAGTCATTACTATTCAGAGTGTCTATTGGCCATGATAAAGGACACCAGGTGTCTTCCACACTTCTAAGAGTCCATAGGTTAAAACAGATTGGTGCTCTTTGAGGATTGTTTGTATTCTGCACTAAAGGGAAACCTTGAGCTTGAGAGTCTGGTCCTCTCCAGCACAGAGAGACACACAGGTAGTTTTGCATAGCCAAGACGTTCACAAAAACACACTTACATGTACACACTTGTCCACAAGGGATTGTCATTCACACTTGAACTTGTATTCTGAGCACAGGCAACCTTGGTCCTTTACACCTCCACCAACACTCTCTATTCTGTGTTATCAAGGGGATTCAATTTCTGTGTCTGGAGATGGGTTCTAGATTTCACTATGTCCATCTGTCTCCACAGTTGTCTTGGCTTTAGAATGTCCTTTGCTCTGTTTCTCTTCACCTGACTTTCTTCCTCCCTCCATCTGTTTGCCATTTAGCTTCCCCTAAATGTACTGAATTCTGGGCTTTAGAGGTGAATTAAGTTCAGATTACAGCCATAGAAGTGACAGAGTATATTTGATTCTTGCAGTACCCTCTGCACCCACCACACACACACACACACACACACACTCTCTCTCTCTCTCTCTCTCTCTCTCTCTCTCTCTCTCTCCTCTTCTTGCTCTCCTGATATTTGTCTGTACCCTGGAATGAAGTAATTTTGGTATAGGTAATCTGTTGAACTTCAGACATCCATATGACACATGGAGATACACAGAATGATTCATTTATGTGTTATGAATTTGAGCAGCTGTCTGATGGAGTGAGAAAAGAGGAAAAGTTTGAAACTTCAAAGGCTTAAGGACACAAGAAAAAAATCTTTCATACCCTGCACACATTAACGTAAACATACCAATTCATCTGCTTAGCATGACCATCTTTTACAGAATCTGTTTTTCTTGTTCCTGAACACCTTTGCTAAAGTATTTGAAATACTAATAAACAGTTTAAGACAATGCCCCATCTGTTCTCTTGGCACAGTTACTGGGACACAGTTTAACTGAGAGGGACTATTGCACATTTACTGAAATGTGCAATAATACCCAGAAAAAAACAAACAAAATAAAAACGAAGGTCAATTTGAATGTTTAGAAAAAATCTAAGGCAGTTGTAGGAGCTGTTTAAATGATTCCTGCTCTTAGTAATTGAAACTAAGAATGACATGGGAGGTCAGTGGCTCCTCAGAAAAGCATGTTTTCACAGCAATTATTTAATCTCAAGTAATATCAGGTATAGTCTGAGATGTCTTGTCAAATGCACACTCTGATATACATACACATATATACAGTCTGTCCTAAGAGGTGCATATGCGTTAATGATTCTGAGATGAGGCTCATGCAGCTTGCATTGCAGTGAATTGTAATAGACTATAATTTCTATAATTTCTAAACGAATGCTAATATTTGCTAAGACTTTTGCAGTAACAGCCAATCGCCGTGAATTTATATATGTTTAAATTTGTCATGAATTTAGCAAAAAAAACATTTTTTCTCTGCAAGTCAGTACATGGCTTTATGGTTTATTTGAATTCAGATCTTTGTTATGAAATTTGTAATCAGCAGCTGTTGGCCTAGCCTTAATAGACACATACTGAATCCACATAAACATACTAACAAATTTTAGAACATGCAAGGAAAAGCCTCAGGGACAAAGTCATTTAATGATCCAAATCTGAAATGTGTGAGTGTACAACAAGTTCCAACAGTACATTCTGAAGGCCTATCCCCCCTCTCCCGACTGTCTCTGATTCTGTTCCCTTATCTCCTGCAGCTCACATACACACATAGTTTATCTCATCACAATACCAAAAATCAACTGAAACTTCTGAAAGTTTGCCGTCACAGATACCCCCAAACTATTGAAATGTGTGAGTATGTGTATGTGCATGAATCTATCCCTTCTGTCATGGCCTAATTGGAGTATCTGAGGCTGGGGACACAGCAACATGAAGTGCTAATTTGATTTGTGTTTGTGACTCTCTGAGAATGGCTTGATGGAACTGATGCAATTAGTGGTAACACAGTTGTGTTTTTGTTCTTAGTATATGTTTGTGCTCACATGCTGTGTTCATGTATTATAAATGTTTTATATGCATTTGTATGTGTGTTTTCTTACAGTACTTACGTGTTTTCAAAACTGTGTGTTTTCTGCACATTCAAGTTTATCTTTGGATATTTGAGAAAGACAGAGGACGGAGGCAGAGGGAGCCTCACCACCCCAGCAAAGTTTGCTGTCAAGCGGCAAAGTAAACATGGCTGATATCCCATCTTAATTGATTTGTTTGTGTTTGTTGATTGAGATGAGAGATGCAGCCATGGAGTGTAAACGTTCAAATTATGAAAAGCAGACTGCATAATTACATCTCGGAATATTTCCCTATGGGGAACTCCCTATGGGGCTGAAGTAAAGAGAGGTAGAGAGAAAGTGAACAGAGAGGCACACAGAATGACAGAAAAGCATTCCAACAAACTACCAAGTGAATGGGAACATAAAGCAAGTTTGATTATGGGGATTTCAATAATTATATATCTCTCGGGCCTGTCTCATTTGCTGCCCTGGAGAATAGCGGATTAGATCTAAACACTGGATTAATGTAATATGCAACCTGGGATTAGGATTATGAGAGAGGCTTTTGAGAGATTTATGGCAGGTTGCATAATGGATTTAGATGAGTTTTTATGGTTTAAACCAGTATATGCAGAGTACATTGAGTTCCCCAAAGGAACACAAAAGTACAGTAGACTAAGAAAGGAAAGGAAAATAGAGCAAAGAGTGGGTTATTTTCACTCATTCTTTGAAGGTGTGTACACACATATTCTTTTTGGTCAAAAAGGGGACTATTCTAAAACAATTTCCATGAGCAATGTTGAATTTGTGTTTTCATGAAAAAGTAATTTATTCTAGCCAGTGGTTAATGTATCATTTCATACTGAAATAAGAAAACGCTACAGAGGGGCCCGGGAGGGACAGGCAATGTTTTATTGGTCTTAGGGTTTTTGTTTTATTTCACTTTTTTTTTTGTATATGTATGCATACATGTGTGTGTGTGTGTGTGTGTGTGTGTGTGTGTGTGTGTGTGTGTGTGTGTGTGTGTGTGTATATATAAAAAAAAAAAAACACCCAGCACGCCCCTGCGGGCGGTTTATCCTTCAAGCTCGGGTCCTCTACCAGAGGCCTGGGAGCTTGAGGGTCCTGCGCAGTATCTTAGCTGTTCCCAGGACTGCGCTCTTCTGGACAGAGATCTCCGATGTTGTTCCCGGGATCTGCTGGAGCCACTCGCCTAGCTTGGGAGTCACCGCACCTAGTGCTCCGATTACCACGGGGACCACCGTCACCTTCACCCTCCACATCCTCTCGAGCTCTTCTCTGAGCCCTTGGTATTTCTCCAGCTTCTCGTGTTCCTTCTTCCTGATATTGCTGTCATTCGGGACCGCTACATCGATCACTACGGCCGTCTTCTTCTGTTTGTCTACCACCACTATGTCCGGTTGGTTAGCCACCACCATTTTGTCCGTCTGTATCTGGAAGTCCCACAGGATCTTAGCTTGGTCATTCTCCACCACCCTTGGGGGCATCTCCCATTTTGACCTCGGGACTTCCAGGTTATACTCGGCACAGATGTTCCTGTACACTATGCCGGCCACTTGGTTATGGCGTTCCATGTATGCCTTGCCTGCTAGCATCTTGCACCCTGCTGTTATGTGCTGGATTGTCTCTGGGGCATCTTTACACAGCCTGCACCTGGGGTCTTGCCTGGTGTGATAGACCCCAGCCTCTATGGATCTTGTGCTCAGAGCTTGTTCTTGTGCTGCCATGATTAGTGCCTCTGTGCTGTCTTTCAGTCCAGCTTTGTCCAGTCACTGGTAGGATTTCTGGATATCAGCCACCTCCTCTATCTGCCGGTGGTACATACCGTGCAGTGGCCTGTCCTTCCATGATGGTTCCTTGTCTCCCTCCTCTTTCTTGGGTTTCTGCTGCCTGAGGTATTCACTGAGCACTCGGTCAGTTGGGGCCATCTTCCCAATGTATTCTTGGATGTTCGTTGTCTCATCCTGGACTGTGGTGCTGACACTCACCAGTCCCCGGCCCCCTTCCTTCCGCTTAGCGTACAGCCTCAGGGTGCTGGACTTGGGGTGAAACCCTCCATGCATGGTAAGGAGCTTTCTTGTCTTTATGTCAGTGGCTTCTATCTCCTCCTTTGGCCAGCCTATTACCCCAGCAGTGTACCTGATCACGGGCAGGGCGTACGTGTTGATGGCCCGGATCTTGTTCTTACCATTCAGCTGACTCCTCAGGACTTGCCTGACCCTCTGCAGGTACTTGGTGGTTGCAGCTTTTCTAGCGGCCTCTTCATGGTTCCCATTCGCCTGCGGGATCCCCAAGTACTTGTAACTGTCCTCTATGTCTGCAATGTTGCCTTCTGGTAGTTTAATCCCCTCAGTTCTGACTACCTTCCCTCTCTTTGTTACCATCCGACTACACTTCTCCAGTCCGAACGACATTCCAATGTCATTGCTGTATAGCCTGGTAGTGTGGATCAGTGAATCGATGTCTCGTTCACTCTTGGCATACAGCTTGATGTCATCCATGTACAGGAGGTGGCTGACAACTGCTCCGTTCCGTAGTCGGTATCCGTAGCCAGTCTTGTTAATGATCTCACTGAGGGGGTTCAGGCCTATGCAGAACAGCAGTGGGGACAGAGCATCTCCTTGGTAGATCCCGCACTTGATGGTGACTTGTGCTATGGGCTTGGAGTTGGCCTCTAGTGTTGTACGCCACATCCCCATTGAGTTCCTGATGAAGGCTCTTAGGGTCCCATTGATCTTGTACAATTCTAGGCATTCCAGTATCCAGCTGTGGGGCATTGAGTCATAGGCCTTCTTGTAATCAATCCAGGCAGTGCACAGGTTGGTCAGTCTGATTCTATACTAATATATATATATATATATATATATATATATATATATATATATATATATATATATATATATATATATATAGTACATATAGTCATGGTAAAAAAGAAAATACACCCTCCCTGGATTCTAAGATTTTATGTTTCATAAATAAATAATGTCAATAAATAATATTAATAATTATTATTAATTATTGATTAAGCCATCATCAACAAGTGCAAATACCTCTATAAAAGCAGGAGATTTAGCATGGTGCTGCTCAGGAGAATTCAGCTTTGTATTAACACAATTGTGAGGAGGATAGACATCAGTTATTTAACTGGAAGTCCATCATTCTACAGTAGGATTATCAAGATCAATGTAGAAAGTAGGAAAAATAAATAAAAGACATTATTTGAGAAAGTGTGTCCAAGCGTTTGACTGGTAGTGTATCACCTTTAGCAGCTTGGCAGATGACCGCTGGCAAAGAAGGCTGGACCCCTCTGGAGACTTAGTGGGTGGCAAGGCAGCAAGCCAATCAGTATTTTGGGTGGTGTTTCTCTAGATGACAGCTAGGTGACTGTTAGTAATTTGATCCAGTCTTGAGCCAAGAGAGCCAGCTCAGAAAATATGGGACCCACTGGCTGAGGGTCTGGTTGCTTGTTTTCAGGTTCCAACTGTTCAGTCAACACAGGATCAGATAAGAAAGAAGAGAACAGAATAGCCCTTTTTTGTCATTATGCTAATTATGTGAGGCCTAGAACCCTTCATCCTAGGAGCAGGGGCAGGTCTGGGTCTGGTGTCAACTGACCTAGATGAGGAATGCTCTTGTTCTTGACGAAGGCGGTTGCACTTTTCTCCTCTCCTCCTCTCCCTTAGCTTCCCTGCTTAGCCTCTTATGCCAACAGACTTAATAAACTGATCCGTAAGGCCAGCAATGTTGTGGGGATGGAGCTGGACTCCCTCAAGGTGGTGTCGGAGAGGCGGATGCTGTCCAAGATAAAGACAATGTTGGATAACACCTCCCACCCACTCCATGACATGTTGGTCAGTCACAGGAGCTCGTTCAGTGAGAGACTGAGATTACCGAAAAGCACCACTGAACGACACAGGAAATCATTCCTGCCTGTGGCCATCTCCCTGTACAACGCATCCACTTAACACACTGTTTGCTGCTACAACTACACATGTTTCTTTTCCAAATATTTATTTATAAGTGACTTATGTATGTATGTATGTATGTATATATATGTATATATTGTACTATTCTTAGTTAGCGTATTGTCTGTCTTGTCTTAATGTTGGTTTAAAATGGAGCACTGTAACAAAAAATAATTTCCCCCAGGGATCAATAAAGTATTCTGATTCTGATTCTGATGTCCTTGTCTAGTCTAGTGGTTTTTGTATTACTTTTCCCTGGAACACTCTCTCACAGTCTGTTCTCTAAAACCTAAAAGAGGAATTATGGATTTGATCAACTGGTCCCTAAATGCAATTGACACCCCTTTCTCAACGAGAAGTTTGGTCTTGGATGAGCCTGAGTGCTGAAGATATCTACCTGTTTGGAACCATGGTAACAGGGTTCTTGCTGATCGGAGCTGGCTTATCGGCTCCGATCAGCCGATAAGCCAGCTCTCTTAATTTATCGAAAAATGAAGAAAGCGGAACTGGCTGTTCAAACCCCCACAAGGCTGCCCGCTGGGATTGAAACGATGGGAAGAGGCGTGAGTTTCTCAAAATGGGCTCATTGAGTGCAGCACGGATAAGATCTTGGAAAGGCTTACAGCTGCCGTGAATACTCAGAATAAGATCTCTGAGTGCAGACTGGATTACATCTTGGAAGGGCTCGCTCGGAATAACAACTCTGAGCGCAAATTGGATTACCTCTTGGGGAGGCTCACTGTGGTCGTGAGTTCTCAGAAATTGGCTCTTTGAGCACAAGAATGACAACATCACAGAGCGCAAATTTAACATCTTGGCGGAGCTCGCGGCTCTCCAATGGGAGATTGAGAGACCAGTGTTGGACTGTTAGAACTGCTTTGAAATTCATAAGAGCTGTTCGCACTAAAGTAAAAAGCACCATCACTTCATGTGGATACCCTTTCGGCGCCAGCTGCGGTTGCAAGGCTGGAGCTGAGCAAAAACACCCTGATAACGACTGTGTTTAGTTTGTTCCTTCCCATTCCACGCAAGGCCACCTGGGTTGGGCGGTCTGTACTGAAACTGAACTCAGGCGCAGAAACCCAGAACAGCAACAGGGAGAAGAGAGAAGACAGCGGAGTTAGGGAGGTAGTGGAGGTACTCTGAATTGGTAAGTAATTTGTATAGCAATTCTTACTTGCAGGAGGAGAAACAGAGTGTTGAGGGGAAGTGATGAGAATCCAGGGGAGCTGAGTGGCGTGGAAAGGCTGACCTGAGATCCGGGGTTTTCAGATGGAGTGGGATGGCAGGAGGGGAGGTAGGTGAGGCACAGAGTGATTTTCAGAATGATTGCTTGGTATCCTGAGTCCAAGGGTAGACCGTGAGCCAAAGGTTTGAACCAAGGTGAATCCAGAAACTGCAGCACAAGAAGTTTCATTAACAAGGCAAATCAAATAGAGAACTGGACACATGAGGGCCAGTTACCAACATGGGTTGATGACAAACTGGCGGGGAATGAATGTCAGCGTGAGGCTTAAATCACTCTGGCTTTATTGCCTGCAATTGGCTCCAGGTTTGCAGGAATTGGAGGAGGTGCCCCTGCCCAGGGACGAATCCCAGGTAGGTTCAGGAGCCTCATGGAAATCCCAGCCACTCACCGCGAACCATGACAAACATGGGGAACATGGACACAGAACACCAAGGAAGTGACTGACACCAAAAAAGAAAAGTGAATACACTACAGATTTAATGCACTTGAGAAGAGGCTTTTTAAACCTTTTCTCAAGTGCATTAAATCTAAACTAAGTAAGTATTTTGAAAATGGAAGTAGTAGAAAGTGGAGATATTTGTATAAAAAAATTAAAATATAGAGAGTAAAAGCAAAACATTGGTTAGTGTATTGTGTTATTTCCCACCTCTCATAATCAACTTATAAGAGGTGGGATGAATAGTGACTGGACATAGTGGCACCTACAATACCTCTAAATACTAAGCCATCAGTTTTACACCATTGATTTTAGACTATTTAAACCAATTAATTTACAAAAAAAGTCCAAATCCAAATGTAAACAAAGAAAAAAAATCAGTTGTCCAAGGATTAAATTCAATAAATACAGAGAATTAGAAGGTGCAGTAATAACCTTACAACCACTATCAGCAGTAGGAAAACACAACACAGATTCACAAGAGTGCAGAGAGTTGGAATTTTTTTATGGAACCTTGAGATGTCCAGTTCTCCAGAATTCTCCTGTTTTTTTAGTTTTGCTGAATGATTACCAATCTACATTTGTGATTTCATCATTCATGCAGCAATGCTACAACAACTACCAAAAGCAATACTGACACACTGTAAGGGAAGTGCATGACAGTATGGCACAGAACAATGGTCTTCTACCTCATCTTTTACTTAAAATCTCACATGTATTTAGCAGACATCAAGCTCCAAATATATCCATCATGACATACAAATCTAATAATAATAATAATAATAATAATGACAACAACAATAACTGGATAATTTCTTATACAGAACGAGTAAACATTTGTTAGTTCAGCATACACTTATTTTAAACACTTTAGTCGCATAAAGACTTGTAATTACTGCCAAATGTCAACTCTCACTTCAGCTTCTCTGAAATGCTGAGTTGTAACTCAGATGTGTGAGTTTATGCCAAATGCCATGAATGCATGGAAAACATCAATGTTAACAGCTGTTACTAACAGCTAGTGACAGCTGCTAGTTATGACTGGCCAGTAGCAAGACTTACTTTTTTTACTGTGTCTCCCCTTAACTCTGAAATGGAAATTATCATCTAATGTCCACATAGACTCACTGTACCCAAATGGCATATATTTCACAAACAATCATAAATGACTGAGCCATTTAACAAATTATTTCTATTTTAGTTTTTCTAGTATCATTTATTTAAGCATGACTACGCATCTGCAGTTTCTATCATAGTTTTCCATGATAGAACATATTGATGCCAGTGTAATTTGACCAATTGTCTCTAAAAATTATGAAAAATGGTCTCAAATTTTGACAAGATGGAAAGGAGTCCAATTAGACATGTCAAGTCAAACTAAAAAAGTCCACTTCTTGTATTTAAAGAGCATCTGGCAAATTCTGAACTGTACAAAATCACCACTCAGGCTAGGTAGATACTATAGCTTAATCATCTTATTCAGTGTCCCCTCTGCCATGCTGCTCTGCAAGTACTCTCTGATTGGTTTTAATTTAGAAGAGGAATGCTTCACTGTCACAACTTTGACAGATGTCACTTTGCTTGGTTTGCTTCAGGCCACGGTCAGATATCCCAGGGGAAATTATTCTGCTGTGAATTTCAGGGACCAGAGTCAGTTTGTTACACTAACTTCAGTCAGTCTGCTCTAGTTGAATGTTGCTGGAGTGCTGGAGTAACTCCCTTAACTATAATGACATATTGCTCACTTGATGATAGAAATTACTTGATACAAACCGCTTTCACGGTGTGGTACATTTATTTTTAGGTCTGTAATTAGCTCTCACAAACATAAACAAAACACTATGGCTCACACACACACCCTCTATCTATTTATAAGACAGGGTCTGTTCTTTCAGACCTTTTTGTGTCATCTTATAAAAGAACTTTAACAATATCTTTGTGAAATAAAATTTCAAGGGTGGAGCTGCATATAAAATTCTAAAATTTAAAGTTATGTTAACAGACAGTACAAATATGACAGCATTTGAATTTGTGTTGAGAAAATAAGGTCAAAATTCAGTTACAAAGTACAAATAGTGCAACAACGGTTTAATATGAATTCTTTGACCCAGACTGTCAGGGTTAAAGGCAAATACAGTACATCGTGTTTTCTGTCTTTCAATGGGGAGCATTTATTTGACTTTCACATTATTTTCTAAATTGGACATTTGTATTCACATTTTAATAAATTATTCTAATTTATCACATTTTTACTTATCAGGCGCAGAGTAAGCATAAAGAGAAGCCACTTGTCTCCATTTTAAGCCTCAACTGAGCACCCACCCACACACACAGAAACTACACAGAATGACTGATAGACGGTGTTTTCATAAATAGTATGAGATGGGTGAAGTTGGCCACAGCTTTAGATACTTCAGGTTCATGACTGCCGGTTATTGCTTCTCCAGTACTTATAAATAGATCGTACAGCATTCTAAAGAAGATAGCTGTTGACAGAAATGAGATCACAATATCCCTTAAGAGAAGAACTTTCCAACTGGAGCCACTCATGCTGACAGGTTAAAGAGGTGAACTGTCTAAAAGCTGAGAAGATACTGAACCTACACAGTGATGGGAAGAGGCAAGCAGTGGAATATTTAACCTTTTGAGGTAAAATTTAAAGTGACATTTGAATGTGCTAACTTCTTTTCAAACATAGTGAAAACAAAAACATACCATTATATTCTATAGTTTAGATACACTATATAGTGAAAGTATGTAAGTAAAATGTATTTATATAGCACTTTTAAGACAAGAAACCAATCACCAAGTACTTCACAGACATATGTTGATGCAATAATAATAATACAGCATCCCAACCCACAATATAGTGTGGGTTTGGGAAACCATATATTTGTCACTTAAGGAGAAGAACAAATACTGGTGTTAAAAATATTCTAGTAAATATGTAGAACTATTTACTCAGCTTAAAGTGTACAAACTACAGGCGATGTAAAAACTAGCACTTTGGAGGATATTTCTACCCACTATTTTGTGCAAAGCTAAACCTCACTGTTAATGTGCTAAAAAAAATATTTAGGCAATATGACATTTATTTTAACTTAAATTTTAAATGTTGTATTTTATGTACCCAAATTGAACATTATGCAAACACAAGCAAAGGTAATGAAAAAAGTGCCTAAAAAGTGCCTCTGCATTTAAACAGAAAACTTAGCTTCATCATGCAAGACCAAGCTAATGCTTTTTTGATACCCGCACAAAAAAAGTTGAAGACTAAGATGAAGCCGTAAACGGTATACCTAAATCCAGATCAGAAAAATAATTGTAGCATGATGGTGGTAATATTTTTCACTGGATGCTTGATTATCAATAACCAGTTATTTCTTTTTTGTATATAAGACGACATGATTATGTGATTTGGTGTGTGACAGCTGTTATGTCCTGCAATGTACATGTCAAAACTAAGAAGATGTACAGGGCAAAAGTTGTTGAGTATGTTTATTTACAGTGAATGTTCAACAATAAAATGTAAAGTGAAGAGAGAGGCTCCAGTTCTGGCAAATCCAGTCTCTTCCCACCGGAAAAAAAAAAAACTCTCTCCCTCAGTAACTCACATCAGAAGGAGATCCAGGAATCCTGCACAGGGGGATGCAGAAACAAGATCAAAACACCATGACGCATCAGGTAAGCGGAGCCAACAACACTGACTGCTTCCTGCTTAACAATTCAGTGCTGAATGAAAAGCTTTCTTCTCCTTAAATAGCAGCCAAACTGATCACAGGATTGTCAACAGGTGAGGTAATTACACAGGTATGCTGGACTGAATGGTGGGAAACAGAGGAGGGCCCGCCCCTGCAACAGAAGGTGTGGTTAATACAAACACACACGCTCACACACAAACGCAGACAGACAAGCACACAGACACACACTGACAGAAGAGAGAGAGAGAGTGTGAACAGAAGAGAGACAGACAGAAAATATGAGCCAATACAGGAGGACTGGCGCACCATGACAGTGCATCTAAATTCAAATTTTGAAAGTTAAAGTGGTATCCTTTGTTTTCACATAAACTAGACAACAGAACAACAGAAAATACAAGTTCTGCCTATATAATATAAAGTTTAATAAAATAAAAAAAGAGTTTGACTGAACTACTATAAAACCAGTGTGTGAATTATTTAAATTTCAATCTTATCTCAAGTTCAACAAGCACCTGTTGTTAGACAAAATGAGTTAGATAAAACTTTGTTGGGATACCTTACACTAGACACTTTACTTTTTTCCATCATGGGTAAATCTAACATGACAAAGACGAATCCTTACTGTCTATAGCTACATCTCTGCCATCTCTTTTTATCTCCTTAGCAAGAGCCATCTTTATCTTTGAATTAACATTTATTGGCTTCCTCATTCTCTAACATGTATAATATGTGGGTGCTGGAGAAACGCAGAGAAAGATGTGATGTCCAGTAGACAATGTGATGTGGTGCCAAGGGAAAATAAAATTAATATTGTGCCAGCAATCTCGCTAAAACTTCCCCAGTGCCACCTACAACACAACCACATGCATATAAGCATGGTGGTCCTTGCCAAACAATCCTATTAAACAATGCACATGGCATTTAATCAAGGGTGGACTTGCTGAAAGACAAAGAGACAGGTAGAAGTGTTTTTCTTTTCTCTCCCTCTCTTATGTCGTATTTAGCCCAGTTAGTCTCCACGCTTCATAAAGCATCCTTACATCATGGCATTCTTGCTGCAGTACCTCATTATCATCTCACTGTATTCAAGGTGCATACAAGCACTAATTCATAACGATGCTACTCTAAGGTACTTTGCAGTAGGTACATCTTTCTTGTGCCCTCATGTATTATATAAGATGCATAGGGAAAATTTAAATGGTATCTGTTAAACCTCAAATAATCTAGTAGTAGGGGATAATATATTTGGATCCAAACAAATGGCATAAACTGTAAGTCAGATAAAGACACACACACAAACACCACGCACATGAACATGCACAAATAACAAACAACACCCACCTCCAGTCTATCAGCCAAATTATCACTGACTTCATAAAGAGACCTACCACTTAGTCGGCAGAATATCCAAGATAGCAAAAGTGTTGCTAAAGCACTGCATACATGCAAGACTGCTTTGTTGACACTACACTAGCTGTAACACATATTACCAAATGGGAAAGGGTACAGGCAAGGAAAAATAAAAACAACACAAAACTCACCTGAGATAATATAAAGTGGTTGGGCTTGGTGGTGTGAAGTTGTGGGACGAAGGGTTAGGATAAAGAGAAAGAAAAGAATGAACAGAGGAATTCTATCAGACAGTTTGGGCATGGTATACACAGTGCATCCAGAAAGTATTCACAGTGCTTCACTTGTTCCATATTATCTAATGTTACAGCCATATTCTAAAATGAATTACATTTGTTTTTTTACCTCAAAATTCTACAATACAATACCCCTATAAACACAAAGAAACAAATGCAATCCATTTTGGAATATAATAAAATGTGAAACAATTGAAGTGCTGTGAATACTTTCTGGATGCATTGTATTTGTATACATAAAGCACAATGTTGGATCTTCATAGATACATGCTGTAAATTTACATGCTGTAAATTTATACTAATTGCATAAAATAAAAATATCCATGTAAAGGAGATTTTCCTGAAGTATTTATATTTTCCCATCTTCCCAAATCATCTCTCTTATTTTGTAGGTCATTTGTGCGTCATGTCTTTCCATGTATTTAAATCAGAGGATTTAGGTTTTCTCCACCCTTCTGATATTTACTTCAGTGGTGTTATTCTTAAAATTCAGATAAATAATTCTCAACAGCCAGTCCTTGGGATTCATTAAATACAGCATCCACAATTTAGTAAACTAACTATTTTGAAGTGTGGCACTTATATAAAATGCCAGGATTTTAAGAAGTTCTTTACAACTAACTGTTATAACAAAACAACCAAGAAGCAGTTGGTTTTGAAATCAGTCTAACACCTGTTTTATTGCCCTCGATATTTTCTCACTTTTAATTGTTGGTCTATAAAATAACTTTTAAAAAGTCAACAACATTCTACAGCAACAGTAGCAATTTTATGTGACTATATAGAGCAAACAGAGCAAGCAAAAATGTTATACACACACACACACACACACACACACATATATATATATATATATATAGAGACACTGTTTCGACTTTACAAAAGCCAATAGATGGCATACAATCACATTCATGGTTTAGATAGATGTTGTGGAAGTTGCTGTGTCAACATGTTCGAGATGTTTCCATGTATGATGTTAACAATATTTGTCATCTTGGTTTTGCTTAAGCGTTATTAGTTTGCTAACATTTGACAAATTATCATTAAATATAAAGTGGAGCTTAGATTGTCTACCCTGTCCATTATTCTATAATAATACACCTTATGGTTGCTGAGACATTTCATAAAACACAACCAACTGTTTCTACTGAGATTGCCTCTATAAATAGATCTCTCCTTGCGAATATGCCAAATCTGTAGGACATTACATAACTTGATTTCTGCCACTGCATTTCCCAGTATCAACTTAGGTCTCAGACAAATTGGTTTATCTATTTATTTTTTTTAATTAATTTATCTGCATTTGTAAACAATGAAGTGCTCACAGCTCTAGGCAATATGTCAACCAGACAACTGTTATCTGCTATTCGGATATATTGGCTATAGCACAAGCACCCTAAAAATTTAACCACTGTCCTTTTTTTTCTTTTTTTTCCTTTTTTTTTTGACCATTGTCCTAGATTAGGGTTCCTATGTTGCACTAATGATAGAGTCTGGATCAAAGTTGTAAACCACGTAAGCTGACAGACTTGCATCTTTGATGAACAATTATTAATAGCTTCCCTGAAGAAAGCCCCAATAATAATAATAATAATAATAATAATAATGATAAAAATATCCTAAAAAGGGAACAGTTCATATATTTGGCTGTTCTGAAGACAGTATGAAGTAGTTCCTTCATATACTGATCCATAACTGAAAGCTACAGTTAGGTATGCAACTAAAGATCAGTTAAAGTGAAATCTGGTCAGTAATAGAAAAATCCTACCAATTTAAAAGTCAGCTTTGATATAGCTTAGTATGCTTTCACCTCCACCTTTGCATCCTAAAATATAGAGCATTAGTATAAACTAATGTGATTCTATTGAGAGAATAAATCTTCTTTTCTGAGCCTCCATAAATTCCTGTGTTACACTTTAGTAGAAGTGTGCTTTAATATTTCATTATTATTGCCTCTACGTTGAAACTTCCACAGGCCCATGTCTTGTAACACAAAACCATCATCAGAATCACAAAAATGTCTGAACCTTGAAATATGATTTTATGGCTAAAGTCTGCCAACATCCAATAAAGTACAGCATTCCAGATAATATAGCTCAAGCTGCATTTTTATGGATTCCTTTGCACAATTTCTATAAATGAGCAAAATCTTTTGAATTAGTGTTTATTATGAAGGGTAATTTCTTCCACTCCTCCACTGTGGTTGCTCTAATATCGAATACAGTTGGACTAATAAAGTTTACAGTAAATAACCAGCTCATTATGTTAGTTTTGCAACAGTTAGTTCTGGATGTTTCAGCTGAGGAGCAGGGGAGCTACAGCATCCAGAGATATACCATTATAGTGCTAAAATAATTCATTTGTTTTGATGACTGAAGAATTCATTTGAGTTCATTATGTGTTTAAATGTTGAAAAATTACATTAATGGTTAAAAACAAGAACAATTTAAACACAGAGCCATTGCAGGGGGGGGCACGGTATGAAAAGGGAAAAAAGACACAAGATTCTTGGACACTGCTAGCATGGGGCACCCACACAAACGCAAAGCAGGAGATGAAGCATCGCTGAATATGTTTCCAAACCAACTTCAGTCTAAGCCAAAGACAAGAAAATATGGTGAAGCATATCTTCCCTTTGGCTTCACCTGCACAAGTGCCGAGGTAGGTCTCTCCTGCAGAATTGGTTTAACTAACTAACTAACTATTCCTGACATTTTGGAGATGTTAGCTCTTTATACAGTAAAGTTACAGTGGGATACAAATAATATCAGGCTGATCCTGCCACGATTTGTTCCCCCTGTCCAAATCACGGACAAACAGTATCCCACAGTTGTTTATGTTTTTGAACCCATTTTGTACAGAGAGGCATTTTTTGAAAAATGTATTGATAGATGTTGAATATTATTACACAGGAAAAAAACAACTACACGTCAAATAATTACACTGTGGCGCCTCTGCCTTTCTAAACGGAGGGACAGTAACTGCGTGTGTATATGTAAGTGTGTAAAACCTGAAGATAGTCAGATTAACAGTAACAGTATTTTGTCTCTATCTGCCATTCTGCAATTCATCTCATGTAAATAACGTGGCGCACACCATGACGTGAAAAAAGGCACATACCTTTGACGTTCCGTGACTAACTCTGTATTCCTCGTCCACACCTAAATCCTCGTCCACACCTAAACGCAAAAAAAGAGTTTTAAAAAATCTCAGTTTTCTGATTTCTCTAGAGATTAGCCGCTAGCGTTCAGCCTAGCACTTTTCTTTGGACCTCATACTCTGCTCTGTACGGATGTGTTCAGCTAATGCTAGCTATTCCTGAAATGGCATGAAACAGCAAATAGGTTGGTATTTAGCTTGTTTATTTAATTCAGGAAGAGGAGACGGACATCTTGCTGGTGTGATAGAGGCAAAGCTCATGTGGTCCCTTCTGCTGTTGTGAACTGTGGATTTTGTGTGACCTGGTCTTGTCCCTTTGAACTATCAGCCATAAGTACTGATATTTGCACGTGCCTTTTATTTTATTGCACGTTTACGAGTAAAACGGTCATTTGGTTTTAGGACACAAGGCACCCCAGCCCTCTTGTGTGTAACAGGATACAGTGTTGGGAAGGTTACTTTTAAAATGTATTCCACTACAGATTACAGAATACATGCCCCAAAATGTATTTTGTAACATATTCCGTTACGTTACTCAATGAGAGTAACGTATTCTGAATACTTTGGATTATTTAATATATTATCATGTTTTTTACAACTACATTAGTGTACTATTGCTGTGTGATTTATTACTATTACTGCAGCTTACTCGCCATACCAATACCGGCCGAAAATGCTTACGTTCCAGTACTGCGCATGCGTGAAACGCAAGAAGATTCGGCCTGCCTCATTTCTGTCTGCTGTTTATTTACTTTCCGGCTTGTTGAAACGTTGCAGCAAAATGTTGAGGAAAAGCACCGAGTTTTTAAATGGACTAACAATGAGGTGGAGTTGTTGCTGCGAGTAACACAAAAGTACAAAGTTGCAAAAGCGAGTGAGAATTAAAGAATTTAAAGAAAAGGTATCTGAAGCATGTACAAACTGATATTAATCTTTAATAGGGCTGTCAAAATTGAGAGCAAACAAAACAACTGCTGTATAATGCCCTCCGCTATCTTTGTTTAATTGGTCACATGACTGCATCATATGACCAACATGCATCATCGTTTTCAAAAGTCTGCATTTTTGAGTGTCCACACTGCGACGGGACAGTGTTTTTTGACATGTATGCATTTTCGAGAGTGTTTTCAAAACACTGCGTTTTTCCTTGGGGAAAATGAAGTGTCAGTGTCGACGGGAGGAGAGAAAACAATGCGTTTTCAAATGAAAACACATTAGTGTGGACGTAGCCTGATTTGAAAAGAGGTAGAGGCCTGTCGGTCTTACATCAATGGTCTATTGCCATTTCCGTACATAGACTGTCTCGTCTTGTCTTTGGGTTCCAAAGTTGCATCTGAACTTCTGGAAGACCAAAGTGAAGATGTTTGGACAGATGTGTGGGAACAAAATCCTCCACAACAATGTGAAAGACTAATAATGTCAAACAGAAAAGGATAACTTCAAGATATTACAGTTTTTATGTTTTTATGTTAAACCTTAAATCTAAGAACTAAAACAGGATTTCTTTCTTTTTACCATGTCTGTGATTCTCAGAATTAGACCTTTATTACATTGTAATTTAAATTACAATGTGAAACCATTTTATAAGTTGCAGTCGCAATTAGGTAAGTAAAGCTTCTTGTTGCCTTCAAGTTCTTCAGACTTCCATTCCTCTTTTGGAAGTATCCTAAAAGTACACTGAGGCCTAATGGGACATTTAATCCCTCCAGCATGTCCTGAATTCATCCCAGGGTCTCATCCTAGTTGCTCATGCCTAGAAAATCTCCACAGAGTGTTCAAGAGACAACTGTATTGTCCAGACCTCCCCTGGCACTTCCCAGCTGCTTAGCACAAAAATCCGCTAGGGCTAGTTGCATGAAATGAAATCTTTAACTCTATTGCTAAGTGTTTCAGACAACTGAAAAGTCTGGGCACTGATCAAATTAAAACAAAATCAAATCAAAATCCTGGTTTACAAACCACAGAACTGATAGAGACAATTAAAATTGAAAGATTACAAAGAGGAAATGTCAATGAAAGCGAAAGGAAAACACCTTCGTCTCCAAGGACTCACAGATCAATAAAAACTGCAGCTATGTAATATAAGGATCGGTATGCAAGAGGCACGTGTGTAGATTAAGTCCTCATTTCTCTGTCTCATACTCTCACTTTCACACACCCACACTGGCACACAAACATTCAGAATTGATGAAGACTTGTGTTTGACACGGGTGATGTAAGTGTGCTGAAACTGAGCATGAAGGTCAGAGAATTGCTTGGTGAACCCAGGCCTGCATTACTGAAGTGACAGGAAAAAAAAATCTTTCTTTCTTCCTTTCTTTCTGTCTTTCTTACACACACACACACACACACACACACACACACACACACACACATATACATTGTATAGCTGATGGATGCTGTTTCAGTTGGAGTAGAAGTATCCTGTTGTTTTCTGCTAAGCACTTTCTGTTCAGCACTCATTGCCAAGAGTAATGGTCAGTGAAGAGCCCCACTGCTCTGGATGTGTTTGTGTGTATGTATGTGCGTTTGATTAAGAACAGGGCACTTTTTCATTCCAAAATCTTTGTTATTAAAACACAGGCCTCCCAGTCTTCCTTTTGCTTAAGCACTGAAATGTCCATGTATTTGCAATGCATAGAAGATTTGCAAAATTTACAGTTTGCATCAGTGGAAAACCTTTTGGCATTAAAAAGCTACTGTCTGGCTTTACTAAAGAGACAGTGCAAATGAAAAAATGGGAAAAAAAAAGTATTATTTTTGTACTAGATGTGGTTATAATAGTGATAGTTCTATGGCTGTTCGTTTCTTGGAATGAGAAAGGAAGATGTTATCAAAAAGACTGCATAATTGGCCCAGATGGAGCAGATTCCCAATTCAAGAAATATACCAGGATGCATCTTTGTTTTAGGGATAGGAGCATTACTTTTTATACTGACATGATGGGTTTGCATGCTTTTAGTCACATTTCTACACAGAGATTGGGTACACAAAGAAAATGTCTCTGTCTTTTCTCAGCTGCACACACAGACAGACTTTGCTGTCTCTTGTTTCTTTCTCTCTTACTTTTTATTACTTTTTTAAAACTTGGATTTGTATCGAAATGTTTGTCAAATTTTTGCGATTAGTTGGACTGTGTCAGTGTGTTGGATTAAGTATGTACTGCTTCACACAACCTGCAGAAAAAAGCAACAGCATGGACCACGTTTACAAAAATGAGACTGCAACAGTATATTCCTTAACACATACATGGTACTGAATAGGATGGCAAATAATATGTTGTGTTCTCTTATACAACTTGCAATTTAGCTATTACACACAAAATTCAGGTTTATATGGTGTAATAGTTTGTAGTAACACAGCTCTTCTCCAGATAAAGCCTCTGCTCTAGCTGGGTCTGAGTCCTTCGAGTAACACACAATTTCCATACAGAAATGTGTACAAAGTAGTCCAATGTTTTGCAACCACCTGCAGAATCATCCTCAATTTCATTTGTGTATTTTTGCAATTGTGGCATCACTCTAATTTGTTCTGCATAGTAAATCTGGCTCATAGAATCATGTCATGTCATTACATTCACCTATACATTTCTGCTTTGACATCAGTGTTAGTGCCAAGACTACTCTGACTATCCTCATTTATCCATATTGTTTCTTTCTAGTGGACTGACTAGATGGGAAACTAATTGTGGCCTATAAAGAAAAATCATTTTTCAAGCTTTGTGTGAAAAAATTTCTTAGGATTGGGCAGAATTATTACTTCAACCCTAACCAAGCAAGACCTTTGGGATAAATTGGAAAGTTAACTGGGAACCACGCCTTATCACCCAGCATCTGTGTCTGACCATGTGGCTCAATCTGAAAAATCTTCTCAGACTTGTATAAAGTTTTTCTAGAAGAATAGAGAAATAGGGAGTAGCATGCTGATACCTGGGTAATTAAGACCTCATTAACTAGGGGCTTATTTGAGGTATTACTATTAGTACAGTTAAGTAATCTGGACTGTCATATGGTTAGTTATTTTATGATGCAAAACTAATTTTAAGACCATATATACATAATTGTCATGTATGTGCCGACACAGAGACACAGACACATATCAGAACTAAATACACAAGTACTGAACACCCACAGACAAACAGGGAGATGTGCTACACCCCTAAGTCAGCACTTCTTCTTGCCTCTTCGAGCACAGCAAGAGGTGCAGTGTAGGTACTGTAGGTCTGAAAGGTTTAGCAGCATCTTAAAAGACAAGCCAAAGCTTCCCAGAGAGAGGCCTAGTCAGCCCTTCACCCAGCCGTCACTGCTTCACAGGAAACTGACATCAAGCAGCCCCTGTTATGCCTAACACAGGACAGGGGGAGACATAAACATGGCAAGGGACACCCAGTCTGACACAAAGCACCACACCTCACTGTAGCAGAGCAAAAGGGAGAAGTGAGTGAAAGAGAGAAGCACGAGTGTGTGTGTGTGTGTGTGCACTGTATGTATGTGTTTGTAAAAATATGTCTTTGTGTGTGTCTTGTTTACAGAGCTTTCCTGTCATATGTCTTCATCTCCACTTTCTATCCCCTCACTGTTCTTCAGCTCTGTGGCTAAGCCAGCATGAGGCAGAGACACACTGTGCAGGTTTCATCCCTTAGCTTAGAGGTGAGTGTTTATACGTGCGGTAGAGAGAGAGAAATAAAGAGAGGAAAGGATTGTGTGTGTATCATAATGTATTGCCCCCAAAATGTGTTTCCTCTCTGAAATTGTGCATTTCTGCTCTTAAATTTTCTCTCATTCACCCCGTAGGTGTGTGTTTTAATGCGTGTGTCTGTGTTTACCTCCGCAGCCTGATCCCAAGCTTATACTGTAGTGAGTGGCAGCCACCACCATCAGAAGCTCGCTCCTTGGGGCATAATGCATAAAAAAAAAGCAAGCTTAGGGGCACATCAATTCCACAGGCTTAACTGAATGCCTGGTGGAGTGTGCATGACTGTGTGTTTGTGTGGCGCTTTTATAAGATGAATTTTCATACAGTGCTCTTGTTTCTTAACAGAGAACAGCACTGACATTGGTGTGTGTTTTTGTCCATCTGTTCCTATGCCTGCGTGTGTGTGTGTCCAAGTGGGAGTGGGTATGGGGGCTTTGTCGCATGTTAAACGCTGTCATAATGAGCGTATTGAATCAAATGCCAGATAAAGGCAGAGGGATTTAGGGGATTCAAGCCTTTATTAAACGTTCATATTGTTTCCCCACATCTGACAACTGAGACAAAGTGGTAAATACAAATGGATTTTTATATCCCCAAATAAATACCACAGTCATGAATAAACGTGATAATGATATCAGATGGAATGTGCTTTATTTAACTTGCATTTTGTCACTTCGGATGAATCCTCTGACAGCAGTTATTAAAAGATAGTTTAGCCTACTCAAAGATGAGGGATTGTTCTGTCCTTTGTATATTCTTTCTATTCCATTAGCGTAAGAAGAACATGAGCAATATAGTATTAATATTTAAGACTTGCAGCTCACATTAGGAAGAAAAATGAAATGACATTTGAGAGGCTTCTGTTTGTTTTCTGATTTTCCAAAAGCCCTTTTAATGTCTCACAAACAAAAATGCTGCCTGTGGAGACTTTGTAAAAGAATAACAACAAGGCGAACAAAATGCCAATGCATCATAGAGTGATATGTTTGAATTATTTCACCTTTTGTTTCTTTTCTCCAGTCTGCTGTTGAGTAACTTATCGTACTCACAAAATGTAGATATATTTTCCCACTGTCTTGAAGCTAAATCATATATTACATACAATGAGATTAGTTCACCTAACTCACTGTTACTGAAATTAAATCCCAGAAAGCATTCATTTTGAAGAACATCATCATTATTTCGCTTTCCCCAGCAAGTGAACAACACAATTTCGTTTGATTACAAGCCGTGCACTCATGCATTATAAACGACTGAATCATTTCATTACATTTCAAGTCATTGCAAGGGAACAGCACATGCTAAATCAGTATTCATAAGTCCATATTTCTTGTTTGATGATAAATTCTCATTTCACCAGATTAAACAGCATATTTGGGATAAAGGGTTCCATAAAGCATTCAGTGTGAATGGCAGAGGAAAAGGGAAAAGATACACTATTTGTAAATTTGCCCTTCAAGAGATTTGGCTTGGTTGTATCATGGACTCATTCTTGGGGCGTCTGTGGCTCAGGGGGTTGGGAAGCGTATCTGTAACCGGAAGGTCGCCGGTTCGATCCCCGGGCTCTCTGTCCTGGTCGTTGTGTCCTTGGGCAAGACACTTTACCCTACTTGCCTACTGGTGCTGGCCAGAGGGGCCGATGGCGCGATATGGCAGCCTTGCTTCTGTCAGTCTGCCCCAGGGCAGCTGTGGCTACAACCGTAGCTTGCCTCCACCAGTGTGTGAATGTGAGAGTGAATGAATAGTGGCATTGTAAAGCGCTTTGGGTGCCTTGAAAAGCGCTATATAAATCCAATCCATTATTATTATAGGCCCCGTGGAATTTAATTACACACAAGACGGCATTTGCTTGAATGTGTGTGTATTTCTTGGAAGCGAGAACCTAATTGTGTATGAGAACTGAACGCTCCTCCCCCAGAATCCACTAGAGCAGACACCAGACAGAGCTCCGTCCAGAGTGGCAGTTAGAGTGTCGGTTCCCCGCAAACGATCAAAGAGCTCTGTGGCTCTGTGCTCCAACCACCAAGAGATTTACTGTCCCCATGATGAGCAGGGAGAAAGAATTAAGAGGACAGGCTAGAGAGAAGAAAGGGGGTGAGACTGAAGAGAAAGAGGGGAAGCATCAAACAAGGGCTGCGCAGAAATGAAAGGATATAGAAAGGGAGGAGGCGGAAGAAGGCGAGACTGAAAGCAGAATTGGCAAGCATAGCTGAAAGGAAGAGAGAATTCAAGAATGAGAGATGAGAAACATGGAGAAAAAAGGGGGATGAGGGAGATGGAGATGAAGAGGAAAAGGGAGAAGAGAGAGAGAACAGGAAGGCACCATTAGGGTGAAAACGAATAGAGAACTAAGAACCTCAGGGCCAAAAGCTACTTAGAAGCTAAAGAGATGATTGCATTATCACATTACCCCTCATCTTCTCTCTCCACATTGCTCCCCTGTTCTAGCAATATACAAAGAACAGAGTTGGATGTCCATGGGGGAGATGTGAGAAGTGGGCCAAACAGGAGAGGTAGGTGAAGACCTGAAGCTTCAAAGGGTTCTAGGGTGTTTCAATCCCCTTGCCTTTGTCTACTCATCTCTTTTCTCACTGCTGCACTTTCCTTTCTAGTCCCTACTGACACATCCATCTATTGTTCCTCATCTCTGGTGTCTGCTACCTTTCATCTTTCTATTCATTTGATTCCTAATCAAAACCCTAGTCATTATACCATAGACTCGAAAATGTATGTAGTGACAAAATTACATTTTTCAAATTGCATTAAGGTAATCCCAAGAAGATTGTCATTTCTTCCAAAATCGCATTACTAACTGTCTCTTTATCAAGGAATTAAAGGACAAAAACAAGTTTGCTTAAGAAGATATCCAGACACTTGAGTTGTGTAGTTGTCTGTGTTTATGTCTGTATAAATCTGCTTTTCAGTTACAAGGATTTTAAAGTGGAAAAATAGAGAAAATGTTAAGTACTGCTCTGTCATGCAGTGCTTCTTAAGACTGTTTTTTAGATAAGACCCAGCTACTTGTCCACATCTCCCTTCCTACTCCATTTGTGAATTCAAATCCAAAGTATAGCCAGTAAATCTCTTGAGATTCTGGCATGAAATACAGAGAGAACAGTGGATGGCGGCCAAGAGTTTTCTGAAGGCACATCTTTGATGCAGTTGCCCTCTAGGATCCTTTCTCCAACCTTCACCAAATCAAATCAATACTTGTTACCAGCTTTTTTTGGGGGTGTCTTCTGTGTGTTTCTAATTATTTGGATGCTGTGAAGGCAGCCATAAAGTTTTAAGGTCTAGCTTTGCTGAAGTAGTTTTATTTATAACGTGTCAACTCAGTGGAGTATCATTACAGCAAGGAAACTCATCAAAGGTGAACTTTGAAAAATGGTAAGAAATATTTTATATATTTATGCATTTTATATTTCTATTTGAAGCAAACCTCTTTATAGTTTTTTTTTTTTGTTTGTTTGTTTTGGTCAACCAAGATCTGAAATACTCATTGGTACCCTATTACTTTTTAGCATCCTGATTTTGTTTTATAAACTAGTAGCATGTATACAATGAAATTCTAAATGTCTTCAATAAAGTGCCACTGGATGTGTTTGTGTCGCTTCTGTTCTTCAGCTGTAAACTAAAGAAAACCTGTTTTTCTAATTTACAAGCTGAGGAAGGTACAGATAGCGAATGGCACTTTAACCCCTAGGCTAACTCACAAAATACCTTGTTGATAATGTAATTGGAATTTGTTTTAGGGTTTGTTGTGTTATAAAAAGTCCACCTTAAAGTGAGGAAATCTTACTATTCATCACTCACTGAAGAAAAAGAGCAATCTTAGGTTTCTTTTAAGCACTGTAGCTAGGTTTACGAAGCGTCCGCACTCTGTTGAGTCGTTTTAGAACTGAAGAAGCCTCTTGGATAAGAGATGAAATAGCCTCAGGAAACTTGAAGTCCACTTGCTTTCTTCCCAAGTTCCATAGCCTATCAAGAGCTTTAGAACTTCAGTAATCACTTTCTCCAAACCATCAACATGTCTATTAGACCCCTTACCTACAATACTACTCAAAGAAATCCCACCATTAATTAAAGTTAATTAAACCACTACTTAAAAAGCCATCACTTGACCCTGCAGTCTTTGCTAATTATAGGCCAATCTCCAACTTTCATTTTATTTTAACACTGAGAGAAACTTTGGAGTCATTTTTGACCAGGATATTACATATAAAACAAACATATAGGACTGCTTTTTTTCATTTTTGCAACACCTCTAAAATTAGAAACATCCTGTCTCAGAGTGACCCTGAGAAATTACTTAATGCAAATATTACTTGTATGCTGGGCTATTGTGATTCATTATTATCAGCATGGTCTAAAAAACCCCTAAAAAACTTTCATTTGATCCAAAATACTGCAGCGAGAGTACTGACAGGACTAGAAAGAGAGCATATATCTCTTTCATTTGTGTCTTTTCATTGGCTCCAGGTTAAATCCAGAATCAAGTTTAAAATCCTTCTTCTCACTTACAAGGTCTTAAATAATCAGGCCCCAACTTATGTGAAATATCTCATTATTAATCCTTTATTTATCCAGGTAAAAAATCTCATTGAGATTAAAAATCTCATTTCCAAGAGAGACCTGGCATCATAGTACCATATCACTCCATTAGAGCGTTTACCTCTGACTGCTGGTTCCTTGGTTCCCAGAGTATTTAAAACTAGAATGGGAGGCAGAGCCTTCCTGCAGGCCCTTCTTCTCTGGAACCAGCTCCCACCTTGGATTTGGGAAGTTCAAACTCTCTTTTTTGATAAAGCATATAGTTAGGGCTAAATCGGGTGAGTGTGAATCTTCCCTTAGTTATGCTGTTATAGGCATAACCTGCTGGCGGCTTCCCATGATGCAGTGAATGTTTCTCCTTCACTCACCTTTCTTTTTTTTTTTTTTTACTTACTGTGTGTTTGTACATCACTCTGCATTTAACCTGTAGTTATTTATCTCTGGGTCTCTTCTACAGCATTTGTCTTTTGTCAAATGCTGTCTTCTTTTGTCCTGTCTTCCTCCCCTCAACCTCAACCGGTCACAACAGATTGCTGCTTCTCCCTGAGCCTGATTCTGCCAGAGGATTCGTAAAAGGTAAGGTTTTTTCTATTTCGCTGTCGCCAAGTGCTTGTTCATGGGGGGTCATTTGGCTGTTGATGTTTTCTCTCTGTCATAGTAGGGTCTTTTACTTTACAATGTAAAGTTCCTTGAGGTGTGTGTTGTGATTTGGATCAATATAAATAAACTGAATTGAATTGAACTGAATTAGAATATAGAAAATTTGGATAACTGCATTGGTGTTAAATATCCATACCCCTGTGGATTAGTTATATGGCGCTAAATGAGCGGTGTATGGAATTTAAAATTTTTAGAAATCTAAACATATAGATTTCTAAACATATGGGGTTATGGAGTAACATATATACGTTTCCCAACATATACACTCTGTACAGTCTGCTTTATGACCTTGTCTCTACTTGATATTAAAGTGTGACATGAGCACTATAGCCAAAGATTGATTCTGACACAAAACTATTCGCCAAAAGTAAACAGAGACCACAAAAATGTAACAAAATAACTCGACTCCCTCCAGTCCACCTCCCACCCCCTGTCAGTGTACAGGCTATGTCTCCAGGGCACCTTTGTGCTCTATAGCACCTCCAGAGGCAACTCTGTCACACACATCATAAGCATAATCAGAGAGTTCAAAGCTGGTATATATAAAACAAAACACCCACATCCCCACACCCACTGCACCTTCTGGCACTGTCAATGTGTGACATCTATGTGTAAACTAAAACACTGCCAACTAAAATACCACAAGTACATTGAAGCAAAAGCATACATACATAGTGTATGCCAGTATGATCCTTGTACATATCCGTGCAAATATAATTCCTAAGATAACATGACACAGAAACCCCAAATTATATTAAAATTCCTGCTCCATGCACTAGTGTCATGCTGTATGAATATTTACTCAGTATATTAGTATATGCCAGCCACTGTGTGGAAACCAGTGAAACATGATGGCTATTTCAACAGAAGAAATAACATTCGTTTTCATCCAATTCTGCAACAGAGCGAGATGGGCTTTCATTGGAATGCTTTGACCTTGCGGTGTAGATGCTTAACATCCCAAGAATGAAATTGGCACTCCTAAAATGGATTTAGCCTGATGTGCAGAGGCTTATAACAAGTGCCAACTCTGTAGTATTTAAGAGGGTACTGGCGGAGAAACAGTGCATGTGCGTGTGTGTGTGTGTGTGTGTGTGTGTGTGTGTGTGTGTGTGTGTGTGTGTGTGTGTGTGCGGGCATATGTTTCACTCCTCATGGAGCTGCCAGTGTGTTGTTCTTAGCTAAATATTTATAACAGAAAAGACACAGTAAGTCAGACAAAGTACACACATATACTCATTCAGAGATAGACATGGGGGAGGGAAAGTGTGCATAAGAGATGGACAGACGGGTTGAAGAAGGAGGAAGCTTATTATTTAATGTCCTACTTGGCAGAGAGCTGTCAGAAACCAGAAGAGTGGACGCTTGCCAGGGACTGACAGAGCAAAATCACCATTCGTCTTCTTCTTTTCAAGACATGGACAAGCTTAATGAATTAAGATCCAACTCTTCCCTTACTTCACTAGCTTGTGATGTGCAGGCTTCATATTTGTACGTTTCAGGCCATGACTCATTCACACACACACACACACACACACACACACACACACACACACACACACACACACACACACACACACACACACACACACACACACCCTGTTACCTCCAGTTATAGCATTCCAAACAATAGCTGCGAAAGGCAAATTAGTAAACAGTGTGCTCTGCTTCCATAGCTTGACTGATGAAAACACTACAAGGCGAGCATCCCAGGCAAGCCAGATTCCTGCCTTTGCGCTTATCTTCCCCTAACACGCTATCAGACAAATTAGTAATGGGGTCCACTTAAGTGTGTGTGTATGTGTCCTAGAATGTGTAATTTTATGTGAGTCTGTGTATTCAGTAGTAAGGTCCACTCATGGTCTGTCTCCTCTCTTGATGTTATTTATGGCTGTTTAAATGATCTCAGACACCTCTCATTTGTTTAGACAGCTCCAATTGGCTTTCTGTCTGAAGAAAAAAAAAAAGAAGAGAATGGCTAGGGAGTGGTGAGGCAGGGGAGGAAATATATAGCAAGATGTGTGGCGATATAAGAGAGGAGGAGAGAGATGGCTGAGAACAGTAAAAGGTGAAAAGGAAGAAAATAGAGATATGAATACAGAATAATTTAGAATGGCGTGAAAGAAAAGAGAGAGACAAAACCAAGATAAAAAAGGAGTGAGGAGAGGCAAGGAGAAAACAGTTTAGGAAGGATAATTTGGAGCAAAGTTAGGAAGACACGGAGAAGGTGAAGGGAAGAAGCAGAACAGTCCGAGCATCAAGAGTAAGGAGAGAGAGCATGGCCTCTGACTCAGAAGGGTTGATTCTATTTGGTCCCACTGAATTAAAAAATGCTTTCGAAATATGAAATTTCACATCTAGTACCTTTTCCACTGACCATAACATGACGTGTCATGTCACACATTTTTGTATAACGATCTGGTGGAGAAAAAACCTGTCTAATAAATAAGCTGCCACCAGCAGCTAGTAAGCTAGACTGAATAAAAGTCAACACAAACAACTGACCTGGTTATCATGCACTAATTATTATGCACTATTTTAATTATTTGTCAAAAAGAAGTGCATTTCATCGTTTTGTGAACTGACTCTATAAAATTCTGAAAATCTCAAAATTATGGACTATTGCTTTCTGCTAAATACTGTGATTGTGCTCCAATATAAAGGTGATGCTCAAATAAAGTTACTGGGGAAAAAAGATGCTATAAATATTTATGGTATTTACTGCTTTACCTTTGTTTACATCTCTACATCCACCTCAGCTTGCTCATTCAAAATGAGCCAAAGTTTGTGGACATGCTAATCTTTTTTTTTCTTATCAAAGCCATACAATTTTGACAGACATTCACATTCCCCGCATGATAAATGCTACATATTCAGGTGATCTTGTGATTTTTCCTGCAGTGTCACAATAAGGCTCACAGTTATTGTCCTGTCTTCCTCCCTTCACCCCCTACCAGTCACAGCAGGTCTCTGCCCCTCACTGAGCTTAATTCTGCCAGAGGTTTCTTCCTGTTAAAAAGGGATTTTTTCTTTCTCGCCTTCACCAAGTGCTTGCTCACACAGGATTGTGTGATTACTAAGGCTTCTTTCTGATATTGTATTTACGTTACAATATAATGGACCTTGAGGTGACTGTTGCTGGAATTTGGTGCTGTAAAAATAAAATTGAACTGAATTAAATTCACAGGGAAATACAAGGAAAATATAAGGGAAAACCTTCACTTTTGAACCAGTGTTGGATTTTAGGTGTCCATTTTACAGCATATGGATGTATTCGTGTTATTGTGCCTGTGTTTGTAGTTATCAAACACACATTTGATCAGTTGTGGAATCACAGCGTAGACACCACAAGTGAGACAAGTCTTGTTTGTCTGATTAGGCCTCTCCAGGGAATACAGAGAACCTACACCCCAAGTACATACAAAGAGACACAGACACACACAAAAACGGTGACATATTCACTTGTAGAAACACACACACAAAAGCATGCTCAATTAAATCTGAATGTTTATGATGTAATTTCCTTTTTATTGTGCCATGGCAGTATGATCTCTGGGTGCTCTAATGTTAATTGCCACTGAGCCTTCCTGCTGTTGTTATTATTTGTTGTTTCTGACAAGTTTGGGTTTTTGAGCTACGTAAACAATGCTGTAAACACAAGGTCAGTTCAGAGCGAATGCAGCCTGGAGTCTTTTAGCAGCATTTCTTCATAGAAATGGAAATGAGGTAGCCTGTATAACAGAGTCCCTTTAAAGTAGAATATGATTATCACATTTAAAGATTCAGAATGTTACATATATAAAAAAGTGAATATGTTATTATTTTAAATAGAGTTTCATTCACTAAAGATAGGATACATTTAATTCACTCTTTTTTAATCTCTAAAGCCAGTGACTTTCCCTAGGCAGTCTAAACCACAGATTCCAGCAATCCATCAATTTTACTGGAGATAAACACTACTGAATATAAACAGAGCTGTGTGAAATATTGAGGAATTAGCTTGAGAAATGAGCCATATGTCCAACAGCACCTCTGTTTCATGGGCCTATTGTTGATTGCTTTTAACAGTGGATTACCTAATAGCAATTTTTAGTTTGAATTATCATTTGTTTACCAAACGCAGAAACAGATTTTCTCATTTTTAGCAACAGTTATGGTAAAAATACACCAGGAAAATATAGGTAACACATAATAGTTATGATAGTAATAAAGGTTAAGTCCAAATGCAGAAGCAGTATGGTAAATAAATAAGATTCAGTAGCTTGTAGAGTCACCTTTGCCAACAGTGACACTGCTTTATTGTCTTCTCTATTGTATGTATTTTTGCATGAAAAGATAGACCTTCTTTTTCACTTAAATTCAGTGCATCCTTGAAAAATAGAATACTAAAAACAAAAGCTGTATCAAATCCTTACTTAAATGAACAGGGCTCTTTGTTCACCTTTACATTGTGCTACATCCATGTTAATTTATCTTTATAACCTGACCTTTGCAGACAAGTCAAACAAAGTCTTTCACTCTAGTCATTGTACCTGCATGATGGATGTGAATAAAACTCAAACCGAAGTACTCGACAGCTCTGGGAGCTCTCTCCTTTTTCCATACAGTGTTTTAAATACAGGGCAGGTTTTTCCACTTTTAATAAATTAGCGTGTGAGGTGATAGCACATCTTTTACCCAGCATGCTGACTTTCATTAAACCTGCCTTACTCATCATGTGTAGTGGACACATATCTTTGGCCAAATGGAATATGATTGGATTGATTTGTTTCGGTGTGCTCTTATGAGCTAGATGGATACACTGACAAGCTGTGTAGGCTTGCTTCTATTAAGTTGGTGTTAAATAAGTCGCGTTAGCAAACACTGTATTGGGGGAATTGTTGGCCTTCATATGGCTTTTCATGCATTCATCATATTACAGCTTGTTTTCTGGCAGCTGATTAAGTTAGTTCTGTTGCTTTGCAGTGTAAATACACTGCAGTATTTGCAGTTTGTTTACATCACTTGTGTTAAATACAAAAGAAAGTATTTCCAAGTAATGAATGGTGAAACTTCGATGAAAAGGCACTTCACTTTCTGCTGTACAAAGCATTTAATTTTTGTTGTATATCTATTTTTTTAATGTAATGTTAGTCTATGAAACTTTAAGCTGTTTGGCACATGCAGTCACATGGTTATGTGATGAACCAGGGAGTGCTGAATTGGCAAAGCATGGATTTAAGCACTGCTCAGTCATGCTCATTTAATTGTGAGAAGCCATAATCATGATCAAAATTAAAATGTGATCAATTGTGCAAACCTAAGTTGATCTGTTTGACTTTATTAGTCTCTCGCGTCATTGTGTAGGGATATTGGCCCACTCTCCTTTACAGCGATGTTTCAACTCATTGAGGTTGACAGGTATTTGTTTATGCACAGCTCTTTTAAGGTCCCACCATGGCATTTCAATCAGGTTGAGGTATAGACTTTGACTGGACCATTGCAACATACTGATTATTTTCTTTTTTAGCCATTCTGTTGCATAGTAGATTCTCTATTGCACTGCATGACTCAATTTTGAGCAAGCATCAGCTGTCAGACAGATGGCCTCACATTTGACTCTTGTATACTTTGGTATACAGAGGTGTTCATGTTTGGCTGCAAAACGAGCCAAAATCATCACCCCTCCACCACAATGACTGTTGATATGAGATGTTTGTGCTGATATGCTTTGTTTGCTTTTTGCCAAATGTGGTCCTGTGCGTTACGGCCAAACAGTTCTTCTTTAGTCTTGTCTGTACTTAGTCCGTTGCACAGTCACACCATGGAGTATACATTTTCTAGGATATACACACCTGTGAACGCTTTCTTGAATGTTTTCCAGTTGAGAATAATCTTACCCCCTGCAGAATGATGGACTTTAAATAGTTTGGAAATGGTCTTATAACACTCCCCAGACTGATGGGCAGCAACAATTGCTTCTGTATGATCTCTTCTGATGCCTTTTCTCCTAGGCATTGTGTGAACATACACATGAATGCTCCAGAGCAGCAAACTGCCATAACTTATGTTTAGACACATAAACCTTAGAAATGACAAAGTTTGCACTTTGTTTTTACCGTGACTGTATTTCCTTTTATACATACAGAATATTTTTTTTATACACTGTCCAGGCAACAAACTGAGGCACTACAAAGGTTGCTGCTCATCCATCACTTTGTGGTTCAAATCATTTTAAGTTAAAGCACTGCTACTTCTTTGTTGGACAGCAGTAATAGACCTTGGGATTGTGTTTTGGCTGTTGTTTGAGTAAGAACAGTAAAATTTATATTAGGCACATCTGCAAGCTGAAACTGTTTCTTGAGGTGACTAAAAGCCTCATAACACTTATAGACTTGAAATGGCAAATTCAAGTATGGAAATATGTTTTTTGAAACGCTAAAAGCCTCATAACAAAAATTTGCATTTTAAAAAACATACTTAAATACTTAAATTTGCCATCTATAAGTTTATTGATACCGAAGAGTAACTACTTGTTGAGCACTATAAGTACCCAGACGGTGTCATAACATTCAAAAATTTGACTGTGGAACACTTTTTGCTCTCTGTGGTCACCGTTTTTGTTATGTAGTATAGCAGGAAGGTGTACCAAACAGTTCAAAGGAATAAATCATCAGCAAAGGAATTGAATTCAGTGGGGATGTGGTAAACAACACTAGAAGTGACTTCAAGCCCATTGTGGAATTACCCAAGGACTGATGTTCTGCATAGACCTGAACCTCCTCACCCAGATCATTAACAAGACTACTGGAGCACCCAAAGTGCTTTATACATCTTGCCTCATTCACCTATTTACATTCATACAAGCACCTTTTTAAAATTGCTTTTTGCATTTAAGTGCTTCCTATCTAACCTTCACACACATTCACAATTTGATGGATGTACTTGAGACCAACCTGGGGTTAGTTTCTCCCCCAAGGTTTACTGGCATGAACCACCATGAACCCCCCCCCCCCCCCCCCCCCCCTCCACACAAGTACCGCAGAGTTTAACTCAAAGGAATACTTTTTTTCTCTTACCTACAACGACACCAGCTACATCAAAGAACACACCAGAGAGCAGGCTATGCACTAATTATTAATACAATGAGACAGGTTTAAATTCATGCATATCTGGAGCAATGACCTCTGCCGACACATAGGTTTGTCTTTGTGATGTATCTGCTGTGACTACAGCATGGGAAAGCAATAAGCGGCACAGTTAAAAAAGTAAGAGCAGATTTATCCGGTGGTGGTAAGTAAGCCAATGATAAATGGGTTAAACAGCTGTTTTCCTTTGAAGGTAAATTAATAAAAAAAAACTTGGGAGAATGTATAACTAGGTCATATTGTAGGGGCCTTAGCTTCATAGCAAAAATGCCTAAAAAATGAAGAACAGGGATAATTATAGATGTTAGAAAGTGTACTAGTATTATGCAAAATAAGAAACATTCTTTAATCAGAAGTTAGCTATAATAGCAAGCTAAATCTAATAAAAGATGGTAATGTGGGCTGAAATCATGCAGACAAAAATTAAGTCCTATACAAATTATACCAATGTATTCTATTAATAAATACTAATTTATTTATTTTTTAATTACTATTGTCAATTTTCATTTACTGGTATATATCAAAGTCATCTGTGTACTATAGTTCAGTCCAAGCAGTCTAAGGTTGAGAATCATAGACTACACTGCAATACTTATTTAAAATGTAAACACTGACAAGTCTATAAGGATAATAAATAGTTTCAGTTATGTGCAAAGTAACCTTTGAGAGCCTGCTGTAGAGAGGGTGATGTTGAAGGACAAAAAGTTCAGGGCTGCCATTCTGCCCCGACTCGTCCCACTGCTTCAGCAATCAATTTTGCCGTAATTACCAACAACGGCACGTGTCAGATCTGTATCTTATCTGACTGGACGACTTGATAATAGGGGTTATCAGTGGAAGTGACTGGTGAGATCTTTCCCACGTCAAGGATACACAAGGGTATTTGAGGTCAGGGTTCCGCATGAACAGTAGCTTATCTGATTATCACATAGTACTGTTAGATAGAAAGTCTTCAATGTTTGACAAAGTCTTCTTATCTAAAGAAACGCTTTACCTCCAGTACCACAAACAACAGTACAAAAAAATAATTTCACTTGAATGAATATGTCTCAGCATAAAGTTAAATAACATGAAGAACAGATACTAAGGTCTGGGGTGAGTGTAGGATATGGCCCAAAACACTTGATGGAAACACTTGATGTAACAGTATGACACATTATGAGAGCTACACTGTTCTGTAAAACCACCCGACAGACCCAAGAGAGCATTGCATCATTGACCCCTAATATCATGTTGAATATGATTTTTTTTTTTTTTAATTGTTGTCAGTTAATATTATCTTTAATGTTAATCTTCAACAAAATCTACCATTTGTTTTCATCTATGGTGTAGTTGTTAATCTCCCATATTCTTTTTGAAATATTAAAACATTTTCTCAGTCCACAGGACATTATTATTACAGAGGCATATATGAACAGAGTGCTATCATCCGTTCTCTGTAACATCATTTTATGTAGGTGTTAGAGTCTATCCAATCACGTGTTGAGTAAACCCAAGCTGCCAGTTAAGACTAATATATTAAAAACTAAGACCAATATAAAGATAACCAAAACCACAGATGAGATACACAATCTGAAAATTGGAAGATTTAGTCTCAGGACTTTTGCTGTGAATAAGCACTGCAAATCAATGAGTTAGTGTTGGTGTTCATCACAAAACCATTTACTTCATTGACTACAGGTGCAGTAGTGGTTGATACTAATCATGTAGATCAAAAATAAGATGAGTAAAATCCCAAACAATGAGTCAATGCAATTACACACACTAAGCAATGAACATAAAAAACAAAATAATTGTCATGTTTCGGCTGTGTGGCAGGCAGGGATTTGACCCAAACGCAAACTCACGGGGACAGAAACTGAACTCAAAAGCACAGCTTTATTGCTGGAAAATAGAACACAAGCAATACTAAACTAAACTAAACTGGGAAAAGCTAATTAAAATGCATACCAGAAGACACGGGGAGAATCACACACAGCATGAGAGACGACGCGACACTGACTCAGAGAAACACAGGGTTTAAATACACTGGGAAGTAACGAGGGGAATGAGACACAGAAGGAGGGCACAGCTGGGAGAAATCAGGACTGACAAGACAAGCAAAGCAGGACGCATTCACATAAGACACGGACCATCAAAGTAAAACAGGAAGTTTCACACAGAGACGCGAACTTGACACAGTGGAGACAGCAAATAAGAAACACAGAGACATAAACCATAAGGCAGAGGTCTAAGAACCAAAATACACAGGGAAATACTCAGCTTGGAACACAAGAGACTAGACTAGAGGGAGTAACAAAAGACCAACCATGAGAACATAATGCACAATGCAGAGTGACAGAAAAGAAACAAGAAACTCAAACATGCAAAGACACACAATTACACAGAACAGAGGGGGCACAGAGAGACATGAAGGGCAAGGGATCAAAACTAGAAGCCATAGAATAAATCACACACAAGTACAATAATACAAAAATCACAAAGAACTAAAAACGCTGGGTCAGGAGACCCAGGACCGTGACAATAATAACCATTCTCTTTCTGCTCATCTACAAGTGTATTTTTCTTCTACCTAAAATAACTTGTAAACAAATGTTGTTACAGCTTATATTTGCTGATGCTGTGAGTTACTATGTGCATTTGAACAATGAAGCTTCAGTGTCACGGAGGAGCAGGGAGGACTCGGCGCAGACTGAAGTCTCAGAAAAACAGGTTTATTTACACACTCCAGGTGCACTATATACAGGTGAGGGAGAAGGGGGCCAGGGTTCCCAGGGGTGCAGAGCGGGGTCGGGAAAAGCGTCCAGAATCTCCAAACCAAAACACGAGAAATCTGCATACAGAGAACAAGGGTTAGCACGGAACTTTTACGGACAGAGCTCAAAACTGGCTGAGGCTAAAGTAGCACTGACGAGCGTTATTCAATAGTCCAGCGGCGAGGTGCTCTCAGTCACTGCCTTAAGTAGCGGGAGCAAACAGGGTGAGGAGCCACAGGTGATTGCCTACAGGTGGTGGAGGCCGGGAGCTCACAATGAGCTCCGCCCAGGCAGCGAGCAGAGAGAGAGGAGAGAGAGAAAAGACAAAACATAACATGTAGCCACACAGGGCCAGCCGAGCAGGCACGGGGACCGTGACAGTACCCCCCCCTCAACGGGAGCCTCCCGGCGACCCACCAGGCTTACCCGGATACCGACGATGGAAGTCCCGGATCAACTCCTTGGCCAGGACAGCCGACCGGGGCACCCAGGACCGTTCCTCCGGCCCGTAGCCCTCCCAATCCACCAGGTACTGGAAACCCCGTCCCCGGCGCCGAGAGTCCATAATACGAGTGATGGCGTACACCTCCTGACCATCCACAAGCTGGGCGGGCGGAGGGGCCCTAAGAGGGGGGCACAGCGGGCTGGAGAGCACGGGCTTGACCTGAGAGACGTGGAAGACGTTGTGTATGCGCATATTGCGCGGCAGCTTCAGGCGAACAGACACCGGGTTGACAACAGAGTCAATTTCAAAAGGCCAAAGGAAGGTGGGCGCCAGTTTCTTAGACTCAGCGCGAATAGGCACAAAGCGAGTGGACAGCCATACCTTCTGACCCGCGGCGTATGCAGGGGCAGGGGTCCGACGGCGATCAGCGAGGGCCTTGTTTCGCTCCTTAGTTCGGAGCAGGGCCGCTCTGGTAGTACGCCAGGCCCGACGGCACCTTCGGAGGTGGTGTTGCAGAGAGGGGACCGCATGCTCGCCTTCAAGAGCAGGAAACAGCGGCGGTTGGTACCCCAGAGAAGCCTCGAACGGCGACATTCCCGTGGCGGACGACGTGAGGCTGTTATGAGCGTACTCAATCCACGGTAACTGGTCGCTCCAGGTGCCTTGGTTGTGGGAGACAACACAGCGAAGGGCAGCTTCCAGCTCCTGGTTGGCACGCTCCGTCTGTCCGTTGGTCTGAGGGTGAAAACCAGATGAAAGACTAACCTTTGCACCCAGGGTCGTGCAGAACTCTTTCCAAACCCGCGAGGTGAACTGAGGGCCTCTGTCGGACACGATGTCGTCAGGGATGCCGTGCAGCCTAAACACATGTGCCGTGAGCAGTTGAGCAGTCTCCAGTGCGGTCGGGAGCTTTATGAAGGCAACAAAATGTGCAGCCTTAGAAAAACGGTCCACAATGGTTAGTATTACTGTGTTACCTGAAGAGGACGGCAGCCCCGTGACGAAGTCCAGGGCGATGTGGGACCAGGGCCGGCCAGGAGTGGGGAGAGGCTGGAGCAACCCGGACGGCGGTTGGTTGGGACGCTTGTTTTGAGCGCACGTGGGACAGGCGGTCACATAGTCTCTAGTGTCTTTTATCAGGGAGGGCCACCAGAAGTAACGTTGCAAGAAGGAGATCGTGCGATGAAGTCCAGGGTGGCAGGAAAAGCGGGCGGTGTGACCCCACTGGAGAACACGTGACCTGACGGACGTGGGAACATAAAGCCGCCCTGGTGGGCCCGTCCCTGGGTCGGGTTCGGTGACTTGCGCCTCGAGGATTTGGGATTCAATCACCCAAGTGACTGCTCCGAACACGCAGGAGGAGGGGAGGATGGGCTCAGGGTCAGGGTCTTTCTCCGTAACGGTGAACAGCCGGGAAAGGGCGTCAGGTTTTACGTTTCGTGACCCGGGCCTGTAGGTGAGAGAAAAGTCAAACCGTGAGAAAAACAGAGCCCACCTGGCCTGCCGGGAGTTGAGACGCTTCGCTGACCGGATGTACTCCAGGTTTTTGTGGTCTGTCCATACAATAAAGGGATGCTCAGCGCCCTCTAGCCAGTGCCTCCATTCCTCTAGTGAGAGTTTCACAGCCAGCAGCTCTCGGTCCCCGATGTCGTAATTCCGCTCCGCTGGTGTGAGGCGGCGAGAGAAGAAGGCACACGGGTGGAGTTTACCTTTAAAGCGCTGAGACAGGACTGCCCCAACCCCCGTCTCCGACGCATCCACCTCCACCACGAACTGTTGGTTGAGGTCAGGCTGTTGAAGGATAGGAGCGGTGGCAAACCTTTCCTTTAGGCAGGCGAACGCCTCCTGGGCTGGCGGGTCCCACTGAAACGACACCTTCGGGGAAGTAAGTCTTGTGAGAGGCAATGCGATCTTACTATAATCTTTAATGAAGCGCCTGTAGAAATTGGCAAAGCCCAAAAAACGCTGGAGCTGCAGGCGATTTGGGGGCTTGGGCCAGTCTAGGACTGTTTGGACCTTTGCCGGGTCAGGCTTCAGATTACCTTGAGCGATGATGTACCCCAAGAACGCCACTGAGTCTACGTGGAAGTCACATTTCTCCGCCTTCACAAAGAGTCTGTTCTCCAACAGGCGCTGGAGAATCTGTCTCACATGGACTTCGTGCTCCTTCACAGTCTTTGAAAAAACAAGAATGTCATCGAGGTAGACAAAAGCACAGCGGTTAATAAAATCCCTGAGGACATCATTGACTAGCGCTTGGAAAACAGCAGGGGCGTTCGTCAGACCGAAGGGCATTACCAAATACTCAAAATGACCAAGATGTGTATTGAATGCAGTCTTCCACTCGTCTCCCTTTCGAATCCTCACTAGGTGGTAAGCGTTTCTCAGATCGAGTTTGGTGAACACTGTAGCCCCTTGAAGTAGTTCAAAGGCAGAGGAGAGAAGGGGCAGCGGGTATTTGTTTTTGATCGTGATTCTGTTGAGGCCACGATAGTCTATACACGGCCGGAGGGTTTTGTCTTTCTTGCTGACAAAAAAAACCCCCGCACCTACAGGAGAAGAAGAGGACCGCATAATGCCCGCGGCCAGCGAGTCGGTGATGTATTTCTCCATTGTCTCTCTCTCAGGTTGGGTGAGACTATACAAGCGGCCAGAGGGAAGCGGCGCCCCCGGGAGGAGGTCAATGGCACAGTCGTAGGGCCTGTGGGGGGGGAGCATTTTTGCTTTGTCCTTGCTGAATACTGCTGCCAGGTCGTGATAGACAAAGGGAACAGCGGACAAATCGCACTCCTCTGTGGGCTCAACTGTGGTTAGCCGAGTGACCGGGGGGGTGGCAGTTTTAAGACAGTTCATGTGGCATTCCACACTCCACCCCGTAACACGCTCTTTCTTCCAGTCTATCTGGGGGTTATGTTGCACCAACCAGGGGTAACCTAACACAAGTGGTGCAAACGGTGTCTTGAACACGAAGAAGCTAATCCTTTCAGTATGGTTACCGGAGAGTGTGAGAGACAAGGTTTCAGTAATATGAGTGATGCCCGGCAAACGTTGGCCTGATAAGGCAGACACACGGAGCGGATTAGGCAAAGCTGTGGTAGCAACGTTCAGCTTTGTGGCTAGTGAGATATCAATGAAGCTCTGCTCAGCACCAGAGTCTATTAATGCAGAAAGAGGGTGAATCGCTGTCTGTATCATGAGCTTTGCGGGCAATGTTAAACGTGGATGGGAGTGTTTACCAGACAGGTCGCCCACCAGTACCCTCTCCACTACTGGTGGGCGCGCTCTTTTGCCAGAGCCGGGCAGGTGGAGATAAAGTGACCCTTACGGCCGCAATACAGGCACTCACCAGCGGAGAACCGACGCTGACGTTCCGCGGGTGAAAGGCGGGAGCGTCCTATCTGCATCGGCTGCTCTCCTTCCTCGCCCCCGCTGTACTCACGGGCTCCTCGTGACTCGGGGGATGGGTCTCTTGTTGCCCGCGGCTCCCGCGGTGCGTGCCTCCGCACGCTCCGGCGCGCACGCAGCCGATCATCCACCTGAATACACAGCGACATAACAGCCTCCAGAGATTGAGGGAGTTCACGCATCATTAATTCGTCCTTTAGGTCGTCATTGATGTTGTTTAGTAACGTGGTCCTTAATGCCTCCTGCCCCCACTTTGTTTGCGCTGCCAGGGTCCAAAAATCAACAGAATAATCAGCCATGCTGCGCTTACCTTGTTTAAGGTTGAGTAAGCGGTGACCGGCGGCTTCTGTGCTGGAGCCCTTATCAAACACAGCCTTAAACTTGGAAAGGAAGTCAGCATACGTAATTACAGGGTTTGCTTGAAGTTGAGCCTGCGCCCAGGTCAAAGCACGGTCACGTAACAGCTGAACGAAATAGGCGATCTTGACCTCATCGCTAGAAAAGACATGTGGCAATTGGCGAAAATGCATAGCGCACTGCATCAAAAACCCCGCGCACTTCCCCAGCTCCCCCGTGAATGCCTCAGGTGTGGGCAACAGCTTATCCAAAGACACAGAGGAGAGAGGTGGTGCAGCAGCGCTTGCAGCAAAGCCTGATGTTACCTGAGGAGATGAGGCAGAGGCTGGGCGCTCCGGGGGGCCCGCCTCGGGGGGGCTCGCCTCTAGTGGTGTTCGTTGGGCGACGGCCAGAGCCAAGGCGGCCACCTCTCCACTGAGCCGGACTAACATCTGCTCATGCCGGTGTAGTAGCTCCTCCAAGGTAAGCGGGGCCGGGGCCGAGGAAGCAGAGTCCGCTGAGTCCATGGTTGGCTGGACTATTCTGTCACGGAGGAGCAGGGAGGACTCGGCGCAGACTGAAGTCTCAGAAAAACAGGTTTATTTACACACTCCAGGTGCACTATATACAGGTGAGGGAGAAGGGGGCCAGGGTTCCCAGGGGTGCAGAGCGGGGTCGGGAAAAGCGTCCAGAATCTCCAAACCAAAACACGAGAAATCTGCATACAGAGAACAAGGGTTAGCACGGAACTTTTACGGACAGAGCTCAAAACTGGCTGAGGCTAAAGTAGCACTGACGAGCGTTATTCAATAGTCCAGCGGCGAGGTGCTCTCAGTCACTGCCTTAAGTAGCGGGAGCAAACAGGGTGAGGAGCCACAGGTGATTGCCTACAGGTGGTGGAGGCCGGGAGCTCACAATGAGCTCCGCCCAGGCAGCGAGCAGAGAGAGAGGAGAGAGAGAAAAGACAAAACATAACATGTAACCACACAGGGCCAGCCGAGCAGGCACGGGGACCGTGACATTCAGTAACAGACGTGCATAATTATTGTTTGTCTGTCTCAAGAGTCTGGCAAAAATGCAAATATCATTTTTTTTCCAGGTGTTGAGACACAAGACAGTAGCCATTAGCCATTAGAAATAGTGATTATATATAAATGCAGTTTTTAAATCCACACCATCCACATCTGGCAGTTGTAGCTAGGTCTTAACACAATGAGGTTTTATATGTAAGACATACATATATACAGTGTTACATACACTCTACGAGAAGTGGTGATGCCTGTTCTCTGCTTTTTGAGTTTTGGATTACATGGATCTTGTGATTTATTGTTGTGGGATGGTATCTGAAGTGGTTTATTTATTCATTCTGTGACAAGAGCACTTGTCCTTTTTTTATCCAAGGACTTTTTTGAGTGTGCTGTAGTTGCTGTTTCTGTTAAAACAGACAACAGCACAACCACACCAGGTGTTTTTCTTTTTCTTTTTTGTTTTGCAGTCATTATCATCCAAATCTTTATACTTAAAACAGGGCAAGTTTAAAGATTCAATTCAAATATGGAAATACACATTGAATTTCTGTTTGCCACAAAATTGGCAGTCATTCTATAATTCTAATTAGAGAAAATAATCTGCAAACAATAACTGAAAAGGTTCTGTATTATCTATACTTGCTCATTGTTTAATGCGAGGATGAGAAACTGATTCATGCAGTGAATGTAATAGCTGAAGTTACAGTTGCTCACTGGGGAAAAGTATCTGTCCCTGCAGGTGCAATATTGTTCATTTATCTGTGAGACACACACACAGAATGTATGACATTATTAAAGTTGAGAAATATCAGTTTTGAGCATGCAGGGATGTGCCCATTTCCCACATTCAGAATGTCCCCTTTTCTCCCTGGAATCTCTTGTTGTGTATGTGTTCTTCTCTCCCGGTGTTTCTGTTTCTCTCTCTTGGTGTCCAGCATTTTCTCACCCTGGGTGTCTTCATCTGTCTCTGCTGGTTTTTGTACCTCTTATTTCTCCAAATCCTGACAAGATATGAAAAATATCAAAAGATGTTTTGAATTTGGTGTTGACCTTTTTGAGAGTCCATCAAATGATTAAAAAACAGAGCCCTTATTAGCCCACTCTGATTTGCACATCCTCTCAGCTTTACAAAAACCACACCGAACCTTGCTAAAATTGATTCCTTTGTACTTCTCTTGCACATACACACCTAATGAAATTAAAAAGGAACATTCATCCAAGAGCCTATTTTCTGGTGTCACCTACATGTTTGAAAGGTGTTTCTGAAAAATTTGTAGCTTCTTCATTAGTGGAAAATATCTGAGATAGTTAAGTTGACAAAAGTTACAACACATTCTTGAAAAACTCAAGGTATCTGTAGAAATTCTCTAATCATTCATCAGTCTTGCTTTCTGTTTTGTAAAGTTTTCAATTATTTTGCACTGTAAACTACTCACTAGTTATGAATAGATCCAGCCAGAATACGATGGCATTATTTTTGTGCGACTATTCTAACGTAAAAAAAAAATTGCAGGTGCAAGTGTCGCATTTTGAGGAGAAATTTATTTTGAGTGAAGAAAAGCTAAATTTGAGTGAACAAAATTCATTGCTGCGTGCAAAAAATGTATTTCAGTGTTTGCTATTATCCATACACACACACAATAGCAGCCCCTCCCTCTCAGTTTTTGCATTTGCGCTTGCTCGCAATGTGTTGCTTGCGCTCTCAACATTTCTGCCCGTGCGCATTCAACTCTTTCTGTACACCGTTATACTACACAAAACTCTTTCTGGGTCACAAAATAAACTTTTAAGATATTTTAATGCGAGAATGGTGCTGTGTAAACTTCAAATATCTGCTCGATTTATCAAGACATCACATATTTGCAAAAGTGCTCTAATGTTTTCGGAGATGCCTGTTACCCACCAGCTGACCGGGTGGTCACTCAGGTTAAACATAATATATAAGGCCGAACTGACAAACAATCGGCCGACTACACCACCAGGTATTATAGGACAAACCATAAAGCCTTTGAACTAAAACAAACGCTGTTGTGACAGTGATGTACGCTGTCTTGTTGGTATATATGTATGACTTGTATCACCTTCATGTTTCCCTCTCACCACATATGCAAACCGATATCATGACCAGCAGCTTTTACAGCTGTTGCTCCAGCAAACATCAGCTGATACTAGAAAGTAATATTAAATACATTCTAACAACAGCTGATCAAGCTTGAACGTGCTGCTGTTGTTTAGTGCAACATACGCTGATTTTCTCTTTCTGGCGCAAAGTGGGAGATAAACAAGCAAGAGAGATGGGACTTATGACAGAAAAGCCAATCAGCTGATCATTGATGAGTTTCATGATTGAAGTAGCAACAGTAGAGAGAGGGAGAGACAATGAGAAAAGAACAGGCAGTTGTGCAGCAAAAACACAGAATAACTCCAGCTTTGTGTCTTTTGTTTTTCATTCTAGTACAGGACGAAACGCGTTCCTTTTCACCTCAATACGGATGTATTGTAATTGGTCCAGCCCAGAGTTGATCATGACCAATTGGCTAATCCACCACCTTTCATTGTTTATACCGTTACAAAAATAAACAAACAAAATGAAAAATCACCATCAGCCCACTGGGCAAATGCCCGGTATGCCCAATGGCCAGTCCAGCTATGCGGTCAGCTGTTGGGTAACAGGCATCTCCAAAAACATTAGAGCACTTTTGTAAATATGTGATGTCTTGATAAATCAAGCAGATATTTGAAGTTTACACAGCACCATTCTTGCATGAAAATATCTTAAAAGTTTATTTTGTGGCTCAGAAAGAGTAATATTTCAAACTCCGCCACGGCCTCGTTTCAGTTTTGGACGAAATGGATTCTGGGATATTGCATTTCGTCATTCCGAGCTGATTGGAGACCAAAACAGCCAATCAGATTTTTTTGCATCCAAGTCTGTGATTGGCTGGGTTTGTGGCACAAGTATAAAGGTGTACAGAAAGAGCTGAACACGCACAGGCATAAATGTTGAGAGCGCAACCAACACATTGCGAGCGCAAAAACTGAGCGAGAGGGGCTGCTATTGTGTGTGTGTATGGATAATAGCAAACACTGAAATACATCTTTTGCACGCAGCAATGAATTTTGTTCACTCAAATTTAGCTTTTCTTCGCTCAAAATAAATTTCTCCTCAAAATGCAACACTTGCACCTGAAATTTTTTTTTACGTGCACTCAAAAATTTTTTTACGTGCGCTCACAATAGTGACACAAAAATAACGCCATAGAATGCCTTATATTCAAACTTAAGGACAGGGATTGATCTCTGTCAGAGGTTTATTAATAGCACCTGGTAAACACACTTGGATGGTCAGAAAAACTGAAGTGAGACCATATTTATGTTACTGAAGGACAATGAAGAATAACACAATAACACTTCAGCACAGAAGAAGAGTATGGAGTGCCACACAGCCATTACCCAGCTTAAACCCAAGTTTCAGCATTAGACCCCAAACTAAAGGAAAGAACCATGAAGTGCCCATCTTCCAATCAAAGGTAACATAATACAAATGCTTTGTTAGTGTTCTTAAGTAGAATTCTCAGGCATCTGTAATCTAGTTGAGTATTTTTTCTTCTAAAAACTTTATTCTTTTACTCGCTACATTTTTACGCAATTGTCTCTATACTATACTTTCTACTGCCTCCATTTTCGAAACAGGTTTGTTATTTTAGGCTTCAGGCATTTGAGGAGAGGCATTACACTTACACTGAACCTAAATTGAAGGAAAATAACACATCCATGACAGTCCAGATTGCACAGCACCTGATAAAAGAGACACAAACATAAATGTTTTGTATTAATTATAGTGCTGTTCTCATAGATAAAAGTAAATCTTAACCCATGAGTGCATGCTGCACACCTCCATATGTTAAGACCCTTTCACATCGGTAGCGGGATGCACAGCACTCACTACTAACTACAGTGATGGACCCAGAATTTTTATTGCACTGGCTACTGTGCTCTCCTTTATGCGCTCTGTGTGTACTAGATTTGACTGCACAGTTATTTCAAAATATGTATCTCTCTGACTTTGTATCCTCTACGAGAGTTTGTGTTGCATTATGTTCAACATCAGCATTAATGGAAGATGCCAAATTGACATATTTAAGATTTAGACATATTTAAATTGTGCTGTATGGGAATATGGGATGAGGTAGCAGAAAGTGTCCAATGAACAATGTTTTTTTTTCTCAAGTGAAAGAATTCTTAGGGACAGAATATCGTACATGGACTCACATTCAGAGTCAAACTCATTTGTATATAAATAAAGGCATACATAAAATATTCTGTATATAGAAAAAGGGGATTGATTTTGGAAATAACAGTCAAATTATGTCCTTATGTTTGATACATTAACTTGCAAAAATAATATTTATTGAATCATAAAGATTCAAAACATCATGATACCAGGATATATATTTTGTTTCTCCTTTGTGCTCTTGTGCTGTAAACCATGCATTTTCTTTTGGGACAGATTGTAAACCACGTGAATTATTAGATTCAGTCCATCAGATGTGCAAAATCCAGCCTCATTTGCTGTGTTTCTGCAGTTAGCTACAAGGAACAAATCTAATGCAAATTTATGAAACTGCTTTTCAAGATGTGAGGCAAAAAAACAGTGTATGCTCAGCATTAAAAACACGCATAGACATTGTTTTGACTTATTCATAAAACTACCCTACTTGGGGTGGACACATTGTTTGATTTTAAAGTCTCATCCTCTAAGTCTCAGCTGCTACAAGAAATCATTTAATAACATCCTTAATATGAGATTTTCCATTATTATTGTCCTGAGACAGTTTGCCATTTTGCTCTAGTGATGCAGTTAGTTTGTGTGCCTCCAGCAAAGTTTTTTTTAATGTAAATGCAAAGTAATAGAAAAAAAAATACCACTTCTTTATGTTTTGACCGTCTGACTTTCAGAAGAACAAACACTTTTATTTATCCTTCATCTTATCCATCTCCACATCACACCTATCTCTCCTTACTCGGCCTTCCCTGACCTGATTTGTTTTGGTCCATCATCATTTCGCCACTCCTCTTGTTGTTTCTCCCATACTCATTTCTTTTTTGTTTTCTCTACTTGTAAAGAGGGCTTGCAAACAGACATCACTGACAATGAGAGCCAATTCTCTATCAAGAAGACTTGTCTTGTGTGTGTTATCTGTGTGCATGTGTGTGTCCACCATTTTAAGTGTTTGTTTCTGTCAAGAGTAATGCAAGGTGAGAGAAATTATTAGCATATTTGCTATCTAGTTTTATACAATTGCTGATTGTTCAGCAATCTTTGGAACAGAGAATGACAGGGAAACAGCAAGACTGAGAGAGGACTCTGAGTGGAAAAGGATTTACTCAGTCTGGCTTTAATGCTGAGGTCAAGTTTATTTACAAGGAATATCATTGAAGATAAAGACACCTAAAATCCAAGCTAGATTAACGTCCTGAGCAAACAAAATATGCATAAAAGATGATTGCTTCAAGACACCCACACACTTACACAAACGTAATTTTAATCAGCCAAATATCAAGGTTTTCATACATAATTCCAAGGTTACCAGTGCCTGCACCGCTAGCCATCGAATGAATTAATACCTAGCTTGAGATTTACAAAATAATTACTGCTTTTATTACAACATAATCCAAACATGGGATTGTAGTTTTAGTTATTATTGGATTAATGTAATACATTAAGGAAGAAAAAGTTAAATGAATGCATCGTAATTTGCCAAGGACCACATTTGTGTGACGTTAAGCATATCACTATACTCACCAATATAATACACTCACTTTGATAGGTACACCTGTTCAACTGCTAGTTAATGAAATAGTTTGTCAGCCAATCACATGGCAGCAAATAAATTTAAACATGTATACATGCTCATGACAATCAGAAATGCCAAAACAGGCGATTTAAGTGACTTAGAATGTGCATGGTTATTGTTGTTTTACAATCAACTGTATAGAAGACTCTTGGTAAAAACATGGGAGAATGATGACATTCACCAGGTAATATACTGAAACAAATAAATGCCCTTAATGCAGTGGTTGAAAATATTCTTATGCATATAACCCTTGTCTGTCAAGAGTTTATAGCCACTGGTTTTACCTCACTCCATTTTGTAAAAGCAGAGTAACACTTTGCTTTACTACATTTATTTTCACCACCTTGTCCCATTCCTTCATTCCCAAATGAACATTCATAAAGAAAGTTGAAATCATTTTTCACCTTTATAGCCACATAAAGCCATTTATTCTGGAAATAAACATGGATTTCAAATGCTTGGAGAAGACAAACACACTTTGGGTGACAGAAAGAGACAGAGAGAGGCATTATCATTCACCAGTTGCCTTCTACTTTCTCTGTTGTTTTAGTGCTGCTGTCTGGGGTGGAGGAATGTAAGCATTATCACCACAGACAGGCTTTATGTTCCTTATTACACTGACAAATTGATTGTTTGTCTATATCTAATGAGGGTGGTTGCCCCTGGAGTATTTCATGTGTGTATGGGGTGTGTATGTGTGTAGTCTGTGTACAGTAGTTACCTTGATGTCGGATACACCAGTGATCTGCAGTTTTCATCAGTGTTTCAGTCAGAAAATCATGCTTTGTGGTTCTTTAAACATACAATACGCACTACAGTATACAGTTTCCAAATTTTCACTCATCGTTCAGTTATCATAAAATACTTTCTGTCAGGTGCTAAGAAAGTGAGGTGAAGAGCATTTAGAAGCAAAGTTAAAGGAATGCCACAGTGACAAAGAGAATTTGAAAAGAAAGTCAAATTCTAAAAGGACAAGTCCAGTGAAAGCGCCTTACAGGTTTCTGTTTCACTCCTGTTTCACTTACAACCATAAAATCAAAATTCAGATCTCAATATTTATATTTATATATATATTTGACAGCTGTGCATTTGGTTCAAATCCTTGTAATTATGATTAATTACACAATAATAATATTGTTAAGGAAGTGGGGTTTTTTTGTTTCCGTATTTGTTTAAGTGAATGCATTAAACAAGGCCAGTTTTCTTTTTGTGAGATTCTCACTCTATTATGTTAAATGGTAAGTATTTGAACAACTTCACTGGGCAAGAGTCACTTTCATTCAAGCCTGATATTATATTGTACAGCAATCTTTCAGTATTGAATCTGTTTAAATGTTGATTTCAAAGCTGTACGAATAGGTTCACATAAAAAAGTGCTGTGCAATGTGAAAGACATTACCTCTAGTGACAAACCTACATGGACTTCATTACTTACCTTTAAGGGGTTTGGCTTATTAATTTGGGTTTATAAGAACTTAGTTTTATTTCTTATTTTTGTTCACAGTAGGCTTCTGTGTGTAGTGAATAAGTTCTAATGCACTCATGTACACAAACTTTCAACCGCCAAATGTCACAAAGAGAAAGTTAGCTCCCTGCTTGTGCACATACTGGTTCTGTTTGAGAATAACAAATACCAAAAGGGAGATTGAATACTTTGGTTTTATTCATCAAGCACAGGAATACAAATGTTATTTTTTTTCTATAAACTTGTTGCTGACGATTTTCCAACTCAGCTTTAAGTTGACAAATGACACTGTACAGTTCTATAATACAACACTCTATTTAGCAACCTCCCCCCCAAACAAACGAAAAAAGGTTTGGATTGCTTTGCCTACTGCATTGAATATGCAATACTTAAGAGACCTAAGAGCAAAACAAGCATAACACCCAATATCAAACATGATTTGATATTGTTTGTCAAACTCTTAAATCATCTTTCATGTCTTTCAATACTTAAGGCAACATATCCTAAGTAGTTCAACCTTTCACGTTGTCTTTTTGGGCAAGATGGGTCATCTAGGACCTATTAGGTATGAAGCTGATGTAATTGTCTACCAGTTTGGGGCAGCTGTAGTTTGTCCCAGTTTTAAATTGGCATAACTTGTCTTCATGGCAGAACGTCTAGGGTTCAAGGACTACTTGTGCAGCTCATCTGTTTTAACACTGCATAAAATAATACCATAAGAGCAAGTTTTGATGAAATAAACATAAAACATCTCAAACCCGCCTTCCCCCTGTATGTAATAAAACTGCCAAAGGACTTTTTTACATTTGCATTTTTTACTAGTTGTTCTAGGTCAAAATTCAGTTGATGTTTTTGTTCTATTCATTCCCTAGATCTCTGATAACCCAATATAATGCTTTAGTATGTAAATGTGCTTAAACAGTTTGAATAGCTAAGTGGTTCTCGAGTTGAGGTTCCTTATGATGATTGTGAACTCAGCAGAAATAACTTCTCTTCTTAACTTTTTTCTTTTTTTTTCCTTTTAATCATACGTAAGCTTGACAGTCTCAAGTTTAACTCATGCACCGTTAATTGAAAAAAATGCCATCATTATTTCTTTCTTCTATACTACAAGAATTTCAACTGAATTCTTACTGTCTGTTCAAGTCTGTTCTACAGCTCTGTTCAAGTGTGATTCGCACTACCTCTTCTCAAGGAAAGCCTGGCTTTGCAATCTAACGTGGGACTCAGCCATCTGACCTAATTGACTGAAATTCAGTATTGGCACCATTTTTAGCTGTTAAAATTTAAATATAACTCTTGGGCTTGGGCTTCACTATGAGGCTCAGTGTAGATGAATTGTCTGGTTGACTCATTCACTTGCCCACTCTAAAGTATTTTATATTTATATGCACAATCAAACAATTGCACACAGTCACATCCTTGCTTCTCAGTGGTATTGATTACCTTGTCTAGCCAACAAGGCGCTTAGTCTTGAAGGAAAATAAGACAGAAAAAGGTGTAAAACTATTGATTAGTTGTAAGGGCATGGCATTACTGAGTGAATGGTTACTGTATTCTTTAATGTTCATAAATCATTTGCATTTCTTTATTTACTGAAACAGTTTAATTTTCCATATAGATTTGCATAAAGGCACATAACACATGGAATATTGGATTTTTGTGTATGTGCGTGCATGTGTGTGTGTGTGTGTGTGTGTGTGTGTGTGTGTGTGTGTGTGTGTGTGTGTGTGTGTGCGCGCGACCATCTTTGGCTGAAGGCTATCTCAGGTCCTAGATTATCTGAGGACACTGTCCCTTCTTAAGACGTAGGGAGTCAAGGAAAGTCTTGATGTCCGCAAAGTGCAAAGGACATGCAATACAGAGTTTTATCTGGGACGTATTTATGGCAACAAAATCTATCTACTCAATTTCTGTGGTCCTAAGCTATAATCATATAACTAATGTAAAAGGCCACACATGTTGCACAGCTATCTATTTAGAAGCTACAATTATTGCACCAAACTATTCCCCTCAGGAATTTGTGTTGATGTTTGTTCATCTTATGTGTATGCGTGTCAGTCTGTTTTCTGGGGCTAGTTGGTGTACTTCAAGCAGATTTGAATCTGTTTTTCTGTCTCTTCTCTCTAAAGAAGAAATGAAACTACAATGTTGGGTTAAGGTTATTTTCGTCTCCTAAGCATGAGCATCTGAACTGGACCACAAAGAAGTGGCCTAATCTGATGAATAACATTTTCTTTTATATCATGTGGATTTCTGGGTGCATGTACCCGCTTACCTGTGGAACACTGGTCAACAGGATGCACTATGGGAAGAAGGTAAAACAGAAGATGCACTGTGCATGTTACTTTGACACACACCACCTGTCTGTCTAACCATTGAAGACCATGTCCGCCCTTAAATGGTAACACCATTCCCTGATGGCTGTAGCCTCTTTCAGCATAATAATATATATATAAAATTCCTAACTCATCCCATGGAGGTAGTCTTTATCCTTCAAGCTTGCATCTTCTGTCAAAGGCATGGGAGCTTGAAGTTTCTGTGAAATATCTGTCCTGTTTTTAGGACATATTTCAGATGTTGTTCCTGTTATCTGCTGAAGCCACTTTCTAAAGTAGAATTTCTAAATGTCAGCCACTCTTCTATCTGCCAGTGGTACATTCCATGCAGGGACCTGTCCTTTTATGATGGTTCCTGTTCCTGTGCTTATTCTTTTCTCAGGTTTTTGCTGCCTGATGTATTCACTAAGCATGTGATCAGTTGCGGCCATCTTCCTGATGTACTCATTGATGTTTGTGGTTTCATTCTGGATAGTGGTCCTGACACTCACTAGTCCTACGCCACCTTCCTTCGACTTACATACAGTCTCAGGGTGCCGGATTTGGGGTGAAACCCTCCATGTATCATGAGGAGCTTCCTTGATCTCAGTGCCTCAGTCTTGATGCCAGTGGCTTCTATCTTCTCCCTATTCTACATCTTCTTCTTCCCATTCAACTTGTTCGCCAGATCCCCATTGAATTCCTGATGACAGCTCTTTGGTCCTGTAGAATTCTTGTATAGTTCTAGGTAGTTCAGGATCCATGTGTGAGGCACTGATTAATAGGCTTTCTTGTAGTCAATCGACAGGTTGCAGGTCTTACTGTCTTGAAGTCTTACTCGCCACGAGTTGGTGGTTTGCCCTTCTGGTGTTTCTGCCAATTCCTTCCCGTGCCCTGCTCATGTATTGAGCAATGTGCTTGTTCATTTTCACAGGTATAATGCCAGACATGAGCTTCTATGCTGTGCAGAGACACGTTATTGGCTGTTATTTGGATGGGACCTTCTGTTTTGGGACCAGGACCATCCTGATTTTATTTAGCCATGCATCTCATCGATTAGCAATTTTTTTATTTTTTTTTAGCCAGAAAGTGAGACCTGTCTGCCACTGTGATGGTTACTGGCTCCTTTTCGGGGAAGCTGCTATGATTTGCTTTTAGATTCACTAGGTACTGAGCATGTCTTATTTGTTGGATTCTTCTCGCACATGCTTTTCCTGTATCACTCCATCTTCTGCCTAGGTGAGGATGTTCTCCTATTGCTCTCCTTGTACTGAGAGTATACCTTGGATGGTTCATTGGAGAACATTTGGTTTATTGTTTATTGGCCTATTTTTATATTACACCTCATTACCCAAAGCTGTGAGTCTTTGCTTGGTAGTTACCAAGACCCCAGGTATGTACAGTTTGTTGTACTTCTTAGGCACCCCTTTCTTCATCGCACCTTTCTGCAGACTGGATAGTTGGCTTCCTATCCTACCTTGGACTTTGCCCTCTAGTCTCCTTCTCTATGGATGGCACTGCCTCTTGTGGCAGTTCATCTTATAGCCGTTTGATCTCAAGGATCACTGTCTGATCAACTGCCTGGTTTCAGTGATGGGAGTACGGATTGTCAAAAATGCTACATTCACATCTTAAAGTAGACTTTCAGAGACTTCAAAAAGTCTTGGTGACCTTGCCACAAAAGGTCCAGGTTTAGCCATAATCGTCTCATTCAGGTCATTCACTTTCCTCTCTGACTGACTCCCCTCGACCATAGCATTTGTGTTGTATGTCATCAATCTCTAGTTGCAATAGCAGTTGTTTGATGTTAGTTTAGATGTTGGGTATTGAAGAAGCCATAGGATTCTATAGATTTCATTGGATTCTATAGGAATCCATAGAAATTGTGACAAAGGGTAGTCCACCCAACTTCCACTGGGAATGAGTCAGATATATTGGCACCAATGGGGACAAAGCTTCCATTGTTGTTGTACAGGGACCAAATAACCCATAGCAACAGGACAGATACCCCATACTCCTGAAACACCACCCCACAGACATGATGAGGGACATAGTCAAATGCCCTCTTCACAAGACTGTAGAGAATCTATAAAACATTACATCAATGAACATCAGTTAAATACTGTAAGTATATACTAAAGCTTTGATGCGAAGTTTAATTAGGTATTATTTAAATTAATTAATCATCATATTAATATATTGAGTTTTATGCAGTTGCATTTTTTCTTTTTTGTGATAAAGGATTAGAAGTAGATCCAAACCACTTTTTTGTCTGGCAATAAAAATGTAAAGTAGCCAGTTAGTTCAGTTAAGCATTAAAATGGAAAATAGACAAACAGCTTGCCTGGCTCTGTCCAAAGGTAACAATGTCTGTCTACCAGTATGTCTAAATCTCATTAATTAACACACTAATATTTCTAGTTTCAGTTTATTTGCTTGTCTCTGACCAGTTGCCAAGCAACCACTAGAGATTCCAAGATTCTACAAAATAACTGGTTGTGTGCAGGAAACCTTGAGGCTCAAAACCTAACCATCTGTAAAGGGGTTAACTTCACTTTCACTGTTTTCTAATACAAGGTCAATATTTGTAAAGCTTTCTAGTGGAAAGAGTTGCTCTTAGTAATGAAATAAAATTTTAGATCGTAATTTATAGATTTAATTTCAAGGTATTTGAAGTTACAGTTGCTGCAAGTTTTTCACAACGAATCTGTTGAGGTTGCTCTAAAGGTGAAATTGTAAATAATAAGGAGTAGGACTTTTCTTAATATTGATTTAAAAAATGCCATCGATACAATACCGTTATCATACACATTCTCCTTACTGGTCTCATTTTCATTCATTCAGTTTTCTGTTTAGTAGGCCCCCGCAGTTAATTATATGCAAAACTATTTTATTATTTCTGTCAGTAACTCAGTCTTGCCACCATCTATGCTGCCTGTTAGCACAAGGGCCTTCAGACTTTTGGACAAGTTATTGTCATCATTTACAATTATTAAAAACTAGAAATAGCATGCAGCTTTTAAAGAGCTTAGTTTGATCCTAAGTGCTAGTTTCTATTGATAGGAATTTTATGTTTGTTGCCTTGGTCACTACACTTTTGAAATAAATCATGTGCCCTTTCTCTCATTAGAGATTCTCTTATTTCCTACCTAATGCCCTGAGACCAGAAATAAAAATGATAACAGCTCTAAAACATTTTGGCTACAAAATACTACCATTGATGACTCAGATTTATTACACATAAAACATGGGCACTCAGATAATAATATGTATGTTTAAAATTCCTCACATGCTGGGGATAAGATCTCCATATCACGTAGTATCAAAACAGATCCTGCCCAGTGTTGGTGTCATACTGGGATGTAGAACTGTAACGTTTCTGTTCTGTTTCTTAAGAAGTCACATGTACACATCCAGCTTAACACTAGAACTGTACATGTACAGATCCATTCTAATACTAGGAGGTGTAATTTTAAACCCATCCTGCAACAATAGCAATAATGGTATAATAATTTTACTATTTCCATCAAATTATGTGTTTGCTGCCGGTGAGTGATTTAAGTTATGAGTGCAGTTATTGACAAATGTAGTGACATGATTGGTCATATCTGTTTATTCAGATCTAAATAATTGGAAAAATCGAACTTGGTTCAAAAAAATAAAAATGACGCCCTCGGTGGTTTTAGGAAAAAGTTGATTTTTATTAAAGTAGATTTTACTCTTTATTTGCTGAGATTAGCTCTCCACACTCTCGACTCTTTGCTCATATCAACTACAATTCTCCCATTGCTCCTGTACAGCCAGCAACCCTTCCACTTCACCACACATTCGGTCACACACTCCCCCACTCTGCTCTGGCTCAAAATGTTGTTCTCAGCACCGGCAGTAATTATTCATCTGTTATCTAACGACAGTTCCCTTTATATTTAATAATCTATGACATCTAAACTGCTCTGCCTTGTGTTTTAGCAGCCTTTGCATGAAAATGTGCATAAACAATTGTGTTGCTAGGCAATCCGGAGTGATGCAGAAACTATTTTATATTAATATCTTTGGGGTCAAAACCATGTGCTTGGTGGTTATAGGTAAACATCTTTTTTTGTTGTTATTGTTTTGTTTTTTTCCAATTTTATTTATACAGCGCCAAATCACAACAACAGTTGCCTCATGGCACTTTATATTGTAATGTAAACCCTACAATAATACATACAGAGAAAAACTCAACAGTCATATGACCCCCTATGAGTAACCACTTTGGTGATAGTGGGAACGGAAAACTCCCTTTTAACAGGAAGAACCCCTGCAGCGACTGGTTGGCTAGAGAGGAGGAAGACGGGATAAAAGACATGCTGTGCAACAGAGGCAGAGATTAACAAGTAACAAGTAATAACAAGTAATCATTCAATGCAGAGAGGTGTATTAACACATGGTGAGTGAGAAAGGTAACTGAAGAAGTTACTCAGTGCATCAGAGGAATCCACCACCCACCTACATCTATTGCAGCATAACTAAGGGAGGATTCAGGGTCACCTGGTCCAGCCCTAACTATATCGTTTAGCAAAAAGAAAAGTTTTAAGCCTAATCTTAAAAGTAGAGATAGTGTCTGTCTTCCGAATCCAAACTGGAAGCTGGTTCCATAGAAGAGGGGCCTTAAAACTGAAGGCTCTGCCTCCAGGAACAACAAGTAAGCCTGCAGGGGGAGAGCAGAGTGCAACACCGAACAGAACAAGCTCCAGCGAACCGAGGGAATTGACCAAAACAAAAACACACATGCTGGAGCACAAGAACAACAACACAGTTCAGGAGGCCGGCCCAGAGGCTGACAGCTCAGAAGTCCAGGACAGTTTATCTTCTGAGGCCGGCCACGTCGGCGACACAGCTCCGAAAGCCGACCGAGCGGAAGGCAGCGGTGGCGGAGCGGAGGCAGTTCAGGGGGCCGACCGTGCACATGGCAGCGGCGGCGACGGGGAAACCGTTCAGGCGGCCGACCGTGCGGACAGCAACGGCGGCGACGAGGAAACCGTTCAGGCGGCCGACCGTGCGGACAGCAACGGCGACGATGACACAAGTCTGGAGGCCGACCGCGCGGAAGGCAGCGGCGGCGTCTAGGAGGTCGTCCATATTGACGATGACGCTCCACCAGCGGCCTGGCAGATGACCGCCGATGTCGAGGCGGCAGTTCGGGACCCGAAGGTGGCGTGGCCGTCGCAGCACCAGACGAGACCGAAGCTGAAGCAGAGGCTGGACCAGACGAGGCTGAAGCAGAGGCTGGACCAGGCGAGGCTGAAGCCGGGCCAGGCGAAGCTGAAGCCGATGCTGAAGCCGGGCCAGGCGAGGCAGATGATGATGCTGAAGCCGGGCCAGGTGAGGCAGATGATGATGCTGAAGCCGGGCCAGGCGAGGCAGATGATGATGTTGCAGCAGGGGGCTGGACGGGCTCCTCGGGCCCTCCAGCTGACGAGTCTTGGGGCTGGATGGGCTCCTCGGGCCCTCCAGCAGGCGAAGCAGGAGGCTGGACGGGCTCCTCGGGCCCTCCAGCAGGCGAAGCAGGAGGCTGGACGGGCTCCTCGGGCCCCCCAGCAGGCGAAGCAGGAGGCTGGACGGGCTCCTCGGGCCCCCCAGCGAAAACAGTCTCTGGACCAGTGGGCACCGGGGCCCCTGGAACATATGGGTCAGAACCAGTAGGCGCGCGGGCCTCTGGCAGGAACGGGTCAGAACCAGCAGGCGCACGGGCCTCCAGCAGGAACGGGTCAGAACCAGCAGGCGCACGGGCCTCTGGCAGGCACAGTTCAGAACCAGCAGGCGCACGGGCCTCTGGCAGGAACGGGTCAGAACCAGCAGGCGCACGGGCCTCTGGCAGGAACGGGTCAGAACCAGCAGGCGCACGGGCCTCTGGCAAACACAAGGCAGACTGCAGCTGCACGGAGCATTGACTCAGCTCAGGCAGCGACAGCCGGATGCAGTCCTCAGCTGGCTTCTTAACCTCCAGGGGTCCAGAGTCGGCCAGGGGCTGGAACCCAGCCTCTGGGGAGGCCCTGGAGTGCGTCACAGTCTCTGGGCTGGCCAGCTGTTGCGGACTGACTACTACATGTATGTGGTGTGTCTCTCTGCTTGACATGAACAGGTGAAAAATAGTTCTTTCCGGGTTGGATGGACTTAACTTGTTTTGTAGGAGGAGTTGGTGAAGATGATGGCTGAATAGGTGATAATAAGGCGGATGAGTCTCTTGCCAACTGAGCTATTGACTGAGCTATGGATTGTAACCAAGTGTCTAATAGGTCTGGCTGTGACTGTAATGGGGGTGACGGTTGAGTGGCTAACTGAGGTAGCGGCTGCAGGGCAGCTAACCGAGCTACCGGCTGGGCAGCTGGCTCAACAAACACAGCCCCGGAATAAACAGTCATGCGAGCTGGCGAAACAGACGGAGTGTCTTTTCCACTCACCACAGCCGGCAGTTCCGAAGTCCTAATCTCCAGCTGTGGGGCGACGCGTCGACGGCGCGATCATCGCTTCCTCCCGGGCAAAACCTCCGGCGGGCCGGGCAAAACCTCCGGCGGGCCGGGCAAAATCTTCACCGCCGGGCTGGGTTGGGAAGCGGTAGCGGCTGGAGGGCGAAGGTGCAGCTCATGAAGGAGGAAGTCCCGTGCCAGCGGGTGAAGCGAGTCTAGCAGCCAGGAGTGTGCAGAGAGTAGCTGCTGTAGCCTGGCTTCTACAGCGCGGTGGAACTCTTCTCCCTCCTGCTCGAGCCACAGGTTTACCAACCTTGCGACCGTGTCGGTTACCTCCTCCCGAAACTCCTGGGTAGGTGCGAATGCTGCTGGGTCCATGTTGGTCGGCTCGTACTGTCACGGCTGGCGGAGTGAACCGTGTGGAGTGGAGGAAAAGGAGGACCCAAAATGCAGCAAACTGATGATACGAGTGACGTTTATTTACAAGGTGGTAGTGGCAAAAACAGGCAATGAAGCATGAGTAATTACAAACGGAAACCTAAACTGGGAGAAACTAAGTGACAAACCTGGGACCATACAAAGGGGTGCGGGGCAGAGAGACGCAGAGACAGGAACACCATAGAACGCAGATGAATGTAGATTAACGCAGTGATACATGGATGAACGCAGATTAACGCAGAGACACACGGATGAATGCAGACGAGCCGACAACGAACACAGACCGACACCCACTAAATATACACACACAAGGTAATCAGGTAATCACACACAGGAGGGAAGAACAGCTGAACCTAATACACATGGGGACCGGAGGAGACAAGCTGAACACAATAACAACAGACACAGCCCTTCAGAACAGAACAGGAAATCCAGAACACGAGCCTTCAAAATAAAACAGGAAACAGACTGATGTACAACACAACACGGGGACATGAACAGAGCACCAAGGACAGACACAGGTAGGGCTGACAATACACCAAACTTCAGGTTAACCCTTAAACTAATACAAGTCAGAATAAACACAAAACGCTGGGTCAACGACCCAGGACCATGACACATTTGTCAATAACTGTCTCTCTGGTTGCCAGCAAGGATCCCATACTACGTACTGAGTTATTTTCTGCTTGGGGATCAAATATTTATGTCATTCAGTGACATGCAAATTGGTTTAATTTGTTTTTCTTGGTTTTTAATTGATATTCTGTCTCTCACCCTTAAAATGAAACTACCATGAAAACTAAACTTTATAAGACAGCAAATTCAGTAGAGGATCAGATAATTATTTCATCCACTTTATAAACACAGAGCTATTCAATATAAATTGTACTACTGTATCACTCTACTTGATATTCTTCACCAAGCCTTAGTTACAGCACTCAACCTGCTCGTGTGAGGATTCCAGTGAAAACATAATAAGTAAAAGTAACTGTACTTTAAACCTAAAGTAGGTGTGCTTCTTTTCTTTGCAATTACTATTGTGCAATATCAAAGCATTGAAAAGAATTCAACTGTGTTGTGAAACCATTTTTAGTTAAAATTGTTCCTAAAACAATTCCATGCAAGCTTTGAATTTGAACATTCAAACAATCACTATAAAGTGTTAAACAGTTGAATAAACAGAATGAAATCCATGAATTGCCTGCTATGAATTGCATGAACACTGAGGGAGATTCTGGTCACTAGTCTGTAAAATTAAGTAGTCCCCTCTACCACTAACAAGACCTTATCAGTGCTTCATCAGTCAGCAGTGGACTCTAAAAATCTTTCACATAAGACAAACATTTAGTGAATTTTGTTTGAAGCTGAGACTTTAAAAGGGAATCTTTGGTATAATGTAGACATTGTGTCTTTTTTTCACAAGTATGATGGTTAGGCTAATTTGAAAATTGCCTCTTTTAATTTTGTATTTCCAATTAAAAGAGACAACTGTGTGCAATGCTGCATTTCAATGAAAATGAATGTTTTATAGTAATATTGAATGTGAAGCCCTTTTCAGACATAAATACTAAAATTGCTGGATTCATCAAAATGCTAAACACCATAATTTCTTTTTCATTTTGTCAAAGGTGTCTCTCACAGTAGTCTTCACACACACCTGCACATTCACACAAGGAGTTTTTTCTAAGTAAGTGCTTTCAGTCTAACATTAACACCAATTCATACTCCAATGGATGCATCGGAGAGCAACTTTGCGTTAGTATCTTGCCCAAGGATATTTGGCATGCAGGCTGGGAACAGCCAGGGATCAAAACACCAACCTTCCAATTAATAGATAACCTCTTCTACCACCTGAGCTACAGCCACCCCAAAATGCTGAGTATGTCATGAATTTGTGTTACTTAATGGCAGTCTCATGTTTGACATGTGTGATCTGCTCATCTAAAGATTATATCTATTCACTGTTAAGCAGAGTAAGTGCCATTCTCAGTTTTTCAGGATTTAATACTTTAATAGAAAGTGAATTGAGCTTGGAAAATAACTTTCTGAGACAAGGGGAAGCAAAAGTCCCTATACATTTGTCTCCCATGTAATATTAACTCCTCAAGCTCTAGCATAGTCTGTCCAAAACACATCAATAAAAGCTCATCATTTGTTGGTCCAAAGTGATCTACCATTATGTGGTGCCATCCTGTTGCCTTCATCTGACAACTTTCAGTTTAGAATGTACTATGTTGATACATAAATATCACTTAGAATAAATGGGTGTATGTCGAAAAAGAGCTTTATTGTATTGTAATTCATAAGATTAAGCATTTTAATGACTTCTGTTTTTGAAATGTCCAACACAATCCCCATTCTGCCTTATCATTAACCACCTAATACATAGAGACATTTCCATCTGGCTGCTTATGAAAGTGTTGTGTGATTTTTATTTTATTTTTTTCAGAATTCAGGGCTACACTTATCCAGCATGGTTACACATTCTGCAGCAATACACATTCCCATCTGGTGAGCATTTAGTGGTATTGTCATTTGTTTTTTGAAAGGACAGTGAGCCAAAAAGCACCTTCAAGCTCTGTAAGAGCTATTCAACCAAGATGAGCACAATGAAGTGCTGGATTAGGGGCTTTGGCTTCCACAATCACCTGACCTAAATCCTACAGAGATAGTTTGGGATGAGTTAGACTGAAGGTTTAGCTGCAAACAATTCCATTTTAGGAGGTTGGAGGGGTCATGGTATAGGTCACATGTTTGTTCAACAGATGTTATTTGTTTTATTTTATTTATTTATTTATTTTTTGTTCTTTACTTGCTTATTTACTCTGTTTTTATTCTACCTGGTTAAGTTGAGTTGGAAGTGATCTTACACCTGCGAGGTATTGGACATAGTTCAAAAGGAATAACAGTTATAATAGTGCAGTAATTTGTGTATTGATGTGAAGAAATTCCTGGGGACCCCAGTGAAAATAGGGGGTAAACAGATTAGTTAGCATGAATTATAGTGATCGAAATGCTTTGATTAGTACCTGGCAGTAAGGGACAGATTGGATTATTGCATTTCGTATGGGCCCCATAAAGCTTTACATGCATGCTGAATTGCTGCCACAGTGTGGATGGAGCATCAAGAAAAGAACGATAGGTCAGCATTACTTAACAAAGCCATTTAAATGCACAAAGTCTTTCTCAGTCTGTCATAAATATACACCTAAAACACGGTGACACATGCTCATACACATCAATATATTCCTTCACAGAACCATATAGTGTTTTGTCTTTGCTGCCACAACTTTTTGGAATAATCCTTTGATGATGCCCCTGCGTCATTGTGGGTCTCAATGAATGTGGTAGTGTTTACTCTTGTGCATGTGCATATACATCTACAAATGTGTGTATGTGTGTGGGTGTTTCTGTGTGCTCACATATTGTGAATCCTCTGTCAGCACATCGTGTCAGGGGCTGGCTAGGACTTTTCAGAAATGCAGTCTCAAGCATATCTTATTTGGATTATGTATAAAACACTGATAGAGGCCGTCTGCTTGCATCAATCAGGAGGGCAGGCACAAGAGACAAAGGGAAGCAAAAAAAGACAGGGTGGTGGAGAGTGAGGGAGAAGGCGCAAGTGATGAGATGTGTAAGGTTGTGTGGTAAGAAAGAAATAGGTAGTAAAGGTGCAGGGATAGAGCTGGCTGGATAGCTTCAAATACAGAACCATGTAAATATGCAGAGGGGAGGATAGATTGGTAGGGAGATGGGAGTTTAACATTCAAAGAGAAAAGAGAGGGGAGATTAACAAAGGTGAGGTAGCACATGAGAAATGCTTTGTAGAGTAGTGGATTTATCAGACAAATCGAAGAGGTGAAAGAAGGAAGAGGGAGACATGGAGCAAAGGGAAAGAGGGGTAGTGGAAGAACGGAGAGGAGGAGGGGCAGTAGGCAGTGCTTGATTGATGGGCTGTAGACAAGGCCTGCCGTTCTCTAGAGCAGAACCACTTCAGCACTGGACACCTGCCAGACACTGCAGCCCTGGAGAACTCTGTGTGCACGTGTGTGTGGTGGTGGTGGGGTGGGATGGGTGGGTGGTGGGGGGGTTCTCTTGTTACAGTCTGATGACATAGGCACACAATATTAGAGATACACTAAAAGGTGTAGGTTACTAGTGTATTTTGCATGTGTAGCATATGTGTTATACTTTTAAATTTTACCAAAACTTGCTTTAACATTTTGCGTTTTAATCTCGTGCCTCAAAATCAGTCTGGATGCTGTAAACTAAATTAAAGTAATTATCTGAATGCCAAGCTTAATATCATCACAAATCATAAACACATTTAAATTAATCAGCACAGGAAGCAACGTCTAATTAAGCATAATATTTTCAGTCTAACCAACTTTAATTCTACAATAAGTTTAACTGACTGTATTCAATTACAGAAAATAATTCTGTAAAATCAACCAGTAACTGGATAAATCTACAGGTAGAGTTCATAGCTGATAAACTTTTTAAAAGCAATGACTTCAAAATTCAGAAGTTATGTATCCTCCTGTCTTCTTAGAAAAAGAAAGGATAGACATAGAGTACAGTGACCAAAAATTATACGTATACAGTACATCTTACTAATACTTAATTCATCATTGCATAGATTCAACTAGATGATGGAAACATTCATTAGAGATTTTGGTCCATATTGGACAGTTGCTGCAGATTTGTCCGCCACACATTCATGATGCAAATCTACTATTCCAACAAATCCCAAAGGTGCTCTGTTCCACTGAGAGCTAGTGTCTGTGGAGGCCGTTTATGTGCAGTGAACTCAGATGAAGTGAATCATGTTAATGAAACCAATTTGAGATTATTTGAGGTTTCTGACATGACACATGAGTAGTAATACAAAGAAGTATATAGTATATACCTCTCTATGTATAGACAGAGTGTATAGAGGGGGCTTTAAAATCACACATTTCTCTGCAATCTCACTCTCCTTGTCTTTTTGAGGGTTCACAATCATCAATCTGTGTGTGTGTGTTGACATTGTACTGGGACAGTCTGGGTAACCTTGCCACCTGAATTAAACTCTGTGGCTTCCAGTGTGCTTATTCATTAGTAAACTATTGGTTAGCATGCATAGTCATTACACAAGACCCCTCAATCCTCAAATGAACTATTTCCCTGAAGCTTACAACTTACAACTGATAAGTTATATTATCATAAAAAAGCAATCTTTTCCTTCCAATCTCCAGCAGTGCTCATAGAAGACTTAAACTGCCTTGAGTGTCACTCACATGGTACACTGAAATTGCATTCAGAGTGTGGTTAGTGAGTTGGGTACAGTGAGGCACTGTTTCAGGTTCTGTTACCTGATTAGATACTGTTGAGGCACCTCACAATTTCAAAATAACAGTCACTGCTGAGTGCCAGGGTGATTTTTTTTTAAGGCTGGTGTTAAAAATCTAAATGTGTTTTTTGAGATTAACCAAGGTGAAACTTCAAAAGTTGTTGTTGAAAGCAAAGCATAATCAGTGTTGTTAGTGATTTATTTGTTATTCAGTTTAACTTGAAAAACCAGAAGGCCACATAACTTCCTGGGAGCTTAGGAGAAAGTGCTGTGCTCAGATGAAACCAAAATGAAAGACTTTGGCATCATCTCATCATGTATGAAGGAAAAGAAATACTGAGACCCAAAGACTAACATCCCCACAATCAAACATTATGGAAACATTATGCTTTGAGGCTGATTTTCTGTTGAGTGTACAGGGCGACGTCATTGGATTGAGGGGACAGGTCCATTTATCAGAAAATCTTGAAAAATACTTTCTTCCCTCAGCCAGAACAATGATGATAGGTTGTGAATGGGTTTTCCAGCATGGTAGTGACATACCAGGAAGGCACTAAAGAAGTGGCTAAAGAAGATGCACATTAGGGTCATAGAGTGGCCTCAAGACCTCAAACCTATAGAAAATCTGTGGAGGAAGCTAAAGCTTTGAGTTGCCAAATGGCAGCCACTAAAGCTAAAGACTTAGAGATTTTCTGTAAAGAGGAATCCAACAAAATCCCAAAATCCTAATGTGACCAACTACAAGAAATACCTTTTGCCAGCAAGGTTTCTCTACCAATTACTAAATCATATTTTGCTTGGAGATCAAATACTTGTTTTACTTAAAATGATGAAAATGTATACATTTTATGTAATGTGTTTTTATGTATTTATTTATTTATTTTATTTATTTTCTGAAAACTGCCATGAAACTCCAAGACTGCTCATTTCTTTGTAAGTGAGCAAATGTAGAAATTCAACAGGGGGTTAAATAATTGTTTCCCTCACTGTATGTCTGTGCAGCATGTTCCCATCCCAGCCGTTTGCATGATGCAATTTTGTTAGATGCCACCTGCATCTCACTATTATAAACAAAGTGACTTTTGGTATTGGCACTTTGAAGCAATGGCTGTGGCTGCAGTGTCCTATTTTAGAGACCATCAAAGTCTCCAGGTTTCGATTCTGCTCAGACTTTTACATATTAGTTTTGCTTATTTTGAAGTGACTCACTGATTTGTTCCTTTTTAATTTAGTCTTTTATGTACATTTTTAGTTAAAAGTACAATTATTTTGTTACATATAGGTGTCAAAAGGTACTTGATTAGCTTTAGGCTATAGATCCTGTTTAGGTTAGGAGAAGAGTGTGGTGTGGCTTAAAATACATTCTTTCACAACAGTTTCACAACCTTAAAAAATGATGAGCGGCAAGTGACAACCCCATCTTACTGATGCTATAACTTGGTGCATTGCTTTGAAAGGGCATCATTCATGTTTACATAACTGAAAAACCTTTGGTAAAATGGCATTATTTGACACTTTTAAAATTACATCAAACACTATTTGTTTTGTTTTTTTTGTTTTTTTGTTTTTTTTGTTTTTTGTTTTTTTTGCCTGTCCCGTTTGGCTCTTTTGCCATCAGAATTGTTGTCTAAAGGCAAAGAAAGATGCCCAACGGATTTACTTTACCAAATTGACCATCCCAGCCTTGCCATAATGGTCCATTTGAGTCACCTTTTATTGTTTATTTTATTTTCACTTACTGAACATGGGACAGACTTGACTGGGGGAAAGAAGGGGAGAAAGAAAGAGGGAAAGAGAAACAGCTGAGAAGAGGGACGGGGGAGAAGGGCAAAAACCAAAAACCAACAGAATGGGCAGAAAAAAAAGAAAAGAAAAAAAATGCATATATCAATCACCTGGATCACCTGCTGAGAAAGAAAAAAGAAAACAAGCCGAAGAGAACAAGAGTAATAGAATAAACAACATCACAATGATATATGGGAATATGACAGTAAATACTAAATGTTAAACATTATTGTGCAGCACATAAGATCAACAGAACACAGTGTGCTTTGAGGTAGGAGCCAAAAAGGGTGTAGTTTGTGGGTGTGATCGCCCGTGTGTACACCTGTGAGCATGGACGCGCTTGTTTTTTGTTTTTTAAAAGGTTCCTTCATGTAATGATCTGCTAGAGGGTGTGGGGGGGCCACAGCCCCGTCCTCCAGGGCATGAAGCAGGTATGGAGGAGATCAAAACTCCAGACATCCAGAGGCCCCCAGAACACAACAGACCAAGGAAGACCAACAGAGGGGCAGCCGCGCCACTGTCCCAGAAAGAGCTGAGGAGAGTCCCAGTTGAGGGCTCACTCAGCAGCCGCGGAGCAGAAGCCAGGGGGAGTTGCAGTGACGCGCCCGTGAGCTCCGCCGGCAGCCAGCCGTGCCTGAGTGACCGAGCCCCAGGCCGAGAGGCCGGGGGCACCCCACCTCCGAAGTGGCCCGAGCAAGCCCCAGGCTCCAGGCCCCGATAAGCGGCCGCCAAGGAGTGAGCCGGTGTGTAGGTTAGGAGAAGAGTGTGGTGTGACTTAAAATACATTCTTTCACAACAGTTTCACAACCTTAAAAAATGATGAGCGGCAAGTGACAACCCCATCTTACTGATGCTATAACTTGGTGCATTGCTTTGAAAGGGCATCATTCATGTTTACATAACTGAAAACCCTTTGGTAAAATGGCATTATTTGACACTTTTAAAATTACATCAAACACTATTTGTGAGTGTTTTTCTCCTCTTGTCAGGTGAAAGGAACACAAAATAAATAACCCTCACCATCTCCGACACAAGCACTCACACTAATTGATATTTTTAGTCTTTTATTTCTCTCTCTTTTCTTTCAGGATTACCTTTTTTCTTCAACTTTCTTCTTAAATAGTTCTCTCCTCTTACTAATGCTTTTCACATATTCCTCATAACAAGCCTGTGGCCATTAAATCATGTTGCCTCTTTGTATTTGAGCTGTTAAAGAGTAGAAATCACAAGCTGCTGTAAACAGTTTAGTGAATTTGATCGGGGACAATGTTTAATCAAAGAATAACCAGCGAATAAAATACAGAAAGAGACGATTTGATTAACATAAAGATAAAACCAGAGAAATGCTTTCTCTTTTGATGAGCTCTTCTCCATGAAAAAAACACTCTGTTAAAAGAAAAAAAAGAGCCTAATGGGAATTTCAGTGCTTTTGTATTTTGATCAGAATGAAGGTTGTTAATGTGTAGTAACAGCAAATGAGAGAGAAAAAAGAGAGCTGGGAGAGCTGAGAGGAAAAAAAAAGGAAAAGTGGCCTTTCATAGCTAAATTAAAATTTTAAGCGCTGCTAAATGCATTTCTCTGCCCACCCATTGAGCAGGCATTTCTGTAAGTAATTATGTCCTGACCCTTTATGAACTATGTTAAAACCTCAGCTTTAACTCCATCTTTTTTTTCCATTTCTCCATCAACCCCCTCCACACACACACACACACACACTGCTACCACTCCAACCTTTACCTTCCTCATCCTCTTGTTCTCTCTTTCTCTTTTCTCCTGGCAGAGGTTACTCATGAAGACAACTTCATTTTTATTCATGTGCTCATTCATGTGAAGAGCTCTCTGAAATGATTTTGTGAAAATTGGAGCCTTTGTGTTTTGGTAATTACTCGGGAAAACACAGATGACAACATTTCTCTTGCAACCATTGTTAGCGTAACTCTGTGGTAATGAGCCACATTTTACAGAAAAGCAAAGGGAGACAGGCGATCTTCAGCAAAGAGGACAGGACTGAATGCATAGCCACTTTACCAAAAAGGGGGACTGTGGCTTTACAGAATATTAACACATCAGTCCTGAGTTTACGCTATTAGCAGCCAATTTGCTTAAACACTTTTATGGCCGGGGTAAGAGGTTAACTCTCATCATTCATGCTTCGGCATATACTGTGGCATTTATTGCTACAAATTAGGTTTTAAAAAAGTAATAAGATATATTTAAAAGCTGTAATGTATGCTTGGAGGTGAACTGATAGTGTCAGCAACCATTAAGGCATTATGAAGAGAGAGATACTGGCAAACTACAAATGATTCTTGGCCTTATGAGTCAATATAAGTTATTTTCATGGTTGAGCATTACTCTGGTTGTTTTGTAAGGTCAGAAAATGATTTATTTTTTTGTATCAGTTAAACAGATTTTAATCAGTCAGTAGTAAAAAATCAAGCAGAAAATATGTTACCATTAAATGGCTTACAGTTCATTTATGGTCATTTATGGGGGATTTTTCCCATTTTTTTAAATAAATGACACAAAGATATTCAATGTTAAATACATTAAATAAGTAATATATTTATAAGCAGTCAACTAGATTTGAAGCTTAATATTGGAAAATCTTTTTTAGTGTAAAGAGGAATAACCAAAAACGTTTTTTTTGCTTCTATGCCACAGAAGGCTTTGAGGTAAGATTATTCTGCCAACTGAGTTTTCAGTAACCTTTAATTTTTTTAACATACGGTACCAGGATGACCTGGAAATTTCATAAATGATGCTTCTTGCAATCATTTAGTGTTTATGTCCTCACCCAGGTGACGTAGTCATGGTTGATTGAAGCGCTCCTTTGATCCACAGCCTCCTTGAAGAGACTTATACTGCCATGCCATTTAACTCTCACCAACTTTCACTTTAACCTACTGACCCAATGTGAGGCCCAGCATGTTCTGAATCCTGTAGCGGGACAGGCATCTAACCCCAACACGGTTGTCTGTTTAGGTAAGGGCAACGGCAACATATCAAACGGCCACACTATGACCAACCAGTGCTGGTCAAGTTACTTGAAAAAGGTAATCAGTTACTAATTATTTATTACTTGTCCAAAAGAGTAATCCTGTTACTTTACTGATTACTGATTAGTATTTAGTATTTATTTATTTATTGTCATTGTCAAGAACAATGAAATTGCGTTTGGGGCTTCCATACAACCCAAAAAAAAAAGAAGAAAATAATAAATACCCCTTAAAACCCAAGTGTACATATTTAACCCAGTGTGACTCCAATGCAATAAGACAATCCTTAGCAATAATGTTCGTAGAAATTCAGACAAAGACCTGAGAAACATGACAAAATACAACAATGCAACCCATTCAATATTATTGTACTGTGAGATATGATATCAGATATGATAGTTATCTATTTAAGAAAGAGGGGGGGGCAGGAGGGGGAAGAGAATAAAGATATGATGCACCAATGCAGACCAGTTCATTGCTATTAAGAAGTTGGATATGGTTATTGTCCGTGAGAGGGGGGCAGAGAGTTCAGGAGCCTCACAGCCTGTGGATACAGGCTGTTGGCCAGTCTGGATGTTCTGGCCTGTATAGACCTGTACCTTCTCCCTGAGGGCAGCAGATGGAAAAGGTGGCGCGCAGGGTGATGTTGGTCCCGCAGGATACTGTGCACCCTCCTCAGACAGCGAGTGGGGAAGATATTACTGATCTCTGGCAGACTTGTTCCAATAATTCTGCCAGCTTCCTTCACCACCCGCTGGAGTGCTTGCTGATCGGCCTTGGTGCAGCTGGGGAACCACACTAGAAATCCATACGTCAGAACGCTGCTGATGGCACAGTTGTAGAAGTTCAACATCAGAGATCTGGGAATGTGTGCGCTCCGCAGTCTCCTCAGGTAGTAGAGGCGCTTATTTTCAAAAGTAATTAGTTACTTAGTTACTTTTTAAAAACATGATACACAACCTGAATAGGTAATAAAGCAATAGATCTTTCAGCCCAATTCTACCTTTTCTGCATAATCCATCATACAAAATATAATTAAATGAAAAAGTATCTTTTTAAAACCTGCTTTTATCAATTTTAATGTTTTAACTTTATGCATATTGCATCAAGCAAAACTTAAATTACATGCAACAGTCTCTGAATTGAAGAAATTTGTTTATCTTTAAACCTATATTCTGCATGTTCCAGCATATAAAATAAAATAATGTTTTGTGTTTACACTCACTCTTTCAAACAGATGCAAGTAAAACACAGCAGAAAATAAATAAAACCTATTATCTATTTTCACTTGTTTAGGAGGAGTGGGGCGGGTGGACGTTTGCCCTAGTGCAGGTGCGCCGCAGCCGTCATGTCAGTGGAGGAATCCGGGGGTTTCTCAGTGAATTTCACATTCCCGTGGCAGCCTGATTAGTACTTGCTCAGAAGTTTTGGGGTTTTTTTGCTGTAGAAAGAAGTTTTCTTCCCACGCAGTGTACAGCGGACACTAATGTTTTTGTCACTTTTTACATAATCAAACTCAAAGTAAGGTCAGTACTACACACTCGTACTCTCTCGGGCATTCTATATATTATCCGTTGTTGATCTCCACACGTTTGTTACCACGAATGTTGCACACGCTAACGTCATTGTCATGAGACACTCTCGCAAACAAAATCACGGTTTAGTAACGCAGTAACGCAGCGTGCTTACGGGAAAGCAACCATAATCCAATTTCTTTTTTTGCAATAATTTCTTACTTTACTAGTTACTAGAGATGGCACGATACCACTTTTTTATGTCCGATACCGATACCGATATCATAAATTTGGATATCTGCCGATACCGATATGAATCCGATATAGTGTTTTTTAATCAACAAAACTGTTTTTTAAAATATCTTGCTGCATTTTGCAAGTCTGCAAGTTCATACTCAAGTTTAAAACAACAACTACACTAAAGCTATTCTGTTATACCTGTATACAAAAAAAATATTTCATAGTTCAGCAATACTGATCAATCTAATAAACTTAAACCTACACCATCCTCCCTATTCTGGTATTTTAAAGAGTACTTAGCGTAAATATTAAGCAACCTAACTAATAGGGTTCCAACTCCCAGCAACAACAAAAATAAATAAATAAAAAATAGGGAACCACCCCTCACGCGCCACCTCATGATGCTTAATCGACGTAATCAACCTTAATTTGATGCAGTGTGAAAAAAAATGCACAGAAATCAATTATTTTTCAAGAAATATTAAATAGATTCAACATCTTTCTTCAACAAAATTGCAGACTGCACAGATGGTACCTTCCCAAAGGAAAAAGTACTATAGCTTACTAGGGTATATATATTAGACTTAATAGTCACTATATACAGTAATTGACTTCTATTCATTTTACATCAAATTAAAACTTTGTGTGTCAGATAATTATTTATTAAAAGCTAGACATTTTAAATGAGAATAAGAAAGAAAAGTATGTCTTTGTGCCCCCTTTTCCCAGTTAATGCCCTATCGGCCCCCCTGGCTAAACTTTGCTAGATCCGCCCCTGCACAGTTACCAGCGTCAGCTAGTAGAAAAAGATCCTGGTGTAGAAAGTAATATTAAATAAATTCTAACAACAGCTTATCAAGCTTAAACGTGCTGCTGTTGTTCAGCCGCTGGTTTCCTCTTTCTGGTGCAAAGTGGGCCAAAAACAAAGACGGACTCGCGACAGAAAAGCCGATCAGCTGATCATTTAAGCAGTTTCACGATTGAAGTAGCAGCCGGAGAGCGAGAGGCAGTCGCTCGTTAAGCTTAACGCAGGAATGCTTTACAAACATTCAGAGATGGACTTACACACTTGCTTTACTTCTCTCGGGGATAACTTTGTCGGAGATGAAATGCCAGGTTGCTAGCGAAGCTCCAAATGCTATCCAGACCACAGGTCCCGCATGCCACAGCCGCTCTATCACGTGATGCATACTGCTCCCACATGCTAACGTTCTGAGGTGAGTTACGGCATGTTGCAAGTTTTGTGAGGTGCTTTCGTGATATTTAATGGATCGGATTACATTTTTTATTTTTCTCCGATATCCGATCCAGTCATTTAGGTCAGTATCGGACCGATACCGATACGTAATATCGGATCGGTCCATCTCTACTAGTTACTTGAAAAAAGTAATCGGATTACAGTTACTACCCATCTCTGTTACCAACAGATGCTGATTGATAGGCAAATATTGAGGGTCTCCCTTAACCAGAAATTGTGGTAACAGGGTAACCAATTCTGCACACTTACTCAAAACAAAAATCATTCTGGTACCAGTAAATGTACCAGAATGAACCAGTAAATGAACCAGAATTCTGGTACCAGTAAATGTGAACCATACCATGGCAAAGATAACTGTTTTACTTCTTTTCCCAGTCTATCGGAAACATCACTAAGGTCTAGGGGAATTAATGTTAAAAATGTAAATGTCAAAACCCACATATCAGTGAGAGTGATGGGTTATTGTGAGTTGAGTTATAAGTCACTTTGAACAAGCTTTTAGTGACCTTTTCTTTTTAAAAATGCCAAGTTCAGCTTTATGTGCTTTCTTCTGAGATAATAGATGGATGCTGATGGAAGAAAGGAGAAGAAGATATGAGGACATGAGAGGGCGTAGCAATACAACTTTTTCATAATGCCTTATGAAAAAAAAAATATAGATATAGTTGTTTATATTGTCCTTAAATCTGTGTTGAAGAACTGCAATTAAAATAAAAATGTAGCTCCTTCAGTTGTTCAGGCAGGAGTTTACTAAGATCAAACAATCATGTTGGCTTCAATGAAATATAACCAATCAACTAACATATTTCCAGCTGAATATGTTTTATTATTTAATCAATATAAGTTCACATGAGTGAATGAGGGTGAAATCAAAGATAACCACAAGGATGTAATGACTAAGCGGCTGCGTAGAGACAAGAAAATGGAAGAAGGAAAAAAGGATTAAAGAATGAAAAAAACTGTGTTAGAAGGCATGAGTAATAATAGGAAAAGAACAGCAAATGATAGAGAGGGCTATTGGCAATAAGTCTAAACCCACCAATCCCATCCTGCAGATTTATAATAGGAAAGGTAGGCTTGTTACAAGCTTCTGTGCTTCTTGCTTTACAGAGCAAATAAAAGGTAGACATAATTAAGACTACCGAAGGTATAAATCTTATATGTGAATGGCCCATTGCACACATCGACCGCACAAGTAATTTACATGGCCCTTTGAGAATTTGCCTTGGAGTTTTCTGACACTCACAGTGGTGAGAGAAAGACAAATATGAACTGCACTTTGTAGGATGGATTTCAAAGCTAAGATTACACCTGTTTTCACATTTCAATTCGTAATAACCATTTCTCCCTTTTATCCTATAAGAGTACAATGTGACAATATATTTTATTGCTTCTCATATAATCACCTTTATGAGGTTTTAGATCAAATGTAAGATCTATCGCACTGAGTATATGCAGCATCAGTAAGTATTACTGATGCTTTATTTTTTAATTTTTAATATTGAATCGCTACCTTATCGTGGTGGAGGGGTTTGTGTGTCCCAGGGATCCCAGGGGCTATGTTGTCTGGGGGCTTTTGCCCCCTGGTAGGGTCTCCCATGGCAAACTGGTCCTGGGTGAGGGACCAGACAAAGAGCGATTCAGAAGACCCCCATGAAAAGAATATCGAGGGAACAGTTTACCCTGCCCGGGATAGGGTTACCGGGGCCCCGCCCTGGAGCCAGGCCCGGGGAGGGTGCCCGAGGGCGAGCGTCTGGTGGCCGGGCCTTAGTCCATGGGGCCCGGCCGGGCACAGCCCGAAGAGGAGACATGGGCCCATCCTCCCGCAGGCCCACCACCCGCAGGAGGCGCCATAGGGGTCGGGTGCATTGTGAGCCGGGTGGCGGCCAGGAGCGGAGGCCCTGGCGGACCGACCCCCGGCTGCCAAGACTGGCAATAGGGACATGGAATGTCACCTCTCTGGTGGGGAAGGAGCCTGAGTTGGTGCGTGAGGTTGAGAGGTACCGGCTAGATATAGTTGGGCTCACCTCTACGCATTGTCTGGGCTCTGGAACCAGTCTCCTGGAGAGGGGCTGGACTCTGTCTCAGTCTGGAGTTGCCCCTGGTGAGAGGCGGCGGGCTGGGGTGGGTATTCTTATATCCCCTCGGCTTGCTGCCGGTACGTTGGGGTTTTTCCCGGTGGACGAGAGGGTTTGTTCCCTGCGCCTTAGGGTCGGGGAACGGGTCCTGACTGTCATCTGCGCTTATGCGCCGAGCGGCAGTTCGGAGTACCCAGCCTTCTTAGAGTCCCTGGGGGGGGTGCTGGAAGGTGCTCCACCTGGAGACTCTGTTGTCCTGCTGGGAGACTTCAATGCTCACGTGGGTAACGACAGCGAGACCTGGAGGGGCGTGATTGGGAGGAACGGCCTCCCTGATCTGAACCCGAGCGGTGCTTTGTTATTGGACTTCTGTGCTAATCACAGTTTGGCCATAACGAACACCCTGTTCGAACATAAGAGTGTCCATAAGTGCACGTGGCACCAGGATGCTCTAGGCCGTAGGTCGATGATCGATTTTGTAATCGTATCACCAGACCTGCGACCATATGTTCTGGACACTCGGGTAAAGAGAGGGGCTGAGCTGTCAACTGATCACCACCTGGTGGTGAGTTGGATCAGGTGGCGGGGGAGGACGCTGGACAGACCTGGTGCACCTAAACGCGTAGTGAGGGTGTGCTGGGAACGTCTAGCAGAGGCCCCAGTCCGCGAGATCTTCAACGCACACCTCCGGCAGAGCTTCAACAGCATTCCGAGGGAGACTGGGGACATTGAGTCCGAATGGACCATGTTCAGCGTCTCCATTGCCGAAGCTGCTGCATTGAGCTGCGGCCGCAAGGTGGTTGGTGCCTGCCGTGGTGGTAATCCCCGAACCAAATGGTGGACACCAGAGGTGAAGGGAGCCACCAGGCTGAAGAAGGAGGCCTATCGGGCTTGGTTAGCCTGTGGGACTCCGGAGGCAGCCGACAGGTATCGACAGGCCAAGCGGAATGCGGCTCGGGCAGTGGCTGAAGCAAAAACTCGGGTGTGGGAGGAGTTCGGAGAGGCCATGGAAAAAGACTTTCGGACTGCCTCGAAGAGATTCTGGCAAACCGTCAGGCGTCTCAGGAGGGGAAAGCGGTGCTCTACCTGCACTGTGTATAGTGCTGGCGGAGCGCTGTTGACGTCGACTGAGAAAATTGTCGGGCGGTGGAAGGAATACTTCGAGGACCTCCTTAATCCCACTGACACGTCTTCCGGGGAGGAAGCAGAGTCTGGGGATGAGGGGTGTGACCCACCAATTTCCGGGGGCGAGGTCACTGAGGCAGTTAAACAACTCCTTGGTGGCAGAGCCCCTGGTGTCGATGAGGTCCGCCCCGAGTTCCTGAAGGCTCTGGACGTTGTAGGGCTGTCTTGGTTGACACGTCTCTGCAATGTTGCGTGGAGATCAGGGGCAGTACCTGTGGACTGGCAGACCGGGGTGGTGGTCCCCATCTTCAAGAAGGGGGACCGGAGGGTGTGTTCCAACTACAGGGGGATCACACTCCTCAGCCTCCCCGGGAAAGTCTATGCCAGGGTGCTGGAGAGGAGGGTTCGTCCGCTAGTCGAACCTCGGATACAGGAGGAACAATGCGGTTTTCGTCCTGGTCGCGGAACACTGGACCAGCTCTTTGTCCTCTCGAGGATACTTGAGGGTGCATGGGAGTTTGCCCAACCAGTCTACATGTGTTTTGTGGACCTGGAGAAGGCATTCGACCGTGTCCCTCGGGGCGTCCTGTGGGAGGTGTTGCGCGAGTATGGGGTGTCTGGCCCATTGCTACGGGCCATTCAATCCCTATACAACCGTTGCAAGAGCTTGGTTCGCATTGCCGGCAATAAGTCGGACTCGTTCCCGGTGGGTGATGGGCTCCGCCAGGGCTGCCCTTTGTCTCCGGTTCTGTTCATAATTTTTATGGACAGGATTTCTAGGCGCAGCCAAGTGGCGGAGGGCTTTCGCTTTGGTGGCCTCAGAATCTCATCTCTGATTTTTGCGGATGATGTGGTTCTGTTGGCTTCATCGGGTGAGGGCCTCCAGCTCGCACTGGAGCGGTTCGCAGCCGAGTGTAACGCAGCGGGAATGAGGATCAGCACCTCCAAATCTGAGGCCATGGTTCTCAGCCGGAAAAGGGTGGAGTGCCCACTCCGGGTCGGGGATGAGTTCCTGCCCCAAGTGGAGGAGTTCAAGTATCTCGGGGTCTTGTTCGCGAGTGATGGGAGAAGGGAGCTGGAGATCGACAGACGGATTGGGGCTGCGGCTGCAGTAATGCGGACGCTGCACCGGTCAGTCGTGGTGAAGAGGGAGCTGAGTGTAAAAGCGAAGCTCTCAATTTACCGGTCGATCTACGTCCCTACCCTCACCTATGGCCACGAGCTGTGGGTAGTGACCGAAAGAACGAGATCGCGGATACAAGCGGCGGAAATGAGCTTCCTCCGAAGGGTGGTTGGCCTCTCCCTTAGAGATAGGGTGAGAAGTTCGGCCATCCGGGAGGGGCTTAGAGTAGAGCAGCTGCTGCTCCACATCGAAAGGAGCCAGCTGAGGTGGTTCGGGCATCTGGCAAGGATGCCCCCTGGGCGCCTCCTGGGCGAGGTGTTCCAGGCATGTCCCACCGGGAGGAGGCCCCGGGGCAGACCCAGGACACGCTGGAGAGATTATATCTCTCGGCTGGCCTGGGAACGCCTTGGTATTCCCCCGGACAAGCTGGAGGAGGTGGCTGGGGAGAGGGAGGTCTGGACCTCTTTGCTTAGGCTGCTACCCCCGCGACCCGACCTCGGATAAGCGGATGAAGATGGATGGATGGATGGAAGTTACTGTAATGATTATGATTTTTTTTTTTCTTTAGGGTTTTAAGGTAAAAGAAATCTACCATCTAAGCATATTGCGATCAATGCAGACTGGAAATAATGTATTTTTAAATCATAATAAATAATTTTTCTTAATTTAAATCTCAGTGACATACTACTAAGTATATTCTTTCGCAATTGCACATCCCAAAGTGCTGTCTTTGCTATCATTCAGTACGTTCCCAACTACCGGTCTCGTATCATTGATCAGAAATGAAATTTTAAATTTTCATTTAATTTTCTAAATTTCAATCGTGGCACTTAAAGTTGCAAATATGAAAGTCTGTCCTATTACTACCTGTCTTGCTATGTTAAATTAGCATGGTCTTAGACAAGCTGACTGCAAAGCTTAATTTAGGCTGAGAAATTGTTTTTTTCACAAGAATATGAGCAGAAAATGGCACTTAATGAAGTAATTATACATGTTTCATGACTTAGAATTACAAACTGAAAAACAACACAACAATAAAAAAATAAAATACAAATTAACTACTGTGCCATCCTAGCTGAAAGATTGTAGTGTTAATACAGTTGCTTTGTTCCATCTGCAAATGATGGGAAAGTCAACCAAAACTCTCTTTAAAATTTAGTTGAACATGGGTAGTAACTTTACAAAGACTATCTAGTTCGGTTTCAGTTTTTCTTGTAACGTTACTGAAACTCAAACTACATACCAAAACATTTCCAGCCCCATTGCATTTTCCTCTTTTTTTGTATTATGACTCTCTCTCAAGTGGCCAGAGTTACCAGCATGGAAGATGACGCAGAGGTTCAGGAAAGACACTACAGCTTTACCCTCGCTAGAGGGGTTAAAGCAACCATTTGAAGATGGTCTTAATTGGGTGAGGTGGGGGTATTAGAATGCAGGTTCCAGACCAATGGCTGTAGGTGTAAAGAGGAGAAAAGAGATTTAATTGATCCCCTAGTGGTGCATACAACTTGGCATCCCTCTCAGATAAAGGTAGGGAAATGTTACACAGGACTGGCTTACCCATTGCAGTCGAGCGTCACTGCAATCCTTTATCTGATACTGTACTTTAATAAAATCTTTTCATTATTAATATAATACCTTATTTATCCATGTTAAAAATCTCAATGAGATATACTTGGACAAATATCACAATCCTTCAAAAATACTTTACATATGCTACTACTAATATCACTTCTACCTCTAATAATAATGATGATGTTTGAATTATTATACTTTTTGTAGTATCACCTAATTTCCATGACTGACTTGGAAAGGTGAAAAGACAGTATATAGTATATTAGAGTAGTGAGGGTGCAGACTGTATAGCAGTCACCAAAGCAATTCAATTAGGCATAATATACTGATGTAATCTAATATAATGACAACTCATACTCTTAAAGTTTGGCCGAGGCACTAAGAAAACATGAAGTGATTTCTATTGCAGATATAGATGGCGGGATAGGTTATTGCTTAAAATGAGAGACCTAAAGTCTGGTGTGCATTTATCTTGTGTTTGCGTGCAGAAGATACAAAGATATGGAAAAGGGAGGGGTTGTCTTATGATAGAGCAGCAATGACAGATTTGTTTATGAAATGTGGTTTTGTAACCTGCAAAAATTACTCACAAAGTCACTTACTATTTAGATGCTTGGATTGATATATTAGTTTGCAGGGAAATGTGCTCTCTTGACACTCACAATTCCATGCATTCCTTACTGATGTGCAAACCCTGTCTTCTAAGAATTATGTTCTCATACGTCTACACTGCATTCTCAATTAGGTTTCAAGGGAAGTATATTTTCTCTCCAGCAAAACATTACGATTTGAAAGACAAATGAAGTAGGCCTACCTAACAAAGGCATAATCCGCTATCATCACAAATGATCAGGAAACTAGGATTCCCAGTATAAAATGCTGGAATGGTCCACTAGGTTCTGTGCAGGGTTCCATATATCCTTCACTCTGTTGTGACCATGCAGACTGTAAAAGTACTGCATGCTTCAACCAGTTTCCATAATTGTCTTGTTATTTTAGTACTTTTAAGTTTTGTTTTCATTAAGAATTTAAGTTTGTTTGCAGCCACTTTTCGGTTAACAACAAAATTACATACAGTGCAATGTAAAGGTATTTGCCCCTTTCAAAATTAATATTTATCTTTCTCTAATGTTAAAATTTGTTTGATAATCTGAAACGTGTGACAAAATTTGTTTGATGTTCTGAAACACGTGTGACAAGTACGCAAAAAACAAAAATCATAAAAGATTTTGTTACCCAAGTTTAATTAAACACTGATTGCAAACAAAAATAAACTGTGAATAAAAACAAAACCTAAAAGAAAACAGAAAAAAAGTCCTAAATTTAAAATCATAAAATGAAATACTGAATCAAAATTTGTTTGATGATCCAAAACATGTACATGCCAAAGGTACAAATAAATAAGGAACGACAAATATATTTTTTGCAGCACTATATGTAGATTTAGAAAAATATGTCAACACTTCTAGAAATTTACTACCAATATGCAAGCCTCTGCACTAGCAGCAATGCAACAGCAATGCAAAATATAATATGAGTATGCTGTGTATGTCACAGAAATTTTCCACATCATAGAAAAGTCCCTTTTGAAAGAGTAACAAAGTCTGTCTGTGCCAGTGTGTGAATCACTGATCTGTTGTTGTTCATGTTTTGTGGGAGCTTTTTTGTTTTGTCTCGCTGTACATTTTTATTTTCACCAGCTATTTGTTTTAACTTTCGCTCACTATTTCATTAGATTCATGCACAAATGTGAAATACCTGTTTACATTTGAATTTCCAGTTTGGCTTAAATAAATACTGTGCAAAAGTCTTGAACTGCCTCTTACATAAATATATTTTGCTTGGAAGATGAGAAATAGGTGCATTGTTTCAAAGAACATCTGTGGACATTAATAAAAATATACTATAAATGGCAAAATATTCCATTCTAGAAAGCTGGAATTGTATGATAGATCAAAATCTAACAGTAATTTTCAGCTTTCATATTTCCATCAATTTTGACAAGATCCCCAACACCAGCAGCAGAGGTCTCTTGATCTTGTTGTTGATCTTTTATCTTTGTATATCTCAGTCTTTTCTCTCTCTTTCACTCCTTGAGAATGGCTTTTGACAGCCACCCTTTCACTGAGGCCATTTCTGATGAGGCTTCGACAATCAGTAGATGGATCAACTTAAGGGCCAAACGCATCCCACACATTATGTGTCAGGCCTTTGCTGGATTTTCCTTTTCCTATTTCTTAAGGACGTGACTTTCAGATATTGTTCAATTGTTGTCTTAGAAAAAAATATAGACCTGCCATTTCTTTTTTTGTTCCCCACTTGTCTATTTTCCTAAAACCATTAAGGGCACGCACTACAAACTATGGTCATACCAATATTTCTCTTAAAATGGTCAGGTACAAGGACTGGACTGAAAATGAGTGAAAACACAGTCAATATCCAAAGAAAAACTTTGAAAGATCTTCAGAAAGCTAGGAGAACTATTGCCAAGGATGCATTTTAAAAAATCCAAACTGGCTCCTCGGAACCAAAATAAAAAGAAACAAGGGCTGGCTTGAGACTTTTTGCACATGTTGAAAAACAGTGCTTAAGGATACTGTTCAAATATAATGCCAAGAACTCGTGACCAAACTAAAAACTTGTAGCTCACTAGTTCGATTAATGGCATCTGAAAAGACACACGCAAACCTTATTGTGGGAAGTATATGACTTACTGGAGAAGTAATTTAAATTTCAGTTTAGTTATATAGTTACATAAGAATGTTTTGTTTTGTTTTTTTAAGAAACAGGACTCGATGTGCTATGACTCTTTTCTCTGTTTAACCGTACCTCACCTTAAACACACTCTTAAGAACACAACTGCATAAAACACCAAGTACAACTTCTAAATGATAATCATAAGATAAAGTCCTATATTACCTTGGCCTATGTGTCTCAGTGTCTTCCAGTTTCCCTATTCTCCACAGAACTCTACTCTAATCATCCATTTAACTTCTCCACTGTGGGAATTTTTTTTTTTTAATCAAAGCCAAAATCAAACAAGTGGAGAAAGAACCTGCTCCAGTGGAGGTAGTAGCTATGTGAAATCCCATCATGTGAAATAGGTGCTCATCTGGCCTGGTCTCAGTGGTTCGGCTGAAAAATCCCATTACAGGCTGAGACAGAAATAACCAAAACACCTCTTACCAAAGCCACTCTTCTTTTTCTTTTCCACTTACACCTACTCATTATTCTCTGCCTCATTCTTTCATCCACTTGTCAGAAGTTTTCCAGGTGGTTGCATTTTACCTTTCCTCAGCTCCCCTCCCTAGCTTCATCTCCATTGATATTCTTATCAGCGGTCTTATATCTAATCTTTTTAAGACATACCCTTCTCTTTTTTTCTCCCAGGTCCTTTGCACCCTTTTTCACTTCGTCATTACTTAAACTAATTTCATCATCTCTTCCCTGTCTTTACCTATGTCTTTATTTCTTTCTTATATTTATTCTATATACATCAAGGCAATTACATGAACTATTTCCTCTGCAAGATTTCTGCAAGTGCTACCTAAAGCTTATATATTTAAACTTTAACCTAGAGCACCAAACAATAGCGCAAAATAGAAATATCTGAATAATATACATCAGTCTGTCTAGCCATAGTCTTTCTTTTCTATATCAATATAAACCCACTCTGCCATTTATCTTATCTAGTACTGATGTGTTATAGATTTACCGGTATAATGTCTAACCATTTGCATTAAAGTATAACCGCAGATAAATGTACAAAACATTGTCATTTAGTACTTTATCACTGCTTTGCTTACCATCACTCTTTTGCAGTGAGTCTATAACAGTGATAACATAATTATGTTCCATTTCCTAACACTTCACATACAAACGCACAAAATCTATTGTCAGTGAACATAATAAAAAGATTAAAGAAGCGACAGATAAGAAAGGCAGTTGGAACTTTATAATTAAAGACAGGTTGGCTTTTTAATCTGAGAAATAATGAGCCTGAGTAAGACGGCACTGTTGGTACTTTCTGAATATCAGAAATATTATATATCTATTTTAGGAGGTTTGTTCTTACCTTTTACTAGGGATGGTAATCGTTTAGGTTTTATCCGATACCAGTACCAAACCGGTACTTTTGAAACGGTGCCGGTGCTTAAACGGTGCTCGAACCGGTGCTTAAAGAATCAAGAACACAAATTTTGTCCGAAAACCTCTCATGTTTAGCTGTTTTTTGTAAAAAGATAACAATGTTAGCCTTTTCTGCAGCTATAGGGCATATATGGTATCACTCTTGGTTGGACGCAGTGCTTAAACAATGGGAAAAAAACACCAACTTTGTCCAAAAACCTCTCATGTTTATCTGTTTCCCTAGCCCTGCCAGTGTAGCAGAAATGATGACGGATGATGATGGCAGCAGCAGCCGTTCTTCTCTGGGTCAGTAGCTTAATGTTGTCCATGTGTAATTTACGTTGAGTAGGCTAACCACGTTATTAAATTAATGCATGTACTAGCAAACACCGTCGTAGTTACATGCGAAAAAGTGGGACCAGGACTCTACTCTCCGGGATCATGTTGCTAACTCCGGGTCGATAACAGGCACCACACCCGCAGTAGATGTGCTCGGTGTGAGGTCTTGCAGCAAGCTATCAAATACGGTGCATTTCTCGGCTTTTTAAAAAATGCAATGCGTCACCAGGTGTTTCATCAGATTCGAGGTGTTACCTCCTTTGCACAGTATCACAGTATCAGCATAATAGCACTTGTTGCAGACTGCTGAGTTTGCATCTTTTGCTGTGAAGTACAGCCAGACTTTTGACCATTTCGCCTTGGGCATTTTTAATCTGTGGCTCTGCTCTAAAAGAACGTACGTACCTGGGCCCGCCTACTACGCTTGCAAAGATAAAATGATTGGCTAGAATCCAAAGTGTATGACATCTCAGTAAAAAAAAAAGCACTGAAATGTGCGCTGCTTTACGGTCTGGTTACTATACCATTTATGTCAGAACCGGTGCCATAATGTCACCGGATACTGGTACCCATCCCTACCTTTTACTAATTCTGTTTTCTTCATATTTACTTATCAATATGCAGCCTGGCTAAATTAACCAGCCCAGAACATGGATTATCTTTGGGGTTCTTTTAATCTGAATAATCAAGTAAGCGCTCAGAAGAAAATAAAAGGTTGTAAAAATAAGAAAATACAATTGTTACAGACAGTTCTTATCCAGTGACAGCTTTGTGCACTGGTAACCCACTGCTACAGCAGGTTATTTTCCCAACTTTATCAGCGTCTGGAACTCAAAGATGTTTAGCATCAATTTGTGACTGATATAAACCCATCCAGAAACAAAAAAAACTTAGCAGTGCAAAAATAACTGTAGTGGTTTCTCCTGCTAAAATACAGAGCCAAGATTAAACAGTTAACAAGGTATATTTTCCCTCTTACCAACAGAGATATTATAATACAAGTATGAACTCAAATACATACAGTGATGAGATGAGATAGCCCTTATTTGTCAGTTGCAGGTCTTTTGCCCACAACCGAGATGACAGACCTTGCCGACCGTACATACAATACACAAACATCACATTGGGAAGACAGGTCAGGCTAGGTAGCAAGGAAAAAAAAACATCGAAATGTGTGACACAGAAGGATAATACAGGAATGCACAGATATCAACACACCATAGCACAATAAACACAGACAGCAACATGGGAAGGCGTTCCAGTGTGTACATCTGATCTGGGACCGCTGCAATCTTTCGACTGCGCCTCCAACTGACCTGATGTCCACATCAGAGGGGAGGTAAGCGTTGGAGGTGACGTTGGATCCGGGGTAGGGAGGGTGATGCGTGCGTGAGTGCTTATCAGTATCAGTATAGAGGGAGTGCAGAATTATTAGGCAAGTTGTATTTTTGAGGAATAATTTTATTATTGAACAAATACCATGTTCTCAATGAACCCAAAAAACTCATTAATATCAAAGCTGAATGTTTTTGGAAGTAGTTTTTTAGTTTGTTTTTAGTTTTAGCTATTTTAGGGGGATATCTGTGTGTGCAGGTGACTATTACTGTGCATAATTATTAGGCAACTTAACAAAAAACAAATATATACCCATTTCAATTATTTATTTTTACCAGTGAAACCAATATAACATCTCCACATTCACAAATATACATTTCTGACATTCAAAAACAAAACAAAAACAAATCAGCGACCAATATAGCCACCTTTCTTTGCAAGGACACTCAAAAGCCTGCCATCCATGGATTCTGTCAGTGTTTTGATCTGTTCACCATCAACATTGCGTGCAGCAGCAACCAAAGCCTCCCAGACACTGTTCAGAGAGGTGTACTGTTTTCCCTCCTTGTAAATCTCACATTTGATGATGGACCACAGGTTCTCAATGGGGTTCAGATCAGGTGAACAAGGAGGCCATGTCATTAGTTTTTCTTCTTTTCTTGCCAGCCACGCTGTGGAGTACTTGGACGCATGTGATGGAGCATTGTCCTGCATGAAAATCATGTTTTTCTTGAAGGATGCAGACTTCTTTCTGTACCACTGCTTGAAGAAGGTGTCTTCCAGAAACTGGCAGTAGGACTGGGAGTTGAGCTTGACTCCATCCTCAACCCGAAAAGGCCCCACAAGCTCATCTTTGATGATACCAGCCCAAACCAGTACTCCACCTCCACCTTGCTGGCGTCTGAGTCGGACTGGAGCTCTCTGCCCTTTACCAATCCAGCCACGGGCCCATCCATCTGGCCCATCAAGACTCGCTCTCATTTCATCGGTCCATAAAACCTTAGAAAAATCAGTCTTGAGATATTTCTTGGCCCAGTCTTGACGTTTCAGCTTGTGTGTCTTGTTCAGTGGTGGTCGTCTTTCAGCCTTTCTTACCTTGGCCATGTCTCTGAGTATTGCACACCTTGTGCTTTTGGGCACTCCAGTGATGTTGCAGCTCTGAAATATGGCCAAACTGGTGGCAAGTGGCATCTTGGCAGCTGCACGCTTGACTTTTCTCAGTTCATGGGCAGTTATTTTGCGCCTTGGTTTTTCCACACGCTTCTTGCAACCCTGTTGACTATTTTGAATGAAATGCTTGATTGTTCGATGATCACGCTTCAGAAGCTTTGCAATTTTGAGACTGCTGCATCCCTCTGCAAGATATCTCACTATTTTTGACTTTTTCTGAGCCTGTCAAGTCCTTCTTTTGACCCATTTTGCCAAAGGAAAGGACGTTGCCTAATAATTATGCACACCTGATATAGGGTGTTGATGTCATTAGACCACACCCCTTCTCATTACAAAGATGCATATCACCTAATATGCTTAATTGGTAGTAGGCTTTCGAGCCTATACAGCTTGGAGTAAGACAACATGCATGAAGAGGATGACGTGGACAAAATACTCATTTGCCTAATAATTCTGCGCTCCCTGTATGTATGTGTGTGCGTGTCCATAGTTCAGCTGAGACAGTGTCCTTCGCCCTGCCAGGCTAAGTAAACAGTCTTCCAGCCAACCCAGGTGGCCTTGCATGGAATGGGAAGGAACAGACTAAACACAGTCGTTATCAGGGTGTTTTGTTCAGCTCCGGGCTTGCAGCTGGCGCCAAAGGGGTATCCGCATAAGTGATGGTATTTTTTACTTTAGTGTGAACAGCTCATATGAATTTCAAAGCAGTTCTACAGTCCAACACTGGTCTCTCAATCTCCCGTTGGAGAGCCGCGAGCTTCGCCATACTTGCGTTCTGTGATGTTGTCATTTCTTGTGCTCAAGGAGCCAATTTCTGAGAACTCACGGCAGTGTGCCTCCCCGAGATGTCATCCAATTTGCGCCCAGAGAGATGTTATTCCGGGCTAGCCCTTCTGAGATGTAATCCAGTCTGCAGTCAGAGATCTTATTCTGAGTATTCACAGCAGCCGTAGCCTCTCCAAGATCTTATCCGTGCTGACTCAATGAGCCCATTTTGAGAAACTCACGCCTCTCCCATCGTTCCAATCCCAGCGGGCAGCCTTGTGGGGGTTTGAACAGCCGGTTCCGCTTTCTTAATTCTTCGATAAGCCATGGCCAAGCCATTTCCGATCAGCCAGAACCCTGTTACCATGGTTCCGAATAGGTAGATATCTTCAGCACTCAGGCTCACCTAAGCCCAAACTTCTCGTTGAGAAAGGGGTGTCAATTGCATTTAAGGACCAGTTGATCCAATCCATAATTCCTCTTTTAGGTTTTAGAGAACAGACTGTGGCAAGGCAAGGCAAGGCAAGTTTATTTGTATAGCACAATTCAACAACAAGGTGATTCAAAGTGCTTTACAGAGACATTAGAAACAAGAACAAATAAAAAGCATGATTTAAAATTGAATAAAACAAGCAAATAAACTAACTAACTAATTAACAAACAAACAAACAAACAACAGTATATAAAATCAAAACAGATAAAATCAGAACAGTAGATAAAATCAGTAGTTAAATGTAAGTTTTGAAATTTAAGCTTAAAGTGTGGATTTGGTGCTTTATTCAAATGCAGCTGAGAACAGGTGAGTCTTCAACCTGGATTTAAATAAACTGAGTGTTTCAGCTGATCTGAGGCTTTCTGGGAGTTTGTTCCAGATATAAGGAGCATAAAAGCTGAATGCAGCTTCTCCGTGTCTGGTTCTGACTCTGGGAACTGATAAAAGACCGGATCCAGATGACCTGAGGGATCTGGATGGTTCATACTGGGTCAGGAGGTCATTGATGTATTTTGGTCCTAAACCATTCAGAGCTTTATAGGCCAGCATCAGAACTTTAAAGTCTATCCTCTGACGGACAGGCAGCCAGTGTAAGGACCTCAGAGCTGGACTGATGTGGTCCACTTTTTTGGTTTTAGTGAGGACTCGAGCAGCAGAGTTCTGAATGAGCTGTAGTTGTCTGACTGATTTTTTAGGTAGACCTGTAAAGATGCTGTTACAGTAATCAAGCCTACTAAAGATGAATGCATGGACTAGTTTTTCCAGGTCCTGTTGAGACATCAGATCTTTTATCCTTGATATATTCTTGAGGTGATAGTAAGCTGACTTTGTTATTGTCTTAATGTGTTTTTCTAAGTTTAGGTCTGCATCCATCACTACACCCAAATTTCTCGCCTGGTTTGTGGTTTTTAGATGTATAGATTGAAGTTCTCTGGTGACCTGTAATCGTTTTTCTTTGGCGCCAAAGACTATTACCTCAGTTTTGTTTTTGTTTAGCTGGAGAAAATTGTGGCACAACCAGTCATTGATTTCCTCAATGCATTTACCAAGAGCCTGTACAGGGCCTCGGTCTCCTGGTGACATTGTGATATATATTTGTGTGTCATCTGCATAGCTGTGATAGTTTATTTTGTTGTTGTTTATAATCTGTGCCAGTGGGAGCATGTAGATGTTAAACAGAAGGGGTCCCAAGATGTGAGAGAATGTTCCAGGGAAAATACAAAAAAAAACACAAGACTAGACAAGGACATAAGCAGGGAAGATAAGGGTGAGGAGAAAAAGTGTGTCCGCCTCCTCCGAGAAACAGTGCATTAATCCAGCAGAAACCGGAATACAGATCCCTCTGAGATGAATGGCGAAATCGGTTGCAGAAACTCCTGGTGCCTTAACTGTTCCACACTTTGCTTTTAAAACAGACCACGCAGCAAAAAACGGCATTGCACACCCACATTACACCAATGCAAGCTAGCACTTCTGTGAATGTCTCTGTAGATCCCCATCATCCCTTGCTCTCTCAGAGGTACCCCAAAAGAAACAGCGCCATCCAGTGGCATGTCCAATAATACCGACCTTCCACCTGGCTACAAATACGAAGATTATATTCATAACTTTTACGCAATTATATAATCTTTCAAAGACAGGCTGGATTTCTTGACACAAAACACCAAGTTTTGAACATCTCATTTAAGCCATTCTAACACCACAAAGTCGCACTGCAAGTTAATTTGCACCTGGTACTATGCAGTGACCACTCACAGTGCCAGTTTCTAACACTGTTAATTAGTTATTTGAATTGAAGTCTTGTTAGATTACCTGATATTTTAAAGAATAAAAGTGTAGTCAACAGTGACTTCAGTTATAGAAGGCATTGTTATACATTTAGCAGAAAACTTTCTGTTTTGCTACTAAAAGTGAGGACCCCAGCTATCACACAAAAATACATAAAAATTGAAATTTTAGAGAGCTAAGAAATACACATTAATTAAAAACCTTTTTAAAAATCTGGTTTGCAGAGGACACTGCAGCAGAGCTGATACATCAGTTAATACTTGTAGGTTGTTACTTTATATCCACACTGTGGAGCTGAAGAATTTTAAAACAGACTTAGAAATAGAACTAGTGTATTATTGTTATAGTATTATACATCCATTTATTAGCTTCCACGTATTTAAAGTTGGGTCACAATGGCAGCAGGTTAAGCAAGGTATTCCAGACATCTTTCCCCACAGCAACACATTTATGTTCTCAGTCAAGTCATTCCAAAGTCAAACAAGGTATATAAACCTGGGTTCTGGGTCTTCCCTATGTATTCGGAAAAACTCCAAGTGGAGGCAGTTAGGAGACATCCTAACCAGATGTCCCAGCTACTGTAGGTGCTAAGTCTCATTCTAGGGATTTCACAATCACTTGCAAACCATTCAGCTGTTTGCTGAAGGTCAAGCACCAATGAAGCCAACAAAACCGCATCATCTGCAATAAACAGGAATGCTATTCTGAAATTTCCGAAGAGGACATATTTTTCCCACCTTAAGATTCTGTCCTTGAATATTACAAATATGATTGGAGAAAAGGGTCAAGCCTAGAGGAGTGCAATACTTCCAAAAAAGCATTCCTGACTTTGTGCCAAGAATGCAGACACAGCTCTCATTTTGACTGTACCAGCAAATCCAGAACCACATATTTTCACAGCACACCCCATTTTTTGCAATTCTGTGAAAGAGATGTTGACGACATGGTCAAACTCCAATGATCTCTCCAGCAGTCCTGCATGGGTGAAATTCGTGTTCATTGTTTCACAGCCAGGACAAAATGCTATTCCTGCTTAATGGTTGGTCTAATTTCCAACACTCTGGAAGAACGGTAGGCTTAGCAATGTGGAACACGTTCAATTTTTGAAATTGGGGAACATCACCCTGGTCTGCCATTCTGCTGGTAGTCTCTCAGACATCTGTACAACATGAAAGAGCTGTGCCCTCCCCCATGTGTCTTCCCCATGAGTGTTCAGTCTCTGCATTCTCCACAGCAGATATTTTGATCTGTTCATAAGTCCCTCAATTTAATCTTTCTACTATCTGACAATCCCCATTTTTGGTTAGCAGTTCTCCTTTCTTACCAAACATGGCCTGGGCAAACCCCTGTTTTCAAATCCTGAGTCACAAGATTATTTGCCAGAACTGAGGTCAGCCACAAGTCCTAGTTTCCTTTAATGCTTCAATTTGTGATGCAAGGGCTGCTTATTTTTCAAACCTAGTCTCTAGGAGCAGAGGTAACCCTAAGGTTTTATTTGACACTATTAGGGATATTGTTGCTCCGGCTTCTGCTGCTGTCCCAATTTCTTCGAATGAAGACTGTGAAAATTTTCTTTCCTTTTTTGTTGAAAAGGTTAGCAATGTAAGGAGCAACATCTCTCCCTCCATGTACAATTTGCCTGTTCCGATTTTACTTAAGCCTGTCATATTTGAAAGATTTTTACCAGTGTCTTTACCTGAGTTGTTGAAGCTGGTTACTTCAATTAGATCATCCTCTTGCCCCCTTGATATTTTATCTGAGTCTTTGTTTAAAAATGTTTTTGAGTCTATTGGTCCTAGTGTTCTTAAAATTATTAATGCATCTCTACTCTCTAGTTAGGTCCCTTACTGTAAAAGTGCTGTCATTCACCCACTTTTAAAAAAGCCTAAACTTGATCCTTCTTTGCTTTCCAGTTACAGACATATCTCAAAATTGCCTTTTATTGCCAAGATTTTAGAAAAGGTTGTGGCCAAGCAACTCACAGTTGTTCTAGATGAACATAACATTCATCTCATGGGTGTATCGGGTACCGCATTGGAATGGTTTAAATGCTATTTGTCAACTCGATCTTTCTCTGTGGCTACCTCTAAGTTCAGATCCTCCGTCAGCTCTCTTGCCTATGGGGTGCCTCAGGGCTCTGTCTTGTGACCGTTATTACTTTTGTTGTATTTACTCCCTCTTCTGCAACTTCTTAGCTCTTTCTCTGATATTTCATATCATTGTTGTGCAGATGATATTCAGCTATATATCTCTTTTAAGCCACCTGATGTTTCTAAGCTCCAAATCTTGCAGTCCTGCTTAGATTCCGTTAGAGATTAGATGGCTGGTAATTACCTTCAACTAAATGCTGATAAAACAGAAGTCATTGTCTTTGCTCCTGAGAAATTTGTTCCCCTCGTGGTTAAAAATCTAGGCCCTCTTGCTTCTTATATTAAATCCTCCATTAGGAACCTTGGTGTTACATTTGATCCAGCTCTGATGCTGGGGACACACGTTAAATCTTTGGTTCGCTCTTGTTTTTACCATTTAAGAAATATTGCTAAGCTGAGTCCCTTTGTGTCACGTTCCGAATTGGAAATGATTATTCATGTTTTTGTTTCATCTCGCTTAGACTATTGTAATTCCTTGTTTACTTGCTTAAGTACTGCCTCCCTGGAACGACTGCAGGGTGTTCAAAATGCTGGTGCTAGGCTTCTGATAAAGCATCACAAATACTCCCATGCCACTCCCCTGCTGATTCAACTGCATTGGCTCCCTGTCAAGTTCAGGGTCCATTTTAAGATAATAATCATGACTTATAGGGCTCTGCACGGTGTAGCTCCAACTTACATAAGTGATCTTCTTCTTTCTTATCACCCCAGCAGGTCCCTGAGGTCTTGTGACCAGGGGTTGCTGGTTGTCCAGCATACAAGGTTAAAAACAAAAGGTGACAGAGCATTTGTATCAGTGGCTCCCAGACTCTGGAACTCGCTCCCTTTAAGTTTGAGATCTGTGGACTCAGTCATGTCTTTTAAAAAGCAGTTTAAAATGTATCTGTTTAAACTTGCTTTTGGTTGATTTTGTTTTGTTTTAGATTTTAATGTCGGTTTTCTGCCTTTGTAAAGCACTTTGTGATTTTATCTTGAAAGGTGCTATATAAATAAAATTTTACTTTACTTTACTTTATACATACTCCACACACCCACCTGTCTTTCTGTGCTTCCTAGCTCATACCATGACTTTAGTACTATATGCTAAGCGTTGTGCTTGAATGTCTACTGCACATGCAGTTTTGAGAGTGAGTGTGGACATATGGGTGCTTTAATGTGCATGTGGTATCCACTGGACACTAGCACCTTATTACAGAATCAGATTATTCCTGTGTTTATCAGTGACATGATAAAGCACTGGGCTGAAGCACTAAGTATTCATTTGGGTTTCTGACAAGTCTTTATGTATGGTCTGTAAATTATGGTCCCTCTACAAAATGTAAGGTTATTACTGAAACGAATGCTTCCACTCTAAGCCTCAGTAATAGCTATGTGTGTCTGTAAGTGTGTGAGTTATATGAGTCCAAGAGCATTTTTGTCTTTCTCAGAGTGTGAGTGTAATGATGGTAGTGTGGGTGGAGCACATGCATTTTTAAATTGAAAACATGACACACCCGCAGTGATGATTTAGTACTAGGCAAGAGAAGTGTTTGGAACACTGAATAAGGCCTTTGAACAGTGCAGTGGAGAGACAGAGAGAGGGCTATAGTGTTATTCAGAACTGCAAGTACAGTTGCACTCTGGGAGAGGCACTTAATATTACCAGTCTGCTGGATGCCAAGTTTTCTCATCCACAAAGTTGAATAATTTTAATCAGGCCATTATTGAGGCAGTTTATCCAAAATAGACTTGGGAGCGTTTCAGTGGTGTTACCTTTATAGATTCTACAGGGATAATTTAACGTGCCAAACTTATATTGTAATGTTACTGCATTGTTAATAAATGAACATTTCTGGATTATGTGTAAGCAAAATATTGCACTTACACATGGGTGGGACCATTATTCCACCACTATTTTCTTGGAGGTTAAAAGACCTAATTTGGGATCCAAATACATATGATAATGTAAGACGGATATATTCTCCCTTTTAGAAATACTGATATAAGATAAATCCTCTTTTGAAACTTCACTTTACAGATGCATGTCTCATCTGGTGTGTTTTTTTTATTTTTTGATTAAATGTTTCAAAAACCAGCTTTTCAGTTATATGCACGGTAACACCCCACTCCTAAACAATGTGTTATCAGAACTTATCAGCTCATCAGAACTTCAATATTTTAGTTATATTTGACACTTGCATTTTAATTCCAATTTAATTTAATTTAATTTTATTTAATTTTATTTTATTTTCTATACCTGCTATGTTAACATTTACATTCAAAACAGTGAGTATCAGAAAAAAAAATCCAACAACAACAAACCCCACCATCATCCAGTCTTGTCCAGTCTTGCAGTTCACCTGCTTCCAGACCACTGTACTTTGAATTAATGCAGTGTTGTTCTATCCCTTGAGGTAATAGTAGTAGTAGTGTAGTGTGTAGATCACCCCAAACATTACCAATAAGTCCATCATTAGATCTTGGTAATGAACCGGGTCATTGTCATTACTATAACAGGGCTGCTGTACCGTCTCAGATCTGGCTTATCAGATTTGTCCTGAATGAATAGACAGTGATCACATATGAATCCAGTAATTCACAAGATGATTTTATGACAAATCACCTCTCCAGTTCATCATCATCAACATTTTCATGAGAAAGATGGTTTACTAGTTATGTAAACTAGTTATGACCCAGAGGATTCTGCAAATCATCATTATACCTTCATGTATTTATGCCTCACTCAGTAACATTTGGTGTGTATGAGTTACGTTCGAAAGCTATGTATTATTTTTAATTACAACTCTCTATTTTTTGTTGTTTTGAGAACAATTAACATATGAATAGGTAAGAACAGATGCCACCAAAACCCAAGTGATCAACAGAGGCAAGACTGAGATGGTTTGAATTTGTACAAAGGAGGGATAATGGCTATACCAGACAATGGGTGCTGAAGATTTAGCTGAAAGGCAGGAGAAGAGGAGGAAGACTTTAGAGAAGATTCAAGGACGTAGTGAAGGAGGAGAAGCACAGGGATGATGTGACAGAGGAGGATGGTAGAGATAGGCTGAGGTGGAGGCAGATGATTATCTGTGTAAACCCTAAAGGGTTCAACTGAAAGAAGACAACAACATGAAAAATAAATAATAATAATAATAAAATGTTTTAAATTATCTTCTGTATGGCTTTGAAAACAAAATAAGTAAATATTCATTCATTTAAAACAAAGAAAAAAAAATCCTTTCCAAATCACATAAACTCTAGATAGACTAAATTAAGCATGTTAGTATTTTAATGAGCTATTTGCCCTACATAGCCAAGTGCAGAAGACTTACTGTGCAAATCTTAAATAATTCTTAAACGACCAGATATCCATAAAGAAAATTATAATACTTACTGTAAAACAAATAATAATGTTAATGGTCAACAGCGATAAATGCAGAGCCACCTTATGACGAGTGTTTCTGGCTTTCAATGTGTCTAACTGCTCATGTTTCAAAAGCAAACAATTGCAGATAAGTAGAGCAGTCGTACACCCACTATATATTTGATGTAATTCCCATAAGGGGAAAAAAATACAAAAAGACATGGACTCCAATGAGATCATCAGTTTTCTTGAACACATGTTCGTGATGGGGCCTATTCCAGCTGACATAGGGCAAGAAGCAGGCTACAGCATGGATAGATCACCAGGCCAATCGAAACATATACATAAAAAATGCATATATTGATATAATAAGACAAAAAAATAATACAAATGTTGCGGCTACTCCAACCAATGGCCGCGGCAGGCTAAACATGAGGACACCTGATGACGCGCAGCAATTAACGCACAAACACTTCTGTATTATTTGCTTCTTTATTTACACATGCCACTGTCCAAACTACAAATCAGCACATGAGATCAACTGTCAAACACACGCACAGAATATCAAATCATTCAAATTGCGGTATGGCTGCGATATGTTGCGGTCAACAGAAAGTTTTTGCCTCGTGCTCACCCTACCTTCTGCTCATCACATCAGGTGCTGTGTACAAGTGAGTGCAACCACATTTACCTTATACCACACCCATGAGACACGCCCCACACCCATGCACCAATACAGTGAGTCTATTTAAACTAACCCACTTAGACGGAAACAACTCATATGGCTCCTACATACCGGCCCCTAATTATTTTAGAGCAATAATTACATCATACTTACCATGTAGGAGACATACTGATAAACATAATCAATCTTTTATCAAACATTCAAAGATACAATTTCAATTCCAAATAAATAAATATACATTAATGCAAATAGATATTTGAAAAAAGTCAATCTTCATGACTCTTCTGCTTCCTGTAGAAGACACACTTTAGTGATCGGCCTGTCCAAATAACCAGTCTTTGTCTTAACACGAACCCGACGTACAAGTCCTTTACTGTCAGAAATTGCTTCCACAATCCTTCCAGTCACCCAAGAGTTACGAGGCGCAGAATCATCGACAACGATAACCACATCCCCCGGAATGAAGTTCCGTCCGATTCTCTGCCACTTCTGACGCTCTTGAAGCTGGGGCAGGTACTCCTTGACCCAGCGTTTCCAGAACAGGTCAGACATGTACTGTACTTGCCTCCATCGACGTCGTCCATACAAGTCCCCCTTCTGAAACACTCCTGGTGGTATCAATGGCTTGGTCTTAAGCAACAACAGATGGTTAGGAGTCAAGGCCTCTAAATCATTAGGATCAGTAGAGGCTCTAGTTATTGGTCTACTGTTCACAATAGCCTCTGCCTCACAAAGAACTGTACAAAGGCCTTCTTCGTCCAAATTCTGTACTTTCAAAATGGAATTTAACACCTTCCTAACAGACCTTATGAGACGTTCCCAAACACCGCCATGATGGGAACCAGCAGGAGGATTAAAAATCCATTTTATGCCCTTTTGAAGCAGCATCTCCTGAATCTGTGCCTGATTCCATCCTTCCACTGCCTCTCTCAACTCGCGTTCACCACCCACAAAGTTGGTACCATTATCCGATCGTATCTCCAATACCTGACCTCGCCTTGATATAAATCGACGAAGCGCATTAATAAAAGAGTCTGTGCTCAAAGATGACAATACCTCCAAATGCACAGCTCTCACAGCCAGGCATGTAAAGATAATTCCATATCTCTTTACTTCACACCTTCCACGCTTAACTTGAAAAGGTCCGAAACAATCCACTCCAACCCGAGAAAATGGAGGTTCATCGGGTGAGATGCGATCTTGTGGAAGGTCTGCCATCATCTGATATCCTGATGCTGCATGAAGTCTGCGACACACTATGCATTTAGCCAAAATCCTCCTTATGGCAATGCTTGCACCTGGAACCCAATACCTTTGCCGCAATTCGGACAGCATGTGGTTACGTCCACCATGCCCTGTTTTCTGATGTACATGTTGAAGTATTAGGTCAGTAATATGCAGATCCCTGGCTATAATTGCGGGATGCCTTGCATCTTCAGGCATAGCTGCTCTACTAAGCCTACCTCCAACTCTCAACACACCATTCTCAAATTTAGGATTAAGCCTATAGAGCTCACTACTCTTCTTCACCCTGTCACCCCTCTGCAACCTACTGATCTCATCTGAATATCTCCTTCTTTGACAAAAGCAAAGAACTGCATTCTCTGCCTTGTTAAGCTCTTCTACCGAAAGAAATCCTTTGGCAGCATGGTCCTTGACTGTTTGCAACTCTCTTTTAAGCTTTTCCTCAAGATTTTCTTGAGTCACGCTAGACGCAAAGCTCTCTTCCAGCTGCTTCCTCCTTTTACTAATTTCCTGCAACAAATCTTTGAATCTAAGAATCCATGCAACCATCCTCTTCAGACGAGTCCACGAAGAAAAATAAGTAATGAACTTCATCGCCCCATCTTTGCATTCATTTGTACCAACAGCATTGACTAAAACGGTCGTTTTAATCTCTGGATCATTTATGGAGCTCTTTCCAAAATCAAGATTCACTGGCCAATTAATTTCTGGTTCAACAAGAAACTTTGGCCCTGACAACCAAGAATCATCCTTCAAAAAGGTTTGCACCTTAACTCCCCTAGAGGCTAGATCAGCAGGATTACATGATGTATTAACATATTTCCACTGAGAAGGTTTGGACACTTCAAGTATCTCGGTCACCCGGTTTGCTACAAACACTTTAAACCTTGAGGTTTCATTGCTGATATACCTTAACACCGAGGTACTATCAGTCCAGAATACTGACTCCTGCAAATGCATTTGCAGCTCTTTTTTCCACATCTTATCCATTCTACTCGCAACTAAGGCAGCTGTCAATTCCATGCGAGGAATGGAAGTTTGTTTCAAGGGAGCCACTCTTGCTTTACCCATTATAAACGCACAATGCACTTGATTCTGGGTACTGCGCAACAGCAGATAAGTGACTGTGCCATAACCCTCCTCGCTTGCATCTGCGAAGTGATGTAACTGAGCAGAAGCAACGTCTCCAAAATCAGAAGGTTTAAGGCACCGGTCGACCTTAAAATCTGCAAGAAGGCAAAGATCATTTAGCCAAACTGTCCATTCTTGTTCAACAGTAACTGGCAACACATCATCCCAACCCCAATGACTTCTGCACAGTTTCTGAAGGATCAACTTAGCAGGCAGCACCACAGGTGCCAAAAACCCTAATGGATCGTAGATCGAGCTCACAAGGGACAATATCCCTCTCCTTGTTGGAGGTTTGTTTTTCAGTGTGATCTTAAACTTGAATGTATCCAATTGGATACACCACTGTACACCCAGTACTCTCTCTACCGGTAACACATCACTATCCAAATCCAAATCCTTCACCTCCTTGGATCGCTCCTGCTGAGGTATGGCAGCAAGCACTGCTCTTCTGTTGCTAACCCACTTTGTGAGCTTAAAGCCTCCTTTAGCACAAAGAGCAACAAGTTCATGATAGAGCCTCACTGCCTCCTCTTCAGAACCAACAGAGATAAGGCAATCATCCACATAGAAGCTATGTAAAACATTGTTGACAACCTCTAGTCTGAAATGATCTCTGTTGTCCTCTGCACATTTCCTCAAGGCAAAATTCGCACAACTTGGGGATGAAGTAGCTCCGAAGAGATGTACTTTCATTCTATATTCCACCAGATCCTGACTATGATCTCCGTCTGGCCACCACAGAAACCTTAATAGATCTAAGTCATCTCTTTGTACTCTGACCTGATAAAACATGGATTCAATATATGCCATGAGCACCACATGTTCTTTACGGAATCTGGTTATGACCCCAACTAGCAAGCTAGTGAGAACTGGGCCTTCCAGAAGTTGTCCATTCAGAGACACTCCCTGAAACGAAGCACCACAATCAAAGACAACTCGCAACTTCTTCTTCTGTGGGTGATACACCCCATGATGTGGAATATACCATAATCCTCCATCACAGCGATCGAACTCTTCAACAGGCACCTTCTCTGCATACCCTTTAGAAATTATTTCAGTCATAAAACTGGTGTATTCGTCATGAAATGAACCATTCCTAATAAACTTTCGTTTAAGGCTCAGAGCTCGCTGTTCTACAGCCTTCCTATTATTTGGCATGTTTACCTGATTGCATCTAAAAGGCAAACCAATGGTGTAATGACCATCAACCAACTTAGCAGAATCCATCACTGACTTCATAAACTGCTGGTCTTCTCTAGACAAAGCCAACTGCTCATCTTGAATACATTCTGGAAAGTCAGTCTTCATTTGACGTTCCCACAGTTCATCCAATCTTGCCACGGAAATCCTATTAACACTCACATCAAAAATGTCAGTATTACAATCCTCTCTGAGAGGACCATTCACCGTCCAACCCAGCATAGTTTTTACTGCATAGGGACCTCCATCTTGACTTCTAACAACCTCCCAGGGCTCTAAAGCCTTGGGCACATTGGTCCCGATCAACAGGTCTACCCCGGAATTTATCTCCAGTACATTAATATTCTTCCTGTCGGGGAATATTACGTTGATGAACAGGCATGCTTTTCTGAGTAAATAAGTCAGGCAAGTCACAGTAGTGATCTAAATCCAAACCAGCTACTTCCAAATCTGAAACCACATAGCTACTGACCATTTTCTCCTGACCCATTGTCCGCAAAAGAATGCCAGTTTTCCTTCCTGAAAGATTCAGTCTATTCATGAGCGCTTCCGTACAAAATGAAGCTGAACTCCCAGGATCTAGAAAGGCATAGGTTACCAATGACTGAGTACCTTTCTTAGACTTCACTCTAACTGGTATTACAGACAGAGCACTATTTTGCTCACCGGCCCCAGTAACACCACTGCTTTGCACAGCACAAGAAGGACCTTCATCTGATGGTTCTCTCCCTCCTATAGTTTGCACTGCGACACTTTCCCTCCGCTTGGAGTGAATATGTACGAGTGTGGGGTGTTTCTGATTACAAACTTTACACAAGAGACGTTTCCTACAGTCTCTGCTTCTGTGCCCAATGCGCAGACAACCATAACACACGCCATTCTCTTTCAAAAAAGATAATCTTTCACAGTGTAACTTTCTTTCAAATGAAGGACACAACTCCAACATATGCCCTGCTCCACAAAACAAGCAGGCCTTGGTCACAACTGAACCATTTTCTCGCCTCAATGCTGGCTCAATCTTCCCTTCCACCTTGGCCACTGTAGTAGCAAAACTACTCCGCTTAGCCTTAGGGTAAAACTGAGGCTTACTATTCCTCGCATCTTTTCTGGTGGCTGTCGGAGGATCCTGTATATCTTGCATATTAGCAGAGACATCCAACTCATGCAAGGATTCAACGTCTCCCATTGCATTGCAGCATTGCCTTAATAAAAACCCATATTCCTGCAAAGCCTTCACATCATCAGATTTTATAGATGGCCATTTACTGACCCTTTCAATGTAGGCAGCAGCAATTTTCAGCGAATTCCCAAAGTTCTCTTGGAGCAAAGATTTAGCTTTAGCATATCCATACTCAGCAGGCATATACTGACAGCTTCTGACCATTTCTCTTGGATGGCCTCTAGTGTATTGCTCGAGAAAATATAAACAATCCTTAGCACTGTGAGCTTGACTCTCCACCATGTGCTCAAAGGCTCTCATAAATGTTTGATATTGCAAAGGATCGCCATCAAATAACTGAATGTCACGTCTTGGTAACAAAAACAGAGACTGCTGCTCAGCTAATAAAGTTGTAATTTCATTTTGTTTCTTCAAAACTGTGACTAGATGATCATGACCCTCACCACCTTGCACTGTATGTGTGAGAGGTTTTGATTGTGCGTGAGACTGCGACATCATCTGAGTAGTTGAAACTGCACCTGGAAATACTTGATGTAACCTCATCTCTGACTTTTCCAACGAAACGACCTTAGGCTGAAAAGTATTTTTAACCTTGGGCCTTACATCCAATACCTGCGCTTGATGATCACTTGCATCCACACCCTGATATGGTTGTTCTGGTAACACAGGTTTGAACGTCGGAGCATTAGGATTTAAAACGGCTAAACGCCCCTGCTCTCGTTCTAAATACGAATTCATTCCATCAGATTTAACCTTAACAGCACTTGAGACTCGGGACACTTCAGAAGTTTTTAAAACATTCACCTTTGCTGCTGAGGCTGCTATTTCAGTTTCCAAGTCAAGCAGCTCCTTTCTTTTCTTAAGCTGTATTTCTTGTTCTTCCAAAGCATGCTTTTCTTTCAACAACCTCTGTCGAACAAGAAGGGCAGCCATGTCAGCCTCTGCTGTTATGCGTGCTGACAAGGCAGATGACACCATTGAGCCACTGAGTGATGATCTGCTTTTCCTACTTTTGTTTCCAACATTAGAGATACTATCACTTGGATTAACATCATCTATCGCAGCACCTTTAATAACATTCCCGGCGATCTTAGAAGCACCAGAACCATTTCCAGCAGGTAATACATCAGAGGAATCAACACCAGGTGGATTTAAATGTGGCAAATCAAGCTCAGACACCTGATTTTTGCTCTGAGGGTTTCCCTTTGCATCATGAAGCCATTTCTTGATTTCTTCCATAAACTCAGTATTATGTGCTCGCACACTTATGAACCAAGCAGTTTGTTTTTCTTGCTCTTCTTGAGGAAGCAAAGGAAGTAAGGTTTCATGCAGATGAGTCGCCTCATTAAGCAACACAGACAAATTCTCTAACTGAGCCTGAACAGTTGAAACATTATCCTCAGATTGCTTTAACTCTTTAATAATTTTTATGACCTTTTTAATTTTATTAATCTTAGTGTGACGTTCTGTTTGCAGTCTTTCAATCTGATTCTCCAAAGCCTTAGCAGTCGGTTTCGGCTGTCTTTTCTTTCCATCCACATCACCACATTGTGTTAATTGGTGTGTCTCCATTTTTCTTTAAAATATTACAAAAAATGCAAACGCTGAACTGCACCTATGCCACCCAGCTTCATTCCAAAGCATAAACTTGATGACATTCACTTCATAAACCCTGGCCATACACAATTGACAGGAGCAATATCCCCCACTAACTGCCTATTAAACCTAACTAACTTACCTAGTCTTCCGTACATACTAGCGGTGGGTATTTATGTACCTCCATACCGTCAGCTGTGAGAAAGACAAACTGTCTTAAACACAAACTGCGGCGGTACTCCCAAGCCAATGGCTTCAGCCGCCTGATGCACAAATACTAGAAAGTAAATCAGTACAACGCCTTGTGCAGCTGTACTGCTAAAACCTAACAGGGGAACAAAACTCCTGAACAAAATGCGCTCGTGTAGCCAAAGGCTTAATCTAAAAGCGGGTGGTAAAAGGCAACAGCAAACTACAAAACTATCATCAATAAAACTCATCTATTTATAAATAATCCAATAAAACCTACAAAACAACTTTCTGTTGACAATTTGTTGCGGCTACTCCAACCAATGGCCGCGGCAAGCTAAACATGAGGACACCTGATGACGCGCAACAATTAACGCACAAACACTTCTGTATTATTTGCTTCTTTATTTACACATGCCACTGTCCAAACTACAAATCAGCACATGAGATCAACTGCCAAACACACGCACAGAATATCAAATCATTCAAATTGCGGTATGGCTGAGATATGTTGCGGTCAACAGAAAGTTTTTGCCTCGTGCTCACCCTACCTTCTGCTCATCACATCAGGTGCTGTGTACAAGTGAGTGCAACCACATTTACCTTATACCACACCCATGAGACACGCCCCACACCCATGCACCAATACAGTGAGTCTATTTAAACTAACCCACTTAGACGGAAACAACTCATATGGCTCCTACAACAAATTTGACTAATGCTAGAACTCAAAATCTCCATTTGAGTTTCATGTTAAATTTTCCATTTTGAAGCTTGACACTGACATTACAGTGGTTTGACTTTTTACACAAAACAAATAAATAAAAACATAGCTGTTAAAATCATTTGAAGAATGATTATTTTCTTAGCTAAAAGTCCAAAAATAGTTAACCCACACACAGGCAAGACAATGTGGTTGATCAGTGTAATTACAAGGCTATAATTCAAAGTATCTTATTGTTTATTTCTGTCTAAATTTACTTTGACCAGCTACAACAATTAACCACTTGTACATTGCCAAAAGAGTTACAGACCATCAGGGCATAGTAACATACAGCACGCACACAATAAAACACAAACACACAAAGTTTATATTAGCAATTTCTACCTTCGAGGTTATGTTAAATAGAGTTACCATAGTTTTTTTTTTTTTAAGTTCAAAAGTCCAAAAGTTCTTTTTAGTACAGTTTTATTGTGCTTTCTAATATCATACACGTTCTGAGTGGTATTCCACACACTATTTACAAAAATAGTTTTCCTGTTTTTCAAAGAAATCTTCATACATAATGATGCGAACTGATTAAAACCATGACATTCTAATTTCTTCAACAAAATGTCATGATCAGTTATATCAGTTGGTGCTGTGAAGTTCAGCAGTGCCACACAAACCATTTTCTTCTCATCTATACTTCATAACCAATCATCTGTAATTTGAGTTAAATCAGTAACTGTAGAATCACAAAACATAACATAACATTTTCCCATGACTGTGGACATGTGCTTTGAGTGAAGCTCTGATTTAAATCATGACAAAGAGCAGAAGCAATAAAATTAGCAACCATTTTAATTAATTAGTGTCACATCAAGCCAGTCAGTACCTGGAGTTCTTTTTTTAATTTATTTTTTTAAGGTTTTACAGAGATCTCGGATGTTGTTCCTGGATCTGCTGGAGTCACTTGCTCAGTTTTGGTGGTCACTGTCCAAAATGCTCTGATTACCACTGAGACCACTGTTAACTTCACCTTCCACATCTTCTCCAGCTTCTATCTCAGCCTTTGATATTTGCCAAGATTATCTGACTTAAGAAGCAAAAAGTTAGCGGCCATCCAGGTCTTTATGTTTTTAAGACATTCCTGCAGTTTAACTATTGGTGTGTGTTATCTGGCTTCATGTATAGATAAAGTTGGGTGTCATCTGCATAGCAGTAAAAATGTATGCTTTCTCATGATACTGCCTAAGGGAAGCATGTATAATGTAAAAACAGAATTGGTCCTAGCACGGAACCCTGCGGAACTCCATAGTTGACCTTAGTGTGTGAAGCGCACTCTCCATTTACATCAGCAAATTGAAGGCCTGTGGTACATATAGCCAATTATCAGACACAGGTGGTTCATATTTAAAATTGAAGCATTAATTAATGTTAGGACTTACGCAATTATGACTAATGTATTGGCTCATGTATTTCCATGTGTTAAATAATTTAAGGGTAATTTGTTATATCACTGATCTTATTTTCATAATACATTTTTCCTTCTATTTAACTTAGTAACAACATTCCGTAATTTATAATATAGCTGGCAGTTTATTTTATAATTTGATTTACTGCCTAATATTTTGCCTGAATGTGCTCTACAATATGCTCCTTCAATTATCTATCCAGCCATGATGTTCTGACATTTATGACAGTAAATGTTCTTAGTGGTGTAGGTTTTCCAACCACTGGCATAAATAAAGCATGCAGATTTGCCAGTGTCTGCATCAGCCTCCCCTAATGCATTTGATTTGCCCAAGCAAACACCCAGCTTAAGTACATTTATTTTGTAACTGCTTGTTTAGGCACAAAAGCTGTTGTGATGCTGAGAAGTAATTGACTCCATGAACTCATAAATGTATACTTTTTTTCTCTGATATTAGTTAGTGTTATTAATGTGTTTATGAAAATATATAGTTATTAAATATGTATTAACATTATTAGAAATGTTAATCAAAATTCAAAATTTAAAAAGTTTCTGTGTCTTTGTTCTTCAAAATCATAATTAGAAAGTTTAATACACCCTCTGAATACATGTACATGTTTGTTTGTTTTTTAAATGCCACTACATATTACTCAGGAATTTACTTGCTGTATCCTTTGGCCATAAGCCCTATTTTGCTATCCTCAATATCATCCAACCTCGATAGGTAAGAATGCTAGCTATGCTGGGCTTCCAGTGTTCGTTGAAAATGAATGGCAGAGGACAACAAGGTTAATTGGTGTCATAGAGTTAGCAACAGCAAGGGTGCATATCGTATCATCAGCCATTATAGCTGTCTGGGCTCTCATAACAGACTGCTAATCCAGGAAGAGGGACGTCTGGTGGTTGACAATAACGAAAGAATGAAAGAGAGAGAGCAAGGAGAGATGAGTTCTGTGTCTGTGTGTACATCATATACCTCAGGCCAGGTCGTGGTTCACTGGCTGCTGTCCTCTAGATAAGAAAATACAGTAGTTTGTATGCAGATTAAGTAACCTGATGAGTGCCCTTGGTGAAACCAGCAAAGACATGGGTCAGCTTTAAACTGGTAGTTATACATCTTGACATATCCTCTCTTAATGACTTGAGGAAAAAATAAATTTTTGCATTGTTGATTGAAATTTTGTGTATGTGTATGAATGTGTATGCATGTGAACCGTGTTGTTCTAGCTGTCTTATTGAGTATTCATAGCCACGAAAAAATGAAATCATCGCATTCATTTCAGTTACACCATTCAAATCATGAAATCCCTTTGCCACCAATCACTGTCTTCCTCAGCAGATGCTGCTGTACCATCTTGTCACATAAATTAATGAATGTCTATCTGGTGTTGATGATGTTCTTCTCAGCAGATGCAGTTTGACTTGTTAGGCCAAAATAAATAATAGAAGCTGACAAACTTCAGCTTGCATCAAGAGCAGACCCTCAAGCATAAAAACTGCGGCACACTTCAGCTAGATTTTCCATCAGCAAGTGGTATGAAATATGCAATAATTATTCTATTAAACATTGCTATATTCAATAATGAGATGGGAAAATTCTGAGCATGCAAGCCTCCAAAGAAAAGTAATGATATCGCTTGGGACAGGCACACGCTAAATACTGTGAGCTGTCTGGAGACAGAGAACCTTGAACAAAGTATGTGTGAATGACTGTGTGTGTTTGTATGTGTGTGTGTGTGTGAGAGTGAGAGAGAAAGGGATCCAGAGAATATGTGTTGGAATGTGACTAAAAGCCAGATCCTTTCTATTAGAGCTGGGCGATATGAGATTTTTTCATATCACGATATGTTTTTTTCATTTCAGGCGATAACGATATCTATCACGATATAAGCCAAATAACTATATTTGTAAGATTTAAATGTGCCGTTGCTCACAAGTAAAATGTGAAATAATCAGCAGCTTGTTTTTATTTAAATATTTATTTCCCATAATAAGTTCAACAGGGTAGATGTACTTAAGGAACATGAGACTTTTTCAGATAAATAAAGGCAAATATTGCAAACTACACAAAAGACAGCCGCTAAAGCGTTTAAGTTTCAAAATAGAACAAATGAAACAGACTAAATTGTCAATTCCACTTAGAAACAAAATATTAATTCTAAAAATAAATCTTAGTTTGTTTTACAGAAGAACAGACAAAACTGACTAACTTTTCTCAATATCAAATAAACTGAGAACTAAAAGGAAATTCTCAATCTCTCCTTGTTGTATAGCTTAGCTTTTCAAACAGTTTTAACAGTTACTTTAGTCTGACAAAAGCCGAATGACGAATTAGCGCTTCCAGTCAGAGACTGAGGCTACGTCCACACGTACACGGGTATTTTTGAAAACGGAGATTTTCCGTTTTCGTTTTAAAAAATAATCCCGTCCACACATAAAGGCAGAAATGAAGGAAAACGCTGCTATGAACATGCCAAAGCAGCAGGTGGCGCTAGATTCCTAACCGTGCAGAAATGTTGGCCAATCAGAAGTCTAGAAGCCTCGGTGGGACAAAGTAAACAAAGCTGGGGCATAGAAGCAGAACCGAGTCGTATGTGTGGAGGGACAGTAACTGTGTGTATATGTAAGCATTTAAACACTGCAGAGAGTAGAATTAACAGTAACAGTATTGTAGAAATTCATTTCACCGAAACAATAACGTGGCGCAGTGTGACGCATGCACCAGTTTATTGTATTTCCAGACTTGCTTTCGGCACAATTTGCAGTGCACGCTACTCTGTTTTTTTGTCAGACTTGAAATAGCCGAAATACCTTCACACTACGGAACTTCTATGGCTCTTCCGTTCGACAATCTCTCCAGCATTGGAACCATCATCTGTTTTCTCTTCGGTCACGCTCGGTTGATTTTTCTAGTCGGCACACTCATTTCCTCCATTACGCGCTGGCTCCATTACCCGCTGGCTGCTTCCCAAACAAACACACGTGCGGCTTGGCACTTGTGCTGTACTAACAAGTCACGCGACGTGACGCTGCGGCTGTGATTGGTTCGGCTCTGCGCTACTTAATTTGGATTGGCTGACATTATTATTATTATTATTATTTTTTTTTTAAGAGGACAAGAGCGGCGAGGTCTATCGCGATAGCTTAATTTCTCTATCGAGTAAAAGTTATATCGCGATACATATCGTTATCGTTCTATCGCCCAGCTCTACTTTCTATATGTGTGCACACAAGCATGTGAATACTTATGCATGTAGGTTTTTCTTTCATTTAGGGTAATTAAAAGCTAATATGCAGCAAAATCAGCTTTGCGCTTTCTTCACAATTAGTAGTCATCTATGAAAAAAGCACACACACTTCCATTTTCTTAAGCTGTTACTTAATTATGATAGATTTTCCTCTCATTCTCCTTCGTTTACCCCTCACATTTTTCTGCTTTTCCATAATGAAAACATAACTAGCTGAGTCATTTTTAATCGGCCATGTTATTATGGATTTTGATCAAAATACATTTTTCTTAGCTTACTACAGCTTGATTTAAGACTGTTTTCTTTTTCTTCTTTATCATTATCGGTTTAACTTATTAGGGCTCATTGAATTGTGCGTGGAGTCACATAGAGGAAAAAATGTTGCAAAATGGAAAAAAAAATTTTCCCTCTGCATGGGAAAGTTAGAGTATGTTATCTACAAATTAAATGTTCTGGCCATTGAGGAATAAAGCTTAGATTATGCACTTTTTTCAAAGTGATGCATTAGCTATTAAATATAATGCAAGGCATTCCTGAGAGTGTCATTAAAGCTTAAAAATTTACATTTATGTTTTAAAAAATACCAAAGGTGAAAAATACTTGTGCGGTTTATATAATACATAGCAACATTCAAATGTTACACTTGATAAGAATGTCAGGGTCTCCTTGTCCTGTGTCTATCATATGCTCTCTATTCTAATGTCTAATGTAAAGATGATTCACACAAAGTAAAGCTCCTCTCTAGTGGTTCTTTGTGGGCTAAAGGTGATTTACACAACAAAAACAAACTTGAAGTCTCCTCAGTAGTTCGTCTCTGTATTTAAAAGTCCGGTACCACTTTACAATAAGACTCCCCATATAGATGGCTAATAAATAGTTTATAGCTATGTTATTAACTAATCTGTAAATGCTTTATATTTATTTATTAATTTATATATTTCCACCCTGATTTACGAATAAATTCTTTACAAATCCTACCATGTGAATTCATGGATTTTTTTTTCACATTCTGTCTCTCACAGTTGAAGTGTACCTCTGGTGCAAATTACTGACCTCTGTCATCATTTTAAGTGGGGGAACTTGCACAATCGGTGGCTGACTAAATACTTTTTTGCCCCACTGTATTTTGTGTACATCCTTGAACAAACGTTCCAGTTGTCCATCAGGGTGTCAGGAACCAAGCCAAGATGACCATTCAAGAACATGAGGTGTTCCTCCAGTAACTTCTCAGTACGATTTCCTCTGTCTACAGACATGTCCTTTGATGGTCATCCAAGCTCTTTCGATATGTTGTGTATGACTGCCAGATTGAGGATCTACAAACCACCTGCTGTGATTTACAGTGTAGGCATTCTTGTAGGCTCTCCACTCATCACTGATAATGGCACTACCTGACTTAACATGCTGTCTGGTCAGAGGAACAAGGTGGCACCTTGATCGTTTTTCAACAAGTTTTAACATGAACCTTCTTCGCCTTTTCTCTTTAATTCCCATCAGTCCAAATACCCATTTCTTCCTTTTCCATGCATTTCCAAATCGTCCATGTGCATACTGAAAACCAAAAAAAATAAAATTACACAGAATATTTAGAAAGAAACATTCAAAAATGTGTTTGCTTTTTAAAATTTTAGTCATATTCCTGTTATTAAAGTAAATTGGATTTTAACTTCACTACCTAACAGTATGGCCAAGATGTTGGTTGAATACCTGTTTTCTGGTGTTTTTGTTGAAATATTTTATTTTTATTCATAACAATCGTGAGCAAGCAATGACCCGCCTTTCTCATTGCTGCGCACAAGCGTAAACCAAGGATGAAAGACCAGTTCATTCATCGACAACAATCATGCAGAACCAGATTCATGTGGGTTTCATTCTTGGGAAAGCTAGATTTGCACCACCAACTGAACCTACCATACCCAGACTGGAGCTGTGTGCAGCAGTGCTAGCCGTAGAAATTGCTGAGTTTATCGTTCAAGAGATCAATATCCAAATTGATGCGGTTACCTTCTACTGTGACAGTAAAGTGGTGCTGGGCTACATTCATAATCAGTCCAAACGTTTCTATGTGTATGTCCACAACAGGGTCCAGAGAATCTGCCAGTCCACACAACCGAATCAGTGGAGGTATGTACCTACAGAGCATAACCCAGCTGACCATGCTTCTAGGTCTGTTCAAGCCTCACAGCTCACCAGAAAAAACTGGTTCACGGGCCCAGACGCAGATGTTGAGGTACGACCACAAGTTACAACCTGTGTTATAAGTCAAAAGGACAAGTTGCTGGGTTGTGAGAGTTTCACAAAATTCTCTTCCTGGAAGTCTATACAGAGAGGAGTTGCAACACTTATCCATGTGGTTTGTTCTTTTACGGCAACCAGCCAAGGGACCAACAGATGTAATGGTTGGCATTGTTGCCGTAAACCTCTCACAGCTGACGAGTTGTCCAAGGCAACTACAGTGATTCTTCTTGCTGTGCAACAAGCTTCTTTCCTTGAAGAGTAAAGTGCTCCCTCCAAGGGAGCTGGTGTTTCCAAGAGAAGCTCTCGAACGAAACTCAACCATAGATGCAGATGGTCTGCTAAAGGTTGGAGGCAGGTTGGAGGCAGGTTGACATTAGCTGACTTAAGCGACAAAGAAAGGCATCCAGTCATTCTGCCAGGCAAACACCATGTATCCACGTTGCTCATCAAACACTATCATGAGCAGGTCGCGCATCTAGGTCGTACCATCACAGAAGGTGCAATTCGAGCTGCTGGCATATGGCTAGTTGGCGGCAAGCGATGCATGAGTACTGTTCTTCATGGATGTGTCACCTGTCGAAAGCTTCGTGGGAAAAGAGAGAAACAAATGATGTCAGACCTGCCGCAGGAGAGACTAAGCACTTCACCACCCTTTACCTACACTGGTGTGGACATTTTCGCTGTGATAGCCAGGCGCACAAGAGGAGGCATTGCTCAGAGTAAGCGTTGGGCCATTTTCTTCACTTGCATGAGCACACGTGCAGTCCACATAGCAGTGATAGAGTCTTTAGAGACCTCTTTGTTCATCAACTCCTTGAGAAGATTCTTTGCAATCCGAGGTCCTTCTGAACACTTATACTCAGACTTTGGAACCAATTTCGTTGGTGCTTGCAAAAAATTGTGTCGAAGTCAGAAGTTCAGAGATACACCAACAATCATGGATGTACATGGCATTTCAATCCGTTTCACTCCTTGCACATGGGTGGTGCGTGGGAGCGCATGATAGGAGTTGCAAGGAGAATCCTAGACTCAATGCTGATGCGTACTCCCTCCTCCAGTTTGACCCACGAAGTCCTGTGCATCCTGATGGCGGAGGTGACGGCCATCATCAACTCCAGACCGCTTGTCTCTGTCTCTTCAGATCCAGATATCCCTCAGATACTTACCCCAGCAATTCTTCTCACTCAGAAATAGAGTGTTCCACCTCTTCCAGGGACATTCACTGAGAAGGACCTGTATAAGCAACAGTGGTGGCAAGTGCAAAGATTGGCCGACCAATTCTGGAATGAAAACATGAATACTTGCAGACACTTCAACTTCGTCGTAAATGGCAAGAGTCCAGCCCAAACATTGAAAGAGGTGACGTTGTCTTGATGAAAGATGATAGTACATGCTGGAATGATTGGCCCGTGGCTCTTGTAACAAACACTTTCCCCGGCAGTGATGGAAAGGTCCGTAAGATCGAGATCCAGGTCGTCAAAGACAGAGTGGCCAAAATGTTCTTCAGGCCTATAACGGAGGTTGTTATGGTTTCAAAAAAACAGGACTGAAAAGGTTATGTTGTGGTTTGAATATTGATATATGGCATCTTAACAAATACCAGACGGGGAGTGTTCCGCTCTTAATTTTATTGCAATATAGGCGCTCTTTGTAGTGAGCTAATTTTATTTTTGAAATCTTGAAATTTTTGTTTTATTTTGAAAATTAGTTTCAGGAAGTGACAGGAAGTCAGCCATGTTTGTTTAGTTCCTAGCGGGTCACATGTGGGGAAGGTTTATCCACCGACATTTGCGTTTTGTTTGTGCCATCAAGACCACTGTCTGTAAGTTTTCATTTGTATTGAATTGTAGGATTGTATTTTATATATATTTTGTGGAAATATTTCCTGTAGATAAATACTTTAGTAGCTGTGTGCTAACACTAATGGATGTGTATTGGAATCTATGTTTGTCGTGCTAATGATGCTAAGTTAATTGTAGCTATGTCATTTGTATTTCAGTTTTACTCCATGAGGAAATACATACTAATTAAAAGGAGTTGGACGCTACATCCTGACTTCGCAAGTTATTTCAAGTGGAGTTACGCTACTGCTGAATTGTGTAGCATACACACACAAGGAGAGCAGGATAGTGGTCCCCAATGTTTACCAGGAGCTACTGTCCAACAGGCCAATTGGAGAGACAGTACTAGCTTTTGCTAAGCGATGTGAGACTGCAATTCAAGGCAGCGATGAAGTAAAAAACTGAATAGAAAGTATGAAGGCCGCTGGTACTTTGCTTCCAATTCGAAGAGGGAAATCTGTCTGAAATCCTAATTAGTTCTAAGTCGTTTTGTTTGTTTTGAGTATATTGAATTGAGCAAAAACAACCATTTTTCAAAGATCTGTTCATTTATGTGTTCAGTTTCCACACAAGTAATAGATTTACCTGTTAGTTTATTTTATTGTTTTTTTTTAATATTTTGATTTGTATAAATGTGTGTAGAGTAAATAATACAGCGTGCAGTTTCAGTTGAGGTATAATAATTTATTATATTATAATTATTATAATTTTCCTTTGTTTTATGCCAGTGGTGAATTTAGGGATGGGATTTGTTTCCTTAATATAGTTTTAGCTATCTTTATATATATAGACAGTATATATAAGTGTATATAAGTTTAGCAATGCTAAATAACTGTTGGTGCTTTGTACTTTTTATAGTAAAGCCCAGTAATACTTACACATGTTTGTTGGTCATAAATAAATGTTCACATGTTTTAAACTTTACAACGAGGCTCTTTTTTGTCATTTATAAATGTTTAGTAGTCATTAATAAATGGTGTTATGCTTTACACTTTACAATAAGGCGCCCATCTGGCATTTATAAATGTTTATTATTCATTAATAAATGGTTTTATACTTTACACTTTACAACAAAGCTCCGATTGATAGTTGTGGATATTTATAATGCATTTATGAAGTCCAATTTTGTATGCTAAAAAATATGTTTACAAGTGCTGATTGTGCTTACAAGATAGTAACTTAGTCTGAAATGTTTAATATAGCAACTCTACATGAAATATATACGTGAACACATTTGGCTCACTATTTGGCAAGAAACCAGCCATGGGTACTTTCTCTTTTTTTTCTGGCTGTGTTCATCATTGCATGTTTAGGTCATTATTTTTGTATTTGCTGTGGTTCCACTGAGTTCAAGATGAGTTATTATGAAGACTACATACACACACAAACACGGTCAAAAAACAAAGAAAAGTACAACATACAACTATCACAAATCAATGCCAGCTCAGCCACTGATCTAGAGAATGCAGGAAAGAGAGAGATGATAGAGTGGCATGCTTTCGCTGAATATGTATATTGCTTGTGAGGAAACTCATCTTAGTGGCAGCCAGCCACACACTGATACAAGTACACTTGTGCTTGACAATTTCCAGGTGAGCTCACTACTTTAGATTGATGGCGTAGACAGAGCAGCATATGTTTCCTCATCTCTCTCTATATATACTGTCCATTTTAGTCTCTCATTGTCTGTCTTTTAGTTTGGTCTATTTGGATCAATCATCAATCTCTTGCTCTTTTTCCATTGCTCTTCCCTTCCTGTTCACTTGTCTTACCTCCCATTGCACACCCTGCTCCCTTTCAATATATTACAGACAATCTCCATTCCACATGAATCCACTTAGCACAATGGAGACTAAACAAATGTGTGTGTCAAACCCAGATGCCGTGATCTCAATGCCGTATAAAGGGACCAATGGAGAAGTGACAGACACTTGCGTAAAAAGGAGAGGGTAAGAAAGAAAGAGGCCAACAAAAAAGCTCATTGGGTTGGATATTTGTGTCTATATAATGTTGGATAAAAGAATGACTGAGAGAATACAACAAAACACAGAATGGCAATTTTTATGCATATATAAAAAAAAACAAAGACTTGTGTGCTGAAAAGATTAGCACACAAGTCTTTGTGTGCTAATCAGCATGTAGTGAGGTACCTTTATACCAAACAGAAAGACCTCAACAAGGAGCACATTTAGAAGAACACTGAGTACTCCGCAGATTAATTGGTGATTTAAAATTGTCAATCTCACGATGGGGCACCAGTACAATTCAATTCAGGTTTGCTTATATATGCCAAATCACAAGAACAGTTACCTCCAGGTGCTTTGTAATGTAAGGTAAAGACACTAAATATAAAGACAAACTGCTCATAATAAAGCAATTTGCAGTGGTGGAATGGAAGAAGATCAGTTATTTTTGTTCTTGTTAAAAATCCTTTTAACAGATAGGAACAGGGAGGAGCGGCCATCTGCCGCAACTGTATCCTGGTGGGGGGGGGGGGGGGGGGGGCACAGGGCAAAAAACAGATTAACAGAGAGTCAAGTCAAGACAAAAATGACATGCTGCGGCATGCTATATAAACATGTGGGGAGTGAGTGGAAGAAGTGCAAGGCATAGTCTCACAGCAGTCTTATATAATATTAATGGATTGGATTTATATAGCGCTTATCAAGGCACTCAAAGCGCTTTACAATGCCACTATTCACTCACTCTCACATTCACACACTGGTGGAGGCAAGCTACAGTTGTAGCCACAGCTGCCCTGGGGCAGAGTGACAGAAGCGAGGCTGCCATATCGCGCCATCGGCCCCTCTGGCCAACACCAGTAGGCGGTAGGGTAAAATGTCTTGCCCAAGGACACAACAACCAGGACAGAGAGCCCGGGGATCGAACCGGCGACCTTCCTATATCAGCATAACTAAGGGATGGTTCCTTGGTCACTTGATCCAGCACTAACTGTAAGCTTTATCTAACAGGAAAGTTTTGAGACTAATCTTAAAACTGCTTCTAGAAACTTTAGAAACTTTAGAAACAACGAGTATGCCTGCAGTCTGACGGAAATGTGCTCTGTTAGGATAATATGGTACTATGAGGTCTTTAAGATATGATGGGGCCTGATCATTCAAGACTTTGAATGTGAGGAGAATGAGTTTAAATTCATTTCCGCATTTAACAGGGTGAACAGAAGCTATTACATATCTCAATTTCTTGTTCATGTTAGTAGTCTTGCTGCAGTCTTGCTGCAGTGTTTTTCTAATTGTATTGTAATTTTACTATGAAAATATTTGGTACATTGTTTTAATTTGTCTTGATGCCAAGAAGTTAGGGGTTGTATACTCCAGCTGCCATGTGAGAGTTTTGCTCCAGTGGACAACTGGGAAGAATAAAGTTGTCAAAAGTTCTGTTTGACAGTATAATGTACTTAATGATACAGCTGTGGGACTGCTAATAGCTGCTTCTTTTTTTGTTTGTTTGCTTGTTTAAATTTTATTTGAAAATAAATTCAAAATGTCATCTCTATCAAAAATTAATGGAATACCCTGTCAGGCTGTGTCACAGTATATAATGCAGAGAGAAAAGCCGACTCTTATTTCCTTCACTGTCTAGTAAAGACAGATTCAGCACTTCTCAAATTTTTGTTGAACACAGCTTGATACTTGCACAGGGGAATCACAGACAGGTAAGTTTCTGGATCTGACACTGGGGTTCACTGAGAGAGAGGAAAAGACAGTTAGTCAAGGAGAAATGGAGGAAAGTGATCTGAACACTGTTTAGGTGGTTGAGAAGAGTGAATAAACTGGCTTACATGTGTTAGTAGATGAAGCATCTTGGGAACGAGGGCAAAGATGGAGAGTGCTGGAAGTTGTAGGGGGTCAATCAGGTAGGTGGTGAAAATGGGGAATGTTTCAGCGGAGGTTTCCAAAGAGTCCAAGGATCCAGGCAAACAGGGAAAACTAAAATTTAAAAGACTGTAAAGTCATGGGGAAAAGGTTCACAGAGTTCACAGAAGAGCCTGATTACCACACTAGATATGCAGATAATTTGATAGAGACTGAATGCAGGATCTGGGGTGATAAACAGTAAGTAGTTACAGGGACATAGGGGTGGAGGATAGTGCCTCCATCAAAAGATAGGTTATGCCTCCACAACATAGCCTAGGCATCAGGAAGACATCCAAAAAATACAAAATAAAAAAACAAACCAATGCCTACCATGACAGAGCTGAAAAGGAATGTGGGGTTGTTCCTGTCTTCCTCTATCAGTGATGAATAGTAAGATGTCCTAGCTTTATAGAAATCATTTTTATAGTGCAACAAATAATTTTTCCATCTCAAATGGTGATCTTCTCCAAGAGTGCAATGCAATTTCCTCTCCTACTTATAAGTCATCTGTTTTAAGGTGTGTGTATATGAGTATGTGAGGTATACCAGGGAGTCAAATTTCTCTGATTCATTAGTTTCTGTTTCAGAGTGGCCACAGTGTCCAGCATTGCACGTACTGAGTATGAAACACTATTAACAAGATCAAGTTCTGTGGGCGCAAAGTTCAGGCTGCTGCTCAGCATTGTGTTGGCACATGGGATTGAAGGACATAACAAAGAATGAAGCACTTCTTTAAATTTCATCACAGTGCATTAAGAACCACATCTAGTGTACTGAAACAGTTTTTCAAGTGCTTTATACTCTATTAATGTATGTGAAATTAAATGTTATCAAGAAATGATCTGATAAAAAGTAATTTTTTCAGGGAAAAATACGGTTAAATGTTCAGTTTATTTGCCATATGCCAAATATCAGGACGAGATCAAGATTGTGGATAAAATGTCTAAGAAATCAGATAGAAACTCTGAAAAAGAGCCAGGCGGCAAGTAGTTAACAAACCGCAAAACTGATTGTTGCGCTTTCCAGCTAGGGTGCACAAGGCTAAGAGTAAGGCTTTCAAATGAATTATAACTCTGTGTAGATCTTTGGTTTATTACTAAGCTATAGCAAAACATTGTTTGTATGGTCAAAGGAGCTTGCAAAGAAAAGCGTCTGGACTTCTTTAAGTTGCTTGAAGATGTTTCATCTCATCCGAGAGCAATGACCTGGATGACTGAGAACCTTCACAGACATTGTTTGTATGCTTCCTCCTTAGCCTGTGCTACAAGGATTCTGAAAGTATGACTCTGGAGTATTAACTCATTTAAACTAAGATTTTCTTAGCTTCCTGTGAGGCAAAATAATTGAATACAGGGTTTATTAACAAAGAATCATCCAATTTCACAGTTAATTAATTAATAAGAAAGAGGGGATTCTGGACTTTCACGTGGTTGTCTGTTGAATCGACTTATGCTGTTCATTTAAAAGGGGACACATTAAGCACTTGAGAACATTGTAAGTTGTAAAACTTTATATTCACGTATATATTTTAAAATTTATTGCAAACTTCTACATCTATTACATAAAAAATATAGCTTATATATTCTTTCTTATATATTTATATTCTGATATACCCTGTATTTTGATCAAATATTAAATCATTAACAGAGGGCCTTAGAAGAGAGTTACCTGATGGGCCAAATGTAATTGTTTTGCTTTTAGTGAAATTAAAACTGTTCTATTGCTTTTGTTTGCTTTTGTAAGTTCTTTGATAATTTCATGATTTCTCATGAAAACTTCTTTTTGTTTATCTTTAGGTGGTCTGCGACATAATCTCTGGGAGTTTGGGATTTTACGGGTTACAACAGCCATTCTGTTCAAATAAGAAAGGTCTCTATTACAATGAACAATGCTTTTGCTGTCTGTCATTACAGATGATAGAATCTCCTCCACCATTAAGAAGCAGGACGGAGTGAGAACCAAGGCAGAACTGATTGTTGTCTCATGGGATAGCATGGCTGTGGATGGCACGGAAAGGCCTAGCCTCTGAAGTTTCTTTGTGGAAGTAGGATGACAGTCGATGGGGATGCAGATTTCCTTGGGGACCCTGGTCCACTTGAGTTCCCTGCAGTACTCTCTGAGTGGAGAAAAGTCCTATTCATTCAGTGTACTACATTTGTACTACATTTGTACTACATTTGTTGACCAGCTGGATGTCGCAGCACAGGATGGAATTTTGAAGTTTTCTAGATCTTGTTCTTTCGTCCTGTGGTAAATGATTTTGGCAATCTTTTTTTTTCCCATATATGAAAAAGGGGTTAGTGCTTTCAGCAGTCAATTCCTTGCAGTGTGTTCTACTACAACAACCATGGTCACATTCTACCAACTGCACAAATACTAAACAGATTGAAAATGTGAATAAGAATCACCTTTATTGACCAATTATGTGTACAAATACAATAGATTAGCTTTGCTCTCATAAAACAGGCACATAGCAGAATAGGCACAATACTGTCACAATACTGTCTATAGTAATAACACAGAGAATAACAACATATATATGTAACTTATTTTCTATCAAAAATTTTGTTTTGTTTTTTAATCTCCTGGGTGGGTGTTATGGGTCTCTCTCTCTCTCTCTCTCTGTGTGTGTGTGTGTGTGTGTGTGTGTGTGTGTGTGTGTGTGTGCAGACATTCACTGTTTGATGACAAAGACATTTGCCTGTGGCCACTGTTGGGTCACTGTCTGGTTGCTGATAAGTTTATTAAAGTCATTACTTATAATATGACCAAATTGCTCTGTCTGTTTCTATTTAATAGTATGCTGTAATCTGTGTGAGTCCGCAAAGGTTTGCGTTCGCTAATTTAATTTTTTTAAGTGTTTTATCTCGAGCATACAAGGCTGATGCTAGCATGCTAAGTTAGCCTGGTCACTAGCCTGGTAGGGTAAAAGAAATCTATGCCATACTTTGCTAATGTCATACATTCTGCCCTTTTATAAGGGAAGCCAGCCCTAGCAGACACACAACACACACAACTCATTGTTCTCTGTATTCTTGTATTACAACTGGTTGATACTGATACTGAACAGCCACAGATCAAGTACTGTCTCTTGTCTCATCATGTATATAACATGAATGCAGCACTATGGATGATACCTACTACAACCAGCTGATCTACACTATGGCAGCAGTGATCAGTGAGATGCTTGGCCACAAGGACACAAGGAGCAGTACCCTCCATGGTAAAGGAGAATAGGTTAAGGTACAATGAAGAAGGTGAATAAGAAATACAGCAAGCTGTTAATACCTGAGGCCTTGGAAATTGCCAGCTGTATATTGTGTTGGTTAGCCATCACCATTTTGTCCATCTGTATCTGGAAGTCCCACAGGATATTATGTCAGTCATTCTCGACCGCCCTAGGGGGTGTCTCCCATTTTAACTTCGCGTCTTCCAGGACATACTTGGTGTACACTATGTTGCCCACTTGATTATGGCATTCCATGTATGCCAAGCCTGCTAGCATCTTGCACCTTGCTGTTATGTGCTAGATTGTCTCAGGGGCATCATGGCACGGCCTGCACCTGGGGTCTTGCCTGGTGTGATAGACACCAGCCTCTATGGACCCTGTGCTTAGCGCTCATTCCTGTGCTGCCATGATTAGTGCCTGTGTGCTGTCTTTCAGTCCAGCTTTGTCCAACCACTGGTAGGATTTCTGGATGCCAGAAACTTCCTCTATCTGCCGGTGGTACATACCATGAAGGGGCCTGTCCCTCTGTGATGATTCCTCCTCTTCCTCCTCTTGGGTTTCTGCTGCCTGAGGTATTCACTGAGAATGCAGTCAGTTAGGGCCATCTTTCTGATGTATTTGTGGATGTTTGTTGTCTCATCCTGAACTGTGATACTGACAATCACCAGTCCTCAGCCTCCTTCCTTCCACTTAGCGTACAGCCTCAGGGTGCTGGACTTGGGGTGAAACCCTCCATGCATGGCCAGGAGCTTCCTGGGCTGGATGTCAGTGGCTTCTATCTATTGCTTTGGCCAGCTTATTATCCCAGCAGGGTACCTGATTACTTGCAGGGTGTAGGTGTTGATAGCCCAGATCTTGTTCTTACTGTTCAGCTGACTCCACAGCGTTTCCACAGCGCGACAAAGCTCCTCCAGGGGTTGTTCCAGCCACAGATTGAGAAGACTCTCAACAGTGTAAATGATGTCGTCTTGTAGCTCCTCAGAAGGATTGAAAACTGCTGGGTCCATGCTGGCTGTCAATTATTAAGGACCCAAAATGCAGGTGGCTTCTGAGGTGAGCGAGCTTTATTGCCACAGTGATGTACAACACAAAAGAAAGGGTGGCGAGAAACAGAACTGAAAACACTCTAAACTAGGAAAACTAAAACTTAAACAACAAAACCTGAACATGAACGAGGGTACCTTGCAGGGAGATCAACGCGGGGAGAATGTACAGGAAGACGGGGCAAAATACACAGAATGACCAAGGGGAATAACACAGACGAACCAGCAACGAGGACGAGAGTACACACACTATAAATACACACACCAGTAATCAGGGGATGGGAAACAGGAGGGAAACACACCTGGGAGACATAACAGCTGACGAGGCAGGGGAAACGTAAACAGAACACACTGACATCAGACAGAGACCTTCAAAGTAAAACAGGAAACACACCAACTGAACACAACACACACCAACTAAACACAGGCTGGGGGACACAGACATAGGAACATGAAACGTGAAATAGGAGAGTACAAAAACCCAAGATAAACAAAACCACAGAATAATAATAAACTTAACATAAACACAGAGTCACAGACTCCGGACCATGACAGATTGTAACACTGGTTACCAGTAAAAACAAATAAAATAAAGTAACGCACTCCTTTCAAGGATGCCCCATAGACCATCACTTTTCAAAATAATCTGTGCATGTTATTGAATATGGCTAATAAGTAATGCAAATAATATGAAAGTTACTTACATGTCAAAGATGGTGTTTGAGATCTTGAAGAATCTAAACGTGATAAGGAAATGAAAGAAAGTGCATGAGAAAAAAAATGCAAACATTTTTGTTTTTTCCCAAAATAATTCAATATAAAAGATTCTCTTACTAATGCACAAAATGAACAGTGTAATTAAAGGTTTGAAAGGCACTGCATGTGTTTATATGGTAAACTGACTAATTCAAGCAGCAGACACTAGCAGTGCAAAAATGTATCTAACTAGCTGACAGACTTTAAAGTCACAGGAAGATATATCAAAACGGTGACTTATGCCAGAACAAATGACTTGACAGATATAAATCCTAAATTTCCTTTAAGTAAAAAATTGGTGACATAGAAATAGTGGTTTTCAAATTTTCACATGGCTTTTTAATGTTTTATTAAATTATTAAGAAGCCAGATGACTTCAAAACATTTACAAATTACTATAAGACCATACCAGCCAGGTCTCCATGGCTCTACTCTGTCCGAACATACATTTGCAGGGTTAGGCAGTCGCCAGTCCCAGCCCGTTACAATGGTATGGTTTCTCTCGGAATAGCTGCGCCAGCAGCATGTAATGGCTACCACTACACTCACAAACTAGGAGTCTCCCCAACTACTAAAAAGTAGGGCAACACCCCGTAGTGGTGCTATACCACAATAATAAGGGGTGTTACAGCTGACACAGGGTCTTTAGCTGAAAACCTGTTTTTAAGTTTTTCAGTGTAGTCTAAGGAGCATGGAAACAAAACAACTGGACTTCTTCAAGTTTCTTAATGAGGTTTCACCTCTCATCTGAGAAATGTTTTTAGTTCTAAAACCAAATGTTGGAGAATCTTAGGTATCGAAGACCTAGTGGGGTTTAAATGTAATTCATATACCTTCGTCTCTCCACCATCTGGTTTTATAACTGAAAAAGTTTCTCGGATGAGTGGTAAAATTGTAAAAAAGTCCAGTTGCTGTCTTTCCAAACTCCTTAGACTACCATGACTTGGATGACTGAGAACCTAGACAAAGCTTTTCAGTGTAGCACCTCTTTGCTACTCTGATCTCTTTTGACAGTGTGTTTTTAGCCTGGTTATACAAATTCTGTCCCCACTTCAGTAGGCTTCCTCCTTAGCCCAATGAATCTGCCTAGATTTTTGCTGTAAACCAGAGTTTGTTATTGTATCTGTGGAAGGCTTATTTGGCATATGGATGACCTCACAAAAATTGGTGTAGGATGTCACAGTGGCACTGAGATCATTCTGGTTTGTAGCTGCAGCCTCAAAAACTACAGGCCTGCAGTCAAAGCAGGTGCCACTAAGAAGAAGTCAAAACCAGGAGCAAGGACATTGCAGAGTATATTTTTTTCAGTTTTATTTCTACAAAGTCTCATCCCAAAAGGTTGATTCTGTTCATCTGGATGTAGCGTTTTCATTGGGAGAAACGTTTCCTCACTTGTCCAAGTGACTTCTTCAGTCTCAGCTGACGGCAGGTTTCCCCAAACTTATAAACAGTACTTTTTGAACAATAACTGAAAGTAGCCCACTGAATGAACAATGAATGAATGAATGAATGAAACAGCTTTTATTTGTCACTAGCAGGTTGCCCTGCAGCGAGATGGAAACCCCCCCCCGACCTTACACACATAACACAGACATCACACGGGGTTACAAGTTGGAGATCGGTAGCATTACAGAAAAACACTGAAATGTACACAACAACGGGAAGGTACAAGAGGAAAAAAAGAGACCTCCACTCATGCTGTGCTTCCATGGTAGGGTAGGACAGCACGAGAACAGGAAACAAAAAAAACTCCTCTGCACAAAAGCACATAAATGTCCACAGCACAACATTATGGAAGACCTGACAAGCCACAGGGATGGGTAGGGGATGAGGAGTAACCCCAGGCAAACACAGCAGCCATCCTACGACGGCGCCGTCATCTATTCGACAGCACGGGCCGGGACCTGCCTCGTGTTCCCAGGGGGCAAGAAGCATCGAAGGCGTTGGAAGGGAGGGAGGATGAGTGAGTGCTAATCAGTGTAAGTGTATGTGTGTGCGTGTCCAAAGTTTAGCTGAGACAGTGTCCTTCGGCCTATCAGGCTAAGTAAACAGTCCTCCAGCCAATCCAGGTGTCCTTGCATGGGACGGGAAGAATAGCCGTAACACAGTCGTTATCAGGGAGTGATTGTTCGGCTCCAGCCTTGGGCCTGCAGCTGGCGCCGTTATGGGGGTCCGCAATCTAATTGTTGATTTTGTAAATTTCCATGCGAGCAGCCCAGGAGAATTTTCAGGCTGCCCTAACACTCCGACACTGGCCTCTCAATCTCCCGTTGGAGAGCCGCGAGCCTCCCCATGATGGTATCAAACTTCTGTTCCATGGTGTTATCATTCTTTTGATTCTGAGACCTCACAGCTGCAGTGATCCGTTCCGCGATGTCTTCCAACTGTCGCTCAAGGGTCCCATTTTGAGCAGGCCTCTCTCTGATGTATCCCCCCTGATGTATCTCAATGTTGTTGCTTTGAGCCTTCACAGCCGATGCAAGCGTCTCCAAGGTGTTGACCATATTATGTTCGTTGTGAGAGGTCGCGCCTCGTCCCATCGCTTCGATTCCAGCGGGCAGCCTTGGGGGAGTTTGAACAGCCGGTTCCGCTCTCTTATTTCTCCGATAAACCAGGGCTAAGCCAACTCCGATCAGCAAAAACCCTGTTATCACGGTTCCGAATAGATAGATATCTTCAGCGTCCTCGATCGACAGTCCCGCCAGGCACACGACACTCCAGTTCTGCCACCCGTCCATCGTGTATCCGGCAGGGAAAGTCCCTCCAGGGCACTCAGACTCTCCCGAGCCCCGACTTCTCGTTGAGAAAATGGTGTCAATAGCATTCAGAGACCAGTTGATCAAATCCATAATTCTCTTTTAGGTTTTAGAGAACGACCGTGTGAGTCTATTCCAGGGAAAGTAATGTACACGAGACAAGACAAGGACATAGAGGCTAAGCAGGACAGATAAGGGTGAGGAGGAGAGGAGAAAAGTGCGACCGCCTTCGCTGAGAGCCAAGAGAAGAAAAAAACAAAACAAAAAAAAACAAAACAACAATGGGCTGTGAGTTCAGTTTCTTGATCATTAATATGCAAATTGTCATGACTATTGATCAACAACAACTGATCAAAGCCCATTGATTAAAGACTATTGATCATTGATCAAAGACCATTCATCAACGGCTATGAGTACCATTCAGAGAGTTTCAGAGATGGATTTTCCCTTTTCATGTAACTGTATGTGTACATCCTCATCATTGAAAGAGTGTCCACTGGCCTGTAGGTGTAAAGTCCTGCCCTGATGAGGTAGCTCTTCTGTGTTGTGCCATCCACTTTGCCAGAGGTTGTTTGGTTTCTCCGATGTATAAATCCTGGCAATCCTCCTGGCACTTAACAGCATACACTACTCTGTTTGTGTCGGGGGACCCGATCCTTGGGTGGACTAATTTTTGGTGCAGCGTGTTTTGGGGTTTAAAAGCCACAGAGCATTTAGAGAAAATGTGTCTCAACTGTTCCGATACTGACACATTCGGGATCACTAAGGATTTTCACTTAGGCAGCATTTTTTCTTCTCCCCTGGATCGGCTGGAGCTTTCTTTAGATGCCTTCCCATCTTTAATGTCACGGTTCTGGGTCCGTTGGACCCAGTATTTTGAGTTTATTATGTTTTGGTGGATTGTTTTCTTGTTCTCTTGTGGTTGTGGTGATTATTATTATTATTATTATTATTATTATTACTAGAGTTTCATGTTTCTGTTATCCATATTTTAGGAATTGTGGTGTCATGTATAGTTCAGTTCCATGTGTCATTTTCTGTCTCTCTGTGTTGAGTCCGTGTCTCTGAGTTGTGATTCATGTTTTCTGTTTTATTGTGAAAGTCTGTCTTATGTTAGTGTGTGCAGCTTTGTTTCCCCCGTCTCGTTAGCCCTGATCTCCCCCAGCTGTGTCTCCCTTCTGTGGCCCATTCCCTCATTACTACCCTGTGTATTTAAGCCCTGTGTTTTCCCATGCTCGGTGTCGCGTTGTACCCTCAGACCCTGCCTGTGTGTTCCTGCTTGGTTTCATGGTTTGGTTTGGGGTTTTTTTTTTCATGCCAGCAATAAAAGCTGTGGTTTTAGTTACATTTCGTCTCGTAGTCCTGCATTTGGATCCACATTTCCATCTGCCCGCACACAGAGCCCTGACAGAACGACGCGACCATAAGATGGATCCAGCGGACTCACCTTTTGCCTCAGAGGGAAAGTACCTTGCACAGCTGTGGGATTATTGCTAGCGCATAATTCACGCTGTGGATAACTACAAGAGGCTTCCAGAGGTAGTGTTTCTAGACAACTTCTTGTCATCCCCTACCTTCACCATAACCTTTCTGGACATTAACGGATTAAAAACGATAGTAACAGCTCTGAGAGCCAGTTTTTGTTTTGAACTGTTTGGCATGGGCGGCCCATAGGGCTGCTCGATTATGGCAGAAATGATAATCACGATTATTTTCACTGAAATTGAGATCTCGATTATTTGACGATATTTATTTAACAATAACAATGTATTGAATAATGACTTTAAATATTATCAAAAAAATAATATAAAATAGTGTGCAAATACTGATAACAGTGCAAATGTTTGCAATATAAAAAATAAATGAAAAATGTAAACATCTATGTTTAGTGAACTTTGCAGTGTTGCTCTGTGGTGCAGCTACGACACAAAGTTTACACACTATGTCTACTTGATCTACGTCTGACTCCGCGAACCCATAATGTTTCCACACCACTGAAGTTTTTTTTACCTCTCTTTTCAACCAGCCGCAGTCACTCTCCTCCAGTGTTGGGTAAGTCACTTTAAAATAGTAACTTAGTTACATTACTAGTTACTGCTCTCAAAAGTAACTCAGTTACTTCAAGTTACTCGTTACTTTCAAAGTAACTAGTTACTAGGGAAAGTAACTTTGGTTTTACTCAGAATTCTCTTGTTAATGTGTTTCTTCCATAACTTTGCCAGTCTTCTAGCTTGCTTACTTCCCACAAGTGCACTGTGCCACCTACCAATAGAAAGGAAAAGATAATGTGCATATTTCCACGAGAGAAATCCCACGACTGGACCGTCATTGACTGCTGCCATGATTCTAGCCTACGTCACAGAGTCATGTGCGCCTTTTACATCCAACACAAAAACTGCAGTCGTGGTGCTTTCGATTGTACTTAGAACTCAGAAATTCTGCCTTCTGAATAGGAAGATGTAGGTAACACCAGACTGCAGATGAGCTGCATGCATGGCTGGACTGGGACAGAAAATTGGCCCGGGCATTTTGACTAGAGACCAGCCCACCATTATAGGAAAAATCATAAAGCCTTTGAATGAAAATAAACACTGTTGTGATAGTGATGTACACTGTTTTGATGGTATATATGCATCAATCTATCAATCGTTTGTTGTAAGATTCAGATAATTATTTTTTAAAAGCTAGACATTTTAAATGAGAATAAGAAAGAAAAGTATTTCCTTGTGCCCCCCTTTCCCCGTTAATGCCCTACATGCCCCCCTGGCAACACTTTGCTAGATCCGCACCTGCACAGTTACCAGCTGTCAGCTACCTAAAAAAGGATCCTGGTGTTATTTGTCTCTCAGAAACAGTTCATAACTTCCCTTCAACTCATTCATGTCACCTAAAAGGTAAAACCTGTTTCACCATCACCTGTTCAGCTCTGATGATTCAGTAAGAACGTCTCCTGGTTTCATCTTCATGTTTCCCTCTCATCACATAACCAAACCATATCATGACCAGCAGCTTTACAGCTGTGGCTCCAGCAAACATCAGCTGATACTAGAAATTAATATTAAATAAATTCTAACAATAGCTGATCAAGCTTAAACATGCTGCTGTTGTTTAGCGCGACATCCGCTGGTTTCCTCTTTCGGTGCAAAGTGAGCGATAAACAAACAAGAGAGCCGATCAGCTGATCATTGATCAGTTTTCATGATTGAAGTAGAAACGGGAGAGGGAGGGGGGAGAATGAGAGAAGAAGAGGCAGCTGTGCAGCAAAGACACAGAATAACTCCAGCTTTGTGTCTTTTTCATTGTAGCTGAATTACGGGACAAACTGTTCCTTTTCACCTCAATAAGAAACGCGTAATATTTTCTCTGAATACCAGACGGGACGGTTGGCAACTCTAATAACTTATGAACAAAATAAAGTTCAACATCAGTAACACAGCACCACCCAGCTGTATAGAAACTCCGTCATGCTAGCTAGCACGCAGTACGGAAAAAGTCAGAATAACGAAAATAAACTCCACCTAAACTTGGTTTATATCTGACCCAGATAGACTGCAGGTCATAACTTCTTACCTGAAGTTCAGTTCACACTTGGACCGGCGGCCGCCTCGGGTCTCTTTTCCTTCTGCGTCCCCTTTCCTTCATCCACCTGCCGGCCTACACCACTTGCTAATGTTACTGAATCTGTGGAAGCTCTGCGATAGCCACCACACGAAGTAACGAGTAACGACCCTATCTAAATCCCAGTAACGACTAACGCGTTCCTGATTTTGGCATAATAACTAGTTACCGTGCTCGTTACCACAATAATAACGTAGATACTGTAACGCGTTACTTAATAACGCATTAGTCCCAACACTGCTCTCCTCTCCAAATAACTTCTGCTTAGCTTTCCGAGCTTCCCTCGGGTCCTCTTAATCAGCGGTCCCCGGACCGGTACCGGTCCGTGAGTCGTTTGGTACCGGGCCGCGAGAGTTGAGGCTCAGGTGTGAAATGTATAGTTTTCAGGGTTTTTATCGGTTTTCAGCGTTATTTTGTTATCATTTTTATCATTTACTCGGTTTTCATTGGTCTTTTTACGTGTGTTATGAATAAATTTTCTTTTTTTCGGTACTGGTACTAGTTTTATTTTGTTGTATTTATACGCGACACCTTAAAGGCCGGTCCATGAAAATATTGTCGGGCATAAACCGGTCCGTGGCGCAAAAAAGGTTGTGGACCGCTGCTCTGACACGTGTTCAAAATGCAGAGAGGTGCGCTCGATTTGCCACATGGAGCAGCGTGAGAGTAAAGCAAGAGGTAAGGGCTAATAATCGGCTCAGTCATTTTTAATGATCGTTGAAAGCCCAGATCGTAATCGTGATTAAAATTCGATTAATTGAGCAGCCCTAGCGGCCCAGGGAAGGAGGATTCAGCTGCCCTCCTGGAGGCCCTCGCCACTTGGTGCTCTCGACGTCAGCAGTATGTTTTGCCAAGGTTCATTGCCAAGTCGTTCGATCCACCGTTAAAGAAGAAATGCAACCCTCACCATCATCATCCAACCACACTTCCATTCTTTCCTGTGGTACGGACTGGAGCAGTTGTCATTTTCACACCACAGCAGGAGCAGCCACAGCAGAATTCTCCAAGCCGCCTTCAGCTCAGTTAGCTGATCAGCAGCCACCTTCAGCTCAGTTACCTGATCAGCAGCCACCTTCAGCTCAGTTAGCTGATCAGCAGCCACCTTCAGCTCAGTGTCCTGTGTTTCTTGCTCAGCAGCCGCCTGTAGCCCAGTCACCAAATCCACCACCATCACTTTCATCTCAAGTTCAGTCACCCATAGCTCAGTCTTCACCCCCGCTATCCATAGCTCAGGCTCTACCACAATCAGACTTTCTCCAAATCTTGTTACAGTCCATAGCCCAGTCACTAGCGCAGTTAGTGGCGGAATCATTAGCTTTGTCATCTGCTAAGTCAGCCACTCATCTTCACCCTCAGTCAGGGGTCCCTATTGCCTCTGGCCCTGCATCTGCTCCAGCTGGAGGGCCCGAGGAGCCCATCCAGCCTACAGTTTCGTCTGCTGGGGGTTCGGGAGAACCCAGCCAGCCTCAAGTGTCGTCAGCTGGAGGGCCCGAGTCGCCCGTCCAGCCTCATGTCACGTCTGCTGGAGGGCCCGAGCCGCCCGTCCAGCTTCAAGCCAAGTTAGCTGGAGGGTCCGAGGGGCCCGTCCAGCCTCCTGTCTCTGCTGGAGGGTCCGAGGGGCCCGTCCAGCCTCCTGTCTCCGCTGGAGGGTCCGAGGGGGCCCGTCCAGCCTCACACCACGTCTGCTGGACGGTCCGAGGAGCCCATCCAGCACCACGCCTCGTTAACTGAGGGTCCTGGAGGACCCAGCCAGCACATCCTCACATCTGCTGATGGTCCGGGGAAGTCTGTTCAGCCGTCGTCTGCTGAGTCATCCCCCGCGACTTCTACATCATCACCATTCGCATCACTGCCTGCAGCGTCGCTGCCGTCAGGTTCCGCAGCCGTCCCGCTGCCGTCAGGTTCCGCAGCCGTCCCGCTGCCATCAGGTCCAGCCTCCGTGTCTTCATCCACGCCTGGTCCTGCCTCGTCTGGTCCTGCCTCGTCTGGTCCTGCGGTTGCCACACTGCCGTCAGAGCCAGCTCGACCCGTTCCACCTCGCCTCTGCCGGCCGTTTTCCGGGCCTCTAAGTTGGCATCATGGCCTTCGGGGACGGCCTCTGGAAAGCGTTCGTCGCCGCCGCTGGCATCGCGGCCGACCTCCGGACCTGCTCAGTGGCCGCCACTACCTTCCAAGTGGTCGGCCTCCTGATTGGTTTTGCCTCCAAAGCTGTTGCCGTGTGCACGGTCGGCCTCCGGAACTGCTTGCCCGTCGCCGCCGCCGTTGCCGTGTGCACGGTCGGTCTCCCGAACTGTTTGCCCGTTGCCGCCGTGTGCACGGTCGGTCTCCCGAACTGTTTGCCCGTTGCCGTGTGTACGGTCGGCCTCCAGAACTGTTTGCCCGTCGCTGCCGCCGTTGCCGTGTGCACGGTCGGCCCCCTGAACTTTTTGTGGACTCTTGTTGAGCTCTGGTTTTGTTTTGTTTTTGATGTGCTTTCCTGCGTTTTTCGACTCTGGTGCTCCTTGTTTTTTGTTTGGTCTCTGTCCCTCCATCCTGGACCCCCTCCGCCCACCCTGGCCTGGTGCTTTGTGCTTTTTTGTTTGGGCTGTCGGGAGCCAGCCCTTAGAGGGGGGGTACTGTCACGGTTCTGGGTCCGTTGGACCCAGTATTTTGAGTTTATTATGTTTTGGTGTAATTTTGCATCATGGATTGTTTTCTTGTTCTCTTGTGGTTGTGGTGATTATTATTATTATTATTATTATTACTATTATTACTAGAGTTTCATGTTTCTGTTATCCATATTTTAGGAATTGTGGTTTCATGTATAGTTCCGTTCCATGTGTCATTTTCTGTCTCTCTGTGTTGAGTCCGTGTCTCTGAGTTGTGATTCATGTTTTCTGTTTTATTGTGAAAGTCTGTCTTATGTTAGTGTGTGCAGCTTTGTTTCCCCCGTCTCGTTAGCCCTGATCTCCCCCAGCTGTGTCTCCCTTCTGTGGCCCATTCCCTCATTACTACCCTGTGTATTTAAGCCCTGTGTTTTCCCATGCTCGGTGTCGCGTCGTACCCTCAGACTCTGCCTGTGTTCCTGCTTGGTTTCATGGTTTGGTTTGGGTTTTTTTTTTCATGCCAGCAATAAAAGCTGTGGTTTTAGTTACATTTTGTCTCAGAGTCCTGCATTTGGATCCACATTTCCACCTGCCCGCACACAGAGCCCTGACATTTAACAAATGTCCAACTGGGAAAAGCACATTTGCTCAGGGCCTTCTTGATGTGATGTTTTTCTGCTTCCCTGGCTGCTGTGTCTATGGGGATGGTGATCGCTCTATGTTGTAGCGTCCTGATGACACCCAATTTGTGCTCCAGTGGATGATGAGAGTCAAACCTTAAATACTGATCCGTATGTGTAGGTTTACGGTACACATCTGCTTTTAAACGTCCCCCATTACTGATGGAAATCTCACAGTCTAAGAAGGCTAACCTGCCACTTTTCATATCCTCCCTGGTGAATTTTACGTGTTGGGCCACTGAGTTAATGTGATCTGTGAATTGTGATACATCCTGAGATTTGATTTTCACCCAGGTGTCATCCATTTACCTGAACCAATGACTTGGTGGTGTTCCAGGGTAGGATAACAAAGTCCTCTTTTCCACTTCTCCCAAGTTGGCCACAATGGGTGAAACTGGGGAACCCATGGCACATCCATGTTTCTGCCTGTAGTACTTGAATTCCCGTGTATGTAAAATAAGTGGAATTAAGACACAGTTCCAAAAGCAAACACATTTGGTCAGTGCTTGTCACTTGGATGAGAGACAAAACATTTCTCAGAGGACTTAAATACACAGGCAGGTAATGAGGGAAGTCTAAACACCTGGGAAGGCACAGCTGACACAATTAATCATTGCACCACAGGGAAAAGTAAAACTAAACACACTGAACATAGAAACAAGACTTTCAAAATGAAAACAGGTAACATGGAAAGACATAGACATGACAACACAAGCTTGACAATAGAACATGGAACACACAGACATGAAATACATGGGGAGACACGGAACACAAGGAGAGACTCAAGGAAACGGATAAGGGAAACAAAGGCATGGACATAATTAGCAGTAAAACATATAAGACAAGACAGACTGCACAACAGAAAAGACACAAAACCAAGGAAACATAGATGAAACAAAAACTAGAAAAAAAGTTCAACTAAACCCTAACTAATTAATAACATGAGAACTTGGAACGAACTCAACATAAGAAAATCGAATATACAAAATAAACTGAAAGTGCTGGGTTTAAGACCCAGTCCCCTGGCAAGCAAAATGGAAGTGTGTGCTACTGAATGTGATTTTGGGCATGCAACAGGGCTGTCTCATGAGCGAAAAAAGCAGCCATGGTTATTTGGTCAGCCAGGTGTTGTAACGCCTCACTAACACAGGCCTGAGGTGGGATCTGAAAGTTAACATGAATAAATGATGAAATTTCCCAGGTTGAATAAAACAACATTCGATGACAATGGTCTTTGAGGACTTAAACACTGTGATGTTTACACCAACCTTTGGTTATATAGAAACAGATTCTGCCTCTCCTCACTTTCCCTAAAAGCTCCATATTGCAATCCACTGTATAGGAATTTCTTTTATTTATGTATTATTCATATTCTTTTATTGTATAATGACTTGGTGCCACTGGATTTGAACATGTCTCGCACTCATACATTTAGACAGATGGTGGGGGTCTGGTAAGGAAGTTGGAGGAAGCAGACAACTCCACAGGAAGAGTCTTTTGTCTCTTCGATGACTCTGGGAGGTAGCAAGGGAGTGCGAACCTTAAGGTGTGAAACAACTGTGTACTGTCTTTTGTTCCTGGAAAAGGTATTTAACTGAGAGCCATGTTAGGCTCAGGGGTGAGACTCTGCTGACCGTCTGCCCCACGATCATGCAGGCTCTCCCCCAAGCTTGGTTTTCTGTTCTCTGTTTTGATTAAAGAATGTTAGCTACCGCTCACCGCTTGTCTGCAGGCTTTATTTAAATGGAAAACTTCCACAACACCACTCAGAGAAGTTGGAAGCCTAATAGATACAGTTAGCTTTTGGGAATGTTTTTGCCCAGCCAGGTTTTGGTGAAGCACAGGGTGACAGGGCAGTAGAGCTCGAAAAGTCCATGTTTGTTATGTTGAGTAGCAGCAATTCATCCATCTTATTGGCAAGAGATCGGATGTTCCACAGATGAATCAAAGGGAGCGCAGATCAGAATCCCTGCTGACATAGTTTAATGAGAGCTTCGGCTCGCTTCCCTCGTCAGCATATCCTGCTGATCCTGTTGAGAGCTGCTGCTCCTCCAAGTAAGAATAATGCAAAACTCTCTGGATGGATGAAAGATGGTGATGAAGTGTGATAACTTGATTGACAGGTATATAAAAGTTACTTCCTGCTCTATGTGAGCTGCGATGAAGAGGGAAACTGAAAAAAAAGTAGGTAAAAAGTACCAAAGACAGCAGCAACAAGGCTTCCATCTGCAACTCCACATTTATTCAAAAATATAAATGTGACCCTTAATTTTATTAAGTGGGTTGTGTCAGTATTATTTAGACATACATAGAAATACAATTACCTGAACGGTCAACTGTTAAAAAAATACATCCATGATGAAGAAAGAGAAGCTCATAGCTCATCTAGGGTTAGTAGCTACATAGTCATATTGTAATTTTACCTGGCCAAATGGTGCCATTGCAGTGCCGTAACTATAACACTATAACGGGCTAAACCAACTGTTTTTGTTTCATTACTAGCCTTTTTCACGTTTGCCAACTAAGGTGAGGCATTTTCTCTGTGCCTTTCTCCATGGTATCATTCCTCAACTTTTGTTATAAAGCTGAAAAATGAAATCATAGGTGACTGGCCAACACGTTCTCACTCCCAAAGCGTAACATTTTACGCTAGGTGACAAATCGTCAACATATTACGGTTTCGGCTACCCACCACGTTCCTAAATGACGACCTCGGAAAAAAGAGGAAATATGAGAACCGTCTGGACTCCATCTACACATGTTCGCTCTTTTTCTTCAAATCGCTTAGAAACACGCTATTTAACATCATTATAGTCCTGGTTAAAATCAGGAATAAGGTTATGGTTAGGGCTAGGGATAAGGTTAGGTTTAGGGCTGGAATACAGGGCTGGAACGTCTATTACCGCGGGAGCGTCATTGCACTGGATTCCAGCCATAACCCGCCGCGTGCCATAAGAACGCCGAAGGTCTCCTTTCGCGTTCTTCAGGAACGCCGTGGGACGTGACAAAACGTCGACATGTTATGCCTCGGGAGTGAGAACGGGCTGGACTGACCCATAGGATGAGTCTATTGTGGAAAAGGAAAACAACAGGGAAGAGGAAAAAGAATCGAGTGAAATGAAGGAGATAAGCAGGACATCTCATTCTAGTGACATTTATTGACCTCTGCCCCTTGTTGAGTTGCCTGCACATTATGTTCTTTGTGTGTTTTACATAGATGCAGGGGAAAACAGAAATTGGTATGTGTGAATGTGTGTTTTTCTGTCTGATGGTCTTCAGTTCTTATACAAATGTGGGAAATAATACTTTTTCTTTAAAATCTGGAACTAAAAGAAAAGAAAAGGTATTTTATAGTATGTAATGTGTACATTATAGTGGGATGAAAAATAATATAAACAGTAGACCTAAGGTGGTTAGGCAAATACACAAGAAGTACTGACAAATTGAAAGGAAGGAGGAAAACACCAAGAGGACAAGAAAAGAGGATGAAATATAGAGATAATTTAAAGAGGTTAAGGCTCATGGGATCACCAAGCATTTATCACTCTCAGTTTCTTTACTTGCCTTTCCTGTTTCTTCATAAACACTTGACAAATTCACACACATATACACCCCACCCTTCCACTGTGCAGAAGAATTTTATTTTATCTCTGGCCTTATTCCACAGCTTATGAATTTTAATAGGCCTCAATCAGAACACCTCAGCAGTGTTTTTCTATCTCCCAAAGTAATGGACTTGAACCACCTGAGAGTTCTTAGACAGCTCTGTATTGGTAGAGCTAAGGAAGTCAGAATGAAATAGGGCGGAGTGCGGGGATGAATGATAAGGACGGACGGGATGTGGATGAATAAGAGAGCAACGCTGGGAAAAAGTACGTGCCTGCGGAGGGATCTCAGATTGTGGGTAGGGTGTAAGAAAGAGACAAATTAAGAGAGGGAGTGAAGGCCAAAGAGAGTGGCCTTGGCTCCCAAATAGGTTCCTATTGGATGTAAATGCATTTGGTGGCATGCATGCAATCACAAACACATACAAAAGGGCATGCATAAAGACTAACACACCCTAAATGAGAGGCTGATTATTTCTGGGTTGCCTTACTTCTGATCTAGTCTCCCTAATTACAATCTGCACTGACAAATGGGCCTGCTTGCTAATGCAGATGCAGTCACACTGACAGAGAGAGAGAGGGAGCGAGAGAGATGTACCACTTTTGCTGATTTAGTGTGCCACTGTTCTCTTTCTATTCAAACCCTTTTTAGACACGAAAATGTACATACCTATATCACAAACAACAACATACACACTTATTTCCCTAGGAGATCGAAAACAAACTGTTCTTCATATATTCTGTTAGATATTGCCCCCCAGTGTACCATTCTCACCATGATGTGTAGCCATTTGTTGAAATCAATGGGGCTCAAAAAACTGGTATTCTTCTTTCAATGGTTCATTCTCTCTCTTACCCTAACTCTTCCTCTCTCGCTCTCGCTCTCTCTCTCTGCCTTTCTTTGCATATGCTTGAATGAGAAAAAGTGATTACCTGTGAAAGAAAGGGGTTAGTACGTTAGTCAAAGGTGTCTGCTGTCCCTGTGAAAAAGCCTGTGTATAGCTGTTGCACTTCTGCACATCTTCTGGCTGCCTTATCTCTCTTCCTCTTGTTTCTACTCTCGCGTAACTACAACACACATGCACACACATCACAGCACAATGAGTCAGTGACACAATGAGGTACCCTGCAAGTGCTCACAGGAAAGACAAATCCACACACTACATGTGCCAAAGTTGATAGCCTGAAAACAATGCGTCATCACCGCTCTTGCATAATCACAGCACTTTTAAAGATCTTGGGCTGAAAGACAGGAGAGCAGCACAATGCATAAACACAGTCATAAGCCAGTTCTATTCACAGGCCATGTAGTTCTACCAACTGTTAAACCCATTTCCATCTCGACATAGCAACAATAGAGCGAGAATAAGGGACTCTATTGATATTGAGCATTGCTGAATGGTCGGCTGACTAGCATTCACTGTCACACCGGATGGATGGTTTAATTGTAGGCTGGTGAGTGAGAGAGAGAAAGCGTATTTTGTGTGTTTTTGTTTCTGTCTGTGTGTGAATGAGAGGACTTGGGGAGGTGACAGCCGTTATCTCAGGCCTACAGACAGACACTTAGCCCTCTGCCAACCCTCAACCACTTGTCCCTATGGCATGCTCAGAAATGTCACGAGCTGGCACTCAGTGTACTATGTGTGTGTGTGTGAGTGTGTGTGCGTGTGTATTCTTCTGCATTTGTATGTTTGTGCATAAGACCAGACTAGACTGTATGAGGCTGCTTTTACTGTGCACATCCTAAGTAAGGTTGATCCGATACATTTGTAAAACCTGTCAAATATATAGCTGTTGCTTTTTAGTTCTTTTTTCATTTTTTCCCCATTGATATTATTCAAATTGGTAAAACACCCCCAAAAAGAGATATACTACATTATTTATTTGATTAAATGACATTACAGTATTGACAGTAAAAGATTTGAGAAGTGGGGAACATCACTAGTTCCAGAGGAGGTTTTTTCTCATGCTGTTACCTCATTTCCAATTTCTCACAGTTAAATAAAACACTGTGATGTCACCCACTGCTTTGTGGAATACCATTTAAAATCCTCAGGCTTTGTGTTTGGCTATCACCATCATGGTTTTTGGGAGGCAACAATTATGTGAACAGAGATGCCAAGGAAGGGTAGCAACTTGTCAATCACATGTACCCATGTACTATAAAGCATTGTTAGCTTTAGTGTATACCTTTTATAATTCTAAATTGGAACTACTGAATGACACTACAAATTCCAGGATTTATAGAAGTAATAAATCAAGTAAGAGGTAGAGTCATTTTCTCAAAGACCTCTTTATGGCTATTTTTAAGCAAAATCAATCATTTCTTTGTTGGTAAGCAGAAAAGAAGCTGATTAGATATTTGCACTTGGACCTGTAGGCTACATGTATATTTTATAAAGTATGTATGTGCTTTCATTTTTACTACACACGTCTAACCTATGTTTCTGCTCTTTTACCATATAAATAAAGATGGACAGAGAAAAAATATTATATACTTGTCAACAATTTTAAGGTTACTGATTTGATTCAAAGAGTGGCTACTGTAATGGTTTAACCAGGAGGGCCCAAAATCAAAATGTTGAGTTAATTAATAGTTTTATTACAGCCACTTCAACAATAACACAACATGTGCAGGGGAATGGGGATGCCAGTGGGTTTTGAAGAGTCCACAAGTCCAGATGGCTGCAGGTAAGTTCAGTAACTAAATAATGGAGAATGGGGGCAAAGAGCTAGAATGCCTAGAATGAGCATGAGTGGGCACGTGGGAAGGGGGATAGGCAGATACTAAAGCAGAATTCAGAGTAGGTGCATGAAGTAGTCTTCTGTAAAGAAGGAAGGACAGTCAGGGACTTAGGAAACACAAAACTAGAAAGAAACTATTTATATTAAAGTTTCAGCTACTAATTAGCCTTGACAACAATACCCTCAATGATCAATGATACAATCAATGATCTGGAAATGATGGGCATTCAGGTCCAAAGTTTTATACTTCAGGTAAGTGGTAATGATTATCCGGTGTGCCAGCCCAAGTGTGGGAATGTTTTTGCATGCCACACCCTATGCAAAAACAAAACAAACACAACACACTCACATGATGAGGAGAGGAAAAGAGAGCTAGAGACAGAAAGGAAAAAGGTAGCAGGTTGTCGTTGGAGGATAAGTGCTACGAGCTGACAAGACAGAATTTTAATCTTTGTGATTGGATTTTTCGTCCTGAAATGCACCAAGGAAGTTGTATTTAACTTATCTCCTAGTCGTTTTACATACACAAGCTTGTACCTTTCTGAGTTTGGATCCAGTAGCAGACATGTTTAAATGTCATATAATTTGGATATTTGATTCAAATAAAAAGCTTTTTGCTTGTCCAAACTATTAAAATGCTTTACGTCCTACTAAAAAAAATAATAATGGCCCTTTTTTTTACTCAGATTGATTGCAATCATTCTCAAGACAGACTGATGAAGGTTTGCAAATAATTGCAGTCTAATTTGTAAGCACAGAAAGACTGCCAACATGTTGCAATCAATCTGAGTCAGTCTGCACCAGTGACTGCAAATCATCTGTGATCCCTTTCTTTGCAATATGCGACTTGACTAAAATAGCGGATTGTGTTCTGGTTATACTCTTGTAAATGCAAGGTTGTCAGTCACTTATGTCATTTTGCAGTTTAATTACCACCCTTTAGTATCTGCATCTCTTTATAGAGAAATTTCAGGGTTTTTGTTTAAAATCTGAGTTACTCTGAATATAAGTATGATGCACATCACATCATATGGTCAAAATAATTTTGGTTTTGCTGCATTCTCCAATCAATATTTTGTGTGTCTATAGAATTACACATTAGGCCAGAAAGAAAACATATATACTTAAACCTATTAGCCACAAAGAAGCTTGTAGGATGTACAGCATTGCCATTTCATACTGGAAAAAATGTACTATGTAGCTGTTGTGAATGGTTTAGGGCTTTTAATACTGTAAGTTCCAGTAAAAATCCATCCACAATATAGATAAGGAAAAATACATAGTATTGTTAATGGCACATTATACATTTTAGGAGACACAGCATTTAGGTCTTCACTTGTTTTCTCTATTATTTCTAATGGATGTGGCTACTACAGTGAAAGATGGTAAACCACTTACAGTGAACAGTTTGAGGCAAGTGTTTTATCATTACCCTGCAGATAGGAGGTCCTGTATATTAACTGTTCTAAAAGTCAAACCCCCTCCCTTCCATACTCATTAAGATATTTCAGAAGACAATAATACTAGAGTGATGTGGTATATAAATATTAAGACAAAGAATTTAATAGTCTTACATTACAATAGATAACTCACATAATGGGGTTTGCAGGAAAACCGACGATAGAGCCAGTCCAGACCACCACCCACATCTGTCTGCAGGTTTTGTCTTGTGGCCATCTGTTTTGTAACAATGCAGAACCATGGGAAGCAGGAAAACATTTCAAAGACTGCTTTTCAGGAACCCCCTCCAAAATTTCGTTCCTCTCATTAATATTCATTATCACTAATATAACTATAATTCCCATAAAGCATGACAAGTGCATGTTGGATTTATGCAAACCAGGCTGGGTGCCTACACAAACATCAGTTTTAAGTAGATTACAGTTTCCCATGTCTCCACAAGGTATTGTTTGGACAAAATAATACCTAAAGCTGCTATTATGTTTTGAAGAAATCAAGAAAAAAACAGAGGTCTTAAGTTTAAAACAGCAATATGATTTGGCATTGACTGAATGTGATAGGTATACTGCCAACAGCTATTAACATGCTGTGAGCACTGCTGCAATTCTCTGTGAGGACTAAGACAGTAGATGCACTCCATACTCTTCGCTGAAGTTTCTGCCTCTAGTGACTCATAACAAGCCCTCCTCAGCTATTGAACAAGACGCAAGACTGCTGTAATCATAAAACTCATTGTTGATGTTGCTGAACAAGGTCAAGCGGGCAAAAAATATGAATGTCAGCAGTGAGAGGAGTCTCATGGGTGTCAGTTGCAGAGAACTGCTTTAATGGCCCATACCCAGAGGACAATGCTACTACGAGGAATCAGAGTGTCCAGAGTGTGTTCAGATGAGCTTCACTGGGTACGTGGCTCTAGAATACTGTCCATCTGACAGGAAATATAATCTATTAATCTTCTGCAAAAAGATTGCTGTTTCTAATTCTAATGATCCAAAATGACCTCCTCTATCAAATATATTTTCTGCATGCAATTTCTAGTTGGGTTATTGTAATCGTCTTACTTTTTACTTTAAGCACTTGCAATGTTATTTCCAACTGTATTGTCCCCGTCATCTTATATAGCCAAACAGACGGGGTACATCCTGAACATGTTTCTCTATCAGAGGGCAACACAAAGACACAGACATTTCATGTTAAATTTACACCTACAGCCAATTTAGAATCACCAGTTAACCCAACAAATATATGTTTGAGTTGTGGGAGGAAGCCTCAAAGGCATAAAACCGAAACTCTACACAGTGCTAATGATAGCACCACTATGTTGTGAGCAAACAAAACCTGCGTTAGATAATACTGTTTGGAAGTTTAAATAATAAAAAGTAACTGAGACTAAATGAGAATGATTGACTTCATTTTATCTGATTTAATTTTGGATTTAAATATATATATATATATATATATATATATATATATATATTAGGGGTGCAACGATACTCGTATCGATATTGAACCGTTCGATACAGTGCTTTCGGTTCGGTACGCATATGTATTGAACAATACAAAATTTTTAATTTATTTTATCAACTTTTCTTCTGACGATGTTGCCTGTGTTGAGAGCTCAGTGGATCTGCGTTTGACTACTCCGCCGAGGCTGCACTGTCGAGTGCAGATCCACTGAGCGCAGCACAAGCTAGCAAGATAGAAGCTAATCTCATTGCAACATGGCAAATTGAACCTCCCCTACCCTCATTCAGATCTGGCCTTTGGAACTATTTTGGTCTTCACTTGAGGATGACCCTGAAGGTAAGCGAGTCATGGACAAAAGTAAAGCAGTATGTCGGATGTGCCACGCAATGCTCAATTACATGGGTGGGAACTACTGCGTTAGCGCAGTTTGCTCGTTAACGTGTTGACGCCGTCCAGCCCCACGCACGGGGCGATCCTCGGTAGCTCGTTAACGGAGATTTGCCGTGTTGTGGCGTTAACGTCATTTCAGATTAACGTTTGCTGACAGCACTAGTGGGAACACAATGAATATGACTGCACATTTACGCCGACATCATCCTAGTGCAAACACAAGTGGAAGCAGACAAAAACAACAAGCACGCATGCTACAAACTTTACCCGAGTCATTTAGACAGCCGTTAGCACATGATTCTCCTTATGGGGACCTGATATGTTCAATATGCTGCTGAGAATATAGCCCAGAAGAAGCGTATAGTATAGCTTTTATTTTGGAAAGAGACATTTCTCTGTAATAAACTCTCTTTTCCAAAGATGAGTGATTTCTAGATCAGATAGATTCATTTTTTTCATTATTTTGTTGTTTCAGCAACATTAAATTTAAAAACTGTACTTTTGAGTTAAAATATATATTCGTAATTTTAATAAATGACAAATTAAAAAAGCATGAACATTTTCTGTATCGAAAAAATATCGAACCGTGACACCAAAGTATCGAACCGAACCGTGAATTTTGTGTATCGTTGCACCCCTTATATATATATATATATATATATATATATATATATATATATATATATATATATATATATATATATATATATACATACAGTGGGGCAAAAAAGTATTTAGTCAGCCACCGATTGTGCAAGTTCCCCCACCTAAAATGATGACAGAGGTCAGTAATTTGCACCAGAGGTACACTTCAACTGTGAGAGACAGAATGTGAAAAAAAAAATCCATGAATTCACATGGTAGGATTTGTAAAGAATTTATTTGTAAATTAGGGTGGAAAATAAGTATTTGGTCACCTCAAACAAGGAAAATCTCTGGCTCTCACAGACCTGTAACGTCTTCTGTAAGAAGCTTTTCTGTCCCCCACTCGTTACCTGTATGAATGGCACCTGTTTGAACTCATCATCTGTATAAACACCTGTCCACAGCCTCAAACAGTCACACTCCAAACTCCGCCATGGCCAAGACCAAAGAGCTTTCGAAGGACACCAGGAAAAGTATTGTAGACCTGCACCAGACTGGGAAGAGTGAATCTACAATAGGCAAGCAGCTTGGTGTGAAAAAATCAACTGTGGGAGCAATCATCAGAAAATGGAAGACATACAAGACCACTGATAATCTCCCTCGATCTGGGGCTCCACGCAAGATCTCATCCCGTGGGGTAAAAATGATCATGAGAACGGTGAGCAAAGATCCCAGAACCACACGGGGGGACCTGGTGAATGACCTGCAGAGAGCTGGGACCAAAGTAACAAAGGTCACCATCAGTAACACACTACAACGGCAGGGAATCAAATCCCGCAGTGCCAGACGTGTTCCGCTGCTGAAGCCAGTGCATGTCCAGGCCCGTCTGAAGTTTGCCAGAGAGCACATGGATGATACAGCAGAGGATTGGGAGAATGTCATGTGGTCAGATGAAACCAAAGTAGAACTTTTTGGTATAAACTCAACTCGTCGTGTTTGGAGGAAGAAGAATACTGAGTTGCATCCCAAGAACACCATACCTACTGTGAAGCATGGGGGTGGAAACATCATGCTATGGGGCTGTTTTTCTGCCAAGGGGACAGGACGACTGATCCGTGTTAAGGACAGAATGAATGGGGCCATGTATCGTGAGATTTTGAGCCAAAACCTCCTTCCATCAGTGAGAACTTTGAAGATGAAACGAGGCTGGGTCTTCCAACATGACAATGATCCAAAACACACCGCCCGGGCAACAAAGGAGTGGCTCCGTAAGAAGCATTTGAAAGTCCTGGAGTGGCCTAGCCAGTCTCCAGACCTCAACCCCATAGAAAATCTGTGGCGGGAGTTGAAAGTCTGTGTTGCTCGGCGACAGCCCCAAAACATCACTGCTCTCAAGAAGATCTGCATGGAGGAATGGGCCAAAATACCAGCTACTGTGTGTGCAAACCTGGTAAAGACCTATAGTAAACGTTTGACCTCTGTTATTGCCAACAAAGGTTATGTTACAAAGTATTGAGTTGTATTTTTGTTATTGACCAAATACTTATTTTCCACCCTGATTTACGAATAAATTCTTTACAAATCCTACCATGTGGATTCATGGATTTTTTTTTCACATTCTGTCTCTCACAGTTGAAGTGTACCTCTGGTGCAAATTACTGACCTCTGTCATCATTTTAGGTGGGGGAACTTGCACAATCGGTGGCTGACTAAATACTTTTTTGCCCCACTGTATATATATATATATATATATATATATATATATATATATATATATATATATATATATATATATACACACACACAAGTTATATATTGTAAATAGGCCCAAAGAAGCCTTGCACTGGTAACATATGTTGGTGGCGCCGCCATTGCGTGCAATAGGTCGGCAGCCTTAACATGAAATTTCCCACTCGTGGGATTAATAAAGGTATCTTATCTTATCTTATCCTATTATATCTGTAATAAATTAAATATCATGTATTAAAGTAAATGGAGGACATAATTTATCCACAGAAGATGAAGACGATTTCCATGCAGCCATCTAATAACATTTAAAACTGTGAAGTTATATTGTGATAATATATGTTTCAATCATTTGGGTTTAAAGTTTATTGAAACATTTAGTATTATTCAGACTATATGCATTTTGCATGTATGCTGAACCCTCACATGCATATCCACAAAAACACTAATGCTCCCCAGCTTGCCTGTTAACAGTTTCATCTCCCAACTCTTTATGCCACAGGCCCCGAAGCCATCTGCACAAGTTTCTGGCTCTGCCAGCCTTGCCTCAAGAGATGGACTCATGTTTGTGTCTTTCTATGCATGAATGTTTATTTATTTATTTATATTTCCCTTTCTATTTTTTTTTTTTTTTTTGGTGATTGGTGATGGTGGGGTGGGCAGAGCTTGCCAGATGCAGCAATGATTTAAGAAAACATTTCAGTAAGCATGAATTATACAGTATTATTGGTGTTACAGGACAAGGAACAACAAAGATAGTTGGCAAATAAAAGGCTAATTGGAAAGATAAAAATTGGAAGAACAAAAAGAAAACTAAACTTATATAATCTGTTGTCTATGGACATATAAATGCAGCTGTGAGTACAGTGTGCTAGAGTTTGGCAAACCAGCTTATCATGCAAGCAATCTTCAATTTGTGTGTTTGTATAAGGATACCTGATAATTTGGACTAAACTCCAAGAACAGCTGATTACTATTTGGTTGAAGAGGTGTTTTGTTATTAGCCAAGTTTGATAGTTGGAGAAAATAGAAGATTAAGGATTTACACTATGTATACATACATAACAGGAGGGTTAGGGTGAAGTTGGTGATCAGCTGTGAAGAAGAAGAAGAAGAAACAATTTTAGACAATAGTAATTCAGCAGAATACAACATTCAGTTTTCTAGATGTTTGTGCTTGTTTCTTTTTTTCAAATCAGCTTGATATGCTTTAAAAAATGAAGAGCTGTTATAGAAATTACTTTAAAATTGCTTTAAAAATGTACCAAGTCTAATGAAACGTGAAGAGTGCTATCATCAGCAATTCGTGATAATCATGCACTCAACATGCACTGTAAATGTAAATGAATGAGAATAAATAAAAACCTAGGAAGCAATTGCAGAGAAATACAAACTAAAGTTCAATACTTCTTCAGTTGTGTGGCCCAATCAAAGAACTGAGCAACAGTAATTATCTACAATAATCAGTGGCTTTTTAAATGTCAATCATGGAAAAAAAAACATACAAACACATATCAGCTCCTAAGCACATACACAAAACCACATGCAGACACACACACACATGAACAAACACATTTCATGACTGTTTATGGCTTCCAGCATGCACCTGAGTATCTGATATGCAAACAGCTCTACCCAGTTATATCAAAACATGTCATTTGGAGGAGCCAAAAAAAAAGCTTGCTTCCCTCCCCTCCCTATTCCCAAATATGCACACCTGTTTTTTTGTGGGAGATAAACATCCACAAACATTCTTTTCCCATCAGGATTTTTTTTTTAGATTGCAGCAGGTTCATACAGAAATCCTAATTGCATGTTCTCTAGCTGCTAAAATTTATATAATTAAAAATTCTAGTCTGGTGCAAAAACTAAACAGATGTTACTACATGTGTCTCAAAGGTTTCAGAAAATATTGCATATGAACTTTGCTTTTTATGCATGCATACATAATAGTTAAACATTCAATAACATTGTGAAACAGTTAACAGATAAACTGTATATCTATTTGGTTTCTTTTCAAATGTAGAATGAGAAGATTGATTAACTCAGAATGCAAAATGTATTGCAAAATGACCTACTTTGTGAAACCACAGGACAAATGAAGATGGGTGCTATCATTAATATAGCCAAGCAATGTTTGCTAATGTACATTTAATTTAATCTCCTACATGTTTTTAACTTACTGTTGTCATTACTGTTTGAAATGTGCTATGTATATATATATATATAAAAAAAACACCCAGCACGCCCCTGCGGGCGGTTTATCCTTCATATATATATATATATATATATATATATATATATAGCACTACGGGCAATACCTACAACCACGATTACCGACACTAACAAGCTGATCTACAATACGGCAGCAGTGATCAGTGAGATGCTTGGCTACAAGTTGAACAGTCACAAGGGGCAGTACCCTCCATGGAGAAGGAGGCTAGAGGGCAAGATCAAAGTAGCACGGAGGGAGGTTAGCCAACTAACGGAGTTGCAGAAAGGTGCGACAAATAAGGTGCCTAAGAAATACAGCAAGCTGTCCATACCTGAGGCCTTGGAAACTGCCAAGCAAAGACTCACAGCCTTGGCCAGCCGCTTAAGGAGGTACACCAGAGAGATAGAAGGCAGGAGAATAAACCAGCTGTTCTCCACAGAACCAGCAAAGGTGTACTCTCAGTGGCAAGGGAACAATAAGAGAACAGCACCACCAAGGCCGGAGACGGAGCAATACTGGAAGAGCATATGGGAGAAGGATGCAACCCATAACGGCAATGCTCAGTGGCTAGAGGATCTGAGGGCAGACCACAGCGACCTCCCTGAACAGGGTCCAGTAACCATCACAGTGGCAGATATCCAAGAAAGGGTCTCCAGTATGAAGAGTTGGACAGCACCAGGGCCCGACATGGTTCACGCCTACTGGCTGAAGAAGCTGACTGCACTCCACGAGCGTCTGGCAGCACAAATGAACCAGCTGCTAGTTAACGAGAGACACCCGGAATGGCTAACTGAAGGCCGGACGGTCCTGATCCCCACGGACCCCAAGAAGGGACCGGTCCCCTCCAACTACCGACCAATAACCTGCCTCAGTACTACATGGAAGCTCCTGTCAGGCATCATATCGGCTAAGATGAACAGGCACATGGGTCAATACATGAGCGGGACACAGAAAGGAATTGACAAGAATACCAGAGGCGCAAAACACCAGCTACTGGTAGACAGAACAATCAGCCGAGACTGCAAGACCAGACTGACCAACCTGTGCACTGCCTGGATTGATTACAAGAAGGCCTATGACTCAATGCCCCACAGCTGGATACTGGAATGCCTAGAATTGTACAAGATCAATGGGACCCTAAGAGCCTTCATCAGGAACTCAATGGGGATGTGGCGTACAACACTAGAGGCCAACTCCAAGCCCATAGCACAAGTCACCATCAAGTGCGGGATCTACCAAGGAGATGCTCTGTCCCCACTGCTGTTCTGCATAGGCCTGAACCCCCTCAGTGAGATCATTAACAAGACTGGCTACGGATACCGACTACGGAACGGAGCAGTTGTCAGCCACCTCCTGTACATGGATGACATCAAGCTGTATGCCAAGAGTGAACGAGACATCAATTCACTGATCCACACTACCAGGCTATACAGCAATGACATTGGAATGTCGTTCGGACTGGAGAAGTGTAGTCGGATGGTAACAAAGAGAGGGAAGGTAGTCAGAACTGAGGGGATTGAACTACCAGAAGGCAACATTGCAGACATAGAGGACAGTTACAAGTACTTGGGGATCCCGCAGGCGAATGGGAACCATGAAGAGGCCGCTAGAAAAGCTGCAACCACCAAGTACCTGCAGAGGGTCAGGCAAGTCCTGAGGAGTCAGCTGAATGGTAAGAACAAGATCCGGGCCATCAACACCTACGCCCTGCCCGTGATCAGGTACCCTGCTGGGGTAATAGGCTGGCCAAAGGAGGAGATAGAAGCCACTGACATAAAGACAAGAAAGCTCCTTACCATGCATGGAGGGTTTCACCCCAAGTCCAGCACCCTGAGGCTGTACGCTAAGCGGAAGGAAGGGGGCCAGGGACTGGTGAGTGTCAGCACCACAGTCCAGGATGAGACAACGAACATCCAAGAATACATTGGGAAGATGGCCCCAACTGACCGAGTGCTCAGTGAATACCTCAGGCAGCAGAAACCCAAGAAAGAGGAGGGAGACGAGGAACCATCATGGAAGGACAGGCCCCTGCACGGTATGTACCACCGGCAGATAGAGGAGGTGGCTGATATCCAGAAATCCTACCAGTGGCTGGACAAAGCTGGACTGAAAGACAGCACAGAGGCACTAATCATGGCAGCACAAGAACAAGCTCTGAGCACAAGATCCATAGAGGCTGGGGTCTATCACACCAGGCAAGACCCCAGGTGCAGGCTGTGTAAAGATGCCCCAGAGACAATCCAGCACATAACAGCAGGGTGCAAGATGCTAGCAGGCAAGGCATACATGGAACGCCATAACCAAGTGGCCGGCATAGTGTACAGGAACATCTGTGCCGAGTATAACCTGGAAGTCCCGAGGTCAAAATGGGAGATGCCCCCAAGGGTGGTGGAGAATGACCGAGGTAAGATCCTGTGGGACTTCCAGATACAGACGGACAAAATGGTGGTGGCTAACCAACCGGACATAGTGGTGGTAGACAAACAGAAGAAGACGGCCGTAGTGATCGATGTAGCGGTTCCGAATGACAGCAATATCAGGAAGAAGGAACACGAGAAGCTGGAGAAATACCAAGGGCTCAGAGAAGAGCTCGAGAGGATGTGGAGGGTGAAGGTAACGGTGGTCCCCGTGGTAATCGGAGCACTAGGTGCGGTGACTCCCAAGCTAGGCGAGTGGCTCCAGCAGATCCCGGGAACAACATCGGAGATCTCTGTCCAGAAGAGCGCAGTCCTGGGAACAGCTAAGATACTGCGCAGGACCCTCAAGCTCCCAGGCCTCTGGTAGAGGACCCGAGCTTGAAGGATAAACCGCCCGCAGGGGCGTGCTGGGTGTTTTATATATATATATATATATATATATATATATATATATATATATATATATATAGATAGATAGATAGATAGATAGATAGATAGATAGATAGATAGATAGATAGATAGATAGATTACAAAAAATGTGTACGAGTGATTTATTTCTCACAAATCTCAGGTGTTTATGCATAATTTTTACAGGTAAGGTTAGCTGAAAGAAACCACTTCATACCCATTTTAACTTGAACGTACCATTTTCTTAGCATACCCAAAAGCAAATAACACTAGGCAACCTGTGTAAATGGTTTATTTATCATTTGCCAATCAAATCTAGTGTGCCATTGTTAGCACTAGTAATAGTTTTCAAATGTATCTTCATTTCTGGTCAGGATGCAGTATTTTATGTAATTATCACAGCTTTAAAGATGTTGATAGCCAGACTGGCTATTCCTCTCTGCCTCCACTCTTTGTGCTAAACTGAGTTAAACATGTTCATGAACACATCCTCATGCCGATTCTGTGCTTAATCCTGCAAAAAGTTGGAAAGAAAGCTAATAAGAATCATTCCCAAAAGGTATAAAATTCCTTTGATCTCCACAAAAACACAACAAATAAATCCTCAAAGTATTCATGTACTGTGTCACAAGGTATACACATGTAATGAGCTGAAAAGCGTGCTTCTTTCTGTTTCTGTGAGCCTGTGTGTGTTTGGGTGGGTGTGTGCGTACGTGTGTGTGTGCGTGTTTCTTAAGTACATTACATTGCGAGTCTTACTGTGCACTCATGGCTAAATGTAACATGGATATTCCTAGGCCCGCATCAGTGGTTGCTAGGTACTGATGATCTATATGATGTATATTTTAATTTTGTATGTGCTTGTGTGAGTTCGTTTGTGTTATTATGCAGGTTTGCGTTGAACGGGAACATGTGTTAGTAGCGGAGATAAAGGGTGTATCCAGAAGCAAAAAGAGGGAAGAGTAAAGGAGAGAGAGGGAGTTTTTGAGTGTATGTGAAGGAACTCTTTCATCTTCACCCCAGAATCCCAGGCGAGGTCTTCCATGCCAATCCATTTCCTGGAGTTGGCTTCAGCCTCAATGGGACAACGCACACACAGACACACACACACAAGCTTGGCTCTCTCCATGCCACTGTGAAAGCTCTGCAATCTTGCTCCTACACACAGAGAAACTGTCACACACACACAGACTTGGCCCATTGGGATGACAGCGAGGAAATGGCAAGCAGCAGCTGGGGGGTCCCTTCGCTCCTCTACAGAAACTGTAGCACCCTAGAGGCATTCCCTCACCCCGTCTTATCACTTTGCGCCTGCATGCATATTTCGGTAGGTGTGTGGTGTGCTGTGTGTTTGTGTGCCGGCTAATTTGTGTCAGAATGGGAATGTATGATGTTGTCCTCCCTGATCACTACCAAGGTACCTGTCATGCTTGCACTCCTGTGTTGTTTTGCAGACTTGCTTAGGGGCTGTGTGCGTGTGTGTGCATGTGTGGCTCATTTGAAATAAAAATAAATGAGAGATAAATAGGACTACAGTACAAAAACAAACCCACAGACCTAAAAACTGCCCTGCTCATTGGAACTGCAGGCGTATGTCATGACATTGTGTTTGGTTTTGTGTGCGTGTGTATTTGAGAGAGGGAGAGAGTGGTACCATAATCAGTCCACAGGCATTTTTTGAAACCTCTCTGTGCATTAGCGTGTGCATGTGTGCATGTGTAGTTCTGCGTGATACTAACCGCAGGCGTCCAAGTCTGTTCATTAGCAGGCTTAGCTAGCAGAGGGAAGCATGTAAAGATGACTGCTATTAATTTAGCATCTCACTGGCCTCCTTCGCTCATGTTCCCTTTCTCACACACACACATGCACACATACACACACGCACACATACAGAGATGACTGCCAATTCATTAAGTGAACGTTTGGAGCCCCAGACTGTACCAACTGGTAGAAGCTAACTAATCTGCACTGCGCCAGTGGAGAGAGAACGAGCCAGAGAAACAGATAACATTCACCGAGGGGGACATTCAGCCTCTGAAAACAACTATTAACATCAACATTTGGGAAGGCCTCAACTTCAAAAAGATAAACACAGACTTACAAGTACAGGCATTTGGTTGTGAATAGAAGTCATAAAACATCGGGCATCGGAAAGCTGCAGCTAGGTATATTAGAGGCTTTGTGTGACTTTTGCAATTTACTTGCTGTTTATTGCATCTCGGTTTCTCAATCCCTATCACACTTTCTGCAATGTGAAACTGTGATTGGAAAGTTGGACTTTTGGACATGCTAAAGTAAGGTAGAAGTTACCGTATTTTTCAGACCATAAGGCACACCAGATTATGCGAAACAAAACAGTCAGATAAGTAGAACTTTACTCAGCTCATTCTTCTTGCTTCCTCTAGTTCCATACCACTGATTCATTAATGTTGAATTCTCTCGCAGCTACTCTATTTTCATTCTATAATTCTGGACTTTTTCTACAAAGGTTTAAACTCTGAGGGTGTTTAAACAAGAGAGAAAAGTGTGAAAATGTTCATGTCTGTCTGAGAAAAGTGTGTCGTGAGAGGTTTTACAGCCTTAAAACATCTATAATCAGCTATCACCTATCTCGGGTTATTTTTTGAACGTAACTCCCACGATAAACGAGGGACCACTGTACACTTAAAGTACAACCCACCAGTTTTTTAACTTCTTCCTACTTTATCCATATGAAAAAGAGAGAGCAACAGCTAATAAGTATCATATACCAATGTGAAAACAACATAAGGTAGAAGGAGTTACTGGTAGTGAAATAAACCCAAGGTGAATTTTATTTGTGAGATGAGTCAGAAGGGATCTGCGTGTAGGGTTCACAGTGCAATTGTCATTCCCAGGTTACAAAGTGCTGCCATTGGTCTAAGTAACTTGGATCTCTCACAGATGTCCTGCTGCATCATTACCTGTCACTCAAGGTTTAGCCAGTAGTGAGACAGATCTGGTACTCCTGGCTTGTAGCAAATGGATGCTAGTGTAGGACCTTTTGGGAGAATTTTAATTGCCCAGGGAAACCAGGGGTTAAAAGCCATAGTTTAACTTAAACCACTGTTTTGTTTTTTAATGAACTCAGCCAAGTAGTTTTTTATTATAATAATAAAGCAAAAGTTAAAGAGTTACAAAGACTGCAATACAGTGCAGTTTTTATACCTCTTTAACGGGAAAATGATAGTATTTGACCCCCTCTGATTAATATGTGCAGGTATTTGATTGATTGATTGATTGATTGATTGCATATTGTTTCTGATCTATAGCATTTGTAATCTCCTCAATTGATTCGATTAATGCCAGTGATGTTGATCTTTTTGATCGGAATCCATATTGACTGTCAGAGAGTAATTTATGTTTATCTAATCTAATTTGTCTAATCGCTTATTAAACAGGTTTTCTAGGATTTTGGAGAATTGTGGTAGTAAAGAAACAGGCCTGTAATTTGTGAAGTGGTGTCTATCCCCAGTTTTATACAACGGCACAACTTTAGCTACACTCAACAAAAATATAAACGCAACACCTTTGTTACTGCTCCCATTCCCCATGGGATGGACGTAGAGACCTAAAATTCATTCCAGATACACAATATAACCATCCCTCCCAAACAGTGGTCACAAATCAGTCCAAATGTGTGGTAGTGGGCACATCTGCTATATTGAGATAATCCATCCCACCTCACAGGTGTGCCACATCAGGATGCTGATCTGACATCATGAGTAGTGCACAGGTGTACCTCAGACTGCCCACAACAAAAGGCCACCCTGGAATGTGCAGTTTTTTTGCGCTATTGGGGGTCTGGGGACCCAGAACCGGTCAGTATCTGGTGTGACCACCATTTGCCTCATGCAGTGCAACACATCGTCGCATGGAGTCTATCAGATTGTCAATTGTGGCCTGTGGAATGTTGGTCCACTCCACTTCAATGGCTGTGCGAGGTTGTTGGATATTCGTGGGAACTGGTACACGCTGTCGTATACGCCGGTCAGGCACATCCCGAACATGCTCAATGAGTGACATGTCCGGTGAGTATGCTGGCCATGCAAGAACTGGGACATTCTCAGCTGCCATCTGCCCTGAACAATGTGAACCATGATTCATCCGTGAAGCGCACACCTCTCCAACGTGCCAGACGCCATCGAATGTGAGCATTTGCCCACACAAGTCTGTTACGGCGACGAGCTGGAGTCAGGTCAAGACCCCGATGAGGACGACGGGCATGCAGTTGAGCGTCCCTCAGACGGTTTCTGACAGTTTGTGCAGAAATTGTTTGGTTGTGCAAACCAATTGTTCCAGCAGCTGTCTGGGTGGCTGGTCTCAGACGATCTTGGAGGTGAACCTGCTGGATGTGGAAGTCCTGGGCTGGTGTGGTTACACGAGGTCTGCGGTTGTGAGGCCGGTTGGATGTGCTGCCATATTCTCTGAAACGCCTGTGGAGACGGCTTATGGTTGAGAAATGAACATTCAGTGCACGGGCGACAGATCTGGTTGACATTCCTGCTGTCAGCATGCCAATTGCACGCTCCCTCATTGCTTGTGGCATCTGTGGCATTTTGCTGTGAGACAAAACTGCACATTCCAGGGTGGCCTTTTGTTGTGGGCAGTCTGAGGTACACCTGTGCACTACTCATGATATCAGATCAGCATCCTGATGTGGCACACCTGTGAGGTGGGATGGATTATCTCAATATAGCAGATGTGCCCACTACCACACATTTGGACTGATTTGTGACCACTGTTTGGGAGGGATGGTTATATTGTGTATCTGGAATGAATTTTAGGTCTCTACGTCCATCCCATAGGGAATGGGAGCCGTAACAAAGGTGTTGCGTTTATATTTTTGTTGAGTGTATTTTCATTTTGTTTGGCACTTTTCCAGTTTGAAATGATAAGTTGCAAATATATTTTAGAGGTCCTGAGATTCCTTCTATGACCTTCTTGATGATTTTCATGTCAATATCATTACAATCAGTTGATGTTTTATATTTACACATGTGTACAATGTCAATTATTTCTTTTTCCTCCACTGCTTTGAGGAACATTGAGTTAGGGTTCCTATTAATCAGGCATTCACTTCAGTTTACTGATGGCAGTGACTCAGGAATTTGTTCTGCCAGATTTGGTCCAATATCTGGCAGAACATCGTGGCTCAATCGTGGCTCAAGTGTTGGGTGTTCGGAATTGGAAGGTTGCCGGTTCGAGCCCCGGCTCGGACAGTCTCGGTCGTTGTGTCCTTGGGCAAGACACTTCACCTGTTGCCTACTGGTGGTGGTCAGAGGGCCCGGTGGCGCCAGTGTTCGGCAGCCTCGCCTCTGTCAGTGCGCCCCAGGGTGGCTGTGGCTACAATGTAGCTTACCGTCACCAGTGTGTGAATGTGTTGATGACTGAGTGTGTAAAGTGCTTTGGGGTCCTTAGGGACTAGTAAAGCGCTATACAAATACAGACCATTTACCATTACATTGAAAAGAACAAATAAAGGAATGTTTGCTAGGAAAGGTTTTGACGATTTGCAGAGCAAAATGTCTTTTTAACCTTTTAAGTTTAACAAAAGTTTAACAAAAAACTGTAGGTGAAAATATTTCAGGCCATGATTCTTCTTGATACAACTTCTGGACAGGACAGGTGTAGTAACCTGATGACTTCATAATATGTCATGCATTAATGAAGTTTTGTGACTGTAACTGTTTTAAATGTAAAAAAATACAAGGCAATAAAATGGCAGTTTTAGCCCATAAGTAGGTGGTTGCCGTGCAACCTGATGGCATCATAATATATAATAATGCTAAATAATATAAATAATAATAAATAAATAATAAACCAAATAATAAACCAATATTTACAAAATAATGATTAAAGCTGTTGACCACATCAGCAGTGTTTTCCATAATATTGCCATTGTCAATAAAATATTAAGGATAACTTTGTTGTCTAGAATTATTTTTAATGATACTGTTTAAAACATCCCATATTTCCTTCATATTTTGTTTATTGTTGATCAATGTTTTACTATAATACTCCTTTCTACATACTCGTATGATATTGGTCAACTTATTTTTGTATTTTTCATATTTATTTTCAGCATCTTTTGTTCTTTGTTTTAGGAATTCCCTATAGAGTGTATTTTTCTTTTTACATGCGTTTTGTAAACCCTTAGTGATCCTTGGTCTGTCTGAATATTTGTGCTTTCTGTTGTATTTTATTGTTGGACAGTTTTTATTGTACATTTCCATGAATATTCTTAAAAATATGCCTTAAGCAATATCAATATCAGTTTCTTTGTAAACATTGTTCCAGTCCTGATTTAATAGATCGTTCTTAAGTGCATTCACAGTTTATTCTGTTTAATGTTTATTCTAACATTGTCAAGTAAGTTGTTCTATATATACAGCTAATTATTACATTTTTCTCTTTTTCCTTATAAATTTCAATTGTTATACATTCTAATAAATTATCCATTGCAGTTGTCATACTTTCCACCAGCTTGTAATTTATCCACATACACAGCTACTCCCCCTCCACTTTTGTTCCTTCTATTTACACAATTCAGATTATATCCCACCAGTCCAAAGTCCAGTCCTTTCTCAGCATTGATCCATGTTTCAGAAATGGCAATATTTCCAAATGGATTTGTCAACTCATTTAGATATTCCTTTTTATTTTTGAAGTTGGTGTGAGATTATTCTGTTATCATATGTTATTTTATATCTGTAGTTAAAGTAGTTGAATTATGTTAACTGCTGTAGGTCATATAATTTCCTTTAGTCTAGATTGTGTGCTGTGTATGTAGCTTAGTTTCCATTATATTGTTGGGTTAAAAGAGTGTGACCATTTTTGGATTTGTTAGACAGGTGTGCATTACCCTGTACCTTAAGTGCGCATGCGCCAACCAGCGTGCAGCCTGTTACAGTCGCTCCTGCTTTTCTCTTAGTTTAGCTCTTTTTTCTTACGTATTCTTTTTTTTTTCTGACTTGTATTTTCCTCCGTTTTCTATCTCTTACTCAATCATGTGGATTGAGAGAGTTTTTGTTCTTCTGGTGGCCGTGGAACTGTTACTTTTATCATGGAACGGGACCGCGGCACATCTCCTACACGCACGGACTGTTTACTCCAGAGATCAGCTGATCGCCCTGATGCCGGCCGGCTCGCTGGCCAGGCCCGCAGAAGTGCCCGCAGAAGTACCAGCTGAAATTTGGAGGAAAACACATCGGGGATGCAGAGGTCAAGGACAGAAGAGAAGAAAAAAGGTGACGGTGAGACAGCGGAGGCTCGAAGCGAGGAGGAGGTTTAAACCGTGTCTGCCGTCTATCGTGATGGGAAATGTGCGATCGTTGGCAAGTAAAATCGACGAGCTCTCAGCACTGGTACGGAGTCAGAGGGAATACCGAGAGTGTAGCCTGATGTGTTTCACCGAATCATGGCTGCACCAGGTCATTCCCGATGAGAATGCTTCCGTGGAAGGCTTCCACACTGTTCGGGCGGACAGGGACAGCATCGCTAGCGGTAAGCGTAAAGGAGGTGGGCTTGCTGTTTTAGTTAACAACCGGTGGTGTAACCCTGCCAACATAACAATCAAAGAAAGGATTTGTTGCCCGGACACTGAACTGTGTGCTGTTGGACTCAGGCCGTATTATTTACCCAGGGAATTCTCTCACGTCATCTTGGTGGCTGTTTATGTTCCCCCCTCTGCTAACCCCACAGCTGCATGTGACACTATCCACTCTGCCATAGCTCGGCTACAGACTCAGCACCCGAGTGCCTTTATTGTGATCTCGGGTGACTTCAACCATGTATCACTGGACAATACACTACCAACATTCAAACAATATGTGGACTGTCCCACCAGGGGAGAGAAAACTTTAGACTTACTGTATGCTAACGTCAAGGATGCATACAGCTCCTCCTCCCTCCCCCCACTTGGTAGGTCAGATCATAACCTGATTCACCTCACCCCCCGCTATGTGCCAATTGTGAGGAGGGAACCTGTGACCACCAGGACTGTTAGGAGGTGGTCAGAGGAGGCAATAGCGGAACTACAGGGCTGTTTCGAGGTGACCGACTGGGAAACACTCTGTGAGCCTCACGCCGAGGACATCAATGGGCTTACTGAGTGTATCACAGACTACATAACTTTCTGCACCGACTCCATTGTTCCAGCTCAGACTGTTCATTGTTACCCAAATAACAAGCCGTGGGTGACTAAGGACATCAAAGCCCTCCTCAACAACAAGAAGAGGGCTTTCAGAGGGGGCAACAAAGAGGAGGTGAGGAAGGTCCAGGTGTTACTAAAGGACAAGATCAGAGAGGCTAAGGACAATTACAGGAGGAAGCTGGAGTGGAAACTCCAGCAGAACAGCATGAGAGAGGTGTGGAGGGGCATGAAGACCATCACTGGATTCAGGCCAACCAACAGCAGGGGAGCTGAGGGAGGTGAGAATAGAGCCGACGAGTTGAATCTGTTTTTCAATAGATTCGACACCACAGTGTCTGCTCCCACCCCCACAACCTCACCTGCAGTCAGCCTGGAATCCAGAGCCACACCACTGTGCCAGCCTCTCTCTTCACATGTTGCCTCCTGTGAGATTCCTGACACCCCTCCCCCACCCATCACCTTCACTCAATACCAGGTTGAGATGCAAATGAGGAGACTTCACTCAGGCAAGTCTGCTGGACCAGACGGAGTGAGTCCCCTTGTCCTCAAGGCCTGTGCCCCCCAGCTGTGTGGAGTCTTTCATAAACTGTTTATGCTGAGTCTGAGTCTGCAGAGGGTCCCGGTGATGTGGAAGACATCATGCCTCGTCCCTGTACCAAAGACGCCTCGTCCCAGTGGCCCCCAGGATTACAGGCCCGTGGCACTGACCTCCCACATCATGAAGACCCTGGAAAGGCTCATCCTGAACCAGCTGCGACCCATAGTAAGACCACATCTGGATCCCCTTCAGTTCGCTTATCAGCCTCGTCTCGGAACAGAGGACGCCATCATCTACCTGCTCAATCGTGTCTACACCCATCTGGACCAGCCGGCGAGCACTGTGAGGGTCATGTTTTTTGACTTTTCCAGTGCTTTCAACACCATCAGGCCGACCCTCCTGGGTGATAAGTTAGCAGCGATGCAGGTGGATGCTTCTCTGGTGTCCTGGATTGTTGATTACCTGACAGGAAGACCACAATATGTACGTCTCCCACAGTGTGTGTCTGACAAGGTGATTAGCAACACAGGGGCACCACAGGGGACTGTCCTCTCCCCCTTCCTCTTCACCCTCTACACCACAGACTTCAGCCACTGCACAGAGACCTGCCATCTTCAGAAGTTTTCTGATGACTCTGCGGTGGTTGGATGCATCAGCAGGGATGATGAGACAGAGTACCGGGCTGTGGTCGACTCCTTTGTCACGTGGTGTGAGCAGAATCATCTGCAGCTCAACGTGGCAAAGACCAAGGAACTGATCGTGGACTTCAGGAAGACCAGGAAACACTTGACCCCTGTTTCAATCCAGGGGGTCAGTGTTGACATTGTGGAGGACTATAAATACCTTGGAGTACACATTGACAATAAACTGGACTGGGCTAAAAACACCACAGCACTTTACAGGAAGGGCCAGAGTCGTCTCTATTTTTTGAGGCGACTGAGGTCCTTCAACATCTGCCAGAAAATGCTGAGGATTTTCTATGAGTCTGTGGTGGCCAGTGCGATCCTCTATGCTGTTGCATGCTGGGGGAGCAGGCTGAGGGTCGCAGATGCCAACAGACTTAATAAACTGATCCGTAAGGCCAGCAATGTTGTGGGGATGGAGCTGGACTCCCTCAAGGTGGTGTCGGAGAGGCGGATGCTGTCCAAGATAAAGACAATGTTGGATAACACCTCCCACCCACTCCATGACATGTTGGTCAGTCACAGGAGCACGTTCAGTGAGAGACTGAGATTACCGAAAAGCACCACTGAACGACACAGGAAATCATTCCTGCCTGTGGCCATCTCCCTGTACAACGCATCCACTTAACACACTGTTTGCTGCTACAACTACACATGTTTCTTTTCCAAATATTTATTTATAAGTGACTTATGTATGTATGTATGTATATATATGTATATATTGTACTATTCTTAGTTAGCGTATTGTCTGTCTTGTCTTAATGTTGGTTTAAAATGGAGCACTGTAACAAAAAATAATTTCCCCCAGGGATCAATAAAGTATTCTGATTCTGATTCTGATTCTGATACCCTTGATCTGCTGTGAATGTGTTACACTGTTTCGTGACATTTCATACTGCTGAATCATGAAGAGAATGTTGTATGCAGAGGACCTTGTGCCGATAATAGAAGAGATAGACCACATTCCATACCCCCTCCTTTACAGAGAGCAGAAAGACAGGGAGCCGAGGTCATAACTTAGGCGCCGTAACAGAGAAAGAATGTGAATGTTTAGGCTTTTACGACTAGGAGGGGGCCACTAGAGGCTATAAGAAGCTGAGTAACCCGTCACCATTTTGAGACATGCTGTGACCCTCTGCAAGCATCTCTCCCGTCCGGACGTTCTTATGCTCTTAAGTGTTGAATTGTATGGAAATAAATGATTGTTGATTCCTTCCTTCAGCCCAAAGATTAAAAGAATTGGGAGATTTCAACATTGGCATACAGACTTCTACTATTAAAATGGATTATTGATAATTTGTTTTCCATGTTGATGGTGTGTTTAAACTCATCTACCATCACTCTCTCTACCACTTGCATGTTTTCATTCTCATATGTCCCCCACTCATTCACACACATGCATTCTGCTTGCTTCTACTGAGTTTCATTTTGTCTCTGCAGCGCATACCTCCACCTCTACAGGCTTTCTTCATCTGCTCCTCATCTGGAGGATAGATACCATAGATACCTCTGCCTGACCTTATCTGTCAGTCCACCTTGAACTCATCTGTCATCTCCCACCACACACCTCATCACTGTCTTGCTGTTCTTGTACATGTCCTTACATACTTTTCTGCATCTCCTGACTTCCTCATATAACACCACAGTTCCTCTCGTGGCACTCTATCATATACTTTCTCTAAATCCACAAAAACATAGTGAAGCTCCTTCTGACCCTCTCTTTACTTCTCCATCAACACTCTCAAAGCAAACTGTAGTGCTCTTTCTCAGCAAACTGCTGGTCGTTGATTGTTACCTATCTTCTTAACATAGCTTTGGCAAGTCTTTCCCATACCTTCATGATATGACTCACCTGCTTTTTACTTCTGTAGTTACTATATCTCTGCACATTATTGTTGTTCTTGAAAACTGGTATCAGTACACGTATTCTCCATTCTTCAGGCAAGTCTGCTGGCAACTGCAATCTTTCTGTCAATACAAGTTATTTTCTCCTTCTTTAATGTCCAGCCTCACATAAAATTTTAAACATTTTCCTTCGCCTTTGCCACCTCTCTCTTTGCTGTAAGCCTAGCTTCCTATTACTCCTATACTTCTGCATTCCACCACCAAGTCTTCTTGTCCTCTTTCCTTTGTCCATGGGATACACATTCTTGGCAATTACCACCTTCTTTCCTTCCACATCCCTCTCCTTAACACCATGCCTAACTAACATCTCATCATTACCCCTACTCTCTTCACTACATGTTCATTGAAGTCCGCTCCAATCACCACACTGAGGACACTCTCCACCACTTCATTCATCTTACTTCAGAATTCCTCTTTTTCTTCTATCTTACATCCAACTTTTAGAGCATACGCAGAACCTCTTGATAATTAGAATATTAGTAACAATAAAAAAAAAGAGGTTATAACCACATTAAAATATATATACATACACACACAATATGTCATCTCTGAGAATACAAAGATGTAACTTTTAGTATACTGTAATATTTGCAAACAATCAAATTTATGCTGCTGGCTCATTGCTGCAATTACAATTATAATATGTAAATCCCTTAAGAACATTTAAGTATAACCAGTCTTGATTCATAGCAGGGAATCTGTGTGTATCCATGTGTAAGTCTCACTTACATTCCCCATAGCTGTGTTAATCATCCTCTCTGCCACTCACTCTCAAGGTCTTAGTGGCCCTCTGTTGAATACTGCAATCCACAATTCAAATAGAACCAGAAATTGGTGTTTTAAGCAGCTCAGTGAATCAGTGAATGTAGTCTGCAAAAGGGCACTCTGATTATAGAAGGGTAGATCATTACTTTTCTAATCCTACTGAAAATTACTTTATAGGTTAAAATTAATATTCTAGTCATAAGAGTACTACCATTTAGCAACAGCATTGCAACATTAATTGCGAGAAGATGAATGTGCTAAAAATAGTCTATTTGTTGAACATGTTAGTAATAATAATAATAATAATAATAATAATAATAATGTATACTTTATTGATCCCCGTGGGGAAATTCCTCTCTGCATTTAACCCATTCACTCTGCTTCACAGAGTGAATGGGTTAAGTAAATGGGTTAAGTAAATGGGTTAAGTAAATGGTGTTTGCTAGAACATGATATCTTCATGTGCAATTGCAGGGACAAGGTAAAAAACTTGGGCGTGTGGTTCGACATGGTGCTCTCTTTCGAGTCTCATGTAAAAGAGATAACAAAGATCGCCTTTTATCATTTGAGGAACATAGCCAGAATCAGGCAAGTTTTGTCACGCGACACTGTAGAGGTTCTTCTCCATGCATTTGTGTCTTCACGTCTAATGATCTTCTTTCTGGGCTACCAAAGAAAAGTTTTAGAGGTCTACAGATGATGCAAAATGCAGCTGCTCGCATTTTAACAAGAACTGGGAAATTTGAGCACATTAGCCCTGTACTGAACTCTCTTCATTGGCTGTCTTGTCAGGTTCGAGCAGATTTTAAGGTCCTGCTGCTCACCAAGGCTTTAAACGGATTGGCACCTTCATACCTCTCCGACCTTTTACACCTTTATGTTCAATCCCGTGCTCTCCGATCTCAGGACTCTGGCCTTCTAAAGGTTCCTAGAGCCAGAAAAAAGACAATTGGAGAGCGTGCTTTTTCTTTTCGTGCCCCGTTTCTGTGGAACAACCTCCCTCAAGATATTCGGCAGGCTCTGTGGAGGTTTTTAAAACTAAGTTGAAGACACATTTGTTCACCCTATCCTACATGTCTTAATTCTATGGCTTTTAGTTTTTAAATTTTTACTGTTTTTAACTTGTATTTGTCTTTTACCTGTATTGATATGTATCGCTTTTATTTTATTTATCTTTTTAGTTTCAAATAGTTGTACAGCACTTTGTTTGAAAGCACTTTATAAATAAAGTTATTATCATTATTATATATTATGATGCCATCAGGTTGAACTGCAACCACCTACTTATGGGCTAAAACTGCTATTTTTTTTGCCTTGTATTTGTTTAAATTTAAAACAGTCACAGTCACAAAACTTCATTAATGCATGACATATTATGAAGTCATCGGGTTACTACACCCGTCCTGTCCAGAAGTTGTATCAAGAAGAATCATGGCCTGAAATATTTTCACCTACAGTTTTTTGTTAAACTTTTGTTAAACTTAAAAGGTTAAAAAGATATTTTGCTCTGCAAATCGCCAAAACCTTTCCTAGTGAACATTCCTTTATTTGTTCTTTTCAATGTAATGGTAAATGGTCTGGCAGCACGGTGGCACGGTGGTTAGCACTGTTGCCGCACAGCAAGAAGGTCCTGAGTTCAATTCCACCATCAGGCCGGGAACTTTCTGTGTGGAGTTTGCATGTTCTCCCCGTGTTTGCGTGGGTTCTCTCCGGGTACTCCGGCTTCCTCCCACCGTCCAAAGACATGCAGCTTGTGGGGATAGGTTAATTGATTAATCCAAATTGTCACTAGGTGTGAATGTGCGAGTGAATGTGAGTGTGAATGGTTGTCTGTCCCTGTGTGTTAGCCCTGCGACAGACTGGCGACCTGTCCAGGGTGTACCCCGCCTTTTGCCCTATGACAGCTGGGATAGGCTCCAGCGCCCCCCGCGACCCTGAAAAGGATAATGGATGGATGGATGGTAAATGGTCTGTATTTGTATAGTGCTTTGTCCCCCCTAGGGACCCCAAAGCGCTTTACACACCCAGTGAAGTGTCTTGCCCAAGGACACAACGACCAAGACTGTCCGAGCCGGGGCTTGAACCGGCAACCTTCCGATTACAAGGCGAACTCTCAACTCTTGAGCTAACTAAAAACTAAAAATAAATTTTTTTTAACTATTTTTGAACACAAACGTCATGTTCAGATGGGGAGCTTATAGCTCCTATTGGTACAACTTTAATTTTTCATTCATTGTTTGCGGGGTTATTACTACAGCTTAATAGTTGCTTTATTCCCTGTGGTGTTATCTTGGTATTTTTTTTTCATTGGAACATCCAAAACCAGGATAAAGGTCGTATCCAAATTCATGGGCTGCATCCTCCTGACGACCCGGCCTTCGCGGTCTACGTGGGCCAGGTCCTCAGAAGGTCGGGTAGGCCGGAAGTAAACGGCCGTGAAATTGGACGGTCTAGCCTTCTGATTAGGGTCACCGCTGTCTCGGTGGAGTTTAATAAACTCAGCCGTCTGCTCCTTGCTAGCTAAAATATAACGGGACACTGGCGTAAATTCTTGACTGTCCCATACTTCTGTTTAATCAGTTTTCTGTTTGACGTTTAGTCAGCTGTGTAAAAACCAAGGAGGAACCCACCCGGGGAATTAATAAAGTTTTATTTTATCTAATCTAATAACTTTAATCTCAGCCAAACCGATTTAATCATGAACAAACAAAACACTGAAAAAAGCCCAACAATAACATTTTTAGGTTGTCTAAGTGACTTATATATTACGTTTAACCCGAGCAGCGCAAGTCCGCGGTGATCTGAAAATGATGTGCCGGGAGTTGTGCCGTTCTCGGCCGCATCAGTAACCCTCGAGCTCCCGGCTAGCTATCAAGCTGGTGGGTAGCAGACGCCTTCGAAAACGTCGAAGCACTTTTGCAAATATGCGATATCTTGATAAACCGAGCAGATATTTGATGTTTACACAACTACTTTCTCGCCTGAAAATATGTTGAAAGTTTATTTTGTGACCCAGAAAAATTAGTATGAGTAATTTTAAAACTTAGTAGCGGCCGCCATTGTTGGAAACTAGAGTTTGGCTGGGCCGCGCTATGAATTCTGGGATATGGTAGGCCACGAAGGACACACCCGACCCATCCTTCAAATTCGGGGAAAAGGAGGACGCATTTGTCGGCTACATTCGGAGGAGTCTATGAATTTGGACAGCCTTCGGCGCGTCGCTGTGACGTAATCGGTCTACAAATGCGGCCTCAGGAGGATGCAGCCCATGAATTTGGACACGACCAAAGTGTCATGATTCGGCTGAGTGGCAGGCAGGAATTGGACCCAAACGCAAACTCATGGGGACACGGGGGATAAACTCAAAAAGCACAGCTTTATAGCTGGAAAAACAGATCACAAGTTATAGAAAACTAAACTGGGAAAAACTAAATATAATGTTCAACAGGAAACACAGGGAGAATCACACACAGCATGAGGGAGATCACGACACAGAACTGAGGGAGACGCGGAACTAAATACACAGAGGGTTAACGAGGGAAGTGGGAGCACAGCTGACACAGATAATCGTAACGAGACAGGGCAGGAGTGACGCATACTGACGAGAGACTGTCAAAGTAAAACAGGAAGTACACAGAGGTTCAGACAGGAGGAGAGAGAGAGAGAGCACCGACATAACGGGCTGGGGAAAACATTGAATGAAACACAAGAAGGGGAGACGAGGGCTCACAGATACACAGAGGGGCACACAAGGGGTAAAAGTCACAAGGGGAAATCAAATAAGGAACAACTTAACAGAGCAACCCAGGAACCATGGCTTAAATAAAGAACAAAATACAAAAATACATGAAAACTAAGAATGCTGGGCCAACATGGTCCAGGATCATGACATCACCCCCCCCCCCCCCCCCCCCCCCCCCCCCCGCAAGGGCTGGCTCCCGACAGCCCAAACCTGAGAACCAAAAGACTAGAAAAACCGAAAACAACCCACCCAGGGCGGGAGGCGGGGGACAGGACGAAGGGAACGAAACCAAACAAAACACAAGGAGCATGAGACCAAAGCCGAGCCCAGAAACATACAAAAACAGTTCAAAACAAAAGATGCTGGAGTCCAGGGAAGCAGTGTCCATAGAGAACAGAAGGTCGACCCGCGGGGCGACAGCACAAAAGTTCAGTTCGGTTGTTCCGGGGACCGGCCACGTGAAAAGTGGCAGCGGTGGCAGAGCGGGTCCGGAGGCCGGCCACGTGGACGACGGTGGCGGCTCTCAAGCGTCAGGTGTACTGGTCGAGGCTTGGTGGGCACAGGACCAGACGAGGCTGGACCAGACGAGGCTGGACCAAATGACAGAGCAAAATGTCTTTTTAACCTTTTGATGTTTAACAAAAGTTTAACAAAAAACTGTAGGAGAAAATAGTTCAGGCCATGATTCTTCTCAATTACAAGATAATTTTGGTTTCTTGTCTGTTCAAAGATATGAAGAATTTCTTTCAGACCTTAAACCAAGGAAAGAATTTGCAATCATCTTCTTTAGCTATTTTGTTTGATCACCCATGCATTCTGGTGTTGCTGAGCTGGTCAGTAAATACATTTTGTTTTTAAAAATGTACCAGATTGTTAATTTGGCCACTCTTAAAGTTTTTGCTAGGTCTCTGAAATGCTTATTTTGTTCTTTTCAGCCTAATTATGGCATCCTTTATTTGTAGCTCCATCTCTCAGGAAAGCTATGGACTTCAAGTTCATCTGCTTAGTTTTTCATCAAGTAATGAAGAAATAAACCTCACATAGCTGCCTGTCAGCCAGTTGTCAAATTCCTTTGAAAATGGAGATCTTAGTACAAAAATGACTTGAATTCCTAGACAGTGAATACAATATGTTTACCAAACTGTTGAATTAAAGCTGAACATTTGCACTTCGATCACAGCTTGATTATTTAATTTAAAATCCACTGTGCTGCTGTTAAAATTATAAAATGTGCCATTAACCAAAAACATATGGTCCTGACTGTATTTTAATTCATGTGAAGTAAACTTTGAGCTTCTTCTTGCAGTGTGTGTACTTTTACAACACTGTAATAAGATTATTCTAACTGAAAACTGCATCTAACATACTTTCTGTTTAAAAACAAAAACAATGAGTTACATGTGGAATGGTTAGGTTTTTTACCTAATATAAGTTAAAATAAGTTCTTCATCTTAAGCAAATGGCAATGTTCATGCAGTTCTTTGCTTAACAAGAATTGATCTTGGCTTGTTTAGTCACTGTATTTAAAACAAATGGCAGATCATTGATTTCTAATCTTCTTTGTTTATTTTTTAGGTCTATGGTAAAGGCATAGAAAGCCAGTCCATTGAATATCTGTTTCACTGATTGGTTCTTTGAATTTCCAACTTCACTGCTGGAGAACATATTTTTGCCATTTATTTTTGAAGCACAAACTGATTAAGCAAATTGTGAGAGAAAGTCAATTTCACACCACATTCATGTGCAAACACCAGAAAAAATATTTTTATTAGCAGTGACTCTCATATAAAGACTACAGTATAAAGTTGGCAAGTTCACAAATATAGCTGTGTTTTACACACAACTTGTACACTTTAAAGCCCATGAAGACCATGCTTTTCGGTTGATAATTCATTGCCACACTTCTATAGACTAAAGAGGCTCTTCTTTCAAGCTTATCAACTATAATTGTATGCAGGAAAGGACCTTTAAAATGTCGAATGACATTTTTTATGTGTGTTTATGTGAGTGAATGAGAGAAATAGAGAGGCACAGAGAGAAACTGATAAAGAGTCAGTGGAAGAGCATGTGTGTGTGTTCATGTTGGACATAATTAACTGGATGGTGCTGAGAGAAAGATGAGGGCAGGGCAGCTTTAAAGCTTTGTCAGACCATACTGACCTTGGTAACAAAGGCTTTTTGCCCAAAGTTATTAACAATAATTGGACCTAATTACATGATGAATAAAACGAGGAGGAAATTGCGGAGGAGTGTTCTATTGAACAGTCGTTACAAAGACTAGAAAATAGCACAATAACAGGTCGAGTAGAACCGGTACTCACTATTCCTGCTTTTGTGCATTTGTGCATGTTTGGAAGTGTGCCTGGCCCACGTGCTCTTATACCTGATGCTTTTGAAAAATAAAGAAGTGATTTTAAGCACACCAGGTCACAGATTTCTCCACTTCAGATTTATTTAATACTAAACACTTTGGAGTTCCATGGCTTTGCATCTTTTTTTTTTTTCCTTTTTTTTTTTTTTTTTTTTTTACTTTTTATTTTCATTTTTTAAATTGAAAACGAACAACAAACAAACAGAAACAAACAATAAAAGACATTTACAGTTATGGGACAGAGTAGGTATCATCAACTAGCCAAAGCTTGACTGGCCATTATGACCAAAAAAAAAAATATTCTCAGGAACACACTCTAGTATCTTTATCTTTCAAACATAGCCTCCACCCTCTGAGGACCGAACACAGAAAATACGGGCGTATTAATAATAATAATAAAAAATAATAATTATAATAGTAACAGTATTGGTAATTACAGAAATTTAAAACAAAAAAAAAAACAAAAAAAAAAAACAAAAAAACAAAAAAACAAAGGAAACAAAAAAAGAAAAAGAAAAAAAAAAAAAAGAAAGACATATCGTGTGAACCCCTCCCACCATCCCCCCACCCCTTTACCCCTGTATGGCTCTCAACTTCATCACATTCGTGTATACAAACAGCCCATATTTACACCCGTCTATACACAAGAATCAGCACAACATTCAAGAATTCTGATCAGAAGGGCCTAACCAAGGATCAATTCAGGGTAAACCCAGAGGAATTTACATCATCTCTATATTCTGTCAAGTCCAAAGACGGTAATACTGAAAGAAATGGTCCCCAAATTTTTTTAAAGGTTCCGTATTTCCCTTTTACACTATGCGATATCTTCTCAGGTGTACAGTAGGATGCTAACTCATTAATCCAATATCTCAGTGTTGGAGAATTTTCAGATTTCCAATGTGTCAGAATACATTTTTTAACTGCAGTACTCGCAAGTAAAATAAAATATTTCTTGTGGTAATCCACATTTATAGAATCTATATCACCTAAAATCCATAGTTTTGGGTCCATTTCGACTTGGATCCCAATTACCCTTGAAATTATTTCAGTAGTCCGTCTCCAGAACTCCTCTATTACTGGGCAATTCCACAGCATATGAAGAAGATCACCATCTATCACCTTACATCTCAAACATTTGGGAGAGTAATTAATATCAATTTTATGTAATCTGTAAGGTGTGGCTTTGCATCTTTATAATGAATTATAAGTTGTATCAGGCAGTACAGAGTGATTTTTATTCAACAAAGACTCAAACCCATTGTACCCATTTAGACAGTTAGTGTGTCAGGTCAGTGCTTATTTCCAATAAAGAAAGCCAAACAAGCTGTTTCTCACATATCTCACAATATGTCCTAAAATTATGTTAACTCATTCACTGCCAGCCATTGGCAGTGAATGAGTTAAACCCATTGACTCATTCACTGCAATTGACGGCTATAGACGTCAATGGCAGTGAATGAGTTAATAGTAGTTAATAGTTTTTATTATTACTGCATGACCAAATCTTTGTAAAGCAGAAAGATACTTAGAGAAATTAGCAAGAAGGAAACAGCAAGGAGGAAAGGTTTGTTTGACAAGCCAAGCACAGTTGAAGGTGTGTAAGATTACCTCTAGAATATCAAAGAGTCCCTGCATCAGAAAGGGTTAGGCCTGCCGTCATTAAGCATGCTCTCTTAATGATGAGACTCTCACTCTTGCACTGATGAGGGAAGAAGACAAACCAGCAGCCAGCCAAATGGAGTCAATTTTTGCATGGCAGGTATGTACATGTATGTGTACTATCTTATGTTTGCATACATGCATATTTGTGTGTATGAATTTTTGTGTAGTTGTTCCTAAGGGAGAGACAAAACCTTCAGCTACTGCATGTAAGGAATATTTTATTCAGGCTAATTTGACTGCATTTTAAATCTTTTCAACACATCCCCATCAGTCAAATAACCTAAGAAGAGAGACAGACACGATACTAACAACATGAATTTAGACAGGGAAGCAACTGAAGGGCGGACATATTGACAGGCCACAAGCACAATTGAATCAAATTAGTCCAAAGTGTATTCATTTAGTCCAATTAGTTCCAAGACTAATGCTATAAAGGGAAATTGCCAATATTCTGCTCATCTCCACTGCACCTTACACATTTTTAAGTTGAGCTTAAGGTCAAAGTCAAATGTAAAAACATCCTAGATGTAACAACAAATAATTGATTAAACACTAAAATATAGTTCAAGCCATTGTTAAATTTATTGGGTTTGAGTCATACCAAATGCCGCTGACAAGCACAGTGTTTTACTGTGCCCAGATAGCTTGTCATTCCAGGTGCTTAAAAAAAACAAAACAATCCCCTCTTGCCCTTGTGGGCGGTCTTTATCCTTCAAGCTCAGGTCCTGTACCAGAGACCTGGGTGCTTGAGGGTCCTGCGCAGTATCTTAGCTGTTCCTAAGACTGCACTCTTCTAGACAGAGATCCCCGATTTGTTCCTGGGATCTGCTGGAGCCACTCGCCTAGCTTGGGAGTCAATGCAATGAGTGCTCCAGTTACCACTGGGACCACTGTTGTGTTCACCATCCACATCTTCTCAAGCTCTTCTCTGAGCCCTTGGTACTTCACCAGCGTCTCGAGTTCCTTCTTCCTGATGTTGCTGTCATTCAGTATCGCTACATCAGTCACTACGGCTTTCATCTTCCGCTTGTCTACCACCACTATATCTAGCCACCACCATTTTGTCCGTTTGTATCTTGAAGTTCCATAGGCTCCTAGCTCAGTCATTCTCCACCACCCTAGGGGATGTCTCCCATTTTGACCTCGGGACTTCCAGGCCATACTTGGCAAAGATGTTTCTGTATACTATGCCAGCCACTTGGTTATAACGTTCCATGTATGCCCTCCCTGCTAGCATCTTGCACCCTGCTGTTATGTGCTGGATTGTCTCTGGGGCATCTTTACACAGCCTGCACCTGGGGTCTTGCCTGGTGTGGTAGACCCCAGCCTCTATGGATCTTGTGCTCAGAGCTTTGCCCCTGTACTGCCATAATTAGTGCCTCTGTGCTGTCTTTCAGTCCACCTTTGTCAAGCCACTGGTAAGACTTCTGGATGTCAGCCACTTCCTCTGGTTTCTGCTGCCTGAGGTATTCACTGAGTACGCAGTCGGTTGGGGACATCATCCAGATGTATTCGTGGATGTTCACTGTCTCATCCTGCGCTGTCGTACTTACACTCATTAGTCCCCGGCCTCCTTCCTTCCACTTAGCATACATTCTCAGGGTGCTGGACTTGGGGTGAAACTCTCTATGCATGGTCAGGAGCTTCCTTGTGATTATGTCAGTGGCTTCTATCTCCTCCTTTGGCCAGCTTATTATCCCAGCTGGGTACCTGATCACGGGCAGGGCGTAGGTGTACCGTCCACCTGACTCCTCAGGACTTGCCTGACCCTCTGCAGGTACTTGTTGGTTGCAGCTTTTCTAGCAACCTCTTCATGGTTCCCATTTGCCGGTGGGGTCCTCAGGTACTTGTAGCTGTCCTCAGTGTCTGCAATGTTGCCTTCTGGTAGTTTGATCCCCTCAGTTCTGACTACCTTTCTTCTCTTTGTTACCATCCGACTACACTTCTGTAGTCCTAACAACATTACGATGTCATTGCTGTACATCCTGGTGGTGTGGATCAGTGAATCAATGTCTCATTCACTCTTGGCATACAGCTTGATGTCATCCATGTACAGGAGGTGGCTGACAACTGCTCCATTCCATAGCCAGTATCCATAGCCAGTCTTGTTGATCTCACTGAGGGGGTTCAGGCCTATGCAGAACAGCAGTGGGAAAAGAGCATGTCCTTGGCAGATCCTGCACTTGATGGTGACTTGGGCTATTTGAATGATGTTGGCCAATAAACTGTGTATGCCACATCCCCATTGAGTTCCTGATGAAGGCTCGTAGGGTCCTGCTTATCTTGTAAAGTTCTAGGCATTCTAGGATCCAGGTGTGTGTCGAGTCATAGGCCTTCTTGTAATCGATCCAGGCAGTGCACAGGTTGGTCACCCTAGTCTTGCAGTCTCGGGCGACTGCTCTGTTAACCAGTAGCTGGTGTTTTGCGCCTCATGTGTTGACCCATGTGCCCGTATATCTTAGCCGCTGTGATGCCTGACAGAAGCTTCCATGTGGTACAGAGGCAGGTTATTGGCCGGTAGTTGGATGTGACCAGGCCCCTCTGGGGGTCTTTGAGGATCAGGACTGTGGCAGTTCACCACTTTCCTTTGTACCATTTCAAGTTATTCATTGGACTTGAACGACTTGAATTGAAATAAATAACTGGAAAAATTGGGGTGTTCTAAATTTTTTGACCTGTAGTGTATATGCACTACAGGTACATAGACACATACTCACCTACATATATCTACATACTGTACATACATAATTACACTCACAAAAGAAAGACATTATAAAAAGCAGCACTAAAACATAATTGAATGCACATTATCCATATGTGCACATATGCTGAGTAAATATGTCCAAATATCTGTCTGCAGCGATGGGTCTGGGTTTTTTTTTGGATCCATCCAGTGTAAACTGAGTCCAGACGAGGAAGTCGACCTCCCACAATCCCTTGTGCTGTTTTCTTCAGGCAGCCCAAGTTCTTTCTGTTTTGTTTTGTGCAGCTGCCGTACTAAGCCAGAGGATGCTTTCTATTGTGGCTTTGTAGAAGTTCACAAGAAGCTCTTCTTCCTGAGGAAGAAGGAAGAAGAGCCTTTGTTGGGCTTTCTTCACCAGGTGTGATGTGTTCAGGGACCAGGTCAGGCCAGATGTTATGTGGAGACCCAGGAACTTAATGTTGTTCACATGCTTTACTGTCTCTCTGTGCACGAGGAGAGTGTGTTCTGTCTTCCGGGACCTCCTGCTATCCAGAATTACCTCCTTTGTCTTGCCTGTGTTCAGGATGAGGTTGTTGTCTAACCACCACTGTGCCAGGTGTTGGATGTCCTCTCTGTAGTGAGTGTCATCATTGTACGATATGAGACCCACTACAGTAGTATCATCTGCAAACTTCACAATTGTGTTAGTAAAGTGAATGGCAGAGCAGTTGTGAGTACAGAGTCCTGCCTGACACCTTATCTGGTCTTGCAGCTTTGTTGGTGTTAATCCTCCTCAAGGTGGAACTCATTTGGTGTAGCTGCAGGACGAGAGGCTCATGCTGCTCCTGCAGCCAGAAGAGTTCTACAGCCTCTACTGCTGACTGAGGCTTTTTCAGTTCCTTCCATGTCCTGCTATAAGCCAGTATGTAACCTGACTGGTAGGCAGCACCTTGAGCTTTGAGCAGGGACTGCACTGTATTCTCCATCCAAGGTTTGCGATTTGAGAATATATAGTTCTCCAATAACATGTTTCTGTATCTTCACTTGAAAAATTAACTTAAACAAGAAAGTCATGGTGATAAAAAAATGGCTACTGTGTACTGAGTCTAGAAGCATCCAGATGTGATACTTCCTAAATCTGTTTTCCTTGAAGTCCATAAGGACAGCTCTGTCTGAGTAAGCATGTCCACCACCTGTTACTTGCAAAGGCACAAACGGGGCTATACTTTGTGCCTTTGTAGCTCCTTCAGTGGCTGCGGCACCCACGATTTGTGTCCGGGGATGGGCGTCCGGGTACACACCGGCTCACTCCTTGGCGGCCGCTTATCTGGGGCTCGCTCGGGCCACTTCGGAGGTGGGGTGCCCCCGGCCTCTCGGCCTGGGGCTCGGTCACTCAGGCACGGCTGGCTGCCGGCGGAGCTCACGGGCGCGTCACTGCAACTCCCCCTGGCTTCTGCTCCGCGGCTGCTGAGTGAGCCCTCATCTGGGACTCTCCTCAGCTCTTTCTGGGACAGTGGAGCGGCTGCCCCTCTGTTGGTCTTCCTTGGTCTGTTGTGTTCTGGGGGCCTCTGGATGTCTGGAGTTTTGATCTCCTCCATACCTGCTTCATGCCCTGGAGGACGGGGCTGTGGCCCCCCCACACCCTCTAGCAGATCATTACATGAAGGAACCTTTTAAAAAAACAAGTGCGTCCATGCTCACAGGTGTACACACGGGTGATCACACCCACAAACTACACCCTTTTTGGCTTCTACCTCAAAGCACACTGTGTTCTGTTGATCTTATGTGCTGCACAATAATGTTTAATATTTAGTATTTACTGTCATATTCCCATATATCATTGTGATGTTGTTTATTCTATTACTCTTGTTCTCTTCTGCTTGTTTTCTTTTTTCTTTCTCAGCAGGTGATCCAGGTGATTGATATATGCATTTTTTTTCTTTTTTTTTTTTCTGCTCATTCTGTTGGTTTTTGTCTTTTGCCCTTCTCCCCCGTCCCTCTTCTCAGCTGTTTCTCTTTCCCTCTTTCTTTCTCCCCTTCTTTCCCCCAGTCAAGTCTGTCCCGTATTCAGTAAATGAAAATAAACTAAACAATAAAAGGTGAATCAAATGGACCATTATGGCAAGGCTGGGATGGTCAATTTGGTAAAGTAAATCCGTTGGGCATCTTTCTTTGCCCTTAGACAACAATTCTGATGGCAAAAGAGCCAAACGGGAGACTGCAAGGAACAAAAAGAAACTGTTTTCTGTAAACCATCTGTAAACTTCAAAATGAACACAGAGCTTAAAAGGCTTAGAGGAGGCAACTTAAATACCCCATATTGCACACAGTATCATATATAACGTGAGGAATATTAAATATAGGGCTGGGGTCTGTTTATGTTTTGTAACTTGTGCAGTGGTCTTATTACACTGATGTGACAAGAAAAAAAAGGGAACAGTTCTGGCTCTGTTCCTCTTCAACGTCTACACTGCTGATTTCTCCCACAACTCCACCCAGTGCTTCCTGCAGAAGTTCTCTGATGACTCTGCAGTAGTTGGCCTCATTACTGATGGGGATGATAGGGAGTACAGAGAACTGACCCAAGACTTTGTGGACTGGTGTCAGCAGAATTGGAACACTGGAAAAACCAAGGAGCTGGTGATAGACTTCCACAGACACAAACACCCCCCGGCAGAGATGCTGCCGGGGACAGGAAGAGACTGAACAGAGGGCCAGCCCTGTTCTAGGATGGCCTCTGGACCCAGTGAAGGTGGTGAGTGACAGGAGAATGGTGGCTAAGCTGTCATCTCTGTTGGACAACATCTCCCACCCTATGCAGGAGACTCTGACAGCACTGAGTAACTCCTTCAGTGGCTGCGGCACCCACGATGTGGGACGGAGAGATTCCGCAGGTCTTACCTTCCTACTGCTGTCAGACTCCACAACAAAGACTTCGCAGCTGACCAAACACACATCCACACATGTGCATTAATACTAAGTGTAATTTTTTTCTGACAACGTAGTATTTTATTCTATTGCATGTAGTATTTATAGTATTTTGTTCTATTATATGTAGTATCTTATTCTCATTATCTAATGTTATTCCATTTTTTTTCTAAATTTTTGCTACTGTAACTTTGCACTGTCCACTTTCTGCTGTGACACAACAAATTTCCCATGTGTGGGACTAATAAAGGTTTATTTTTTCTCTCTTTATCAAATTGATTACGTACTTTTTTGTGTTGACATTTACTTAAGTGTAAAACATAGCATTTAAAATACACTGACATGTTCTCAAAACTACAAAGTGATACAGTGATATTTTTCTATTAAATAACAGTACTTTTACTTTTTTTTCTCCGTGGGAATTACCCTGAAACAATGTGATGATGTTAGTTGAATAGTTTTCATTGCTTCATTGTAAATGTACATATTAAATGTAACTGCATTAAAATAGTAACAATTTATTTTAATATTGTGAGCATGCTGCTGGTTTTCATACTAACACAAAAATCACTAGTAAGCCTCCAGCCAGAGGAGGGACTATTTAGTTTGGCAGGTTTTGACTCTAAGCATTCTAGTACTTATACACCATTGTACATAGAGGTGGACGTGACATTTTGGCTGTTTTGTTTCCTGAACTCCCAGGAGTGGTGATGGAGCAATCCATGTATGACAGCACTGTAGACTAATTGGACCACAGCTGATCTACAGCTGGGCTACAACTGTCACTCAGTGCTGTACCAGGGAAAGCCCTGTGCCACATTTTTGGCTTGCGTGAAGATATGAGCTTTACTGGACATAGTAAAATTTTCACTTTCCTGTTGGCTTTTTTCCCCTGTATTACCCACTTAATGTACTAAACTTGTTCATCTTTATTAACATATCAGTATATTCTTGCGTCTTCTCTTCTTAATAAGCTGAAAGTGCAGCTGTGAGGAGGAGAAAATTTAAGTTTAATTTTGCAGTGACAGTAACTCTTACTTTAGTGCAGTTCCAGGGGCCACAACTTTTAAATGCAGATTCTCAGTGTCATGGATTTGGTGGAATACCTGTATTGGTTTGCTCTGAAATGTGTTTATTACATCACTTCAGTTCCACAGCAACCACACAGATGTCAACCAGCTGGAATGCTGACTTTGTTAGCTGTTTCTTTGCACCATCTGCAATTTGAGGATAGTACTTTAGTAAATCATATGATAATATGCTGGGGCTACTTGTTGTGGTGGCTGTGCTGTGAATTATGACCAGCTATCACTCAGTGTTCTTCCGAATCACACAAATGACACTTATCAGATGTTCTCATGCCTGGCACTGTGAAAGTGCCAGAGTGCCAAAGAAGCTACACTGTAAGCACATAGCTGGACTCTTGAAAGATTGCCAAAGCAACTAAATTGATACTCAAATTCAGAGACCCGAGAAAGTATCCACAGCAGGAGAGTGGCACCCAGAGTCTGTAACAGGTTAGATTAATCAAGCTCACCACTGTCTCCTGATCTCATTAAAAGAACATTATTTGCCAGAGATTAATGGGAACCTAAGCTGTGTTTTCTTACTGTTGAGTGTAAGATAGTGATTATTAAAAAAAGGTGGGAATAAACCTTCCCTTGAAAAATAGCATATAACATATAACAGTGGCACAGACTTGTTGTGAACTAGGCTGCAGATAGAGAGGGTAAGAAGTTGCCAGTGATTGCTGATTGTCTGTGTACTCAGAGAGATTGCAAATATTGCAGGTTTTTATACATATCTGCCCAGTGTCGCCTATGTTGTTATTTTGCAGGCTTGATGTAGGGTTATTTGCAGCTTTCATTTTTCAGCCTTGGCTTTCCCTCTAAAAGCAGTGCTTTTGTGTAAAGGTGTGTGTGATGTTGTGTGATGTTTTGCGTTTTTGTGATTGTTCCAATGTGCCTCGTTGTATGTGTGCAAGTGTATCCGTCACCATGATTGATACTATATGTAAAACTAAAATTGGCCCCGCCTGAACACTGTAATAAATTGCAATTGATGACAACATACCCAGAGACAGCAGGATGTGCCCTAATACCAATAAATCCATCTTTCTGATGTACTCTGTCAATTTACTCTCATTTCTTCCCGCCAAGGCATTATCACCAAGTAACACAAGAGTAGCTTTATCCTGCATCACAGAAAAAGAGAGAAAATTCCAAGAGTGAAAATGAGAGAGAATCTCGGAAAAAGAAAGAAGCAGAAACTGCTGATCACGTATCACAAAGAGAGCCCATTGAAACTCATAGTTGTTCATTTTTCACTTCAATTCCCATTGCTATTTCCAAAAAGGATGCAGCAAAAAAATCATTTGCAGATCGAATTTTGTTTGTTTAATAGGAGTCAGTAGAAAGGCTCCTATAATGGAAACACAAATATGGTATATTTCAACAGTCACAACACAAACGCATATGGTAAAGGGTTAGGGGCTTTTTGCTAAAATGTGTTTTCAGACATCTAATTTTGAATTGAATTTATTGCATGTGAGTTCAGGCGATTCATTTTTTAAAACCTATTTTATGTCTAAACACAAGTTTGAACTGATACTGTTGCCTTGTGGCTTTCTTAAGTCTTATTGTGTCAGTATGCATAAAGAATACTGTTTTACCTGATCTGGTTGTGTGCTCAGCATTCTTTATCTGCCTTTCTCTTTCATCCAGTGGCTCATCTTAACTGACAGCCCACTGAGTGTCATTTGATGGCAAGCTTTATTCTGTCTAACTTCTTGCTGGGTTGCTCTTTTGTGTGCCAAATCTGTCAAAATTATATTGTGAGCATTGTACCTCCAGCCTACCCTAAAATCGTATTCACACAGTGCCTTATCTTCACTTAGGACTGCTTGAGTAGGTAAGGGCCTTGAGCAGAATACATTAAAGTGTGGAGATGCATGTTTTCATTATACACTAAGAACAACTAAAACTCTTTGGACTTACTTTGAACTTGTGGATATGAAGTTTTAAGGGACACGACTCGAGCATGTTCCAAAAAGTTTTTGTTGTGATTCAGACCCAAAGTTTTAATGACTTGACTGCTGCACAAGACTGCAGATTTATTAGCAACTGGCTGTCTGCGAACACAGAAAATGTTTTGTATGTAAACATGAAAGCCTCGATATCACATTACATGACACAGACGTGCTGAAACACACAGGTAAATGCAAAAGCAAAGCATTAAAGCTGAGACCCCTGCAAAGTCACTCAGACAAATCCAGATGACATCTTTAATATGCATACATGCTCATGTTAGAGAGAGAGAGAAGTGAGTAAAAAGCCTACATGCACACCCAAACACACAAGCACACTTAGACACATGCAGTGATCTGTTGTCCTTGTTGTTTTTTCTGCTTTGCCTTTCATGTTCAAAGCTTAGTGTGTGATTCCTGCTTCTCCACTGAGGATAGAGGGAGAGAGCATAATCTGTGTGACGCTGTAGAGGTGAAGAAAGAGAAAAAGAGGTGGCAGAACGAATGAAACGCAAGGGAGAATGTATAATTGAGCAACCTTGGCAATCTCACATCCTCATAACACGATTAGGACTAACCTGGCATCTAAATATGGAAAAGGAATATGTTCCTGTAGGTTACCATTGCCACAGGCCTCCATATTTAACATGATAAAATTTCATAATATTTGTTGATTGCTTATTCCCTGTAGGTGGATGCAAGCAGGGTGTTTCTTCATCTGCTGCTCAGTCCTCTATAAATGTCTGAGAGTATGAAAATCAAGTCACATCTAAACGAAAAAACAGTCAGCCACAAAAAATACTCCATCCAAGATGAAAAACGAAATAAAAAAATCTCCCAGCAGTTAAATATTAGCAGCATACTGATGAGAACAGTCAGGAGAGTCACCTCAGATTTTAGCCATCGAAATGACCATCGGCAGAAATGATAGGTCAGTAGAGCCCATATGTGTTTGTGTAACCATAATAAACAGAGTCAGCGTGAAGCAGAGATAATGCCCAACAGAAATTAACAGCAAATAGGCTCCAGATTCATCTTTCTGTTCCCATGAACACACACACACAGACATTCGCTGTACCTCTGGCGCAAGGCCAAGCTCAGTAGCAAAGGGCCAGAGTGACAGAAGAAGCAGTTGGCAGAATATCAGCAAATGACAGCACATGTAAGAGAGAACATTGGTACATGTGTATGTGTGCACATGGTGACGCACAATATGTGTGTATGTGTGTGTGTGTGTTGACAGAGACAGCTGGGCTTTAAACAGGACCAGGCTGTTGGATAAATCAACGAGGCAGTGGGGTGGCCACCACCTCCCCTGTTACTCAGCAGAAAGGACCCCTATTCATGTCCTTAGGACACATCTTAATGTATGTGTGTGTGTGTAAGAGAGAGAGAGAGAGAGTTTTTACCAGCCGGTGTTTATGGATCCTGCAGTGTATCGCAAAACTTGGTTTTGCAAAACCATCAACTGTTTCTTTTGCATTGTGTCATGAACATTATTATGAAAAATGTCTAGGAAAATATCTAGGGATTCAAATTTAGTGATTTTCATTCTTGTTGATGGAGCTACTGAACTGTGATCACACCTCCAGTTATTACCTTGGTCTCTGGAGCGCAAAAGGTCATGGAATTATCTGGTTTTGAAGTTCTGAAGTCGAAAAGTTTTAAAATCTACACTCAAAAAAATCTCAAATAAGGCACTTGTTTGATTACTTAAGGTATAAAAATGCTTAACTTGTCATGGTTCTGGGTCGGTTCGACCCAGTATTTTGAGTTCTGATGTTTTGTTGTGTTTGTTTGTTGTGTTTTTTGGGTGCTATGATTATTATTATTATTATTATTAGTTTCTGTTTATTCGTGTTTCAGGATTTGTGTCTCATGTTTAGCATTGAGTTCCATGTGTTATATTCTGTCTGTCTCTCAGTGTCGTGTCTGCATCTTTGTGCAGTGTTTTCTTGTTTCCTGTTTTATTGTGAAGGTCTGCGTCCCATGTGAGTGTGTTCAGTTTACCTCCCTTGTCTCGTCTCGTTAATTACTCCCAGCTGTGTCCCCCACATTTGTGTAATCTCCCTGTGTTTCTCTGAGTGTATTTAAGTCGTGTCTTCTGTTGCTGGTCTGTCTATGTATCCACCATGCTACCATGCCCGAGGAGCCCGTCCAGCCTCAAGCCAAGTTAGCTGGAGGGCCCGAGGAGCCCGTCCAGCCTCAAGCCAAGTTAGCTGGAGGGTCCGAGGAGCCCGTCCCGCCTCATTCCTCGTCAGCTGGTGGGTCCGAGGAGCCCATCCAGCACCACGCCTCGTCAGCTGAGGGTCCTGGAGGAACCAGCCAGCACATCCCCATGTCTGCTGACGGTTCTGGGGAGTCCATTCAGCCACCACCTGCTCCACCACCCACGACTTCCACACCGTCACCTGCAGCATCACCGCCTGCAGCATCACCGCCTAGTTCCGCAGCCGCCACGCAGCCGCCAGGTTCCGCAGCCGCCACGCAGCCGCAGCCGCCACGCAGCCGCAGCTGCCACGCTGCCTCTGTGTCTTCATCCACGCCTGGTCCAGCCTCTGTGTCTTCATCCACGCCTGGTCCAGCCTCTGTCTTCATCCGGACCTGCCTTGTCGCCGCCACTGCATTCCACATGGCCGGCTTCTGGACCTGATTCATTTCCGTTGCCGCCGTTGCTGTCCGCAATATGAATAATAATAATATGAATATGAATATGAATCACTACCCCAAGACTCACCTATTCTCAGTTGCATTTGAATAAAGCACCAAATCCACACTCTTAAGCTTAAATTTCAAAACTTATATTTTAACTACTGATTTTATCTACTATTTTTTTAATCAATCTTGTCTGTGTGTGTATAATATGTTAAATGTGGCTTTGTTCTACAGAGTGTTTTTCAATCCAACTTTTGCAGTTAAAACACATCAACATCACAGTACAGTTATGAAAATTTAAGTATCCTGTCTCAGTAACCAAGCCAGTGCAACCTGTTACAAAAGCAGAGTTCACCTGTTGCTATGGTTACAAAGACTATGAGATAGGCAGTACACTGAGAAATAAATTTCCTCTCAGCCAGCATGCATTCTCTTTTTTATGACAAGTACACATCTCTGCTTCAGACCATGATGTAAAGTCGATCCAAGGTGTAGGAGGATGTGAGGGAAAGTGATGTGAGGTAGCATTGAAGGGCAGGTTAGTCCACCTGAACCAGTACAATATGGTCCAAGCTACATTAAAGAGATACTCATGTTCAAAGGTCCATGTTGTTTGCTGTCCTATTATGCCTATTCACTCAAAAAGTTTGCTTCATCCATAATCCGTCACTTTTTCTGTCCTTCGGCTTGCAGTAGAGGAGGTGCTTGTAATGTCCTATTGCTGAGGTTATTGATGTCACCTGGATTTTATCCTCTTCACATCTTGACTGAATTTCTCTATTGTTGTCTGTCTATCTCAGTACCTCACTCATTGTACAGCTGGGCCAACAGTTTCCCCTTCCAAGCGGTATGGTGTTCATGCTTATCTTTAAGTGTGTCTCTCCCTCTGTTTTGACACCTGCATGCTGTCAAGGACAGGCAAACACTATATAGGCATTGGCAGGTAGTGCCAAGACACAAAACAGGCTTTGATGCTGTATCAGGTAGACTTCAAAATGTTTGGCCTACCTTGTACATCAAAGCCCTTTGGAGTTTAAGAAGTTGCAAGAAATAGTCGGAGTACTTCAGATGGCCCAAGTTGGGTTCTCACTGATGTTGTAAAAAATATGTTGCTTACCTCCTGTATTCCAGACTAGTGAATAAAGCTTATTGTATTACCTGATGCTCTGGGCAAGTTTCAAATGTAACACATTCATGAATACCCTTTTTTTTTTTTTTTAATCGTACCCATTTCTTTTGCCCCTGTTCATTCCAGTTTCCTACACACCTTCTTATGTCTACATTGGTCATTGATAGGCTTTAACAAATACAATGTTCAGAATCAGAATCAGAATACTTTATTCATCCCGAGGGAAATTAGGGGTTACAGCAGGCAGCACGCTAATGGCGCATGCGCACTCACAAAGGAACCTTCTGACCAACTTTACACAAGCATCTGCTGGTTTCATTAGGGTACCTGACACAGGAATTTCTTTTGGCAAGAGATTAAGATGAATGATTATGGATTTCTATGGTCACAGTGTGAATGAAATTCACCCTGTGATGTATTGTTAGAATATCTTTCGTGATATATGTTGGTAGCAGGGTGTGGTTATTAAAAATGAGGTAGGAGGTTCAAAGTATTATACAGCTATCACCCTGCTTATTGGCAGGGGGCAGGGAATGGCAGGGAATTAGAAAGGAGGTTCAGAGCAAATATTAAACCTTTTAGGACAGTTTGTGGGACAGTTGAATCCTTTTTCAAAAATACAATCGTATGTATTTTTTTTTTTTGTTTGTTTTTTTTATCTTTGATGACCATATTGGAGGGAATGTCTGGAATGTCTGAACAGGGAGTGAATAACTGACAGATGAATAAACATTTTTGCAAAACTTTTGTCAAAAATTGAAAGCAGGAGTTTTATCAACCTGGGATAACGACATATTTATTTATTTTATTTAGTAACATCAACCGTTAATTCAATCACAAGAAGCTTTGTATCTTTTAGATAACAAGTTTTTGTAGTCATCTAAAGTGTCATTGTCCCCATGTCTCGCCTGCTGGCTCTGTGTTAGGCAATATGTTTTCTTTTGTTTTATGCTCTCTCTCTTTCACTCTCTCTCCTCTGCCTCCATTGTGCCTGGGTGGACTCATCACGGGCTCCTAACTCTGGCCCACACACCTGTTTCTAATCATCACACCTGCCGCTGATCTCCTGTAATCCTGAGCAATTTCTGATCTGAATCTGTGTATCTATCTTAGTCTGTCTAAGAACCGAGTTCTTTGTGTAAATAGATCTTCCTGGACCTGTCCCTGTAAACCCAAGTGACCTGAAAGGGGTTGAGTGGTAAAGTGTGTTTAAGCGCGAGTGCCTGAAGTGGAATGACGAAGAGTGTGGAGTGTGGCAGGACCTCTCCCTTTCCCACGGACCCCGGAGCCATGGAGCCTTGGACACCCCATCCTCCCACCCTTTGCACATTGTACGTATTCGTACTTAGTGTTTCAATGTAAATAAAATCACTTCTTCTTTGCAAAGGATTCCTGGTCTGCGCCTGATTCCATTTCAGAAACCTGAGATAAAGGATACAAAAACTCAACATATCATGCTTGTACTAGAATAAATTATATATATTTTGTTTAGTGACCCCAAGAAATCTAAAGCAGTCTTTTTTAAATGAGCTCATTAATGAAGGACACCATTGTTTATATGCCAGATGGCAAGGCCACCGTTGCTTTATATTTTTTTGTCTTTACTTAATCTTTTTTTTTAATCTTCACTACATTTTAAAGTAAGATGATCTGACTATACAAATATTTTTGTTATTTAAACTTCAGTATTACATATCTTACTGCAAACGAGCACAGGTTTACAGCACCTCTGTTGAAAAACTTCAGAAAATTTGCAGCAGGTTTTCCAGACATGGCTTAGGCCTGGTCAAGTCAGTGAAGGCTGGCAGTGAAAAAAGTGTATGGTTTAAGATTAGGCTTACCAGGTCTGGGAGACTAAACCTTAATATAGTAATAAAGTTAATGTAGTCTTTAATGCAATCCTTAGTCATTCCATTGCACATGTAAACATTGCCTGAAGTATTTCAGAGTCAAGTGCATAACTCAACATGCGTCAGGCCCATTTCTTTTTTTTTCCATTACATTTTTTATAGTCCACCCATTAAGTGATTTATTAACATTTCACTACATAAAGTGAAGTAAATGTTTTGTTTCTACGAGTCAAACCCTTAACCCTGAACTTAAATAGATACATTGAGGTATGATGGGCAAAACATGTTGTTTCTATATATAAAAAACACAGTACATAAGCTTTTTATTGAATGGGGATATAAAATTTGATGACATAGCCACTGAATAATGCACTGTAGCAAACACACACACATACTGACTCAAAAGAATTGTTGTCATCAAAATGCTACATACACACAAAAACACTGCATCTCAGGAGAAATGTTTATTTTCAGAAGCTGTCTCTTTCGGTTCCTCTCGCTCTCCTTCAAAGATCCTTGCCTCACCCAAGCTGAGTGAGTTTCTGCCATGCCACCATGGAGAGTGTGAAAGTTAAAAGACAGTGTTTATTGTTTCTAAAGGAATATGAGAATACACAGACATTTCCTGCCACTGCTGTCTTTTTGAAGTGCAATCTCTGTTTATCTTTCTGCAGGGTTTTGGTTTACATTTGAGAATACTCAAATAGGAATGCTATTACATTTTGTATGAAATAAACATCAAATATGATATGCTGTGCTGTCATCATAATTGCACCGCGAAAGAACCTTTATCTTTTTCAAAGCTCCTATTTCTGTAAAAAAAAAAAAAAAGGACCAGATTCATATTAACAGCAATAAACAGGTTTTACGTAGGTACACAAGTAACAACAATTGTTTCACCGATCAAAACAATATTGCTACGACAAATAATGAAAAATATTTTTAACAAACTTACAGTGTTCCCACTGCAAGGCACAAACTGTCACTCTAAAATTTTTATTCCAAAATGAGACATCTTATATAACACAGGCTCTCAAAGATTGCTTCGCACTGCCATTTTTAATGATTATTTTCTGATGTTATTTACCAGAAGTTCTTAATTGACATAATTGTTTTTTGGGGTTTTTTTTACCAACTAGGTTCTTAGAGCTTTATAGATACTTAACCTATAGATTGTCTTGAATTAAGCACCTAAGGCCTCAAATTACAGAGGCCACTTAGCCACTCTAAGAGTTGGCAAGTGGTTCCTGGAGGTTGTGGGTGTCTCCAGGTAAAATCAGTCACAAAGAGGATGCTGCACCAAAACCTTCCTTGTGCTTGCTTTGGTCACTAGAAGATTGCCACAGTTTTTCATAGATTGTATGAACATTTAAAATATTTGAAAGTAAAACATGCTTGCCACTGCAACACATTTCAAAAGACTCTTTTACGCTTTGATTTTGAAGGCAAGACTTTACAGGTTTCACAACTGGTTTGCGAGTCATTTACAAGTACTTTTTCCATTTAAGCAACTGCTGACAGCAGCAACCCACAAGTGACTGAACCAGTTGCAGGGAGGTTTTCAGTGGAACCCTTGTGACCAATTTCAAGCTTGCTACTGCACCCTAACCAATCACAGAATGCATGTCCTTGCATTTGGTGATTACCAGTGTGTCACAGACCAGCATCTAGGCCTGAGCGTATGGGGCTTTAGCAATCAATTTCAGAGCGACTGCCAGCAACCCCCAATAACCACTTGCAATTGGTCAGGGAATACACATTGTTCTCCACATGACCAGTGGCTGCTAGATGTTTGCAGATAGGTCTCTAGGCCTGTTGTTTTTGTTTTGCCTTTTTTAATCTCACCACACATAGTATAATATGACTCATGGATCAGTAGTAATCAGTAGTCTCTACAGATAGAGAAATGTGAAGTTGCAGCTCAGGTAAAGATAACCCAAAAACTAAAAAAAACAAACTAAAAAGAATATCTGGGCCAAGAACAAGGGCAGGAAAAACGATTACTTTCACTTTAGCTATTCCATCTAAAGTGATAAATTTAAGCTGTGAACAGAACCAGTGTGAACTTTCTTCTGCCTGTCTCCTCACTAGCTTCCGTGGTGTATTAACAGTGTACAAAAAACAAGATGCATCAGGGATAACTTGCTCTGACATGAATGAAACATGTATGAAAGAAATTGCAAGCAAACAGCATAATCGGTAAGGTTGAGGTAATGCTAAATGAAACTGTTTATTTGGGGCTTTCACACTTGTTTTGTCCAAGAAATCCAAAATGTCCACAGCATGAGGGCAGAGCAAAAATGTTACAAATGCTGTCACCCATAACAAGAACTGTAGAAAAAGGTGAAGAAAAAAATGGCTTGGTCTGAAAGTGATGATAGAAAAAAGATTGCAGCACACAAACTAGACATCGGTGCACCAGGAGGGGGGGCAGAGTGGCACTTTAGTGTCATCTAAAGGTGACAGAATATAAACATTGGTCACTGGTGAAAAATCCATGAAAGGCATCCATCTTTAAGGATTGAACCACTGGAAAAAAGGGAGAAATTCAGTGCTATTTCTTGCTGCAACAAAAACTAGAGACCATCTTTTGATGGGATCACACTAGGCACTTTGTCAATGAGTTGTCGGACCAGAGTCATTGCCAAACTGGGCCTACATTTTGATGTCAGCTAGATGTTTGTAAAGTTTCATGACTGTATATTGCAATGAAACTGGTGAGAGTAAACCAAAAGAACCACAGCAAAAGCACACTCAAATCAATTTATCAGCTCTAAACATGATTACGGTAGCAATACGAGGAGCCGAAGAATGGAAAGGCAGAGATATCTAACAGCGGTGGCAGGGGACTTCTTACTAAATAGTTTAACACAATCTTGGAAAGCGAGAGGATGCCTGTGGAGTGTAGAAGAACCATACTGGTACCAATCTTAAAGAATAAGGGTAATGTGCAGAGCTGCAGTAACTACAGAAGAATAAAGTTGATCAGCCACAGCATGAAGTTATGGGAAAGAGTCATGGAAGCTAGATAAGAAGAGTGGTGAATATCAGTAAATAGGAGAAAGGTTTAGGAGAAATATATTTGGTTTGACAGAATGTGTTGCATCATGCCACTGTGGCCTTAGAGAAAGCATTCATCTGGGTGTGTCTAATGGAGGAAGTAGGATACTCCATATTTATTCAGTTTTATTTATGTAGCAATTCACAACAATAATTAAGGCTTTTTGTATTTTAGGATAATGCTGTATACATGTATACATATGACAGGGAAAATACAGGGAAATAACATCTTACAAGTTAACATTCATCAATCTCAGTTGCTGACCATAAACCTGACAAAATGGACAATGGCCAAATCGAGGAAGTGTTCAGAAAGCTCTGTTCAGAAAGTCTGAGCCAATATAATGCAAATTTAAAAACTAAATTTGGGAGGAATGAAACATGATAAAGCTGCAACTTCTTCATCAAATGCAGGAGTGACTGATTCTAGAACAAGGCCAAATGTTACATGTTATTTCCACAGTGCATTAGAACGATTTGAAGTATTAAGGTATTCTATGTCTTTGTTAAACACATTGGCACAAAAACACACACTTCTGGGTGGCAACTTTTCCTATCCCCCCATGTCTTGTCTTTTCCCTTCACCTCAACTAGTTGCACCAGATAACTGCCTGATTCTGCCAGAGGTTTCTTCCTGTCAAAAGGGAGTTTTTCTTCCCACTTTCACTAAGTGATTACTAACAGGTATTTGTTTCATTTTTTCGGTTTTCTCCCTGTTATTATAGGCTCTCTTTATATAGTACAAAGCACCATGAGGGGAATGTGTTTTTGTGATTTAGCACTATATAAATAAAATTGAAGCGAAATGAATTAAATTTGCACATCAGGAATGGAGTCACTGTGTTTACTTCACTATAGATAATAATATTTCCTATTAATGTATTAATGTAATCTTGTAAGTTCCTAAATACATAATGTCTTATGGTAATTCACTGTCTGTTAAAAATGACATTGGCTTGTGGTCAGGGGTTACAGTAGGCTGGGGCATTCTGGGACCTTTAATTAGTAATTAAGTAATAATTAATTGTAATAGGCAGTTTAAAACAAAATAATATCAAAGCAATAATTTTCCATGTGCTGCAGCCTGATAATGTTTCCAGGTAATGCCAGGGAGATACTCACTAAACAAGTCCTGGCTCATGAGCTAGTGAATGACATCCACTAATTGAAAGGTTCATGGTTCAATCCCTAGCTGCTCCAGTCTGCATGCCAAGGTATCCTTGGGCCAGATACCGAACCCCAACTTGCTCCTGATGTGTTCATTGAAGTGTGAGATAGAAACCTCTCAGACTTAGAAGAAAGTGTCTGTATGGATGAGATGGATGGGGGAATTATATATGTTGTATAAATACAAAATAAATAAATACAAGGATAGAAAAGCACAATGTAGGAGCTATTTACCAGTGTCAGTCCACAGTCTGTTTCAGCACATCCTTCTTTCTTTGTTTATAATTTGTAGTTTGCATAAACACTCTCAAACCTTTGTTTTTATCAAGTTTAATTTAATGAAAGCTTTTTTTTTCAAGTTAAGTGCTCAGCATGCTCATAAATGTGTTATTCGTTATTCTTAGTTCGTTAGAAAAAAAGAACAAATAATAACTAAGTTAAAATACCACGTTGGAGATTCTGAAGCCCAGTTTAGCTCAAGAACATAACCATTCAGACTCTTGTATAACATAAAGAAGTACCAACAGCTGCTACCTGCTGACCTCTGTTTACCTGGCAAGCCAGTATCACCTTTCTGTGCCCTGTTTGAACCTGTTCCATTGCCTTGTAAATTGCTACACTGATGTATTTAATGTAAATAAAATTTTTGGGCTAAAGTTCAAGTCAAGTTTTGTGGGCTGAAGATAAGCAGTGATCACGGAAGCCTTTCATAATGTATCCTTTTGATCAGAGTTGATGTGGTTGGTACTCTGCAGGTAATCTGAACATAATAATCTGAAACAATTTTAATTACTTTGAATTAGTCTGTAACTTCACTTTCTTTTGAACTTTGCATTTTATTTTATTCACAGTTAACCTGTTTCAAGCCCATGCGTTCTATGTATCATAACCTACAATTCCATTTGCTGTTCCAGACTCAAGCATATAATCAGCCAGTCAATCAATTATGACCTTGGCAACATCTGGTAACACCTCCTTTAATGCATTCTTGTTCTTTTTATATATTGACCCTTGTAAATAAATTGATCCATGTATCCACTGGCCAAGAAACCCTAACCTGATATATACACAAAGCTCCAACAATCAGACAATCCATTTTGAGCAACCACTTACCAAGAGTGGGGAGGAAGAACTCTATCTTATCAGGAAGAGAGCTCCAGAAGAACCAGTGTCAAAGAAGGGCAGCCATCTTCTGTAACCAGTTGGGGCATGACGGGAAAAGACAAAAAGAGGAGCATAGAGAGGCTGGAAACCATTAAGATAAACTCTATGAGAGAAAGCAGGCAAAATAAGGGAGCAGTCAGTCTATCACTGGCAGCATAACGGAGATATGTTTAAGGGTCACCTTTATCAAAATGTAACTGTCTTTTAGGATCAGCCAATCAGACTTCATAGGTGGAAAGCTAAATCAAGCATTACAGATCTGAATCCACACTTTCATAAGTGGATTTAGCAAATATATCCAAACACTTTTAAAGATAACTTTGTTAGGTTTGAAGAAACATGATAAACTTTTCCCATTCAGCACTGGTCTTTGTTAGTTGAAAGGCTTTGTATTATTTGATTGTGTTGTATCTCAAAGCTTTAATTATTTTGTTTGTATATCACATCACTTCTTAAGTATATGTGTGTGCACCTGTGTCAGGGGGTGTGCAAACCTAAATTATCTCCAGACAACAGTGCATATATCACAGGTTAATTGAGCTAGAACTCTGTAATGTGTTTGTGTGTTATTGTTGTGGGCTTGGGTATTATGCTAGTTTATCTCTGTGCCTTTGCATAATTGCTTTGTATGAATTTGATGCAGGAATAGATAGAATATCTAAGGCTGACTCATCTGTAATCATTTGCTGTGAACCGGCCACAGTAAAATAAAATGGATTGTAAATGATGGTGGAGCAGTATGTTACAAATGCTTGTTTAAAAAAGAAAAACGAGGCAACTTGCTGCAAGACACTTTGTATGTTTGGTTTCAGTCCATACAGCAGGCTAGACATACTTCAAGCCAAATGTGATGAAGCTGTTAACTAAAACAATGATAAGCAGTGATAACAGACTCTCTCAGCCACCAGGCTTTGTAAGTCTTTGATGTTGCCAAACTGCAGCCACACTTTGCAATCAGGGAGTGACACCGTAAATGAGCTACTATCTTTACTCAAAAAACACACAAATATAGCTGCACACTCAGATACAGAGAGACACACATACAGTTCACATGCACCAACAGTTACGCTTGACACAAGCATACACACTTACATACGCATTCTCAGTCTCTTGGATGGTAGTCATCTACATTATTGTGAGACAAAACGGAGAGAGTCGGAGGGAATAAGAGCTTGTACATCAAAGCCAGCTCGGTTGATAGTGATCGTAGCCTGTGGCTGGAGATGGAGATGTGCAACGCAAGTCATCACTCTCAGCAGGATTGCATGACATTGCTGTCTGTGTGTATATGCGTGTGTGAAATTTGACATCCACCAAGTCATTCATCCATTCATCCAGTTCACCATCATATGTCTCAAGAAAGACTGTGTCCATGTTTGCTGTGTGTGTGTGTGTGTGTGTGTGTGTGTGTGTGTGTGTGTGTGTGTGTGTGTGTGTGTGTGTGTGTGTGTGTGAGAAAGTGCGGGGGTACATGCGTGCATTATTTTTCCTATGATTTCCCATGGTGAGCGGGCCTGGGGCAGATGTGATGCACCAGCTGTTATCTTTTATTTCTTCTTCCTCCTTTGCAGCCCATTGCAACAAATATTAATGCACATGAATTCATACAGGATACAAGCTTCAGAGGTTACAAAGTCTTCTCCAAAAACTGTATCTTTCACATCTTCAGTGACAGTTCATTTCTACTTGCACAACACTGGATTGTGTCTGCAACTTGTGACCAACCTGTATGGATGTCAATGTCTGAAGTAACATGACTTTTAAGCCTTTGTTGCTGATTCCTGTTATCCCTATCAAGAGTAAATTTGGATATTTGATTACATTTTTAACCAGTTCCATTTTTTATCAATGAAATAATTCTGAGACAATATTTTAAACCAATTGAATTGTCTACAGTCATACTACCCACTCTCAGAGGTGATATGCATACTCTTGCTTTGAGAATTGAATAATGCGATATTCCCTAAAGGCATTATTTCAAGCAGGCCATGAAGTCAAGCCTTGCTGCAGTCCTGGCCGATGATGGCTTAGCCGATATGCTGCTATGCATCCAGTTGACAGTTTTCATAAAGGGTATGCTATTTACATTGGTTTAGCCTGTCTACAGTGGAGAGCATATTGAAACCCAACTGCACCTGAGCTCTTCTGTTCATGCTGCGTCTCACTTAGTCAATACCTGCTCTGTTTTGATGCATTCTCAATCATCCAGGAAAGTAAATCTCCAAAAGTTGATTCTGTTCATCTGGACGTAGCGTTTTATGGGAGAAACGTTTCGTCACTCATCCAAGTGACTTCTTCATTCTCAGCTGACTGCAGGTTTCCCCAAATCTTATAAAGATTTGGGGAATCTTATAAAGATTTGGGGAAACCACAACAACAATATTGCAGAAGTGGAAGCAGAGCAATTACGGACGAAAGTTTTGGCCTGTCTCAGCAATGCAAAGCCCCCAGCATCCAACATCACCATGGAGGAGAGGAAGGCACTCACATCACTTAGTGATGACAACAACATTATCATCCCTCCGGCAGACAAGGGTAGGTGCACAGTATTGCTAAACCAGAAAGACTATCATGAGAAAATTTTGTCACTACTCAGTGATGAAAATACTTATGAGCCCCTGAAACGAGACCCAGGAAGTGGTTACAGGAAGAGGGTGATAGACTGTCTGAAGCAGTTAGAACAAGACAAGGGTATTGACCGGACCTCATACCACAGGCTATACCCAAGGGAGTCTACACCAAGTCTGTATGGTTTACCGAAAATACATCCCAGTCACGGAAGCGTTGGAGGTAGTCCGTAAGAGATTACAGGATGACACCAACCTCAGCAACAGAACCACTCTCAGCATCGACCAAGTGTGTTTTCCTTTGGAACTGTGTCTTCATTCCACCTACTTCACATACAAGGGTCAGTTCTACAGGCAGAAACATGGGTGTGCCATGGGCTCCCCAGTTTCACCCATCATGGGCAATTTGTAGATGGAAGAAGTGGGAAAGAGGGCTTTGCTATCCTACCCTGGAACACCAGATATATGGATGACACCTGGGTGAAAATCAAATCTCAGAACGTACTACATTTCACAGATCACATTAACTCGGTGGTCCGACACATCAAATTCACCAGGGGGGATATGAAAAGTGGCAGGTTAGCCTTCTTAGACTGTGAGATTTCCATCAGTAATGTGGGACATCTAAAAGCTGACGTGTATCGTAAACCTACACATACAGATCAGTATTTAAGGTTTGACTCTCATCATCCACTGGAGCACAAACGGGGTGTCATCAGGACGCTACAGCACAGAGCAAACACCATCCCCACTGACACAGCGGCCAGGGAGGCAGAAGAACAGCACATCAAGAAGGCCCTGAGTAAATGTGGTTATCCCAGCTGGACTTTTGTCAAAGCTGGAAAGGCACCTAAGGAAAGCTCCAGCCGATCCAGGAGAGAAGGACAACCGCTGCCCAAGCGGAAACCTTTAGTGATCCCATATGTGTCAGGAGTATCGGAGCAGTTGAGAAGCATTTTTTCTAAACACCGGGTCTCTGTGGCTTTTAAACCCCAAAACACGCTGCACCAAAAATTGGTCCACCCCAAGGATCGGGTCCCCCGACACAAACAGAGTAACATAGTGTACGCTGTTAAGTGCCAATTCAATTCAATTCAATTTTATTTATATAGCGCCAAATCACAACATAAGTCGCCTCAAGGCGCTTCATAGATACAGAGAAAGGAGGAGGATTGCCAGGATTTATACATAGGGGAAACCAAACAACCTCTGGCGAAGCGGATGGCACAACACAGAAGAGCTACCTCGTCAGGCCAGGACTCTGCAGTCTATTTACACCTACAGGCCAGTGGACACTCTTTGAGCGCAGAGTCAAGGAGCCCATTTACGTGAAAAGGGAAAGACCATCTCTGAATCGAGGAGGGTTCCTAAGGGTACATCTTTCGCCATCTTACAATGCTGTGATTGCAGCCATTCCCCAACTCTCTGTGAATGGTACTCATGGCCATTGATCAGTGGTCTTTGATCAGTGGGTTTTGGTCAGTGGTTGTTGATCAATGGTCATGAGAATTTGCATAATTAGAATTAAGGAACTGACCTCCCAGCCCATTGTTCCTTCAGTGGGCTGGTTTCAGTCATTATGCAAATTTACTGTTTATAAGATTTGGGGAAACCTGCAGTCAGCTGAGACTGAAGAAGTCACTTGGATGAGTGATGAAACGTTTCTCCCACAAAACGCTACGTCCAGATAAACAGAATCAACTTTTGGAGACCTGCTCTGTTTATACAGGGTACTTGCTGCCACTCACCAATTTTCAATGTATGTGCATGGCAGGACACGAACATCCCAGAACAGAGACATATCATGAAATATAATATACTATTTCAGTTTATTTATTTATTTTTCTAATTGTTTCATTTTTCAGGAATTATGTTATAAATCAATGCATACATGCATATTATATTTCACTTCTTAAAGGACACGAACAACCTTAATTAATTACAAGGTATAATTTGTGTAGCTAATCTATTTAAGAAATGTCACTATGTGATTACCTTTAAATTTAAAAAGTTTTACCCTTTTTTCATTGTACTTTCATTACATTTGTGGGTACAAATGAGAAACAAGAATGAAAGGTGTTTTTCTTCTTTTTTATAATGGCAAAGGAGGCTGAACGTGTTCCCATTATTGAGAACTGAGGTCATGTCAAAATTAGTTTCTCACAGCAAAAGTAAGCTAGGTCAGAATCACTTGTTAGTGCAGTACACCCCAAAAGCAATCTGTCAAAGTACTGAAGAGAAGAAATGTACATGTCAAAGTGGTATCAAAAGAATCATTTCTCCTCATGTATCCTGGCAATCATACCTCAAGATTACTTTCCGAGTGGCTGTGCAAAAGTTGTATGAAATAACTCATGAATCTGTCTGCGCAGATAACGATCTTCTTCTTCGTTCAGCTGCTCCCATTTGAGGTCAGCATAGCTGCATTATCCATTTGCATTGATTTCTTTCATGTGAATCTTTCTCTGTCACCCCAACTACCTGCTTGTCCGCTTTGATGGCATCTATACGCCTGGCCTTCCTCTGTTCCTCACACCCTGCCAACATCTTTCTTGTAATATACCCAGTATCTCTCTCTCACACATATCCAAACCAAAGCAACTCATTGTTGCCTGTCTTACTTTGTCCCTAAACAATCTAAAATCAGCTGTCACATACTCAGTCACTTCCAAAGCAAATCTCAACATCTTTAACTCAGTTTCCCCCACCTTGTGTATTTTTATCACCAACACAATCGCCACTAGTTGATGTAGTTGGGGTTAACATAGCTGGTCTTACCACCATGTTGTCAACCTTCATTTTTACTTTTGCTGGTACCCATCTGTCATAAATCACTCTTGACATTCCTGTTTATTCACACTCTGCCAGCAGTCTCTTTTTCACCACTCTCTGGCACCCCCACACACTCTATCCTGGCCCTAATATTATTTAGCATTGTCTACTTATCACATAAAATAGTAACTTGGTCTTGATAGTAATCACAGAAATAAAAACATTTTCGTCTTTATACTCTGTACCCACAGCATCAAATATTAAAGAAGAAGAAGAAGAAAAACAAAACAGCTGTTATTCACCTGTGAAGTTTCGAGACTCACCTTGCGATAAGAGAAAGATAAAGGTTTGGGCATAATAGGGAGTGGAGTATAGAGAATAGAGTGAAGTAAGAAAATGTTTTTGAAGGAGCCCATGGCTGTTGAGGAGGAGGAGGAGAAGTAGAAGAAAAAATGAAAGGAAAACTGTCCTCAAGGATACAGAAAAGAGAAAAGCATAGTTAGTTTTCAGAAATACTAATAACATTCTCCTTTGTGCTCTTAAATAACATCATGCTCTATCCCAAATAAAACTTGAGACTTGAATTGTCTTTCTATGTGCATATATGGTATGTTACGTTAATACATTTTTTTTAACACTTTAACTGAAAAAAAGGGTAATTTTGAAAATAGCAAACAGCTTATTTAACAACTTCTTCTGATGTGGGTTTATTAATCATATAGTGAACATGTTGATATGAAGGCTGTTATATCATGAGCCAGATCTACATGTGGAATAATGAGGTTAACACACGGGAAATGGAATTAGATAATACAGTCATAGCCAAAAGATCTGGAAATGGCACATACCTTTCCATGTTTTCCATGTGCTATGCCTCTTCAGTCTTTATTTGGATTTTTTTTACATGTTTCTATGACAATGGAGAACAATCCCAATAATTCCATATGTTTAAGCAGGTTTTTCTTTTTCAAATACATAAAATGTAGTTTTGGCAGTTGCTGCCTGTGCAAGACAATTATTGCTGACACGGGAGAAAGTATATGGAGTCCATGGTGTGGAGAACTAATATGAGCAAGTAAGGAATACAGAGCAGAGTACTGTAGCAGTGGATGAAGGATGCAGTCAGGTGAAGGCACAGGTGGATGTGTGATAAAATTTATTTAATTGTAAATTGACTTATTTAGTCAAATGAAAATGTTTTTCTTACTCTGTTGCAGTCAACTGTGGTTAGTTTTAAACTGTAGGTAATGACAAGCAAGCTCTTGTTTCTGCATATTTACTCCATCTAAGATTCATTTTTAACTGTTCTACAATGTTCTTCTTCTATAATAATTAAATTATTATTATTATGTGTGTTATTTAGCTTGTTTTAGTGGATTGCAAATTATATGTTATGTTTGTAATCTCCAATAAAATAGTTTAACCCTTTAGAGCCGGTCGGAGCGGGCACGCTCTGTTTTGCAACCACGCAAGCTAGCGCAATCATTTTTTTTGCATATGAAACCAGAGGAGTTGTACTTATGCCATCAGCTTGTCCTAGGTCACAGTTTCCTTCCACATATAGCTTTGCAAAAACTGCAAAAAGCACTTGCAGCAACAAAAACATAATATTCCAGAAACACGCTTTGCCGATCCAATCAGCTGTTCAGAACATTTCCTACGTTGGAATAGATGTCAGCGCGAACTTTTGCATGTCCGCCATTACCTGCCCGAAACTGGAAGTGACGTTATTTTCGCGGAAATGTAGTTTTTTTTTTTTACCATCAGGGCCTCAGGGCCTATACTAGTGTTTTTAAAAGTTATCTTTGACTTTATGACTTTCTGTGTCTTTTCTGGGATGCTTAGGACTCATATTGCACTGCTGGAAATAGTTTCTTTTGATGCATATGCTGCTTTTTTGCAAATTTGCAGTATAATATTTATGTTCGTTTTTCCTGCAGTATATGAAAATTGGTGTATTTCAAAAATAAAACTATGAAGACACTCATAGTTTTCCTGATGATAATTTATAATTTCTTCAAGCTACAACATCATTGTTAATGTTATTGGTGCAGCAAGAGGTCATAATGACCTCCACTGGCAGACCTAGGATGTTTGGAGTGTTGGCGGTTCTACTGTGTTACACAATAATTACTCAAAACATGCTGGATGACATGGTTACACATAATCAAACCAAACCCACTTTTAATAAAGTCAGCGAGTCCATATCAGCATCAAACAGCACAAGGTTAAATCAGTATGATTGTTATTGAGAGGCAGTCGGATGAATGCATTTTGTTGAGTGGCCAACTGTGATAATTAGATATTAAGAAACTTATCAAATATATAATATTTACAAAAACACAGCAGCAGTGTGCTAAAGCAATATAGCCGAAGGGTGAATTCAGAGAGAAAGCAACACAGTTGGAAAAAAGGCATATAAAGGAAGCAAGAGTAAAAAGAAGTTTACAGGACAGGAGAGAAAGCAAGAGGTGAGGGAGATGTGCAGTACCCATAGCTAATGACCACAAACTGTCTTTAAAAATATGAATCAAAATGGACCACAGATTTGATCTGATCTCAGCAAGGAAACATGTAATCTTAAAAAAACAGTAATAATTTTTCTCCTAATGTTGGTTTAAGCATCCTGCTACTCCCTGACACATCTAAATAATGACACAGAAACAGCTCTGAATCTAAAGGCAAAGTAATGTGGCATTTAACACTGGGAGAAGTTCGGAGACTAAATGTGGGTAAATCTGGAGCCAGAACAGTAAAGAGCAAAAGAAACTTTCAGGTTGATGTCTGTGGATTGCTTTGGAGTGTGTGTGTGTGTGTGTGTGTGTGTGTGTGTGTGTGTGTGTGTGTGTGTGTGTGTGTGTGTGTGTGTGTGTGTGTGTGTGTGTGTGTGTGTGTAGGTGTGCACGCATGGAGCAAAGCATCAGTGATGAAATTATGAAAGATGAATTTCATATATTTCATGTTATCAATTTTCTTTTTCACACTCACCTTTAAATACACAATTACAGTGCTATATATAGATAGGTATGGAATAAGAGTTGATCTCTTATTGGGCAAAAGATTTTTTTTTATATCCCTTTATCTACATCACAACATGTACAGTAGCTGAAGCCTGATACCAATCAGTTCTCAGTTGAAGGGAATGTGTGTGTAATATAGATCTAGAATTGTGGAAGTAAGTATGTCTAATAGGAAAGAAATTCATGTCCCACGTCTCATGTGCCCCACAACTCAATTGTGAGGTGTAAGGTAAATGTATTTAAGTAGAGGTCAGGACAATAGCAACAGAAAACTCATGTTTATTTTTCTAAATAAACATGATTCAACATAATTTTACTTTATCTCTTAGCTCAGGTTTATTCTCAACCACGTCAAAATGGGATTATTTTATGCCAGGTACTGATTTTGGCTGTTTGCTACTTCATATTGGAAAATTGCAATGTTTTTTCATATTTTTTCATATCCTTTTTCATATTCTTCATTTCATATTTAGTAGTGACGAGAACCAAATTCCATCCCCGTGACAAATTTTGATCACCTTTTTGTTAACATATGTTGCAGAGGTGGGACCAAGTCATTGTTTTGCAAGTCTCAAGTAAGTCTCAAGTCTTTATCCTCAAGTCTCAAGTCAAGTCTCAAGTAATGTCAGGCAAGTCAGAGTCGAGTCTCAAGTCACTGGTGTAAAAGTCCGAATCAAGTCACAAGTCTGAAACTTTGAATTTCAAGTCCTTTCGAGTCTTTAAAAAAAAAAAAACGAAAAAATAATGTTGCAGTTATGCTAAATGTAAATATTAGACCATGTAATTTTTTAATCTGTGTTTTTCTCAACACATGACAAAATAGTGAACTTAGAAAATATACACAAATTGTGAAATTGCACCTCTTTAAAATGCAGCTCAATTAAACCTAGCTCCAAGAATAATTTTCACCGACAGTTCTGAGATAAGCTGCATGTTATTCTTGGATGCGGTTGCAGGACCGGCTTTAAAATCGCATGACAAAAATATCATACATATTAAAAAAAACTGCATCACCAACGTATGCTGGAAAACATTTGCTAGTTAGATGAAGTCAGCTATCTCATCTTAGCATATTTATATGCATATTTATAATCATACGGTTCTTGGAGTGAGTGCATACACTCATGAAGTTTAGTAACTTCAGGTCACTGCAACAAGCCCAGGTACAGTTTACCGACGGATGGATACAGGACCTTGAAATGCACCGTGTAGAAAGTAAAGACCATCGTACATATCATAAGTTTACCAGTCTCACAAATCGTCGTCATAAATACACATTCGTTAACCGTTTATTAATAGGACCTTTGAGCTCAACGGTAATTAATTAGTAGTGGAAATAATTTCTGGTAGCATCACAGAAATGTAGCAGTGACAATAATACTGTATGCTGTAATCGTACTGGGCAATTAGTGATACAAAAAACTGTTTTATCCTGTGAATAAAAGTATATGTTTTTGTCAACGTACCATAATAACAGAAGCGAAACGCAATATTGTGTCAGGACAATTCACTATTTATGCACAATAAATAAAGGAGCATAGCGCGACCATTTCTGTTCAGCGCCAGACTTGCTTGTAACCTATATCACCAATTATGTTATGAAAATGACGTATTAAGTACTAAAAGACACTGACCTTCGTGTAAATGCTTGGAGCAGACTAACCTGTGAGCTGGAGTGTTCTGGGACGTTATATTTGATCTTTGAATGGCTGCAATCCAGACCATCCGTCGCGTCTTTGTTACTTTGGAAACATGGCTCGAACAATTTCTCTTCAACGACATAATCCGATAACAACCGATCTCTTTACTCGTCGGCTTCGCGTGGCTGTCATGCGACCGGCTATTGCAGTTAATAATACAACAGCTTCTTGACATTTTTGTGTTTCTTTTTATCGCTGTGTGACTGATTTCAATTGAAAGCCTGCGTGCGCTAGTACCGCTTGCCACGAGTTCCCAGAATCCTTTGCGGTTCTACCCGTGAATGACGTCACATTTTCAATCTCTATATAATATGCATGTTAAATTTTATATTTGGGGTAAAATATCAAGTCTTTTCAAGTAAACCGGTTCAAGTCCAATTCAAGTCCCAAGTCATTGGTGTAAAAGTCCAAGTCAAGTCACAAGTCTTACAACATTTTTTCAAGTCAAGTCTAAAGTCATAAAATTAATGACTCGAGTCTGACTCGAGTCCAAGTCATGTGACTCGAGTCCACACCTCTGATATGTTGTATATGACACGTGAAACAAATGCACTCAGAGAACATAACATTTCATTTTCAGGGGGCTGATAAACATCAGAAGAATACCGAATCAATGTTTTTACATATATACATACTTCTAATTATCAGAGTTACAAGACAAGACTATTACTACAAGACTATACTTGGCCTCAAACAGACAATGTAAATCCTGGGGAGCTGTGGCTGTGGTAGTCGAGTGTGGTGCATCTGTCCGGGTTGGCATGCAGCTGTGGCTGGCGTGGTGCTGCAGTCACAGCTGCAGGTAATTGGGTCGTCAGTATTAATGTCTATTTATCTCTTCTGCAATGAACCTGGCACGTGGTTCCCTGATGGTTTCTCCTTGCACTGGCAGAACATTGTCTGCAAAATGGTCCGCCATTCACAAGTAGCCTCAGTATACAACACACACAGATGACAGCACCCTCCAGGTGTTTATATTTTATATTGCATGCATGTACCTTCTAGCCTCAGGCCTTTTTCTTTGTTTGCCTATGCTGTATTGAAAGTCCACATATAACCAGACTCCAGAGTCAGTATTTCAAATCTACATGATCCAGTTTTACATATCACACTTGTTCAACAGCTGCCTGATAAGTTACTCATACCATCACTTTCATACTGGTGGACTCCTTTGTCAACTTTGATTCATAAGCATCATCCTTGAGCATAAAGTTCCAGGCTCACTGGCAAATAGGCATCTACTATACATCAACTTACCTATTTATGGTTTAGAACAGAGGTCCCCAACCCCCGGCCTCAGACCGGTACTGGTCCGTGAGTTGTTTGGTACGGGGCCGCAAGAGTTGAGGCCCAGGTGTGAAATGTATAGTTTTCAGGGTTTTTATCGGTTTTCAGCGTTATTTTGTTATCGTTTTTATCGTTAACTCTGTTTTCCTGGCTCTTTTCACATGTGTTATGAATAAATATTCTTTTTTTTTGGTACCGGTACTATTTTTATTTTGTTGTATTTATCTGCGACACCTTAAAGGCCGGTCCGTGAAAATATTGTCGGGCAAACCACCGGTATATGGCGCAAAAAAGGTTGGGGACCGCTGGTTTAGAATATTATAGGACAAACCCTGATGTATCTTTACAGATTAGCCTGTTAAAAACCCAATAAAGCAAAGCACAGAAATGGAATGACCTACAACTTTGAAAGAAGTATCAGTTCTCCTTCTCCTTGACTAAAACACTATATGAGTTTTTTAGTTTGGTTCTTCTTCTTTTTTTATATATTAAATAATTATTGTATCTCACTGTAATGGATTTTTGGGGGGTCGAGACTAAATTGGAGACTTCATTTATAGTACGTCTTCTTTCTTTCTTTCCACTAAAAACTACACTGGACTTTCACCCAACAGAAAGAAATTTTCTAGGTTCAGATTCACTTTTTTGTGTGCAATTTGCATGTTCTCCTTATGCTTGAGTGGGTTCCCTTTCATCTTATTGGGTTAATCAGTGACTGTAAATTGGCCGTTTACGTAGCTGTCCTCTTTCCTTATGACAGCTGGGATAGGTTCTATGTTCCATAGTTTAAAGTAAAACTTCAATGTTGTTTTGGTTGGGCTCAGTTGGTGGGTCATTACACGTGAATGATTTGTGTGCATTTGTGTTTATGAGTATGTTTGTGCATACATGTGAAAGATTTTGTGTATGTTTGTGTATGCCTGTGAGTGTTTGAGAAAGAGAAAATGACAGCGCAAGACAGAGAGACAGACAGGAGACCGAGAGTTTCCTTCTCCTTCACTGGCAGCTATTGATTGGGTCTTTGGAGCTGAGAAACAAGATATCACACAGCAACCAATCTCAGTTTGGATTATGTCATATCTCTCTCTCACTCCAGCTTTTCCCTCTACTACACTTCTACTCTGGGTTCCCTTCACTCAAGTGGACAGATCCTCAAGGTGGAAAGAAACTCAGCATTCATACCAAGATATCGAACTCCCCGGTGAATCCCTCCAAATCATTTTTAGAGGCTGCCAATTATACAGGGGGCCTCCAAACCTAGATGACTTCAAGGACTTCTTAAAAGTCTAAGGTAAATTGAACTTTCATACAGTGTTGACAGCTCCAGTAAACATTGCTCTGTAACATGTCATAAATAGCCAATGCCTCAAGTTTGTAGTATATGTAGTCCTGTCTAAAAACGTGCAATTACATTACAGTTTTTCACTGATGACTTTTCTTACCAGTCACACTGCAGCCAGCTGGTGGTTCTTTTTAATTGTGCAATTTGCATGAAATGTTTGACTCTATTTGTATCATTTGTATGTAAAAAAACTGGCCTTACCTTTCTAGGCTGACTGATCTTCATTTAACCTTGCATACAGCCACATAATAGAAAAGGCACTGTGCCACTACAAAGCACTTTGCATGTAAAGATGCGACTGGACAAGTACCAATTCTAATTTGATGTAAGCAAGACACTGGACTAGTGCCCACCGGGTGCTTGCTTCACTAGGTGGATGAATGAGGAATGCCAGTTTACAAAAGTCTGGTAATTCACAGTGGCATGCTGCAACTCCGTGCAGCATGCCATATAGGGTTATATATATATCTATATATATATATCTATATCTATCTATATATATATATATATATATATATATATATATATATATATATATCTCTATATCTATCTCTATATATATATATATCTATCTCTCTATATATATATATATATATATATATATATATATATATAAAAAAAAAAACACCCAGCGCGCCCCTGCGGGCGGTTTATCCTTCAAGCTCGGGTCCTCTACCAGAGGCCTGGGAGCTTGAGGGTCCTGCGCAGTATCTTAGCTGTTCCCAGGACTGCGCTCTTCTGGACAGAGATCTCCGATGTTATTCCCGGGATCTGCTGGAGCCACTCGCCTAGCTTGGGAGTCACCGCACCTAGTGCTCCGATTACCACGGGGACCACCGTTACCTTCACCCTCCACATCCTCTCGAGCTCTTCTCTGAGCCCTTGGTATTTCTCCAGCTTCTCGTGTTCCTTCTTCCTGATATTGCTGTCATTCGGAACCGCTACATCGATCACTACGGCCGTCTTCTTCTGTTTGTCTACCACCACTATGTCCGGTTGGTTAGCCACCACCATTTTGTCCGTCTGTATCTGGAAGTCCCACAGGATCTTAGCTCGGTCATTCTCCACCACCCTTGGGGGCATCTCCCATTTTGACCTCGGGACTTCTAGGTTATACTCGGCACAGATGTTCCTGTACACTATGCCGGCCACTTGGTTATGGCGTTCCATGTATGCCTTGCCTGCTAGCATCTTGCACCCTGCTGTTATGTGCTGGATTGTCTCTGGGGCATCTTTACACAGCCTGCACCTGGGGTCTTGCCTGGTGTGATAAACCCCAGCCTCTATGGATCTTGTACTCAGAGCTTGTTCTTGTGCTGCCATGATTAGTGCCTCTGTGCTGTCTTTCAGTCCAGCTTTGTCCAGCCACTGGTAGGATTTCTGGATATCAGCCACCTCCTCTATCTGCCGGTGGTACATACCGTGCAGGGGCCTGTCCTTCCATGATGGTTCCTCGTCTCCCTCCTCTTTCTTGGGTTTCTGCTGCCTGAGGTATTCACTGAGCACTCGGTCAGTTGGGGCCATCTTCCCAATGTATTCTTGGATGTTCCTTGTCTCATCCTGGACTGTGGTGCTGACACTCACCAGTCCCCGGCCCCCTTCCTTCCGCTTAGCGTACAGCCTCAGGGTGCTGGACTTGGGGTGAAACCCTCCATGCATGGTAAGGAGCTTTCTTGTCTTTATGTCAGTGGCTTCTATCTCCTCCTTTGGCCAGCCTATTACCCCAGCAGGGTACCTGATCACGGGCAGGGCGTACGTGTTGATACCCAACATATATATATATATATATATATATATATATATATATATATATATATATATATATATATATATATCTATATATATATATATATATATATATATAAAAAAAACCCTATATCAATATCAACTTACTAGCATCTTAAGCAAACACATAACGTATTACATTTTATTTTTATTTACAAGTGGCTATTAATAAACTACTTCTGTTATGTAATCAACGTACCAAAATTGTCAAATCCAACAACCTGTTTGGTTTTGGTTATGTCAGCAATGGATCATCCATTTCTGAAAGTGGCTCAATTAAATCTTTTCAGACTTATTCAACAGTTTAGACTGGCTTTCTTCTGTGAATTATGTCATGTAAACTAGCAATCTCTAATCAAATCTTTGGTTTTGTATTCCAGAAATGAATCGCTACCTTAAGATGCCTTAAAAATGTTGAAAGAAAAAGACTTGACGAGTGGCATAATTGGTTTCACGCATTTCTGTTCTTTTCATTGGGTTCGGCTGCATTCGGCTTGGTCTTGCTTCTCCTGTTGTGTCTGTTGTACTCCTATGCTGCCTCAGGTAAATTTGTTATAGCGTCAGCGTGAGCAGTGATATTTTAATAAGGCTGCTGTCCACCATTTTTTTTTGTAATGTAATTTTCAAATTTGTGGCATCAGTCTGGAGGTGTGGCAGTTTTGTCTCATTGAGAGATAAGACATTCATCAACATGCTATATGGCTTGTTGTACCTGGGATTTGATCGTATGAGTATAAAAAAAGTAATTAATGAGAAAATGACTAATTTTGATGTGATTTTAGTGTCATTTAAACTATCATTTTTTGAGGACACACATCCTTGATGGCTACTTTCACAGAGTACTTACATAGTTACACTGTTTAGGGAGTTTTCAAATTATATATGTGTCATAGAGAGACAGATGCTTTTACACCTCCTCAGTAGAGTTTGCTAATTGTGTCTCTCTGCTGTTCAGTTTTACAAAGATAGTGAATATTATGCCAAAATAAAAAGCTGGAAAGCAGGTTATTCTCAGGTTACTATGAGAGTCCCCTTGAACATTGTGAATGTTTTCACTAAGTGTTAATAACCTCTTTAAAGATTGCTGTTATTTTTTGAATGATTTAGACCAGCGGTCTCCAACCTTTTTTGCGCCACGGACCGGTTTAATGTCAGACAATATTTTCACGGACCGGCAGGTGTCACGGATAAATACAACAAAATGATAAATGATAAAATGATACGACCAAGACAAAAACTGTGGTATTTTGTAAATATAATATTACACGCGAATTCACTGTGTACTTGTGTAACTTTATTAGCAGCATCCTCCTGAAATGCACCAACAACATTGAGAGTAACGTCCTCCTCTCTCCCCCTTAATACTCTGGTTGCTATGGTAACGCGTAAACATTTCTTTCAAAATAGGACACACAACTACAAAACAAATATAAAAGTACAAGAAAATATATAACTCACCATAACGCTCAATCAGTGAGAGCCCTGTGCTTGTTTCTCTGCAACGAGACGGTCCCACCTGGGCGTAATGGGGGACAATGACACCCGAAGTGTGTTGCTTATGTTCAGTCTGCTCCTCAATTTTGTTTTCGTCGCTGTTACTGGGGAAAACCCCGCTTCACACAGATATAATGTTGGAAACGGCAACAGGGTTTTTAGTGCTTTTGTGGCAATCTCGGGGTATTCTGCCATGACTTTTATCCAGAATACCGGCAAAGCTGATGTCTCAAACATACTTTTAAGGCCGTCGTCATTTGTGATTTCCAACAGTTGATCTTCTTCTTGCAAAGACAAGCTGGATTCACCCGATTTATTGACAAATGGGTTGCGGATCCATTCCTTGTCGGTTCGTGGGTCTTTTGTGATTGGGATGTAGCGCTCGAACTCTTTTAAAAGCAAAGACAGGTGATCGTGCACTAGCTGGGAGAATGATTGCTCAGGCAGAGTCTCTTCCAAAAATCCAACCAATGTTTGAAACATGTCAAATATGCCTCTGTTTACGCGTTGTCTCCACAAGTCCAGTTTGGCTTTAAATGTAGCTACCTTATCTGCCAACTTGAAGACAGTTGTCATTTTCCCCTGAAGGGACAGATTGAGTTCATTTAGTAGGCCGAATACGTCGCATATGTAAGCGAGTTTTGTGACCCACTCCTTGTCACTGAAATGTGCAGCCCGCGGTGACTTCTTTTCTGAGAAAAATCTCTGCAGCGGCTCTCATAATTCAAAAACTCTGGCGAGTGATCTCCCTCGGGACAACCACCTTATTTCTGTGTGCAAGAGAAGGCGCCTATGCTCCGCGTTCATATCCTCACAAAGTTGCTCGAACATGCGTGATTTGAGGGCGTGTGCTTTGATGTGGTTAATAACTCCAACAACATCATTCAATACGCTGTTAAGTTCTGGTGGCATTTTTCGGCTTGCCAGCATTTCTCTGTGAATGACACAATGTGTAGATTCACATTCAGGTGCAACCTCCTTAATCTGAGTAGTCAAACCAGACAGCCGTCCGGTCATGGCAGCAGCTCCGTCTGTGCATATGCCGACACAAAAAGACCATTTAAGTTTTCCTGATACATAATCATCCAGTGACCTGAATAGTTCTGCAGCTGTGGTTTTGATTGTCAACGATAGTGCATACAATATATCCTCATGCACATCCTCCTGATAAAGGTATCGCACATAAACAAGTAGTATTGCCTTATTGTCCACATCTGTAGACTCATCAACCTGCAAAGTGTACCATGGTGATGAATTAATTCTCTCCAACAACTGTGTCTCAATGTCCTCTGCTATTTCATCAATGCGACGAGTAACGGTGCTAGCCAACAGAGGCACCTGTGCTATCTTTTCAGCCGCCACCTCCCCAAAGAGTTCACAGCAAATGTCTTTAGTGGCAGGAAGGATCAATTCTTCACCAATAGTGAATGACTTTTTAGCCTTAGCAATACGGTTAGCCACCAAGTATGATGCTCTCAGTGCACCTGTATTTGTTGTTGTGGAGGCCCTCAGTAATTGCTTCTGTCCCTGTTGTTCCCGCTTTTTTCTTTCAAAATACTCCAAAGGCTTGTTTTTTTAATGTTGGGTGCTTGGTCTCCAAGTGACGAAGCAGTTTTGAAGGCTTCATTGCCTCATTGGAGAGCCGGTCGCCGCATATTATGCAGAGCGGGCTTGGTGCGTGGGAATCGCCTGTCGCGATAAATCCATATTTCAAGTAGGTATTTTGGTATTGTCTGTTAAATGCAGCTTTCTTTTTCTTAGTGGTTGTCATACACTCTTCTTCTGTCTCCTCACTGGGCCTTTTTTCCTTTGCAAAGAAACCCTCCAAAGACGTCTGTTTTTTTACTCATTTTGCTAGCTTGTAGGTTTAATATTAGCTACTAATGTATCTTGACATGCGTCAAGAGTCAGTCATAGACGGAAGTAAATAAGAGAATTCAGTTTTTTTCAAAATAAAACACTGTTCAGAGTCAGATAATAAATAAAATGAAATTAATGTAAGTTATTTATTTTTTCTGTGCGGTACGAGCCTCAACTCTTGCGGCCCGGTACCAAACGACTCACGGCCCGGTACCGGTCCAGGGCCCGGGGGTTGGGGACTGCTGATTTAGACTGAGCAGCCTTGCTAGTGGTGTTTTCTAAACTCTTATGGTTGAGTTTTTTTAAAACTCAATGGGATAATTTAAGAGTTGATGACCTGTACAGCTGTTATTGGTGCTATGAGAGGCATGTCATGCATCAATATGTTAGATATCACATGCTGTACATAACGCCATATAGACAAAGCTGGATATATATTGATTTTACAATCATGAAAAAGAGCAGTGTGGGTTTGGATTTATTCATAACATAAATTAACGGTGGCGTATCACATCTTTGGAATTCAGTTTCTCTAGCCACTCTACTGCTACACCTGTTCTCAATAGAGAAACCGCTTAAATAAATGACAAAATCGAGTAGACCAAAAGATCCTCAAAAGCTAGACATGCTGTGATCCAAGGAAATTCAGGAACAAATGAGAAATAAAGTAATTGTGATCTCTCAGTCTCAGTTCTAAAGTTGTGGGATTCCAGTGCACCACTGTGAGAGCCAATATCCAAATGGTGAAAACATGGGACAGTGGTGAAACTGCCCAGGAGTGCCTGGACAACCAAAATTATCCAAAGAGAGCAGCAATGACTCATCCAAGAAGTCACAAAAGAACTGCAGGCCTCACTTGCCTCGGGTAAGGTAAGACTGGGCAAAAATTACCTGCATGGCAGAGTTCCAAGATAAAAACCACTGCAGAAAACATCCTGGTGATCCCCAGGACTATTGGAAAAATACCCTGTGGGCTGACGAGACAAAAGTTGAACTTTTTGGAAGGTGTGTGTTCTGTTACATCTGGCATAAAACGAACACAACGTTTCAGAAAAGAAACATCATAATATATGGTGGCACTAGTGTGATGGTCTGTATCCGTTTTGCTCCCTCAGGGCCCGGAAGACTTGCTGTGGTAAATGGAACCATTAATTCTCCTGTCTACTAAAACATCCGAAAGGAGAATGTCCAGCCATCTGTTCATGACCTCAAGATGAAGTGCACTCAGGTTCTACAACAGGACAATGATCCAAAATACACCAACATATCTGCCTCTGAATGGCTTAAGAAAAACAAAATGAAGACTCTGATTGAGATACTGTGGCATGACCTTAAAAAAGTGGTTCATACTGGCCACACAACGATCACATCAAGGGTGACTCAGCACCTCACAGTGTTATTGCCATCACCTGGCCAACAATGCTCACAAGTGATCCAACAAAAGTAGCCATATTCCCCACAACACTAAAGGTCACAGCACAAATCCCTCACCACATGAGGATCTCATTAGCATCCATCAACACTGACATATTAGATGCACACATGGCGCACACGCTATGGCAACTTAAAAACGACCTAGTTAACGAATGTCTTAATCCCCTACCAAGTTTGGTGCCACTGATTCACTTTGGGCAACTCCCGACCTTAAGTGCCAAAAACAAAACCTTACCGGTCTAGTCTTCAGTGGTGTACCGGGCTTAGGGAACTTTAAACGCAAACTCAAGGGTAGGCAGCAGACCAGGGGTACAGTCTCCCACCAAACCCTGAAGCGTACCCCCACCCAGGATAGCCACCAAACACAACAAATTAAAACAACAAAGCAAAAACAAAGAACAAGTGCTTCGATGGAAGGGCAGCACAGCCACCCAGCTGAACTAGCATTCATACTAACTAAAGAGAGTTTGCTCAATTACAGTGAACACCATCACTAACCCACTTAAAAGCAATACAAAAAAATGGTATTCAGTCTTCACTAAAATGTCCAAACGATCCCGGACAAGCCCCCACTTATGTTACGACCCAGCTCAAAAGCTGCAACATATAATAAAGCAAGTGAATACCAGAGTGTTAGTGACAAGAGATTTTATCTTAAAATGGAACACCCGGTTGGCTAAAATGGCTGGTGCCACCAAGGCAAAGACTAGTGAGCTTTCGGGAAGCTTGCCTCAGGTATGCTTTTATCCACACCTGACTGGGTGTAGCCAATTAGCACCAGCTGAAAACACTGGGGATATTAGGGGCTGCAGAGGGACGTAACAATACTCAAAAACCCTCCAATGTGGTTGAATTACAACAAATCTCCAAAAAGGAATGGTAAATGGTCTGTATTTGTATAGCGCTTTTCTAGTCCCTAAGGACCCCAAAGCGCTTTACACAACCTGTCATCCACCCATTCACACACACATTCACACACTGGTGATGGCAAGCTACAATGTAGCCACAGCCACCCTGGGGCGCACTGACAGAGGCGAGGCTGCCGGACACTGGCGCCACCGGGCCCTCTGACCACCACCAGTAGGCAACGGGTGAAGTGTCTTGCCAACAACGACCGAGACTGTCCAAGCCGGGGCTCGAACCGGCAACCTTCCGATTACAAGGCGAACTCCCAACTCTTGAGCCACGATCGCCCCAACATGGACCAACATTTCTCCACAGCGCTGTAAAAGACTAACTGCTAGTTATCACAAATGCTTGATTGCAGTTGGTGATTCTAAGGGTGGCACAACCAGTTATTAAGTTTAGGGGGAAATCACTTTTTCACACAGGGCCATATAGGTTTGGATTTTTTTTCCCTGAATAATAAGCACCTTCATTTAGAAACTGAATTTTCTGTTTACTTGTGTTATTCTTGTCTAATATTTAAATTAGTTTGATCTGAAACATTTAAGTGTAACAACATACATAAAATAGGACATCAGGAAGGGGGCAAACACTTTTTCATACCACCATTGTGTTCAGCAGAACCAGGTTCACTGTCATTCAGCATGGTATATGAAAATGTGATGAATGACATATTGCATATAAAAAGATAGTAGTTTTTGAAAAATTGTGATTACAAACATATAGCACATCGTGCCCTCTAGCATTTTGTGCATTAAAGGATGTTTCATGTTGAGTAAAAATACAGTATTGAATGAAACAGTTTGAAATAACATGCAGATTATGAAATTCAGATTTATATCAAAGGTGATGTGATATATATCACATCAAAGGGGATGTGAATTCATGATGTTTTCATGGTCTCAATGTAATAAAATGCATCTCCAAGCTGTGAGGCCTGTCAACATGGTTGAATCTTGAGCCTGAGGAAATTTAGAGATTCTCCTCAGATCTCTGGCTGCATTCAGTGCAAAAGCCTAAAAGTCCAAATTTTACATCAATATCCAGTATACTACCGTACACTACAATCTACCACACCAAGCTAAATAGTGTGAAAATGAAAGGGGTTTTCAACAGGCCGACTCTCACCCCTGTCAAAAATCACTCAGTCATTTGCCTGTAAATACTACATGAAATACCAGGTCTTTTTTGACTTGTAAGGTCACATGTCCTGCAGGAAACTGAAAGGATGTGATGACTGAAATACTAAAATTTCTCTCATGTGCCACAGGCAAACAGATATGTTTGAATAACCTGGATAAGATAACAAATTAAAAAGAATGGGAATACAAAAATAGGAACAAGGTATTCGGAGCAAAAAGAGTCATTGTAGACTACGAGGTCAGAGTGGATGATAAGGTGAATTATATTTCTTTTCTTCAAAGGCTACGGCCACCAGCCTCATCATAACACTACATCTCTCATTCTTTCATTCTGACAGAAAGGGAACAAAGATATTTTTATTTGATCAAGATCCCCTCTCGTTTTCTGCTTTTTTTCCTTTAATAAGCCTTTCTTGAATATTAAGAGGAAAATGAAACTATGTTAATAATATAAGGGAGCTTCCGTCTGCTCATATGTGGCAATAATTAAGTCCCCAGAGTGGTGCTGGCTGAAAATTTCTGTGTGTGTGTGTGTGTGTGTGTGTGTGTGTGTGTGTGTGTGCGTGCATGCATATTGTAAGCACATGTTTAATAAAGCAATGTCAGTTGTTAACTATTTTTAATGAGTTTGCACAGAGCTCTTCATCTTCTTAAAATCCTAATTCAGTCTTCACTGTCTATCATACAGACATTTTCTGATGGGGACATGTGTGTGCAGCACTAATTTTATGCGCAACTCTCTTGCAATAGCACCTGCAATTAATGGGAATCAGTGATGTGCCTGCACTGAGATTGCAGTAGGAGGAAACTCTTAAGGTAATTGCTGTCTCTCTAAGAAAAAAGTTTCCACTAGTCACAAATAGAGCTTGGGATTGGGAATTTTAAACAGAAGCCAGAAGCCTACAGTAGAAATGAAAGCTTCAGTGGCAAAAGCAAATACAGGTACGCAATAGATCCAAGCCCAAATTAATTATGCACTGTATATGGATATGCAAAACACTTCCAAAATGAGGATAAAACTGACCATGCATAGGTAATCCTATCTTAATTGGAGTTTGGCAGAAATTTAATATGGCACACATGGTAATGATCTGTGGGCTTGATTATACAGATGGGGCCCAGTCACAGAGAGAACAGGACTGTATAAACAATGTGCCTTTGTAATTTGACTATTGTTTTACTATTTATCCAAATAGCTGTTATTTTTCAAAGAATCAGATGATAACGTAAATGTAAGTAATTTAGCTCTAATCTGAAAAGACACCATAAACAAAATATACACACTTGCCTTATATTAAAGGTATAAAGATGTCTCTGTAGTGCACTGTCAGTGATAGTGGTCCACTCTAGCACTACCTTAAAATTAAAATATTTGTGTCTTGTGTTGAAACAATGCTCTTTTTGTTACACTGGGAGAAGTGCCAAAAAGAATGACTACAATTAGTGATGTTTGTTTTATCTGAGGGTATATGGTGTCCATGAAAGAAACTATGGGCCACTATCCAAGGAATAAAATTAAAAACTGAAAATTAGAAAAGCAAATAATGTCAATGTTACAGGCATTCTTGACAAAATATGGATGTATAAAGGTTGTTCTTTGCGATGATTATTAACTGTTGCATAAAAAATAAAAGAAAATCCTTAGTGCCTCCTTAAGCGCAGTTCAATCACACCATCATATTTGGCTAAAATAGCATTATCGTTGTTTCATAATGTGAGAACAAAGCCCTCTTTGATGTGAGATTAAAAGAAAAGAAACTGTACAAGTCAACCTGGATTTATATTTGTTAGATCACATCTATAATACAGCTTCATGGCATGTGACTGAACTATATTTAACTTTTATATATAACTTTGTCTGGCCCTTCAGTTTCTTCTTGTCTCAGTAAACTAAAGAAAGAGTAAAGGTGTTCATTTTTACTTTCTCAAAAAAAAAAAAAAGACAGAGGAAAAAATAGAGCAACATAACGTTTTTTATGTGTAGAAAAGTCGTCTAATCAACTTCTTAGGTTATTTTTACAGTTCACACGCGCAGCCACTACAGCCTTTGTCTGCTTTATGAAACAAACTCTGGGAAATGCTAAAGTATGAGCTCCATAATTAGTTTAAAACATTTCAAGCTTTTCAATTAGTTTTCTGTTTAAGGTGCCATCACAAATATTTTATTGGGTCTTAGACCAAAATTAAAATCAGTTTTAATTACAAGTTCAAGCAAATGTAAACTCCTCTAAATCTAATAAGAAGCAGGGAAAAGTTCTGTAAATTCTGCAAGTCTGCTATAGTCCGACCTGACTTTTGTGCAGTGATGCTAAGAAAAATAGACCGACAGATTTCAATCCATGACACAATGGCATCAAACAGTAGCTCCACATTCATGATGGCTATCTCCTGCTGCTACATTCCAAAAAACGCTGTACTACATACAGACTAGGTGACGGTGGAGCCGATTTTAGTACAGTGAACGCACTGTCACATTCAGTAAACTAGTTTGAGATGATTTGAGCTTGGTGACATGGCGTGTTATCGTGCTGGAAGCAGCCATCAGAAGACGGGTACACTGTGGTCTAACCCTATGATCCAAATGTCACAGTTGAAATTGAGACTCATCAGATCAGGCAACGTTTTTCAAATCTCCTATTGTCCAGATTTGGCGAGCCCACACAAACTGTAGCCTTAGATTCCTGTTCATCAATTCCAAGCAATCTGGCCATTCTCCTTTGACCTCTGCCATCAACAAGGTATTTTCACCCAGTGGCTATTTTTTACTCTTTCTGACCATTCTCTGTAAACCCCAGAGTTGGTTGAGTGGGAAAATCTCAGTAGATCAGCAGTTTCTGAAATAGTTAGAGCAAACAATCTGGCACGTACATTCATGCCACGCTCTGAGTCACTAAAATTATCTCTTTTTCTCAGTCTGATGCTTGGTTTGAATTTCGGCAGGTCATTTTGGCAATGTCTACAAGTCTAAATGGATTGGTTAGCTGCCATATGAGTAGCCAATTAGACATTTCCATTAAAGAGTATTTACACAGGTATATCTAATCAAGGTACTGGTGAGTCTATTTTGGCCTGTGACTTACCCAAGTGTGTTGAGAGCAACAGCCTTTTGATATCCAATTCATCTTCCATGTTCTTTGAGGCATTGCAAATTTACACTATTCACCAATAAGGCACAAGTTTGTCACTGATGTGGTTTGTGTCACATTTGGGACCATATGTTCCCTGAGTTTAACTGAGGATCATAGTTTGAGTTAAAAAAAAATGACCCCTAAGCTCAAAGAGGAAGCTCTGTCTTCCGTACTACAAGCTTCCACATTTGAAGAGATTAGTGTGACTTCTTTCTAACTATAGCCATATACCCAGTTATTCAGGCCACCAAAGCCTTGTGCATATCTTTGAGGTGCCAGCAACTCTGTCAAAAAGGCCCACTAAGAAAGACTCAAAGTAATGTTCTTCACTTAGCGCTATAATAAAGCATCAGTAAAGACCAGGAGATATAGTATTTACTCATCACCTATAAGTCTTGTTTGCTATTTTCAACATACCAAAGCTGGAGCAGTGTTGGATATGGGAATGCCTCTGTTTCCATTTGAGGTCTGAATAGAAATATTTTTCTTTGTTTTTCTAATTTCTGTCTGAAAGAAAGTTGATGTGTTGAATGAGATCTTAAGAAATTAAGTGCTTATTAATGTAACACGTAGCCAGTCTCATCAAGGTTGCTGCAAAATTACGTAAATGTATTGTCCAAACAAACTTTACCTATTTGGTAATGTAACAACAACAATAATAACAATAATAATAAGTGGAAAGTGTCAGCTGCACTGCAGTTATACACACATTTTAACATATTTCACACGATTTTTGGTTTATTTTCAGTGCTTTCTTCTGACTTCATTAGGTAGGTATTTAAATCAGAAATGGTAAATCTGATAAATCCACTCTAAGCCACAAGCCCACTGCCAACTGGCTGACAGACAGCAACTAGCTGATGAACATAGTGGAGCTTTTAAGGTTCCCTCGGGAGCTTGTGGAGACCAAAAGAGAGCTAAAAAGGGGATGAGTACTGGACTTACATCCATCAGGTGACTACAGATAAATGCTAAATGTGCTTTCTGTTTCCTGGATGAAGAAATGAATTCGAAATTTCCAACATGTTCACTGTGATAACACAATGTTTTGATTCAAATCAAAACAAAATCATTGAGGTTTGCAGAGGCAAAAAATACTAATATAGATAAGTATAGCCCAACCAAGTACAAGATTAATGTGCTTATTAAAAGCCTTTTTTTCCCTGCCCACAAAATGAGAGTATAGTGATTCAAAGCTTTTTTCATGCAGTGCATGGCTTTTTATTTGGCTATTTAGCCGTATACTGTAAGTGTCACCAAGCTTTGGGAGGTTTTGAATGGTAAAAATGCAATTTTCTAAACACAAAACCAGAGAACAGTAAACAGTGGACATAATTTTTATTTATTTATTTTTAGGCTTTTTCTTTTTGGTTCTTTGGTTTTGCATTAAAACACACTTTGCTGGCTTGTAAATGCTACAATGTGAAATACAGAATGCGGAATGCATTCCCCTCTGCTACCTTTGAAGTTAAATGAACTATTTCTATTTTCAAAATATATTTCTCTGGAGGTGATATTTGCCTGTGTGATGAATTCGTTTTAGTCTCTCAAAGCTAACTTTTTTTTTTTATCCCAGAGGCAGAGGGGCTGTTTAATGCTAAGTGCCAATTACTAGCACTCCAAGGTTAGCAGGCCAAGCTATCCCACATTCTGTCTGCACTTTCTTTACAGCAGGAGACAAGCCTCCAGCCCTCTGACCACAGCGAGAAGGAGAACACAGTCTTTCTCTCTGTCACTTTCTTTCTTACATTCATTGCATTGGTGCCCCCTTTTATTTCCTTTCTTTTTTCTTCAACCCTACCTACAAGTTGGATGTTTCTTATTCTTTGCTCTGGTCACATCTTTTTGTCATGCGGTGTGGTAGGACTCAGGCGCAGAGCAGAGTTCAGGGGAAAACAACGTTTATATACACAGTCACCAGGTGCAGATATATACAGTGAGGGGAGCGGGGGTCCTGGGTCCGAAAGGGAAGTCTGGGATAGGAGTCACATACACGCTAGCTCTTCTTCTTTACAATGGTTCAAACAACAGGTTGGTCACGGGTCCGGGGAAAGTGTCTAGCACAATCATCTAGCGGTGAGGCTGTCTGCGTCCCGGCCTTAAGAGTCCAACTCATAATTAGAGCCTGACGAGATGCAGGTGTGTGTGCCAAGGGCGGGAGCAAGTCTTCCTCCCTCTTTTTATCTCCTAAAATGATGAGTTTGAGGATGTTTATTTAAAATGTAGGAATGCAATTAATCATTATGTCATATATTCCTGCCCATGCGTGTCTGTGCCTTAGGATCTACCTGGATCTTTGTTGATCTCCCAGGATACAGTCAGTATGTGTGAATTGAAAAAGAATTTGACATATTGCAGGAATAGCAACTTTGTCTTCCCTGTGTGTGTGTGTGTGTGTGTGTGTGTGTGTGTGTGTGTGTGTGTGTGTGTGTGTGTGTGTGCACTCATGCGCGCACATGTGTGCGTAATTCAGTGATACAGGCCGTATGCTTCCCCTCAGCGATCAAATCAAATAGACCCTCATCTCCAAGTGAAGCTCATTCAAAAATGACAGCAGTGACTGACAGTTGCCATAGGCACTCTGTGCAAACAGACACACACAAAACCATATCTCGGATTTATCTGTCACAGGGAGGCAAAACAGCATTGCTGTAAGTTAGATTTTTACTTACCTTGCATTATGCATTCAAACATGTATGCACTCGTGAGCACTAAAGAGGGAAATGGGACAGGTTCTACTTAAAAGGCATGACATCAGGGATTTGCAGCAATCCAGTTCCTCTAGTGTGAGCATGGCCTTTGTTTTTTTGCTGGAGAGAATATGACCTTGTTCAAGGGAAATTGGGAGCTTCACCCTCCTGGTAATAAAACAATATTGTCACTACAGATATGAATAAACACAAGCTCATACCCATGTTCACACAGCATAACTAGAAATGAACAAGTGTATGTGTGTGTGTATGTGTGTGTGTGTGTGTGTGTGTGTGTGTGTGTGTGAAATTTAGATTGATAAATGCTCTCTGCTCTGCTGACGGAACTGTGAGATAATACCTCAGGTGGTACACGAGCACCACTGAGTGTGTGTTGTAAGCTGTAAATCTTTTAACTTCAGCAGTGGTCACTGAAAGCAAATCTTTTCACCAAGATAAATCATGTGTGGAAACCATGAAGTAAATAAAAGGATTCTACCAAAAGCTTTAATAGAAGAACGATAAGATATATATATTTTTTCACTTAACAGGAACATGTTAATTACCTTATTAACTGACTTATGACTAACTTGTTAGCCTGCAAGCAGCAGTTTGTTTGCATGTCCATTAGATATAGAGTAACAACAAGCTTGAATACAGTTTTTTGGCTTTTCACAAAATGTAAGTCTTGTACTCTTCACTTTGTTGTTTGTATCCATAGCGATAGATTTCTTTTATGTGGAACATTAAAGCAAAAAGGTTTAAGAGAAGAGGAGCAATAACATGTAAATGAATACTCACTCTCACTTCAGTACTATTGTCATCATTAATCACAAAAGGAACATATCTTTCTCGTAAGACACTATATACTCCACTGTCTGAAGAACTTACTTGTTAAATTTAACTGTTGGTGGAATTTCACTGGGGGGTTTTTTACCTCTTTTTTGACATCTATCTTTCACTTGAAAAGATGAAGGCAGCAGAGGTACTAAGTAAAGAGCTGAAAGATTCTAACATGTCTTGCTAAACACAAGGGTTCTGCGTACTCTGTTAATAAATGTCTTTTGGCTAAAAAAAAAAAAGGTTTCCCATAACACATTTGTCATTGTCATTTTAGCAACAATAAGAATTTCAGCACTGATCTGTGCAACTTCAAAATAAATCTATATAGTCTGAGCTGTTAGTTGGGATTGTTGAAAATTTTACAACTGAAGACAATGGCTTCAAAACAAGATGTCAAAAATCACTCCTTGTGAAATATCACACCCCAGGATCCAGATTTATCTCACTTATCTCCTTGAATTTCTTTCGTTGTGTTAGCTAACACATACACATGTGTGCAGTTCTGCCAGAATAAACATACTGCATACTGCATGCTAACAATGGCAGCGTTTCATTGTGAGTCAGCTGATAATACTGTGTTGTATATCTCTAATGACACAGCTGGGGCAATGGATGGAATAGAGCACTACAGTTAACTCAGCATGTGGTCAAGTAAAACTGGGAATTTGGTGCACTACATGATTTATTATAACAGCTGTGTTGAATTTGTCAATGCAAACAGTGTAAATCGTTGAAAAGAAATCTGCAACCATTATTTATTGCAAGAATTGTTCAGCTTCATTTTGAATGGTTTTACAATGGCTAGCTCGCAAGCCGGCGATTTTACAAGCTCTCACCACACTAAAAAATTCCTTTATTCTTACCCTTAAAGGATATGAATAACAGCCTTTTCTTTTAGATACAAAAGCATGCAGTGTGTATTGAGATGCACATCAAATCTGACTCAATATTTGACTGTTCTTCCTTAAACTCTTCAGCGCTATCTGGTAGAATAACTCAGACTTAGCCTACACAATGTATGTGTGTAGGCTACAATACATACACAATGTATGTAAAGGTGAAAAATAAAGGCAATTCTCTTTGGCATTAGAACAGAGAATATGAAAAAAAGACACAAATAGACTGAATAAACCAGTGAACTACAGGCGAGTCTGGAAGCAATAGATACAGACACAAAGACACAAATGTAGTAATATATATGTGTGTGTGTGTGTGTGTTTGAAATATCTTCAAACTCATTAGCCTTCCACAACTTGTTTCTGCATCTCACTACTCAAGTTTGCCTATGAGTCCACCCATTTCACTTGTAAAGATGTTGCCCCTATAAACCATTTGTGAGAGAACATTTATATAAATTATGTAACTACCGTGAAAGTGCAACCAACTGTTTCACTGGTTACAGTATATTGAACATGTTTGGCTAAATATATTACATGACCCAAAGTAACAGCGTTGGCGTCTCTCAAACCAGCAATTTCATACACGATTTGTATGTTTAAGTGCAGACACAAACAGGAAAAACCTTGCTATTAATCATCACTGCCACAAAAAGGCAAGAGGAAAAAGACCAAAAATGGTGTATATTTTTCCTATATACTTATCCTAAGTAAGTAATTAACATAATTCAATGCAGCGTGGGAAGGCAGTAGATTATTAATTTAAAGATGTCTGTTGCAGAATTTCTTCTTCTACAGGTAAAATTTGCAGAGTTACAAAGAGAAGTATTGATGCAGACAGGTTCTTGCCACGTTGTCTGCACACACAGAGTTTGTCCCTAGGCAATGAAGACCTTAGAACTTTATCAGTGCCATTGGTCCATAGGTGACCTAGAACAGACAAGCCTAGTGGGAGAGGTTAGGAGGCAGAACCTCAACACTGATTTACTCAACAAAAAATTAATTTCAAATGAAAAGGTTGTTCTCACCACCAAAGGGAAATTGATACCCTAGGAACAGAATTACACAGTGGCCTTCCAGAGAAGTACACTATGAAAACATTTGTCTCACATACATACTCTTAGTCTTCCTCACTTTCCCCCTAAGAGAGGAAGAAAGGAAAGGGTTGGGAAATGTGAAAAGTGACCAGATGTAAACCTCAGCATGCCAAAACGCAAGTGTTATTTAAACTCATCAAAAGTGTCTGATACTCTATTTTCAGTGCTAGAATGAAAAACTGTGTCCAATAATTTTTAGAACATTTCAAAAAATAATCAACCAATAGGACACATGGTGACTGGCTAATTCCACAGTGATATAAAAGTAGCCAAAATGCAGTTCATTAAAAAAAAAAAAATACTTCCACTGCTTTTTACCATGAATGCCTTTGAGGAGAGACAGCTTTGCACACATCCAGGCTGTGTTTCTTGTCAAAAGCACAAATACACAGCATGCATTCAGAGGCTATGACAACAGACTTTTCACCACCATTTGAAATACAGCCATTCAGAAAACCTACGCTAACACTTTTCTTAGATCCAGGTGACGTTGTTGTATATCTTTAATCTTTTGGAACATTAGAAGATATGGCAACCTGTCATAAAATTGGTTTTATTGACTTCCACCTGAGTGGCTAGAAATTACACCTTTGCACCAATCATCAGTTTGTTTGGAAGAGTAAGAGCAATGCTGAAGCACCCTAACTATACCGTTCAACCTGTAGGGCATATTTAATATCCAAAATAGGACAAAACTTATCAAATCAGTGTTGAATGTGATGACCAAATGGTTAAGCTCATGAGTAAGTTTATTTGATGGCAGTTAAGTTAGAAATTTTTATGCATGTTTTTTAAGCTGCAGTGTTGGTTTAACCTCCTAAGACCCGAACTCTTCCACGGGATGTATTTTTAATTTCTCTTTGATATTTGGTCACATTGGGACCTGATGAATGTAAAAACAAAGAATTACCAGATTTTTCTTTTACCTGATTTTTTTTCTAAGAAAAATGAGAGCCACGTATGAGGATATTCGTTTAAAATTTCGATAGAATGTCCATTAAAGTGGATATCAGGCCCTTGTAGAGCAAAATTAAGTATTTTGGTCTAAATAACCCAAAATGTGATGTCCACATATGTGGAAGCCAGGTCCTAGGAGGTTAAAGCATTCGGCTGTAATTGTTATCCAGATATGTTATATATAATCTTTACAGCAATTATTGCCCTTTTATGGGAAAAAAAAAAACTTTGGAGAGCTACAACATAAATCGTGTAGACATTTAAAAGCTGCTTCTGAAAGGTGGCAGAAAATGACATGCTGCGAAAATGAATTTACTCTCAAGAAAATAATTTTACCACCAATTTTTAACAATGTAGAAATATACTGCCTGGCTATATCAAACATTTATTGTCACTTCCATGGATCCTCCTACATCACTTCATCAACCCCTGAAGGAACCTGAGACACAGGGTCCAAAACATTACTGCGAAACCTATGGTGCAGCATGATGACTAAACCCCTGCTCCACAACTGAATAGTCTGCAGAGACAGAAAGGCCACAGATGATAGAGACTTTTGACTTTGACGGTCCCATTACTGGATCATTGTCAGAGTATGACAAAGCAAAGCAAATATACACAGAAGGGATGGTAAAATGGTAAATGGCCTGTATTTGTATAGCAGCTTTTAAATGGAGGAGAGGTTTGGTGAGTGGAAGACTGGGTGGGAGCAGACAGAGAGTCATACAGGGGAAGTGGAGGGAAACAGAGGCTTTCCCTGTCACCATCTGTAGTCTTCTGGAGAGCATAAATCCTACTATCTGTGTCATGCACACTGTACTGCTGCTACCACTGCATCAGAGATCATCAGTGCTCACACACACACACACACACACACACACAGATCGGTACACAGACGTACACATACACAGACGGACACGACACACTTAATGTCTTCCACCCCTCTTAGCCCCATCTGTCTACGTCTGTTCCTCTGCTCTTCCCTTTCATGCACACATTAGCACTGTTGTCACTGTGACAGACATGCTCATACACACCAGAGACTGAGCATATTAATGAATGCATGCTCATGTGCACATGTAAAACCACACACATGTACTTGGTCAGTCATTTCTTCATCTCATCTATTGTTTAATACCGTCTCATCCCATCAGCTTCATAATCAGCACTTCACTTCTTTTCATCATCTTCTGCCTCTTCTGTTACTGCTGTTCTTTCTAATTGTGTCCATTTTCCACCTTAATAAAAATCTTCCCAAGTGACTAATTGGTAAACTTCTTCACTGTTTAATGCTGCTTCTGTATTCTACGGTGGTAAAAAAAAAAAAAAAGAGAGAGAGAAAAAAAAAGCCAAAAATCTCTATCTTGTATTTTGGCTGATTTGTTGCTTCAGATCTTGTGTTATGTCTGCAATTTCCTTTTGTTCAGTATTTTCATTTAAGCTTTTTCTTCTTAATTTTCTTTATCCTGGGATTTTTAGTTCATATCCCATCTCCTTTTCAGTACCTCCTGCTCTTGTATTCTTTTTACTTTTCTTTTTAAATTTTTTACTCTCTTGCATTGCTGGTGTGCCCTCTGCCATTCCTGTCCTGTCTTTAAATCACGTCCTCCTTTTCTTTCTTTTTCTCTTATCTATTCTTTTCTTCTTCTACATTCCCCAAATCTCATCCATCCTCTTCTCTCTTCCTCTTCTCTACCTTTACAACAGCATATCAGGGAGATTTACATTCAGGACCATGGACAGCTCCTTCACACAGCGAACACAAGGAGTTGCAGTGCCACCTGTTGGTCATCATCAGTACTACGGCATAAATATGATTGAGATATATATATATATATATATATATATATATATATATATATATATATATATATATATATATATATAGTACAGGACAGATAAGTTCCACATGCTCATACATATGTGAATAAGGCTGGACCCACAAGAGTCAACTTGGAGAGGGCAAGCGTTAACTCTGAACACAACACAGAGGAGATTCAGCTGGGAGATCTATGAGAGAGGTTAAGCTGGCAGGCCTTAAGGTAATGGCAACCATATATTACCCTGCAGTTTCATCCCACTACATGTCGGGGCTCATAGATGCAGTGCAACTGTGAGGCGGTTGAGCCAGAATGAGGATCTCAAGTCTCATTCCGTTCATGGCAGCCAAAGGGAGGAAACAATAGCATCTGCTGTCCTCAGAGACAAGGAATTTAATCACAAGCCCAGCCAAGGTAAGATTTGAATGTAAAGTAGCAGAGCAATGGTTTGTCTGTGCGTGAGAATGTCTCTATTAAAGGGAGTGGAGATGTTTATGTTGGCATTTAAACTTAATAGCAAATGTCAACAAGGGAGTTGGATGATGCTCATCCTCACTGTGTGTAGGTGTGGGGGAAGTTGAGGTGTTTGTGTTTGTCCATATGCTCACAGCTGTGACTGAGACAAAAAAGTTCATGAAATGAAAACACTCACACACAGACACATTTGTCTCCACAAACACACATAGGGGCACTGATCCACTGTAGGGATTACCAGTGATCCATGACTGGGCTCACACTAGGCTGTACTGGTGTGTGTCTTTGTCTCAGTGTCCCATCCTCCTGGGATGCCAGTTTGTGTGCACACACAGTATATGTCAGGGTGAAGTTGTTTGTGTGTGCATTTTTGTGTCTGTAGAAGGTTTGAGAGAAGGCAGAATTGGAAGAAGAAAGGAAGAAGGACAAATCAAAGCAGAACAGTGGCAAAAAGGAAGAAGGGGACAACACAGACAAGAGAATGTGTTATCTCACTCTCTATCTTTGTCTCGGTCCCTCTCTTACCCACCCACACATAGTAGTAAGTACAATGATCACAGAAAGGTGATCTCAAAGCTTAGCCAGTCAGAAGACGGTGAGTCAACAGAGAGCAATAGAAATAGAAAAAACACAAGGTAAAAAGAGCTTTGGATAACTGTTTTCAGTGTACTGTGTTTATGGAAATTAACCGATTTCAATGAGAATGTATCGAAACGCATAAACGGGCACACAATTGAAGGAACTAACTGCACATAATTCACAGAGCTGACAACCATTTTTATTTCCCACCATGTTAATGAACCCATGCTTTGTCACTGAAGTTGTAGTATTGGTTTCTGATTGACTTCAGCAGCTACTATTAGTTCTAGCATGACCAAGTTTCCCATTAGAATGTGAACTATTTGCACCCCATAATAAGTAAGCTAAAGGTGCCATTATCAGTTTTTTTTTATTCTATTAAATTCCTTGATGTAAAGTCATCATCAGAGCATTTGAGCTAATGTATAACTGCAAGCAGTTACAGTGAATACATGTGCCATCCTACACATAAGTACGCATATATAGACAAACATAAATTAATTCAGATTCCAGGGACCCACACATTTCATGACCCACAAACATGCCGTAAGCAGCTTAGGGGTAGGAGATATACTTAGCTTAGAGTCAGAAGAGAGGACAAAGGTTCACTTGTGTTAAGGCGTCACACATACATTATCTATTTTTGCGTGATAGTGCAAAAAGAAAAGAAGGTAAATGAGGGATAAAATATTTTTGAAACTACTGTTTCAATGCTTAAAAACTCTTTTAGATAATAATAATACATACAGTCACTTTGTTACAATTCGCTTACTGCTAAATTCTTGCTAAAGTCTATATTTATCCTTGGGTATAATGATTTCAGGGAAAACCTATTTTATATATATATATATATATATATATATATATATATATATATATATATATATATACATATATGTATATATACATATATATATATATATACATATATATGTATATATACATATATATATATATATATATACATATATATGTATATATACATATATATATGTATATATACATATATATATATATATATATATATATATATATATATATATATATATATATATATATATATACATATATATATACATATATATATATATATATATAATCTCTGTCAGAAATGTAACTCTTTTTTTTGGAGCTGTTATTTGTAAAAAACCCAACAATAATGATTTCAGGGAAAACCTATTTTATATATATATATATATATATATATATATATATATATATATATATATATATATATATATATATATATATATATAATCTCTGTCAGAAATGTAACTCTTTTTTTTGGAGCTGTTATTTGTAAAAAACCCAACAATCATATGAACCCCTATGAGCAGCACTTTGGCGACAGTGGGAAGGAAAAACTCCCTTTTAACAGGAAGAAACCTCCGGCAGAACCAGGCTCAGGGAGGGGCGGCCATCTGCTGTGACTGGTTGGGGTGAGAGAAGGAAAACAGGATAAAGACATGCTGTGGAAGAGAGACAGAGATTAATAACAGATATGATTCGATGCAGAGAGGTCTATTAACACATAGTGAGTGAGAAAGGTGACTGGAAAGGAAAAACTCAATGCATCATGGGAATCCCCGGCAGCCTACGTCTATTGCAGCATAACTAAGGGAGGATTCAGGGTCACCTGGTCCAGCCCTAATTATATGCTTTAGCAAAAAGCAAAGTTTTAAGCCTAATCTTAAAAGTAGAGATAGTGTCTGTCTCCCAAATCCAAACTGGAAAGTAAAGTCCATTATTAAATTGTTAGACAAGGCTTGATGCAAAACTTAAATGCGTTTTTGCTCACTCATAGTTCTGGGTAGAGGCACCCAGCAAATAGGCAGGAGAGATGAAATACCATCTGAAAATCCATTCAGCTACCTTGAAATACAACTTACACACACAGCTGTGCACAGTAAGGCAGGCACACTCCGAGGGCAGAGGAACTTGGTGTCGGTCTGTCACAGAGTGTTGACCACAGTGGGGTTCACATACACACACACACACACGCGCGCGCGCACGCACACACACACTTTATATACGCACAGCTTGACCACCCATGACTGCCCTCTGATTACCGCCAGCTTCCATAGCCACCCTCACTCCTTCTCTCCATACCTCCTGCACACCCCAGTGATTCTTCCTTCTTTCTCTACTTCCCCACATTCATTCACTCCCCCTTTCTTTCCATTCCTCCCACCATGCTCCTCCACCCTGCTTCCACCTTTTGTCACCGCTGCTTGCCCTCTCATTTCTTTCCTAACTTTCCTGTCTCACACATTAACATATAAAATGCCTCAACTGTTTTCTAGGCTAAAGTGTTTGGTGACTCAGTCAGTCAGATGCATAGTTGCTTACCTGCTCATTCACTCACTTGATTAGTCTGCTGCTCATTCACTCACTCATTTGCCTGTTTACTTTCTCATTTATTTACTCCTTTGCTCACTCACCTGAAAATCTGTAATGACAAAGTTTCTGCAATGAAGAAGTGCAATTACAAGTTTTATCTAATTCACATGCAACAGTCATGTTTACAAGGCTGATAAAAAAATTTTTAACACAAAGTTACAAAAATGTTAATAATAATCATAATAATGGCAATAAAAAGTAACTTATCATTTGTGTATTTCTGTGAAATTCTGTAAAAAGATCAAATTACTTTGTGGCATGAATGAACTACAGCCACACATTACTACAACATACCCATATTTTTTTAATTTACTGTCCAAAATGTGGCCTCACACTTTAGACCCTCAGTATTATTGATAAATAAACTAGTGCAAATGACATGTTCTAGTGTAAATAAATGAATCACCTCTACTTGTCTTGTTTAGATATGCTCAAACAACTACAGCAGTGCCAGTCTTTGTTTATGCCATACTTGCATGCTAGTTCATGTCTTTCAGCTAGTGTAAATCTATCAAATATCTAGAGATTTTTATTATGTTGCGTTTTTTAAGCATTTCAATCATTTTCACAGGCTGGCAGTTACTGGGTTATGTTGGCTTTAGTGGATGCATACTGGCAATGCAGCCACAAATCCTCCTAGCGTGAATTGGAATATAAACTCTGTTTGTTTTGCTTCAGTTTTTTTCACAAAGTATTCTTAAAGTCTACCTTGTCAAAGAGACATTGTAACAACCCTTCAGGTTCATGCTACCAGTTACTTATTCACAAGACCAGCTTACTAACAGAAAAATTGTATGTTTTCTGAGTTTTTGACATGGAAGACTGGTCTAACCCCAGGTATACATTTGTTGTGGTTCCATGATGTTGTGTATTTTGTGCAGTTTTGTTTTGTTACTGCAAGGCTTAAGGTGTCACCAGGAGAATTTTAGAAGTTGTGTCCAGTCTGCATCATGTTCTGACTTCTTTCCCTCATTATGTGTTCTGTTCACCTTAATATGGCTTCCTATAAGAATAAAAATATGTATTTTTAGCAATGAGAGTGGAGAGTCATTTCACTGTTGGGGGGGACCCTGTGCAGCAGCTAGAACACAGCACAACTGCTCTATGACAATGACAACTATCATTATTGTTTTAAGCTTAACAGTAAGTTATTAAGTTTATCGAAAGAAACTAATTTTTTAACATAAATGTCTTAGCTGTCTTATAGCTGGAGCTAATATGCTCAATTTTAAACTAATCCTGGACTCTTATTCAAGAGTAGTGCTGCAAATCACAACTAAAAATCATTACTTACTGACACTTGGTGCAGGGCTTGGTTTTCTTCAAGCCAGTGTTCTTCTGACCGGCTTGCAAACGGAACATTTGAAGAGCAGGTAAGAGGAGCTTTGGTGCTCAAAGTCAGAGTTGTGATGTGAGACGATCGCATTAGCAATCTCACTGATGTCATACAGAGTCATGGTTCTTCTAAAGCTTGGTGAATCAATATTTTGTTTCCAAATTCACTTTGGAGGTGTATTTTATTCATTCCTAAATTATTTTGTATGCAAACTTGTACGTTTGACTTTATATGAAAGAACTGCTTTTGTTAACTCTTTCGACCTCTTCTTTAATAAAGATAATTAAACATGCTGCAACTATGAGTCACTTGTGACTTTCTAATTGAATTATATTTTTACTTACTAAGCCCTCCCACTCTTCCAGCTCTACACACAGTTCTCTCAGAAGTTTACTTTCGCAAAGACCCCGTGCCAGACAGTCACAGCTGACCATTTTCCTGCAGTTATCTAACTGGGCAGCTACAGTCAGAGTCATGGTTTTGTGAGTGCATGACATGTGTGTATTTGAATGTTACCATCATCAGACATGCATCATGTTGTGTGTGTGGCCTGGTGTGTTCATCGATACATAAACAGAAACACAGTCACACTGAGATGTGAAATGTTTTGTCTCCATGGTGTTCTCCTCAGGGTGCTTGTGTGTGCGTGTCTGTGCTTATGCACACATCTATGACTGACTGTGTGTGTATATGTGTTATTTATGCTATTTTATTTGCACTCTTCTGCTCTGTACATAATTGCCTAGAAGGAGTTCTGGCACAAAATTAAAATTCACTTTTAAAACCTCCCACTAATGCAATGTCACTCAGTTTGTGCACATGTAATATCAAAATAAGATGCCAAAGTGCACCAAAAGAAACAAAAGAGAAAGAAAACAGAGGCATGAAAAGCATGTACCCATACACTGGACTGTAAATCTTCACCTTTAAAGCATCCATTTAACCCAGAGTGTAATAAATCACAAAGTAGTTTTATTGCCACCATCTCCACTCTTCTTCTGCACATATCTGCCTGTCCATCACAGTGTAGCATAAACTCAGCAATATTCAGACTGTTGTTTAACAATTTGAGCCCTCACATTTGTGCTCCCTAAATTCCTTGGGGAAAGAGAAAATAAAAACAAGGAGCAAAAACAAGAGAAGCAACAGACTAAGGGAGACAGGGAGTGAAGGAGAGGCAAGTTTGAGGCTGAGTCACTGACTGACAACCAAGCACTGAATGAATGATCAATAAATGAATCAGTTTTGGGGCAAAGTGTAAGCATGTGACTGACAGAGAAACTGACTGAGAAATAAACAAGCTATTCATACTGAATTCAGAGGAACTTTGGCATACTCCATATGAATAAATAAAGAGATATGTTTTGTGCATCAAAAAGTCAAGGTAAAGTTAGGTGTCTCACACTTAACGAGAAGAAAACATACTATAGGTGCAGGGAAAGACTATTCAACCATCTATTCCTATTCTTAGTACATAACGTTCTCCATTACACTTTTCCCAGCATATATTTCACTAAATAAAATTTTCCATTTGTAAATCATATTAATTATAATGAGTCTAGCTCTTTTGCTTTTTGATGCCCACTAAAAATTTACTTCTTAGGAATTATTGGTTACATTTGACCAATAATTCCCAAATTTCTCCTACACAGGCATACGTTGTTTTTGTGTTCTCGCCAAGGTAGATGACATTTGATAGAAAAACAGACAAAAGCAGACTCGCCAGCAAAGCTAATTTTCTTGTATTTGGACTGTGGAAGAAAACCCACTTGAGAGCAGATAACCAAGTAACCAGGACACCAGACTAACAAGCAGTGTTTCACTGCCCTCTTTGGTTTAAAGTTTCAGACCTCTTTCACCTCCCCTACAGTTTTCCAACTTATGTTGGAAACTGGTGGGCCTCACTTATAAAACTTTCTGACAATTTAATTCACACAGTTCACACAGCAATTTAGCTCAGTGGATTTGCTGGATTTTAACAAGTTTTACACAAGACAACAGTTTTTAACAAGCAACAAGACACAAACTGAGCAGATTACACATAGAATGTTCTGCAAAAACAAAAGAATTCCATTGCAGTTGCTGACTGTACGCATAACATTGTTTTGCTTTTGGTTTTTTTTAATCTTCATCTGTGTTATATAATTTTATTCCATTCATTCTATTCCATATAGACCTGTGAGACAAACTCTTTATTGTACCCCTGACAAATTAAGCAGAGTTCTTCAACCAAAATCAAAGTGCTGGTGCTCTTAAAATGAAAGTGTTAAAAGGTGTTAAAACTTTTACTTAGAACATTCAGGCTAAAAGCACTCTACATGCCAGTAGCAACACTTGGAGGTTCAGTATGTTTTTGTTAGTTGTGTTTTTCTTTTGCTGTACCTGTTAATGCAGAACAAAACATGTATCATTCAGCTAAGAATGTCTAAGCTAGACACATTATGTAATTCCCTCAACAGACACACCCAACCACAAACTGAAAAATCAACTAAAAATTTTCTATGTTTACTATAAATTTGATGTAATGTTTCTTATCGACAGACCTTACAGAAATCTGTGCTGCTGAATGAGTGGAAATTTGGGGGGGAAAGGGAAAATCTTAGTAACACAACTTGTTTCACTGCATTAAAAAAAATGTGAAAAAAATCTGTGTATTTATTGTTGTGATATAAAGCAGATCTAAAGTGGTAACACTGTTTTATCTGTTAAGCAGCACCAAGTACTTCTGTTGTTCTGTTGCACTGCTAAATTTTGTGGCAATGCCTATATACAGTATCTCCCGATCAGCCTTACTCTGCACTGTTATCAGTGGGGACAGCTTCTTGCTTATGTGCTCGGCTTAGAAGTTATATATTGTTCTATTGTTATATCATCAATGCAGTAGTAAATGATTGTTCCTCAACTCCTTGGTTGGAGACAGTTGAAAACCGGGAAGTAAAAACTTTTTTTTTAGCTGACAACAGACCAGATCTCTTTCACAGAGCTGCGTGGGTGTGACATTTACACTACTAGGATGCTGGTGATGTCAACAAACAGCACACTAAAAGAATTTCGAATCCTGGTTCACACTCTGAAAGGTGAGAGAAAGCGACAGATAAAGGGAGTGCGGGTGGATGTGTATGAAAAGAATAAAAAACATGACAAGGTGTGAGGGACATTGCAAAAGAGTCTGGGACAGGCAGCAAAAATGTGGTGACAGCTGGAATGTCAAACTGACAGCCTGAGGTCTGCGTATGTCACTGTGTATGTTTTTGTGTGAGTGCAACCGAGCATACATGCATGTCAGGGGAGGAAACTAAATCATATTCATACACAGTTACAAGAAGTATGATTCTTTCATAATTTAAAATCATATTTTTTCCAACAGTTACGCTTTAAATGAACATCTGGTTTCAACCCTTTCTACAAGGAAAATAAGAAAAAAGACTCTTTTACATAAATTCCTGCATTCATTAAATGTCATCACAAATAATTAATAGAAGACCAAGAACACCTTCAAATTATTGAATCATTTTTTAGCTGTCCTAATTATTTATTTCTACTGCAGATATGTTCCTACAGCAGACTATTAAGACTAATCAGCCTACACACAATTGCACTGTGCTGTAAGTTATAATAGTACCTGTGAAGTTATAAACTATTACACTGGTCAGGGAGCAAATCTCTGTTTTTCGAGATATTCAATATGCGTGTGTGTGTGTGTGTGTGTGTGTGTGTGTGTGTGTGTGTGTGTGTGTGTGTGTGTGTGTGTGCAAAGGGATCAGTAAATTATTGTTTTACATGTTTCAGCAGAATTTCTTCACTGAATAACTGAAGTGTGCCTCAACTCCCCTCATTATCTAGCTGCCACTTGTAGCTGTGTCTACTGATGTCAGCTGATTCCCTTTTAGGTATTAGTGCCAATATTTCATAAATATTTTTTACTGATGAACCAGGATGAAACAGAAATTTTTGTTACTTTCAGGGTCTTAGAAAGAGAAACTGACCAGCATTTGAAATTCTCTCATTTATACTGAGCACGCAGACAAGATATCTAACTTGCCAGTAAAAGCCTGTTAAATCTAAGGGTTGAGGAGAGCTGAAATAGATGTAGTACTACACACCAACAGCTTTTCCAGTGCAATGGAAAAAAGTGCCAACAAAGGATATGGTCAGTTGTTTCAGTGTAGTTACCAGGTCAACTAACACTAATGCAGTGCACTCACCAGGACTGGCATGCATCATGGGATTATTAGCGACCTTGTGATTCACATGTGCTGCTGAAGAATGCCAGACTATGCAAGAGACTGGTCTGGTTATAAAAGCTTTAACCTGTTGAATGTCCACAGCAGTGAGTGACATCTTTGCCCGCAGAGCCATTTATCTAGAACATTAGCAGGAAGGTCTGAAATCACATGTTGCACATGTGCACTTACAAATGTGGGGTTATAGGCTTTTAGCTTACATTAGAGGAAGAAAAAAATCCCAAGAAAAGCAATGGGTTTGGCAGAGCTTGGTAAAGGTGCAAATAATAGGCCTGTAGAGAGAAATTCAAACTGATTCCTTTAAGAAACATCCATCTAAAACAAACTACACACACACTAACACAAGTTAATTTTCACAAGGAAATCTTCCCAACCAGGGTCTTCATAAAGCAATGAGTCCGACAAGGCCACGGTTAATAGTCATTTTAGAATAGCTAAGGGGCTTTGTTAGGCACAAGGCCAAGCCAAGGCCTCCTGAGAGATATTGCTTTTAAAATGGGGACTACATATACCTGGCAACATTTCATAAAATAATCATGCAGCAACAAAAAGAATTCAATAGATGAAGGATAACAAATAATTGCTTCTTTCCTATGTCAAGAAATGTAGCTCTTGAGATTTACAAGAACGTTAGCTGCGAGCAAAACACACAAGCACCAACATAATCAGTAGGAGCAGGAGTTTCACCTTTGCTGTTTTTCACTTTAGAGCAAAAAACCCCTTTCAGCTCCATTTTGGTGACTGTTGTAAAATCAGCTGATCATTCTTAGCATGACCGGTGTCAGTGAGCCACTCAGTGCTCAGTGCTACTAATCTATCTGGTCATTGTAATTATAGCAGCTTTACAAAAGCTGTGGAGGCAGCTCAGCCCACAGCCCAGAATTGTCTAGTTCATAGACCAACATTTTTTTCACAATCCTACCAGGAATTTTCTTGGCACAGATCATAAAGGTCCAAAAATTCATCATGCAATAAATATGGCCTCTCTAAAGGTCATATTGTTATTTTTTTTTTAATCTAAACTCTATTTTCATTTAAAAAGTACTTGTGTTTAATGTGTATATGGTAGGAAAATGCTCTTTCAAAATTATGGCAGCATACCCAGGGCTCTACAAGCATTTCACTTAAGAAATAAAAGTGAAATCTAGAATGTGAATAGATATTTTTGGCGCACCACTGCAAATAAGTCTTGCATTTTCACACCCTTATTAGTGAAGCTCAGAGTATAAAAATTCAGACAGTGACTTTAAGCCACTGCTGATAATCCCTGTTGCTAGTTAGAATGACAAACAGCAGGTCATGTCAGATCTTACTAACGCACTTCTTACTGAACTTAATGACAGGATAAAAAATGAAACTGTGCTGTTGTTAGGTTTGTGCACTCTCTGCAAGCTAGTGGAGAAACAGGCTGTGACACAACATGACTGCTGTAATCACTCAGCCCATCATAGTTTTATGAGCTAAAATGTATTGCTCTGTAAAAATCAGTACAAAGGGAGGAGATTCTTTTCTTCAAGCAAAAATAATCAGGTCAATCAGAAATTTTATACAAATATATTTAGGCTGCTTGATTTTTTCAGTTTTGTGTTTTTAGTTTTTTCATCTTCATTGATTCATTGATTTATAGTTTCTCTCATTTTCACTTTGCAGGTTGATAGCATGATGTCACCTTACAGAAAGAAACTTCAGAAAAGGTTTTAGTAACAAATAAATGATTTCTCTTTCATCACATAAACACTGTGTGGTGATGAGTAGAACAACGTTAAAGAGACTGTGCAGAAAACTGCAATTGGACAGAATGAAAAACTACAAAGTTGGAATACTTGGCCAGATTTGTGCAAAATACAATAGCTGGCAATGGACTGATGCAAGGATATTGATCGTACGCCCCCGTACAGTAAAGAGGCAGATTAACAAGATGTAATAAGACAGCTGATGAAGTTGTTTCGGTAACTCAACTCATCTACACAAGTCATTTTTTCAGAGGATTATTGCAGCCATGCTAGAGGTTTAACTTTAAACGAAAACTTCAATCTCCACATTTTAACTTTATTCTCAAAATAATATTTTTAATTTGATCTCAAAAAGACATGTTGAGTTTAATCTTAAAATGTTGACTGTATTTTCAAAATGAACGATATTAGTGATAACTAATTTGCCCCCAATACTCTGTCATAATACCTGAAATCAGGTTTGTTTGTTTGTTTTTACGTGTCTTTTTTCATAATTCTGAACCACAGGGTTATCAAATGATTTGAAATGACCCGAAATGTTGAAGCTCTGAGTGTCACGGATTGCCGGGGCAAGCCGTGTGGAATTGTAGAAAGGGACCAAAAGGCGGCAGCTCTGGTGCAGGTGAGTGTTTATTCACAGAGGTGGGTAAGTACAAACAACGGTGGCGACAAAACATGAAACTGGAAACCTAAACTGGGTAAACTAATAAGACAAACCAGAAACGAGGATGCAGAGAGGTCCGGAGAAATACATACGGGAAGACGCAGGGAGACCGAGGGGAAACAACACAGACGAACCAGCAACTACTATGACAGAAGACACAACTTAAATACACTCAGAGAACACAGGGAGATTACATACAGGTGGGAACACAGCTGGGAGTGATCACGTGACGAGTGTAGGGAGACAAACTGAAACACTCACATAAGACGCAGACCTTCACAATAAAACACATACACGCAATGACATAACACACCAACTTAACACAGACTGGGGGACACAGAACATAGGAACATGAAACAGAAGAGTATAAACACCCAAGGTAACCAAAACCACAGGATACTAATAAACTAAACAAACACGGAGTCGCAGACTCCGGATCATGACAGGACCCCCCCCCCCTCAAAGGCTGGCTCCAGACAGCCCAACAAGAAAAACAGCCAGAAAAAACAGAAAACAACCCGACCAGGGCGGGCGGCAGGGGTCCAGGACGGAGGGCTCGAGGCAAAACAAAACAGGAGCACCAGAAGGCCAAAAGACAAAAAGAAAAACAAAACACGAGACCCAACCCAAGAAAACCAATGAAACGAAACACACCACAGCCCAAGAAAAATGGAGTCCAAAACAGTTCAGGGGGCCGGCCAGGGGGCCGACAGCACAGGAGTCCAAACAGTTCAGGGGGCCGACCGTGCGGACGGCAACGGCGGCCACTCAGGCGATGGCGGTCCGGGGGCCGGCCGTGCGGAAGGCAACGGCGGCCACTCAGGCGAAGAGGGTCCGGGGGCCGGCCGTGCGGAAGGCAACGGCGGCGACGAGGGAGACGACGGAGCAGTTCAGGGGGCCGACCGCGTGGAAGGCGATGGCGATCCGGACCAGGCGAAGCACAGGCCGGGGCCGGACCAGGCGAAGCACAGGCCGGGGCCAGACCAGGCGAAGCACAGGCCGGGGCCGGACCAGGCGAAGCACAGGCCGGGGCCAGACCAGGCGAAGCACAGGCCGGGGCCAGACCAGGCGAAGCACAGGCCGGGGCCAGACCAGGCGAAGCACAGGCCGGGGCCAGACCAGGCGAAGACGAAGACTCGGATGAAGCCGGACCAGACGAGGACGAAGGCTCTGATGAAGCCGGACCAGACGAGGACGAAGGCTCTGAGGCCGGACCAGACGAGGCTGATGATGATGATGATGCTGCAGCAGGCGAGGATGATGATGAAGCTGCAGCAGGTGGCTGGACGGGCTCCTCGGGCCCTCCAGCGGACGAGGCCTGAGGCTGGACGGGCTCCTCGGGCCCTCCAGCAGACGAGGCATGAGGCTGGACGGGCTCCTCGGGCCCTCCAGCTGAGACAGGTGGCTGAACGGGCTCCTCGGGCCCCCCAGCGGAGACAGGGGACAAAGGCCGGATGGGCCCCTTGGACCCTCCAGCGGAGACACGAGACGAAGGCTGGACGGGCCCCTTGGACCCTCCAGCAGAAGCCATCACAAAGCCAGCAGGCATGGAGTCCTCTGGCAAACACGAAGGCAACTGGCGATGCACTGAGCACTGGCTCTGCCCAGGCAACGCTGACATGGTGCAGTTCTCAGGTGGCGGCATAAACTTCAGGGGTCCAGAATCGGCCGGGGACTGAGACCTAGCCTCTGGGGAAGCCCTGGAGCGGCAAACTGTGCCAATGGCGGCTGAACCATGAAAAGCACCTTGAGGTGAAATTAGGCTTTCTCCCTGCATGGAGTGAATGAGTGAAACCGGTGATACTGGAGCTACTGGGGCCTGCGCTACGGGGGGCACTGGAGCTACTGGAGACTGAGCTGAGAGGAGCACTGGCTGCGGGGGAGCTAACCGAGCTGAGAATGGCTGCGGGGGAGCTAACCGAGCTGAGAATGGCTGCGGGGGAGCTAACCGAGCTGAGAATGGCTGCGGGGGAGCTAACCGAGCTGAGAATGGCTGCGGGGGAGCTAACCGAGCTGAGAATGGCTGCGGGGGAGCTAACCGAGCTGAGAATGGCTGCGGGGGAGCTAACCGAGCTGAGAGTGGCTGCGGGGGAGCTAACCGAGCTGAGAGTGGCTGCGGGGGAGCTAACCGAGCTGAGAGTGGCTGCGGGGGAGCTAACCGAGCTGAGAGTGGCTGCGGGGGAGCTAACCGAGCTGAGAGTGGCTGCGGGGGAGCTAACTGAGCTGCCGGTAGCTGCACAGGCGATAAGCAGCTCGCGTTGACATCCGCCACACAAAACGCAGCCCCTGAATGAACAGTCATGCAGTCCGGAAATGAAAATGAGTCCTCACTCACCACAGCCGGCGATTTAGAAGTCCGAACGTCCGGCTGTGGGGTGGCGCGCTTGCGGCGCGATCGGCGTCTCCTCCCCGCAGACGGCTCCGACGGGCCGGGCAAGATCACATCCGGCGAGTCGGGCAGCGAGGCAGGAGTGGCTGAGAGAAGGTGGGGTGTGTGCCGGAGAAAAGCCTGCACGGTCGGAGGAAGCGAAGTTAGAAGCCATGGCAGGCCAGAAAAGAGCCGTTGTAGCCGACTTTCCACGGCGCGGCAAAGCTCCTCTGGAGGGTCCTCAAGCCACAGCCCGAGGAGAATCTCCACGTTATATGTAACGTCGTCCCGGAGCTCCTCGGACGGATTTACTGCCGCTGGGTCCATGGTGGCTGGTTCGTACTGTCACGGATTGCCGGGGCAAGCCGTGTGGAATTGTAGAAAGGGACCAAAAGGCGGCAGCTCTGGTGCAGGTGAGTGTTTATTCACAGAGGTGGGTAAGTACAAACAACGGTGGCGACAAAACATGAAACTGGAAACCTAAACTGGGTAAACTAATAAGACAAACCAGAAACGAGGATGCAGAGAGGTCCGGAGAAATACATACGGGAAGACGCAAGGAGACCGAGGGGAAACAACACAGACGAACCAGCAACTACTATGACAGAAGACACAACTTAAATACACTCAGAGAACACAGGGAGATTACATACAGGTGGGAACACAGCTGGGAGTGATCACGTGACGAGAGTAGGGAGACAAACTGAAACACTCACATAAGACGCAGACCTTCACAATAAAACACATACACGCAATGACATAACACACCAACTTAACACAGACTGGGGGACACAGAACATAGGAACATGAACCATGAAACAGAAGAGTATAAACACCCAAGGTAACCAAAACCACAGAATACTAATAAACTAAACAAACACGGAGTCGCAGACTCCGGATCATGACACTGAGGGTACTGCTGTCAGAAATAGCAATTATAATCTTTTATTGATGAAAAAGTATGCCAGGAAACAGCAGTTTCCGAAGTGAATTTGTGACAGGTGAGATGAGGTGAAAAGATTTTTAAAGTTAAAAGCTGATATGGTACTGTAGCTGGCTTAAGAGGGAATAAGAGAAAAAGAAACATAAGCTATTCTGCTAGCCACTTAGCACTGCGTTATAGACAAAGGATTAAAGCAGAGGAAGAAGTTGAAATGTCAGGCTTGGGAAAAACGTGCTCACATTGAGTTTCACCACCATCCCTTTAATCACTGACTCTTGCAGTACTGTGTGGAGCTCTGCCAAGGTGTGTACGTACGAGTGCAGAGGTGCACTTGTGTGTTTATCATAAAAGAGAGAGGCACTTTAATGGAATCCCACATCCATCTCATAGCCATTCCAAATTTAAATGAGACATTTTCCCTTCCTGCCTTTTAGCGATGAGGCATATTAATAAGCTGGGAAACGATGCTGAAAGGTTAGACAACTTTTTTTCATACAGAGGAGAAATGGTGTGTATTGTCTAAAGTGCTCGGAGGTTTTAAATGCGGGGTCTGTGTGTGGAGGTGGGGCAGAAGGACTCCAGACATTATTCACAGCTGTGTGAATCGAGGTAAAAGGTTGATCAAACACTATCTAGAGGTCCATTTCAGTGGTGACAGTTTTAGGAGTCCTTTCACATGCTTGAACAGTGGCCTCCAATCCAGTCACTTTATTCCTTCTTTCTCCCGTCTCATCTCCTCTGTTATTTTCATATCTATCTCGACCCGTTCTTTGTTGTTTTTGCTTGTCTTCTTTGCTTCTGTTCCTCTACTTCTCTCAGTCATTATCAGAAGGTGACAGAATGGTTTCACAGCACAGCTCAGAAGCACTCTGCAAAAGGCCAAGAGCAACTTATTCCGTTTTAAGAGAATGCTTGTCATTTCTTAATCTCTCTTAATTTTCACATTCCCTCTTTTTCAGGTGGAGTCAGTGGCAGTGGAAAGAAGCAACATTCTCTGATGTTGTTTTCACTTTTCAACAGATTCTGTTATCACCTTGCCTCAGCATACTTGTCATTTCAAACAAGTATGATTAAAAAGCTTCTGTATGAAGAGTAGTGCTCTTCGATCATTTTTACAGTGATGATCAAGTCTATTCATATACTGTCTGTGCACATCTGTGTTTGCATGTTCGTGTGCATTTACTATCAAAGACTCAAAGGTTAATCACAAATACAAGATGCCAACTCCAGTTAGGCAATTTATAGATCAATTTCTGTGATGTGCTACCATTTTGTTTGAAATAAGCAGCTCCACTAATAGACTCGTTACCTTTTTTTTTTTTTTTAAAGAAGCTTTAATACATTTTTGAATTTGTGGCCATTTCAACCAGCAGAACCTTTTGCAGTAAGACCCTATAAAATTACTATGACAAATGTGTTCACACTCATTGCCCATTACCACGGTTAGCCACAATGGAAGAAAAACATTTTATTTTGAGGTTGTGTTTTCTAAAGGTAGTTTCAAAATTTACTCACCAGCTAGTTGTTGTGTTTGCCAGCCAGTAGATGTGATGATAAAGGGAAAAAATTGGTTATTGGAGTATTTTTTTTTTTTCAAGGAAACAGAGCCTTCTGCGTTAAGAAACGTGGCTGATAAGAGCAGTAAGGCTGAACTTAAATAGTGAAAAACTTTGGCTTTAAAAATCTGAAAGTTACCCCAGTGCTCCAGAAAGCTGGGAGGATCTGCAGAGTCAAGTGCTTTTATTTGTGATTTTAGTTTATACCAATCATATCATTTAACAGACTGTATTTAAGCATAATGAATAGTGCAGCTTTAGGATTCACTGGAACAGTCATAGGTATGCTCATAATCTAAATGTCATGCAGAATTTTCCAGTTGAGAATCACTGGAGATTTTCCTCAGTCGTTCTTTCAATTAATTCCATTGCATTCATAGACTTTGTTGCAATCTTCAGCAATTGGGAAAGGTATCCTCCCCTGAATAATTTTGAATGTTCAAATGGCAGGAGAAAAGAACAAATAATAAAGCAGTAATTTTTAGATCTCATACTGATACTTTGCACAATTGCCAGTTATGAGATGGAATCGTGACTGCTGCTTTCATTGAATCATCTGGCATTTATTCCAACAGTAACAGCCCAATGCTCATTCCCTCACTAATCCCACTGTGGTTTGGTGGTCACAAAACTCAAACTCATATCTGACTCCTAACTGGGTCAACAAAACTTTGAGACATGCAAACGTTTTAAAAGTACTTTTAACAATACGACAATAAACTAACAATAAAGCATTATTTTTGCTCTCTTGCACAGCGTTACAAGAATACCATCTAGCACCGGTGGTATACAAGTCTTTTGGCAAATCAATATACAGTGACTTTAAACTTACTTATACCTGTTATTATTATTATTATTATTTATTTTGAATGATTTGAATGAATGATCTCCTTCTTGAGATTTGTCTCATTGCAGTGTGGTGAAAGGTTATGGGTGCTACAGCGGACATTTGCCCTGTCTGAGTTTGGGGATAAAGCTGTCTTAAGGACAGACTTGGTGCTGTTGTAGCAGGCCACTCATATTGGCTGGGATGAGACAATACCTTAAAGCAGGTATATACACCATTCAATTTCCGGGTGTCTCCCCAACATGAAAGAATCATTCGGTCAAAGAAAACTGGGCATTGTAACCATCCTGCAACCAAAGAAAGACAAAATTCTACCAATGAAATGGAACTGACAGTTGTCTGTGAAGGCCAAAGGCATATAGGTCTGCTACCTTATTCTTTATCATGGGAGATTGTCTATAGAGTTCCAGACAACTAGAGCATTTAGCATCACCTGTGGTGGCAGGGCACGTGACAAAATCTGTAGTATCATGCGGTCCATCCATGTCCACCTACTAACTCTCACATCAGCATCATTGGGGTCACAGTAAACAAGTGCTGATGTTCTCAAATTAGAACAGTATCGAAGTGTTTTTCTCTTGTTCCATTTTCATGCAGTAAAGAGATATAATTAGTCCATTACATTTGCTAAGCAAACACACTTGCAATTACCATCTTTCTTTTTTTTTACCACCAGTTTCAATGTGGTAGAGCACAAATTTTCAACTTTTTAACACATTGCTAAGAAAGGCCTATTTTTGAATATGGCTAACCAATACACACACATTATCATATGCATTCTTAAATATTCAACCGACATTTGTAACAATTAGCAGCTGAAAATGTGTAAAATCAACTGTAATATTTCATTCATGCAGATTATATATGGAATCAGTAACAAACTGGAGAAATTGAGTAGAAGAGGAGTGAAGAGAAAAGCCGTGATGAGAGAAAGAGGAGCCATAATGCTCTGCTAAGTGAAACTCCCATGCAAGAGACTTCTGTGAAGTCAAGTCAAGCATGTGCCCCTGCTTCATCGCTTATCCATTTATTCGAAAACTGGCGCATTTCAGATTTTTAAATAATTTCTTCCTCATGACATTATGAATAATTTTCTTTCTACATGATTTGACAGAATATTGAATATAAACAGAGTTCTGTGCTCGCTCTTGAAGAGACGAACGATAATCATCTCTAACTATTGATTTTTCACAGTTCAAAAATGCATTTTTTCTTCTAAATCATGACTATTCTTTATATAGTGCTTTTGCGCATCCCTTCCTTCAGTAAAGACATAACTGCCTAATCTTTACTCAAGGCTTTAGATCACACTTGACGTACTGTACAGAGAGACATAAACACAGGAGATAGCTAGTTGACAGAGTTAGCAGTTCCACGAGGTTTGGGTAGAATTTCGCAGGGTGCTTTGATTTAATTCTCAGGAGATAATATGACTGAGATTCAGCTCCAAAGACAATGAAAGAAGGGTAGAAAGAGGAAGCAACAGCAAGAAGAGGGAGGTTAAATATATGTTGAGACAGCTTGTAAGATACAGAGACAAAGAAGAGATGGGACTGTGTATGTGGAGAGACTGACTCAGAGTGAGCTAGCCGAATTGTATGTCTTGAAATCGAAAAGGAAACTGACAGAGAGACTTATCTGAGTGAAGAGGATTTAATCACAGTCTCAGCAGTTAACCAATAACATCATCATCCTATTTCTCACTCTCTGTATCATTTCTTCTATCCAGCTCTGCAGTTTTCCCTGGACACAGACCATTGAGTACAGGCAGCTTCCCCTCCCTCACAGCTTCCCTCTTAATGGAAAACTAAAGGTGTTCTGGCTCATTCCACGTTCATCTGAGTCTAGCGCAGTAACTCTCCAAACGGAGCTCGTTATTCCATTATCACCAGCGTGTGTGTCCGCGTATGCGTGTATGATTCCCTTACAAGTCCCAGAAGTGCTTTTTATTTGAGAACAAAGCCATCAGGTGTCACAGTGTGAGATTTCTTTACCATCTGAGTCACAAGGATGAGTCAGTCAAGGCAACGGAGCTGATTGGAAAGACACGTGTCAGACATCAGCTCTCCTGACCGAGTGTCTCATACACAGTCCCTCAGGCAAGCCCTTAAGTACACTAAAATAAGGCTATAAGATTCCACTTTAGAGGAATTCTCATGCCCACAGTGGAGGGTTAGCTTAAAAATAATTCAATTATATACAAGTGAGGAAAAATATTTAAAATGCAGGCAAAGGTGACTATTAGGAATAACAAAATCATAATTTTATCTCATTCTCAGTTTGTTGCCACAATTCTTTCTCATTCCTGATCCAGCTTCTTTAAGAGTGTAAAACATGTATCATGTAACAAGGCAGAATGACACAGCTCTACATCAATCACAGTTTGAATACATGTTGATTAAAGTTCCTGAACATTTTAGCTAATAGGAAGAAAAGATGAGGTACAAGAAGTAAGATGCTTCTAAAACTGTTTCTTTTTTTCTCAGTGGCTTTTATTTTGATTCCAATTTGTGTGATCATAGCCAAGGACGTGAAATGTATAAGGTACTAAACTGTAAATATATGGTTTGCTCCAACACACAAACCAGTCCCTGACACTCCAGGAAAAATTTCTAAGACATGTGTCAGACATCATGTATGCTACATTAATTTTGCTACTAGATTATATTAATAACTGAAAGGGCCGTCGTTTTATAGATGCTATTTTTCACTGGTAATGAGAAAAAGCATAAAAACTGTCATTTTGCCTTTTTTCTATTTCATACATACTTGTTTACAGGAAAAAAAATGATTAAGATTATGACTCAGTTTTAATACGAATATAGTATGTAAAAAAATAATTGTGGAGTCATATAATGTAGCTATATTACCCCAAAGGACTTAAATTGAATTAATTAAAACAGCGTTAATACAGTGTAACCATATGGTCATAATAGCACTAATGGGCTACAGCGATTATATGCTTAGGAGGAATTTAAGAATTAATCACATTAACTTTCTAAAGTAGGGCTAAGCAAATATTATAAAACACTGCACAAATTCTGCAGTATTGCTGAGGATCATTTATATATTACATTGGGCACCATTATGCATGATGCACTTTAAATTAGTTGGTGTCATTTATATTTAAAGCTACTAGTTTCTTAGTTCTGAAGTAAGAAAAACATTCATTTAGGGGTTCACTTTCTAAGACAACAAGAAAATCCAACAAAAAAGTTGGATTAACCAAATCTGAACAGATATAAAATTAGATAAACTATAATTTGGTTAAAAATCCAATCCAAATACAGTCCGGATTGTATTGTTTTCCAGATACCTGAACCTACACATACTGCAATTCAGTTAAACATTAAATAGAAACTTCTAGAAGCGCACACCAGCAGAACAGCTATAAACTGTTGTGTCAGCATCTTCTATAGTTAGTTACTGGTATCAGACAAGCTGTACTGTATATGTTTGGGGGCAGAAAGGGCATGGATTTATCTGGGCATCAGCATTCTGTCATTTTACTTTATACCTCTTTCAGGTTGAAACCTGTCCATGTACCGGGTCATTCCTATATTTCAAGAGTCTAAACTTGGCACAATATTTTCCTAAATTATCCATTGGCTGTGGAGCTTGAAACAAATAGTCCATTAATAATATTTTGAATAAGAACTAGAACTTTGCAAAGGTAAACAATCTTAAAGTGAACATGCCAACATGGCTGCTTTTTCTCTGGCGTCCCCCTCAAATAATTAGCTTCAACTCAATCTCTGTCTATAGCTCTGCATGCTGAGTTTTAATGAGGGTTCAAACTAGTATGAACCTGTCTGAAATAATAGAAATATATAAGACCAGTTATACTTCACATATACTTACACTTTGCACTATATTGTAGTTTCATTGCACTGTAACTGTGAGTGCATATACGCATATACATACCTGTACAAGGTACAGGTTTGCATTCTAAAATGTGATATGATTCCCCTCATCTCACAGTACCAAATCAGAAATTAGAGCAGTTGCAGTGGGTATATTGGTCATTGATCCAGGACCTATTTCAAGTAACCCTTTTATACACGGACATAGGCTGTCCATCACTTCAAAGGTTTATGGAAGCCTTCATTTAAAAAGTGGGTCAGTTCCAGATTGGCACATGGTACGGTCATCGACTCACAGCCTGGGTATGCTGCATGAAAACTAACTAGCAATGAAATACCTCATGGATGATGATTTATTAATTAATTTAAATTTTTTCTTCTATAAGCCTTTTTTAAGTAAGATTACACACCTCATTTGTTCTGTTTCACTGTCTTTGGTACTATACTGTACATTTTTACATGTAAAAAATTCAATGCTTTGTTGCTCTGTTAATATGTCCCATTATTGCTTTATAAGGACATCATTATTCCAGAATAATAACGCAGTAATATGCAGGCTCTGCTCTTTAACCATTTAACACCAGAAGCTTGAAACAATTCTCACCAAATAGACAGTGTTTTCAAAACATCATACTGCTTCAAGCTTTTATTTTATTTTGTACACAAGCAACACAGAACATTACTTCTTTCTGTCTTTTGTATCGTTGGTGGATTTGAGGCCAGACCATGAGCCTGAGGTGAATTTGACTCTCTAAAATGTTTTTGTTCACAATAGTCCTTTGTGTAAATGCTGAAATACAGTCTTGATTTCTTCAATTCAGCGTTAATATGTGTTTGGAGTGGTTGTGGTGAAACAATCCTGTTACCAGCCAGCCAAAACACATTGAATTATCTCCTTTTACAAGGTTGAGTTTATATAATATTCCCATTGCTTGGTACAGTTGAATTTATGGACTAAGAGAGACTGTGCTCCTTTGTGTTCGGCTCATCTTTTCTTCTGTCCTCTTCCACAAGCCGAGTCTGTTCATCTGGAGGAAGATGAAAGGATGACTTTTGCTCATTGATATAAATAAATGGAGAGAGAGAGAGGGATGAGGCGAGCCCGTGTAGGAGGGGAGATATCCTTGGGGCAAAAGAAGGAGTAGGAGAGAGGGATGAGCCGACCACAGGGAGGAGAGGAGGTGGAGGGTGAGGGTGAGAGGGAGGTGGAAAATGACGAGAGGAGATATGCATAGAGAGGAGAGAGAAGGAAGAAAGGGCGATAGATGAGTGAAGGGATACGATAGGCAGGAGAATGGAAAAAGAAGAGAAAAAAGAGAAAAAGTAAGAAGAGAAACGAGTGATGATGGGAATGCACAAGAACACTCACTTTATGAAAATGAGATTTTCCACCACATGTTGTTACATTCTATCATCAAAGGTCCAACTGATTGATTGCGCATATACTTACACACAGTGTCTGTTCACTGTGCACATTTTATTGCTGCCTGCACACATGCACACAGTATACATTTATACGCAAACAGTGTTTGTGGGGATGCGTGAATTGCCTGTAAGCTTGTGTTGCTTCTTACAGTATGTGCGCGTGTGCAAGCAGTTGTAATCTCATCCACCTGTGTTTGGTGAAGTACATTTATAAGAAGCAGTTAACCTTTCTTTCTTTCTTGTCTAAAGCAATGGCATCGAGACATTTTATTAACTCTGGCATGTGATATATTACCACACTTCCCACAGTAAGATTACATTACCCCTCTCTCATTTCTCCTCTTATTCCTCTTTGCTGCCACTTCTCCTTATCTTTCCTCTGCTCTACTACTCTTCGCTCCTTCTCCTGTTTTTCCCCATTTCTTCTCCACAACAATTTATTTATTTATATATTTACTCCCCCTTCCTACCTGATGGCATCCACCACAGTAATTACACTTAAGGGGACAGCAAGGAAAGAAATAATGGGCAGAGAAACACTCAGGGACAGAGGGAGAAGATCTCAACATAAGCCACTTTTTAAAGAAAGACAGAAGGAGACCGAGAAGAGACATTCCTAAGGGAAACACAGTGTTGAGAGAGACAGAGGAAAAGAACAGGCTGAAAAGCGGGGAGACAAGAAATGGTTTTACTGGGGGTTGGAGAGGATATAAATGTTTTTTTATCTTGCAATGGAGTCTTCTTTACCAGGCAATCCTACCTGGTTATCAGTGATGGCTGTTTCATTATGCTCTCCAAGATACATATGGGTCTCTAATAATTGCAGCTTTCAGAAGAGATGTGTTGTGAACATAAGAATAGAGGAGTGACTTAAGCATATATATATATAGAGAGAGAGATCTTTTACCTTTGCTACTATAGAAGTCATGTTCAATGTTCAGCATCACTGTTACCTAAACTAGGGCAGCGTCAATTTACAGGTAATGAGGTCTTAGAGGACCATGTGATAGATGAAAATCTATGAAAGGGTAGATGACGGCTTTGAGAAAAGGATAGACAGAAATCACTTTTGGTATAAATGAAAAAGTGTCTTCTCTTCAGTGTTTAAATAGCAGAGAAGACAGGTTTGTGAAAAAATAGCATGCATGAATATCTGAATAGTTCGTGATCATTAGTCTTCATCACTTGTGTGATGACTCTTTTAAGGCCAGAAATGTCATGTTTAAAGAAATAAAAGCAATGCAGTATATTCCCAGCTGTCAAGTATCCATGCAGGCTGCAATACCAAAATGTCTTTTCTCTTTTTTTGGCCTTGAGAGAGAGTGTTGAAATTCTTTTAATTTAAATGTAACCTCTTCAAAATACAGTAGTAATATTACATCGGACTTCTCACTAGGGGTAGTTGAAAAACTCTTATAAGAAACCAGAAATACATGTGAAGAAGTAAGAACATTTTGATCATTATGCACACTTTATTCCATAAACTTTTTTTTCTATATATTTCTAGACAGGCTTGCCTGTTTTAAGGTTTTAAAAGAATGAGAAAGATATGAGAAAGATCACAAAGCTTCCATGGCACACAGATGTTTATCCCAATCTGAGTAAGAACATTTCTGTGCCTCAAACGTCTGCTTATGGTATAAAATACGTGCTGAATAACTGTCAAAACGGACCTGCTTCTTGTGCCTTTTACACAAGAAGCCTAGCACACATTCACATGTGTCATATAATTGAAAGCTATAGAATGAAAATATAAATATATGACACCCAGCTCGCCCCTGCGGGCGGTTTATCCTTCAAGTTCGGGTCCTCTACCAGAGGCCTGGGAGCTTGAGGGTCCTGCGCAGTATCTTAGCTGCTCCCAGGACTGTGCTCTTCTGGACAGCGAGTCACCACACCTAGTGCTCTGATTACTGCATATATATATATATATATATATATATATATATATACTACTCTAATTGTTATAAACAATAATAATTGCCCAATAATGTTCCCAAGTAAATTAGTTGCATTAAAGACTTGTTGACCTTAATCAGAGTCATTGGAAATGGGTAACTGAAAAAAGCACAGCTTATAATAATTTTAACTTATAAAAGTAAAACTTCTTGGTGGTTTTTTGTTTTGTTTTGTTTTGTTTTGTTTTGTTTTGTTTTTTTTTGGGGGGGGGGGGGGTCAGAACTTACATTGTTATACTTTATTATAAAGTAGAGATGGCACGATACCACTTTTTAATGTCCGATACCGATACCGATATCATAAATTTGGATATCTGCCGATACCGATATGAATCCGATATAGTGTTTTTTAATCAATAAAACTGTTTTTTTAAAAATATCTTGCTGCATTTTGTATAAGTTCATACTCAAGTTTAAAACAACAACTACACTAAAGCTATTCTGTTATACCTATATGCAAAAAAAAAATATTTATAGTTCAGCAATACTGATCAATCTAATAAACTTAAACCTACACCATCCTCCCTATTCTGGTATTTTAAAGAGTACTTAGCATAAATATTAAGCAACCTAACTAATAGGGTTCCAACTCCCAGCAACAACAAAAATAAATAAATAAAAAATAGGGAACCACCCCTCACGCTCCACCTCATGATGCTTAATCAACGTAATCAACCTTAATTTGATGCAGTGTGAAAAAAAAATGCACAGAAATCAATTATTTTTCAAGAAATATTAAATAGATTCAACATCTTTCTTCAACAAAATTGCAGACTGTACAGATGGTACCTTCCCAAAGGAAAAAGTACTATAGCTTACTAGGGTATATATATTAGACTTAATAGTCACTATATACAGTAATTGACTTCTATTCATTTTACATCAAATTAAAACTTTCGGTGTAAGATTCGGATAATTATTTATTAAAAGCTCGACATTTTAAATGAGAATAAGAAAGAAAAGTATGTCTTTGTGCCCCCTTTTCCCTGTTAATGCCCTATCGGCCCCCTGGCTAAACTTTGCTAGATCCGCCCCTGCACAGTTACCAGCGTCAGCTACGTAGAAAAAGATCCTCGAGTAGAAAGTAATAATAAATAAATTCTAACAACAGCTGATCAAGCTTAAACGTGCTGCTGTTGTTTAGCCGCTGGTTTCCTCTTTCTGGTGCAAAGTGGGCCAAAAACAAACCAGAGAGATGGACTCGCGACAGAAAAGCCGATCAGCTGATCATTAAGCAGTTTCATGATTGAAGTAGCAGCAAGAAGAGGCAGTCGCTCCATATATCGCTTGTTAAGCTTAACGCAGGAATGCTTTACAAACATTCAGAGATGGACTTACACACTTGCTTTACTTCTCTCGGGGATAACTTTGTCGGAGATGAAATGCCGGGTTGCTAGCGAAGCTCCAAATGCTATGCCACAGCCGCTCTATCACGTGATGCATACTGCTCCGACGTGCTAACGTTCTGAGGTGAGTTACGGCGTGTTGCAAGTTTTGTGAGGTGCTTTCGTGATATTTAATGGATCGGATTACATTTTTTATTTTTCTCCGATATCCGATCCAGTAATTTAGGTCAGTATCTGACCGATACCGATACCTAATATCGGATCGGTCCATCTCTATTATAAAGAGGGGATGAATGCAAAGTCATGCAGAAGAATGGAAGATTTCCATCATCATGTGGAGCATAAAAGGGGATATAAAGCTATTGAAACTGCATCATAATTAATTGCTGGCAAGTTGCTTGCCTAGCTTAATTGTTGGGAGGAGCCGGCCTATCACATTCATTTAGCACACTAGTTTTGGATAGGATTTGGTCCACTGAGAGGCCGCTGCTCAACAGTCCAGTCAGTCACCTTCATAGAGTCTGACACCAGACTGCTTTCCTCTAATTCAAACTTCACATGCAATCACTTTTCATTTTCTCATAAATCCTGTTAGATCCCACCTCCCTCTCTGTACTCCTATTAGGTGATTGTGTTTTAATTTGGAGCAACGAATGAACTATTAGCTGTCATTGACACGTTACCCATGTAATGCTGGAAAGGAGCACAGCAGCTGTGACAGTTTATCCTCGTTCACTCACTCACCTAGCCATATGCACACACACACACTCACTAGCAAAATTAAATGCACATACTTTTGGAAATTAGATTAGTTAAGCTGCCTAAGTCTGACTTGAGACAGACAGAAACACCTTAGAAACACAACACCGAGCAGATGAGGGAGGCTGGTTGCTCCTGTTTCTTATAGACATGTGCTAACACTCTGATCACTTATTCATGAGGTGCCTGAGAGTGAGGGAAAAGAGAGAAAAGCAGTGAGTTGGGTTTTTTTTTTGTGAGAAAAGACAGTTAATTGCAGTTGCAGGAGATGTCAGAGCATTATCAGTGTCTGCTCTGGCATCAGAGTTGCGTGGCAGCCAGATAGAAGCCTTATCAGCAAGATAAAAAGTGAGAAGAGGGTGCGGACACAGGAAGAAGTGAGAGACCGCAAGTGATGAAAGGGAAGAAGAAGAAAGAGAAGGAGGAGGAGGAGATGGAGGAGGAGGAGGAAGTAAAAAGTCAAGGGGAAAAGATGGAAATAAAAGAGGGGACAGTGAAGATTGGAAAATAAAAGAAATTCTAATTTTGTCTTATCTGTACAACTGGAAAGGTTTTATCTCTGAATTCACTCGTCAACATGCTGCTTCTGATCACCCCAGAAGTTTGACTGGTTGCCATGAAGCAAACATCAGCGATGATTTAAAATTATTATAATTAAAATACAAATAAAACCTCTTTATTTGCCTCTCCCCTATTCATTTATTTCTCCTTTGCTAAGCTCCAGTCTTCTTCACATTCCCCGTAGAACAAAGCTCAGATTTGACTTTTAGCATTTATATCCTATCTTCAACTCTTTCTCTCTAAGTTTGCCCTCTATTTCTCTCTCCAGCACAATTTCTTTGTCTTAGATGAGTTTTGTGTTCCTTTCATCTCTTTCCGATTTTTTCTTTCTGTGCTGTTTATGCTTTTTCCCTTTCAACTCCCTTACTTTAGGTTATTCTGTACCACCTCTTTGTATATCCTCGCTCCCTCTGCTGCACTTCAGCTTGTAGTACTCCAATCAAATTCTGATCACATCTTTATATCAAAGATGCCAACCCTCCAGGAAGAACTGCTTTCATGTGATGAAACTTGCTTATAATCCTTTCAAAGCTGTAAAGCCGAGGCTGAATATTAACATTCCACATTATTGACCTTCTTCTTACACAACACTTCTTTGTCAGTTTTCCTAGTTGGAATGTACTTACTGTTCTTAGTGTATCAACTACAAGCTTCAGAGCAGAAATAACTAAATTTATCATTTCCATATTAGGTCAACAGTTGAATTTCACATAGTGAGAAGTGCACATTATCAGTCTTGTTTATTAAGATTTCAGCATTTTCCAGCTTCCATGATATAATCCATAGATCCATCCTGCTGTGTCTCTAAATACAAGAGTCAACTTTGATAATGTAATTTCAGTATGAAATGATACCAATAGCTTAGGCCACCTGCCTTCTGATATTGTATTTAAAACTGTCAAGGATGCAGCTCCACAAAGTATGCAAGGTATTGAGTGACTGTATTTTGTTTTTATTCAGTGTGCTTTCTGTGATGCTATAAGATTATGTATTTATTTAGACTTTGCTCTTCTTTTCACTAAGTCTCAACAATCCAAGATAAACCTAACATTATCCTTTGTCCAGATTGTGGATGTTACGTCAGCAGCTCCATCAGTTTGCCCAGGACTAAAGGGAAAATTCCCCACATCACCATTTTGTTGCTGACGCATACTACATAACATTTGATAATATGCACAACTGTCACTTTATGCCACATACTCAGATGTGGCATCAGCATTCATGAACTTTTTTAAAGATCGGCATTGTTGTGAACTGACAGTTGATGGCACAAATTGTTTTGGGAAACTGTCACATATTGACTTTTGTCTTGTGAGCATTAGTGATTCTGAGAGTCAGATGCTATCATCTTTAATATTCAGTATTTTGGGGTTTTTTGTTTTCTACATAAAATATACCATCCTTGAGGGGGAGGAGCTGACCGATCTGCCCAATGTTTGTGCTGCAGCATGACAACAAACCCAAGCATGTAGCCAGAGTCACAAAAGAACATCTTTAGCCACAATAAAAACAAGGAGCCCTGCAACAGATGGTAGGCCACTCACAGATCCCTGATCTCAACATTATAGAGTCAGTATGGGATAACCAGAAGAGACGCAAGACAGCTTGAGGGTAATTTTCTGGGAACACTGATGTGGGCTGAATGTTGCCTGGATTGTCCTTGCGTAATACATATACTGATTTGAAGCGAGCTAGTAGAATTGTCTTAACGTCTGAAATGTTTTGCATGGCAAAGAGTTGTGGATTTAACATCAGGAATAACAGGCAAGAGATTACAATACATTTTGTATTGTACAGAGCATTACCCAGAACAGTTTGTTTTGGACTTTGCTGTTCCCTCTGAATTTAAATTATGTGTTAGTATTCTCTTATGCTGCAGCTAGTCACTGTTCAAAAGCAGGTCAATGTTCAGCAAAATGTATTACATATTAGTATCTTGGGTTGCAATAAAAAGAATTGCTCCACTTCTTATCTACTGATTGTGTATGTGCATCAGTTTATCTGGTGGATCTTGAAATGTCGCCAATTCCAGTGTAGTAAGAGGCAATTAGGGCATCTTAGTAAAGTTGTCACTAAGAAATCTACTTTCTTCTGTTGACTGATCTGCCTAACGATACTGGAAGAATTAATTGAGTCAGTGGAGATAAATGGCTCTGCACTGACCATGAAGTGACTTTCAAACCATTGATTTGTCGCTTATCTTGGCTAATAAGATGCTGTTGCTGGCAATGGTTGTTCAGACCTAAGCCACTTTGTGTTACCTTTTGTCATGAGAAGTTTCTCTTTTATGGAGCAATGTGACTGTACTGGTGTTTATCAAGTTTGAAGTGATAAAAAATTGTTATAGAGTAGGATTTGATGCCTTACTGGGATACTATTTGATTTCCAAGTAGCCAAATGTCTGCTGTACAAAAGGCCTAAATAATGATTTAAACACCTATATGTTAATTGATCTTTCTTTCTTTCGTGGATAATATTGCTTTTATTTGTGTTTTCCAATTTTATAATCTTTCCTAGGAACACTACGTGGTTGACAAAGGTATAAGTACTATATAAAATGACACATTTAGAAAAGGTAGGTATTTCTAAAGAAGGTTTAAGTGCTCATGAAGGTGAAACATTAAATATAGCACAGTGAGGAGCTTTCAGTGGTTGAAAAGCACTGCAAGAAGTGAAAGTGACATTCAAATACAATAAGTGAAGGTTTCCCTTCTGCACTTTGTGTTCGAAGACACTCATTTAAATTATAAACTTCATTACTTTCCTCTATGGTGCATTTCATTTAAGAGGTGAGGTGCAGGTGCTGAATTGATGGAATGCACTGAAAGACATTTCAGCATTTTATCTTTTCATAATGCAGCAGAGGCAGCCATGACACCTAACCCAGATAAATACTATAATTATCAGTTCTGCCTCTCACCGCTCACCCGTCTGCCGATCGTCTGTCATATCCATCATGCCTACACAAACACATGCATGCACACAGGGTTTTGATGTGTCAAATCTGTATCAATCACGGCAAGTCAAAGTGAGATTTAGTGCAGCATCCTGCTGGGGCAACCACACTGTGGGAGAGTCCATATTAAACTGTCAGCTGAAGTGGGCCAGATTGTGTTAGGCCAGTCTATCCATTCATCTGCGCTAATGGTTTTTTATGCCTCCATCCATTTCATGAATGGAAGGGTGGTGAGGAGAGAGGAGGACAGGTCCCTGGAGACGAACAGAGGTGAGGAGAGTAGGGAATGAAGAAAAATTGAAAAGTTGGAAAAAAGAAAGCAACTAAATGATTATATAAATAATAGAGATGTGAACAAAAGCATAGCAGAGGAAAAAAGCAATCACAGACATGGCGTATATAGAAAAAATATGTGGTAAGCTTTGGCACATAATGAAATTAGGTAATTTTGTTCACTATATACAATTAACTACATTCTTATTTCAACATTTGCCACTGTTTTAAATGAGCAAGCTCACAGCTTCTTTTTTAATAGCAATATGGACAAAACAAGGGCTAATGAAATGAAACTGGATGCCACGTACAACAGCTAGCAGAAGCTCTACTAACAAGGCTGTATGGTAATGAGCTTGAGGAGGTGAAAACACACATGCATGAGTGGACACACCCACCCCTCCTCACACACAGATACACATTACCTCAACAAGCTCTCATTTTGCAATGACCACTTTTAAGAGTTTGTTGCTATGGCAACACCGTGATTTATTTCCCAATTAAGAGTTAGTGAACTTGTTCGCTTACAACCGCTAATATCACTGCACATAAATTACCTTCAATGCAGTCTATTTCCTATTAAAAACAAAGCAACATCACTATCTTGCATCCTCTAAACGAGCAAACTTCTGTACAAAGAGTTTGCTTTCTTGTGAGTTTATTGTACAGAAACAAATATTCTGTAATAATTTTGTGCTACTTCTAATTGGCAATTATTGTGTTTGCAAAAAAAAGGATGAAATTCAGCACGTTTCACATCCAGTAACAACTTTTTTTCATCCATCTAGCTAAAAATGAAGATAAACAATATATGGATGGATGAGAGGTTCAGTAGGCAGGTGGGAATGTAATGGAATCAATTAGGCAAACAGTTGTGATTTATATTCTGTGTTGATAACAAAGAAAGCTTAATTTAGTTTATCTTGCCTCCGTCCTGCTATCATTTATTTTTCATGTTTATGATGATAACATATAAATCCTTCTTCCTTTTCATGAAAAAGTGAACACCGGTGCCTGTGTCTCTGTTTCTCCGTGTCAATGGAGAAACTGCAGGAGTAACTGTTCTTACTATTCTTAATACAGACTGCAAAATGTAAATGCACATATCAGTGTGACTATATAAAAACAAAGACAATGACAATGAATTTCTATGTGTCATCATGTTAGCACGAACAATCTATGGATCTGTAATGGAAAAAAGACCCTTGCTTGCTTAAGATTGCAAATAACATTCTTCTGTAATGAAACCCCTCTGTTCCTCGTTCTGTTTTCTATTTCCCTCATTCTCTCCCACTCTTATCCCTCCTCGCTGCAGTGTTCTTGAGAAGTAGAACTTGTCTGGCCCTCATTAATGTCCTTGGCATTCGCTTGGCTTTGCATCTCTCTCCCCAGCCTCTTACAGCTTCATCCCACATTCTAGCCATGCCATCCTTGTAGCCGCAACACTAGCAGGCTTCAACTGCAATTAGTACTTGTGTCATCACACATTCACAAGCACACACACACACACACCGTAGAAGCATTTAGGTCGAGATATTTTTTGTGTGCACTTCCACCCTTTCCATTCTTTAACCCTGCAGCCCTCTCAATAATGATGGACTTGTTGGACAATAATTAGACTGAGTTAATAAGCATTCAGCTGGTCCAGGAAAACAAGGGGATGCTGGGTTCCCTTCCATTAATGCTTTATTATAGGCCTATCTACTTTAAACTCAATGGAAGACTGACAATATGTAGCACCAGTGGGGTATTATCTTATTTTGTGACAGGTTTATCATTGGCTGTTGTTGAAAGAATGCGGAAAGGGTTGCTTGCTGTTTAGGCATAATAGTACTGTGGTGATTAGGTAAGATAAAGTTCCTCATGAACACTGATCAAAGTTTGCTTTTCTTTGTGTGATGTGCTGTACTGGAAGCCAGCCATAAAAGGAATGTGTACTGCATAGTGTTGATAAGTTCTATCACTCTGTACAATCTGATACTGTTTGTGGCATTAGCTTGCAAAGGCTACAAATTGTCACAGTATCTCATTAGCTGCAGTATGGCTCTTTCTTTTGGAGCCATACTGCAGCCCTATCACAGAATTCGGAAAACTAGGCAAAGTCATTACCGTTTACACTTTTTCAATCTCTTCAATCTTTTCATGTTCTGAGATCACTCCTTTATCCCTCACATTCTATTTTTCATCACAACTTTATCCTCATTCATACCCTCAAACACTCTTTAAACTTGAGGAAATGAGACCCACGTCTTTTGGAGACAAAAAAAAAATGAAGTAGGGTCTGGGGTGATCACCAGAAAGTTTTTGACACGAAAAATCACCCTTAAGCTGGTGTTGAATGTTTTAGAGCGAGCTGGTCTCTTATTCTTAGGGGGATAAGACAGCTCCCGTGTCTGCTTGTCTGCCGGGGCTTTGGAGGTAGAGGAACGGCTGCTACCTCTTTTGCTCTCCCCTCTCATCTCTTCACACTAATTAGAGAGAACTGGTGGACACACATCCTCGCCCTGCACACAGGTGGGTGCGCGTAGTCATGTGTATTCATCAAAGCTTTTCTGAAAGAGCATGTTTTTGTCAAAATGCATTAAAAAACATATTTTAGGTCAACATTTTATTTGTGAGACATGTTCATGCATAGTGTGACCATTCTGTGTGTATGTGTGTGCTCGTGAATATTGTTCAGTGTGGTGGCAAATCACCGCAGGCGATGATAAGGATGAGGCTTAAGAGGTGGGCTCTCCAAGCCTAATCACTGCACCCATTTCAAAGACGAGGATGCCAATTAAAACTGATAGGGCTCAATATAGGCTTTTGGGCTGCCACAGTGAAGAGCAACACTGCCAACATGAAAATCAATCCCCCCCCCATCTATGGGTTAGGAGATGAGGTTAGCCAGTCAGTGATCTGAAAGGAGTCTCTGATAAATATGCAGGCTCTATAAGGAGCTGCAGTGGGGGCAAGAGGGACTGACTTGGGGGTCATGGAGAGAACACAGAGATCTGTAAGTCCCCAATCACCGTTTGTGTGTGTCAGTGTATGTCGGAGATCTGAAGGTCTGTGATCTCCACTTCAGAAAGTGGGTGGAAAATTGAGTTAGTGGGTCTTTGATATATATACTCACTGACACTTTTTTAAGTACAGGTACAGATGCATATCTAATGCAACCCTATACAAAGTAAATTCCTCTGTACTTAATAAAGAGATAAAATTTCTTAATATTTCACCCTTTCTTGTGTTTTGATATGGTGAAAAAACATCTTTATAATATTAATGCAAACAGTAGTAGAGTTGACAGTGGTTTCACAGGTATACCTAATAATGTGGCTAGTGAGTGTATATATGAGAGTAATAAATTCATCAGCTATTAATTATGAATATTTATCTGCCACTAAGATCCATATCATACAGCCGTTTTATGTAAGAAGGGAACTGGGTATTCATATTGGTAAAGTTACTGGAGCAGTTTAAAGTTTTGGGAAGAAGTCAGAAATTAAACCATCTAGCCACATAAATGGCATCTATACATGAGGACGACACTGATCTTCATATCTAACCCCCAGGCAAAAGGTGAAAAAGATTATACCACAAAATGTCAGATAATTATTTTACAGACATGGGAATGAAACATAATCAAACATCAGACATAAAATTAAAGTGACATCAATCACAGAAAAAGGACAGCAGCAGTATGTAAAAAGATGTCATTATAAAGGACATTAATCATAGTAATGGAATGACAATAAAGACAAACCCAAAAGAACGCACATTTTCTTTTTTTTCTTTTTTTTTAATATCAGTGTCTCAACATTTAGGGTTTAGAATCACGAGGAATTGCAAGGAATTATCCCACTGAAGTCAAACACTTAAGCTGTGCGCTTTCCTCCACTGTACAAGTGTTGTAGGTCACGCTCTGCTCAGGCAATTTGTGGCGACGTCCAATATCTTGCAGTGCATGTTTGTGTGCTTGCACAGATGTGTGTGAAGACTAACGCAATCTGACAAGCTGATAACATATTTCATGTCATATCGTTTGACATCATTAACTAATAAAGATTGATTGCCCTTTGTTCCCTGTCAGAGAGTGTTTATCCTATTGCCCTGCTGCTGTTTTAGAGGATTTTTGTGGATATGTGTCTGCAAGAATGAAACAGGCAAAGAGGAGTGTTTCTGAGAAGCTTAAGGCTTTCCAAGCCATAGATCAGATGGTGGTTGGACCCAACCCTCTCCCATGATGCTCTGCAGGCGAAAATCTTTGAAATACTCTAGCCGGTGACTAGAAGACAGAAAGACAAATTTAATATATTATGCATAAAGTAGTGAAATACACATTTATATACATGTAATTTGAAATGACAAAGTTGACTAATGTGACTCTAAAAGGTACAGATTGTGGATTGGACATAAGTACCATTTGATCTACACCTGTTTTACAACTTAAAGGCGCAGTATGCAAAATCTCATCACTAGATGTCAGTAGACTGCAGTTTCCTGTTTCCTGAACCCTCCCAATTCAAGTGCATTATTTATGTTTGCTGTAGGACAAACATGTTTTAATTTGTTTTTGCACGCGCAATATTTTAAAATATTTGGATAATATCAACACGTAGCAATAAATCAGAAAAAAAAAAGAAATTTGCCAAATATTTTTTGCAGTATTTTAGGTTTTTAAAACCCAAGATACCTCAAAAATTCTGGCTGCAGACTACCGTTTAACAAGTTTGAGTGTAGGCTGTCAGTCCGCTGTTTACCTCAGTTTTCAATATGCTGAGTGTCCTAGTCTATTTAACCTGGTGGAGGCTGTAAAACTTTGTGAAAGGAGTGTTATATGAGTCAGTGAACTTTCAGTGAACTTTTCTCTTGGTAAGTGGTGCTGTTGTTGCCAGTTAGCTGCTGTAACCGGCATTAGTGAAACTTGCTTTGAAGTGGATCTAACATTGTTGGACAGATAGCAAATGAACTGTCATACAATATGAGAATGTAATCAACTGGGAAAGCATAATTTTTAGAGCCTACATTAGGTTGATTAATATTAGCTTATAAGGAGAATAACCAGAATAAATAAGCATGTTTATGCATGTTTTGTGTGTTAGAGCACTGATTTCAGTTTGTGAAATGAGACTTCAGTTGAGGACGAAAACAATGAGGTGGAAATGAGGGAGGAGAGAACAGTGGTGAAGAAGGCAGATGAAGAGGAGGAGAAAGCGATAATGAAAATATACATTTGCAAATGTTAAATAGTCCTATGGAGTTTGAAAGAGCTATTTATGACATTTGAATTAATAGTAATACCATGAATATGGACAGTCTCTAGCCACGTATATAACATGTTATTAGGTGGAACGGCGATTTCTATCTTGGCTGCTGTTTTCAAGATGTTGCCATGGCTTCCATAAACTGGCGGCCTCTCCTATTTATTTTGTATGTATTTTCTGAATATTTTAATGAATTAGTGTAAAATTCTTTTTTCTTTTAAATTTCTTACAAAATGACTTACTGTACCTTTAAAAGAATATACAAAAAAAGGTGTGATTTTGCACATGAACCTCTTTTTCTGTCTCAGTGCCTCACGACAGCACCACTATAACATAAAATGTCTGTGCACATGACCTATGGCACATCAAACTTCACTTGTAGAAGTCAGCATACTCACAAGTTAGGCATTTGTCCTTCGGCTAGCTCCTCCTTGGGGATGGGATAAAGAGCCTCATATATACGATTCTCTCCTGAGCCATGGATCGCGTAGGAGTTCATCTTGTTGACATTGGGAGGGAAGTATGTCCAAGGGATGAGAGCCTCACCTGTCCATCTGTCTCCAGTGATCTTGGTGTTAAATACCATGGGAAGCTGTTGCTGGAGAGAGAAATCAAAAATGTAAGAAATATCCCATAAACCCAAAAAAACCCTACGAATACCTCCATACGCAGCCTACCAGGAATGCTTGGCCGGCTCCTGACAGTAGTAATATCAGGTGTTGTCCATGTCTAAAGTAAAAACACAGGGAAGACGTGTCATTGTTCCACTGTTTATAAACATATGGCTATATATACATGGGCAGAGCAAGAGCTCAGCTTGGTACTCACGGACAAAACTCGACTTCCAGGTAATTTTCTGTAGTACTATCAAGGAAGAAGGTCTCTACAACTGATGAGATATGGAAAAATGAAGATAAGACTTTTAATCTCACATTAATAAACTGCTTTAACTGTCTTATTAACCTTATCAGCACTTATTTAAAAAAAAAAAAAAAGACAAAAAAGTAATAATTAAATTATTCAGGTCATTCATTTTTGACTCAGACTTTAACAGTAACATGCAAAAATAACAATTACATAAACTTTTAAATACAATTATGTGAGCAGCACACTCACTAACCTAGAATCATGCTCTTTATCTACCTAGATCATAATGGGGTTGGTTTCCAATCTATTAAGTAACATTAATGAGACCAAATATGTGGGGCTCATTAAACGGAAATCGAACTTACTTGAGGTCAATTAGAACCAATTGTTATTACTCAGCCTCATTGTGAGGTTTAATTGCTGTGTCGCCATAATAATGATAATGCAGTTACTGTAATGATCCCATAAACAGACAGTCTCTAGTCTCTTCAGCCACAGTAGACTTTATTCATATTATTTCAGCTTGCCAAAGGGCCTAAAATTGCATCCTAGGGACTAAATTACATAATCATAACTGATGGTTCCGTAACTACAGCTACAACAAGCATGGGGACCATAAAAGTAACACATGTACAATACTACAATCTATTACAATAAGCCATAAATGTGACCTTTTTAAAGATAATGAATTTCCGTTGGAATCAGCCTTATGAAGTCTGGAGCTTGTCGGTTATATAATTGCTGTTTCTCATTTGTTAATTATAAGCGTTTAAAAGAATTGTGCTACAATTAGGGAAAGGTCTCTGAAATATTACGCTTCAGCTAGCGGCTGGTTAGCTTTTGTATATAGCAGTTTAATATGAGATGGGCCAAATGGGAACAGATTAAACAAATAAAACATAACATGTTAATTTGTGAGTTTTAGAGGCGCTGGTGAGCAGGTTTGTTTTCCAAACTGAGGTTAAAGAAAATAAGATAACAGTTTCATGGGACTAGTTTCATGTTGTATAAGTATATATGAAATTCATCAATATTCTAATTTAATATAATATGAATAATCATACTGTGCATATATATAACAGAATGCATTTTCCTGTCAATAACAAACATTTAAAAACAGCTGAAATTATGAAACCCAATTAAGCGATTAAAAGGGGATTCTATTTTACATTAATAATTTGCAAATGGGGCTACCTTTGATACATAAACAAATTAAGGGCGTAAGGCTAAAGGTATTTTATAACATATATATATTTTATAATAGGGCTGGGTATCGTCACTGATTTCTATAACTGTTTCAATTCCGATTCGATTCAATTTTGACTCAGTCAGAAATATTATAATTCTGATCATTTATCAGTACATATCCATATTTTTATATCTATGTAGGCAATAAAAGCAAAGCTGACACTTGTGAGACTTCATCAGAGGTGTAAGAATCACAGTAAATGCCTTTGTGTCAAAGTAACTGAGGATAAAACACAGAAAAACATGAAGGAGATTTTCATGGGGTGGCTTTTTATAGCAGATAACCACCTTAAAAATATTCTGCAGTAGAACAAAAATGGAAGAAAACCACAAATCAGCATATAAACATTACCTGATGCTATTGAGGTGAAGCAGAGCAAAGTTACAGAGGTTTTATTAGAGACAGAGCTAAGCGTTTTGTAATGTATTGACAGCAGGTCTTGTCAGAGGTCTTTTTGGAAGAAAAAAAACAAACAGTGGCCGATAGCACTGTAAACAACGATAGACTGATGTGTAATAAGCAAGCGAATAATTCAGAAAATAGAGATTTGTGATGGTAAACTGTTCTTAATGTACACTGAGAGAGGGAGCTGTGCAGGAAGTGTAATTTTATTGTGGTGGAAACAAAACAACCAAGGTAAGATATTTTTCAAACATGAAGCATAGTTTTGATCTTCTTTTGCTGCTGGTTCTGTGAATTTCGTTTGGAGTGACGAAACCGACAGCTTCAGAATCTGTGAGATGTCGACTTTCAGCACCCGACGACATGTCTGTGTGGACGACCCGATGGTCGCGCTTTGTGTTTACATCTTTATGCAGAATCTTTTTACTGGCTCTTTTAACCGTTTGCTGTTTTACCTGTTTGGCGGTTGTTGAAATAGTTTTGTGAGCTTTAAGCTGACATTCTGGCATTTCTGATAAAAAAATATTTATATTTAAAAATTCAGGATATCATGAATTCATATCACATTATTTGAACTAAAATCGATTTGGTTTTTTTTGTTTGTTTTTTTTTTTTGCACGGACTAAACCCCTAAAAGCTTGTGTCTTGTGTTAAAAGAAAGGTTGCATGGCTATGGAAGCAACAGACCAATCTACCCACCTTCATAATTCCACAGTCCAGGGAAGGCCTGGCTTGGGGGCCCTGCAGGAGCAGCCGGGTCATTGAAGAATGGACCAGACACCTCCACCTTCAGGCCTCCTAACCCAGGAGAGAAGGTGATTTTGAGGGGGTCATGATTTACAGGGTTGCTGTCCCAAGTGTGTTCGATGTCAAACTGCATTTGCGTGCGAGGACTGAAAGAAAGAAAATCACTCAGTCTTAAAATCTGCTGTGTGAGCAGCGACACAGGGAACAAAAAAGCTACAAAACTTACAGAGATTCACAGCATAGCAGAATGTGGAAAAGTGTTAGAAACTGCAGTCCACGAGTCACCCCCATGTTTGTTTTCACTGGCTACAGGACAAGAGTGCTCCGAGTGCGCGTGTAATTTCTTTAAATACTCTGCGTTTCACCCTTTGATTCACCCGCAGTTTGTTATCAAATTGTGTAATACAGAATAATGTTATCAGTAACAAGACAGTAAAATCATTTTCCTGGTAAAGCAAACGTCCGAGGATTACACTTACTTGATAAGATCTGAGAGTAAAACGATAAGCAGAGGACGATATTTTCCAACTCTATGCTGTTTACGTTTTCATGCAATATGTGGTTACATCTGTATGGAAATGTCTATCCAGCAATTTTTTAACCACTATTTGTGACACATTCTGACGAACTAGAAACCATAATCTCTTTTCACGTGATGACGTTATATATCATACCTTAACAAACAACTGAATTCAAACTGTTATATATGCAGAGTTGGCATTATTGACTTCCAAATGTATTCTACATCTGCTTCCTGATTTTTATTTTTTTTTAAAGGAACATCCTTTCGCGTTTCTTGTACAGACGGAATGACTTTACGGTTGCACAGCTTCTTTTCCATTGGTCCCCGTTTGTTTACTTCAAAACAAGAGGCGGAAACGAGGATTGAAGTAAAAACATCTATTATGAATTAAAAATTTCAATGCGATGCATTTGCGTATTTTTTAAGCGCATCCTGTCTCGGAAAATGTGTTTGGTGTTTTGTTGAAGAGATCAAAACACTGAGTTGTTTTGATTAGCTTAGCCGAGATTGATTAGCTGCTTTAGCTAACACGAGCTGCACAAATTTACTACAGGTAGCTAGCTAGTTTGTAGTGAACGTTTCTAGCGGCTTTGTGTCATCTTTACCTGAATTAGTACATTCTTAAACGACAGTTTTCTCTTCGTGTTCCGAAACGTTAACTTGAAAAGAACCCCTAGATTAGTGGTGCCAGGTTTGACAGGCTTTAAGTGTTCGTCTTTAGTTTTGGTAGTGGTGGTCGTTTTTGCCAGTGCAAATTCTTTTGCTTCTCTTTAGACGACATCGTAAGCATGGAGGCAGAACTGGAGTTTTTGCGTGATCAAGGTGAGACGAAACTTGGAAACGACATGCATATTTTTCTGTTACGCCGTTTAATCCATCAGTTTTTGACACTGTTCTATGTTAATTTCATTTTTAAGCCATAGGTGGTCCCTGTATAAAGATCAATCAATTATATGGCGTGCATTTTTTGGATGTTTACAGTCTTCTGCTTGTGATGATCACTAGAACATCTATGCTTTTTTGTGTAAGTGTCCTCGTTTTTGTGTCATTTCAGTCCGCAGGCTAAATTCTGCTCTCAGCCAGTATCAATATGGGCACGGTGCTCTGTCCACATCTTCTCAGGTACGAAGACATAAGATAAAATGGGTTATGATAACTCTTTATTGTCATTGCACAGTCATACTTGGTACTATAGTACAATGAAATTAGAAACCGTCCCATTTCGGCACTAAGCACAACACAACACAGTAGATTTTTAAAAAGTGCAAAAAAAGTATGACTTAATAAATTAAAGAATGAATGTTTATTGCACATTATTGCCCCCCCCCCCCCCCCAAAAAAAAAAAAAAAAAAAAAAGTAAAGAGAGATGACCAATCAGGTCAGATGTTAGCATTGACTGGGGCTATTGCCCTGTTGTAAAAGCTGTCCTTGAGTCTGTTTTTTCCGCGGCCTCAGCAACCTGAATCTCCTCCCAGATGGGAGGCAGATTAAACACCCGGTGTCCTGGGTGTGTGCAATTCTGTAGGATGCTGCATACCCTCTTGAGGCAGCAAGTGCTAAGCTTCAGGAATGTAAGAGGATGTCCAGTGATTTTTGGGGCCATATTTAATGACCCTTTGAAGTGCCTTTTTGTGTGCCATTGTGCAGCTAGAGAACCATACAGAGATGCAGTAGGTCACCACACTTTGAATGGAGCAACTGTAGAAGATGATCAGCAGCTCCCACTTAAGGTCCATTTTTCTGAGGGTTCTCAGAAAATGGAGATGCTGTTGGGTCTGCTTTATAACCTCCGAGGTGTTTGAGGTCCATTGGAGTACTGTGTCTATGTGGACACCCAGGACCTTGAAGCTGGATACCATTTCCACGCACTCCCCATTGATGCTGATGGGCTGCAGCTCAGACTTCTTTCTTCTAAAGTTGACTATAGCTGTTTTGTTTTGGTGGTATTGAGGCCCATATTGTTGTCCGCACACCTGTCTGACAGCCTCTCAAACTCAGCTCTGTATGCTGTCTCATTGCCCCCAGAGATGTGCCCCACCACAGTGGTATCATCTATGAACTTATTTACTGCATTGTCTGGGTGGGTACTGACATAGTCATGTGTGTGTACAGTAGAATGATCTTCAACTTAAAAACTTATGCTAGTTTAGCTCATCTAAAATTAATCAAGTATTTGGCATCTTCAATAAAAAAAAATTGTGATTGTTTTTTTTTTTTTTTTGAACTGAGAAAAGTAAGTTTTTGATACAATTAACTACTGCTAGCCCTCACCCCTTACATGCCTTATGTTTGTTAGGTTGAGGAGGAAAGACGCACTGAGTCTCCTGTGCCCTGGATCTCAGATAGAGGGTCAGTTCATCAGTTTCATACCACTTTGTAGACACGTTAGAGACACAGCATTCACTAGAGATTCAGCAAGACAGAGTTATGGTGAATACAAAATTTAAAAAAAAATTTTTCCCCCCCAGTACTGAAACATCATTTGTCTGTGTTGCAGTATAATGGCTCCTCTGATAGCTGAGTATGATCGGCACATGGAAGAAATGACTGAACAGCTGCAGAGATATCAGGTAAATCAACAAAACAACATCCTGAAATAATAAAACATCCTTCATCTGAAATGTTTGAATACACAGGCGTGTGGTGGTGGGTGCTTGATGAAGTGATGTGATTTATAGATTTAAGTCCTTGAAATCTATTAAACTGATAATTCAGAAGTCAAAGACTTTGATAGAGGTAGCTGGGAAATAAATATCTTAATCCTGAGATTTCTTGGTCATCTGATGCATTAAATATGTCGGGATGTTATCAATGACTCTCAGTGTTCACGTACAGACACAGATGACAGACGTCAAATTGAAGTTGGAGAGGGTTGTCAAGGAAAATGAAAGGTAAAAAAAAAATATAAATCCACTCATGTTAATATGTAATAAGTTGGTTGCACAACAGAACATGACAAATGTACTAATATTTTCAATAAGTTAAACCTGTCATAAGATATGGCATTATTCAGTATTGTGTGTGAATTTGTTACTTGAATTATTTTACATTCAGTGGCTGATTGATTTTCTATGACCTACCACAAATCAGGTTGCTGTAATTAGTGCGCTCATTTGTCTAGTAATTAGAGCTTTGATTAGAATTCTGGCATCTTGACCATTTGCATTCCAGCTAAATAATTAACCTTATGAAGGTTGTTCTATTTTATTTAGCACTTAAAACTATGCATGCTGTTAATGTATTTATTTATTTATTTTTGTGACATAACCTCTTAAGTCTGAATACTTTTTCCAGGCTTCATGCAGAGCTGAGAGAGTCTGTTGAGAAGCAGCTTCATGCCCTGCCCACAGCTTCAGGAGTAGAGGGCAGCACGTTGGAAGAAGATGCGGTCATCAAAAATCTCCAAGAACAGGTCCAGCTGTCTGAACAGGTCTGCATAAATGTCCGTTTGATATGTCTAAACATTTGTAGATTAAGACACACTTTTTTTCTTCTTTTTTTTTTTATATAAGAAACACATCGTGTGTGGGGCCTTTCTAGCCTGTGTGTATATCCATCAGCCTGGAGTTTGAAGTCACACATCCATAGGTCTTTTCTGCACTCTTCTGTTCTTAAACACCAGGAATTAGAAGCTGACAAAGTTTTTCAGTACGCTGAAATTTCTACATGTGTTTTCCAAAACTTGAAAGCAAGCACATGGTGTCAAGAAATGCCAATATTTTAAGGAAGGAATTCTTATTTAACGTTAGAAAAGGGAATCATCTTAAACTGTAAAGTGTATTAATCTAAATTTGCAACTCGCTCAACCCTGAACATTTGTAGAATTCTTGCTATAAAAAGGAAAGAATTTAGAAAATTCATCCTAACTGTGTTACAGAAGTTTATTCAGTTGCGTCGTGTTGCTGTTTCTTCTATTTTTCAGTCCATTTCAGCTTGATGTGGCTTAAGTCTGTACAGACCTTGTGTCATTAGAAAGACTCCTTGTAGGTCTTTGCTTCAAAGGTTATCTTGCTATAAACTGAATCTGTGACTATCCAACCTGTCTTCCTTTAATACCTGGCTTTTTCTCTTTATCCTGATAAGATTTGACAGTACTGCTTATCAGAGTAGGGTGTAGTCTTAATCATGTATCCAAGGTTGTAGTAACAGTTTGGTCCAGTAAGGTTAATTGTGATCATTTAAGTTCTTTTCTGCATAAAAGCTGTAAGTTAACAAATTCCTTAATTCCTGAAATTTGTTTGTGACCAGCACGGTGGCACAGTGGTTAGCACTGTTGCCGCACAGCAAGAAGGTCCTGAGTTCAATTCCACCATCAGGCCGGGGTCTTTCTGTGAGGAGTTTGCATGTTCTCCCCGTGTTTGCGTGGGTTCTCTCCGGGTACTCCGGCTTCCTCCCACCGTCCAAAGACATGCACTTAGTGGGGATAGGTTAATTGGTTAATCCAAATTGCCCATAGGTGTGAATGTGAGTGCGAATGGTTGTCTGTCTCTGTGTGTTGGCCCTGCGACAGACTGGCGACCTATCCAGGGTGTACCCCGCCTCTCGCCCTATGACAGCTGGGATAGGCTCCAGCGCCCCCCGCGACCCTGAACAGGATAAGCGGACGCGAATGGATGGATGGATGTTTGTGACCATCCCCCCGGGTCCAAGTGTAGCCTAATTCGCAGTGTGGTTGTAAGCAATCTAAGATCAAAAGAAACTACATTTTTAGAGCTACAGTGTTTAGTTGATTGTTTGATTAAATGCTAAATGGGAAGTTAATCGGCACCAATTTGCAGGTATCCGTAAAAAACTCTTACTTCTTAGCTGATGCTTTTTCAGCGTCAGGGTATGCCAGTTGTTTTTTTTTTTTGCCTACTGTATGAGAGCTACAAAGATGTATTAGGGTTTTGTCTGTTCATTCACTGACCAACTAAAAGCCATATTCGCCTCGAATACAGGTTAAACTAAATATTCAGGTGATCGACTTAAAAATGTAATATTATAACAATAATAAAGCTTTCTCTCTTTTTGTTAAGTAGCACTCAGAATAAATGTTTGTGAAGCTGAAATGTATTAATGGGTATGTTTATTTTGTATGGACACTAAAACCGCAACAGGGCCTTGGCTGAGCTGAAGTGCAGCTGGAATTTAGCTGGATGCTGTGAACATTCATCGTGACTGGAAGTTAGATCAGACGATCAATATTATTTTGACCTCTGTGGATTCAGTGGAGAGCACAAGGAAACAGCCACTCTGGCTTTGTCAGAATTGCTTTCTGACAGTTAAACATTTGTACCGTCTGTGTATTCTTTTTTTTTTTTTTTTACATATGCAACATTGGGAAATGATACATAATTCTTTTTGAGTAGTGAGTTCACACGTTTGCACTAATAACTGAAGACAGCAAAGCCTTTCCCAGCGGCTCCACACACTCTTTTAATGAAGCTGTCATTTTTGCACTTTTTAATAATTCTGAACAAAACCCAGGTCATTTTTTGGATTCAGTGGTGATTTGTTATCCCGCTAACAAGATGCAACACACGTTATTTAGAAACCATTAGTCGTCTTTGAGGGAGAAGAGTTGTTTTTTGTGTCTGGAGTAATGATCTCTTGTGAATGCAGAAAGATGTTTGGTATTCTTCTTCCAACTCCTAGTAAGAAAGTTAACTCTGTGTCAAAATGTGGGTGGATATTGTTTGCTGTACGTGTTCAGGAGCGGATGCAGGCCATGGAACTGTGGCAGACCACAGCCCAGGAGCTGGATCGCCTCCAGCAGGTCTACCAGAAGACAATCTCTGAAGGACAAATCCATGACTCCCAGAGACAGCAGCTCAAGGTTAGAGATGGACCGATCCGATATTACGTATCGGTATCGGTCCGATACTGACCTAAATTACTGGATCGGATATCGGAGAAAAATAAAAAATGTAATCCGATCCATTAAATATCACGAAAGCACCTCACAAAACTTGCAACACGCCGTAACTCGCCTCAGAACGTTAGCACTCGGAGCAGTATGCATCACGTGATAGAGCGGCTGTGGCATGCGGGACCTGTCGGTGGTCTGGATAGCATGTGGAGCTTCGCTAGCAACCCGGCATTTCATCTCCGACAAAGTTATCCCCGAGAGAAGTAAAGCAAGTGTGTAAGTCCATCTCTGAATGTTTGTAAAGCATTCCTGCGTTAAGCTTAACAAGCGATATATGGAGCGACTGCCTCTTCTTGCTGCTACTTCAATCATGAAACTGATCAATGATCAGCTGATCGGCTTTTCTGTCGCGAGTCCGTGTCTCTTGTTTGCTTTTGGCCCACTTTGCACCAGAAAGAGGAAACCAGCAGCTGAACAACAGCAGCACGTTTAAGCTTGATCAGCTGTTGTTAGAATGTATTTATTATTACTTTCTACTCCAGGATCTTTTTCTACGTAGCTGACGCTGGTAGCTGTGCAGGGGCGGATCTAGCAAAGTTTAGCCAGGGGGGCCGATAGGGCATTAACAGGGAAAAGGGGGCACAAAGACATACTTTTCTTTCTTATTCTCATTTAAAATGTCTTGTTTTTAATAATTAATTATCTGACACCCAAAGTTTTAATTTGATGTAAAATGAATAGAAGTCAATTACTGTATATAGTAACTATTAAGTCTAATATACCCTAGTAAGCTATAGTACTTTTTCCTTTGGGAAGGTACCATCTGTGCAGTCTGCAATTTTGTTGAAGAAAGCTGTTGAATCTATTTAATATTTCTTGAAAAATAATTGATTTCTGTGCATTTTTTTTTTCACACTGCATCAAATTAAGGTTGATTATGTCGATTAAGCATCATGAGGTGGAGCGTGAGGGGTGGTTCCCTATTTTTTATTTATTTATTTTTGTTGTTGCTGGGAGTTGGAACCCTATTAGTTAGGTTGCTTAATATTTATGCTAAGTACTCTTTAAAATACCAGAATAGGGAGGATGGTGTAGGTTTAAGTTTATTAGATTGATCAGTATTGCTGAACTATGAAATATTCTCTTTTGCATACAGGTATAACAGAATAGCTTTAGTGTAGTTGTTGTTTTAAACTTGAGTATGAACTTATACAAAATGCAGCAAGATATTTAAAAAACAGTTTTGTTGATTAAAAAACACTATATCGGATTCATATCGGTATCGGCAGATATCCAAATTTATGATATCGGTATCGGTATCGGACATAAAAAAGTGGTATCGTGCCATCTCTACTCAAGGTTCAGTATTCTGAAATGGAAATGCAAAGCCAGAACTTGATTAGAACAATAACCTCTCACCGCTAGATGGCGCTATTATCATTGTAATCAAGTTAATTAGAGCACTTTGGCCTTAGTTAATGTGGGATATAAGGATGAGGTAATTACTGTTAGTTAACTTGACATGAATGCCCCTTTTTTCATCACAGGATCAGCTTGTTCACTTTCAGCAGCACACATACAAACTCCAAGCGGCCAATCAGAAACTGGAATCGGTAAGTGACGGTTAATTAAAAGTGTGTTAAATTGCTGCCTCCCAATTAGCCACGCTATTGAAATGTTATGCACTTCTCTGAAATTGACCCTGCTCTAATAATTAATCTTTTAACTAAGCGAATTGGTTTTCTAAATCACTCCTGTAGTCACCCAGAACTGTCAGGCTGTATAATTGACTGTCAGCTCACCTGGTAATCCTCTAACTAGATTCTTTTTAAGTCGTACTCTCTGCTCTCCCTCTGCCGCTCTCTCTCTATCCTACAGTCACAGATAATTCAGCACTAGAGATTATTTATTTATTTAGAGACACGACTGACCTGTATTTGGGCTTAACCTTGCTCGGAGATTAAGGAGTACAAAATATTGTGGATTTTTTTTATTCACACAAAAACTTGTGAACGCACATACACACACGCCAGGTGCTTGGTCACAATACACTGTATAAAGAGATTGTATAGTAATACTATATCCCTCTAATGCATTTTTAATGGGAAGGCAAGCTTTAGGCTCTCCCCCCTCTGACTGTTCATGCAAGCAGCCTGTTTCTTTCACAGCATGGAGAGTGACTGGCTTTGTAGTAATCACTGACAGAGACACCTCGGGGTTTAATGTAAAAGGACACTGAAAAATGTATTAGAGACAAGGTTGATTTGGATGTTGTTAATGTTGGAGCTGTGTTTGCAATCATGCCACACAAATGGCAGTCGTGTCTCTCTTGCCACACACAGACAAACCAGCAGTTCCTGAAGACAGTGACAGAGCAGAGCACGGAGATGGAGGAGCTACACAGCCAGCTCAGGTAACAGGCTACTGGCTGCCATCAGAGGTCATGTTCTGTTAGTGTGTAACTACTACACAACATGCTACACTGGACTGAAAATCACCTTCTCCCATGTCCTGTAACTTTGTGTAAATTGAAGTTGTTTCATAAATGGAGGTTATATTTGAGGAAGAGCAGTGTGAAGTAAAAGTCTCAAAGTGTCCAATAACACGACATCTCTACCCCTGAGTTCTTTTAAGTCTTAAAGTTTAAATGTATGTTTTAAGCTGTGAGCTTGATATTTGCCAAAAAGACATCTTTTCAACTGACATTTAGCAAAAATGAAGAAAATGAGGTTTTTTTTGTTTTGTTTTCTCTTGTTTTTTTTTTAATTGTCCAAATATATTTTTCAGTAACCCAGACAGGCTGCTATAAATTCTAGCTGACAGTTAATTTGCTATTTAATTTGTGTGGGTTTTTTTTTTCTCCTTTCTCTGTCCTTATGTAGGCAAGCCAAAGCTGAATTGAGGACAGCCACAGCCAAAGTGGATGAAATGACCAAGCTGTTGCAGAATCTCCAGGAACAGATGCAGAGACGGGTTAGAAAAAAAGAAAATATAAATACATATATTTGCCTAATTCATGAATATTCATGAAAAAAGACCAATACTTTACTTGTTTCAGGAGCATGAAAGGACTCTTGATTTGATCAGTTATAGTTGAGATGCTGAAAATATTGCACTCTGCATAGTTTTTTTTTTTTTCTTAATCCCTCAAACTAAAGCTGGAATTCTGCATTTTGTACTTTTTTCCCTTTTTTTTCAACATAAGTTGTGTGTGACAAGTTAAAAAATGTCAGCCTATCTGTTTTAATAATCTGAAATTAGATTCCTGCATACTTACAACTCTATTTTGAAAGACAGATACAGTTATGGCCCTACGTTTAGACAGTGTGTCTTTGCTTTGATTTTAAATTTTAAATCAAACGCTGCAGACTTTCAGCTTTAATTCAAGGCTTTTAAAAAAAGTACTGCAATAACTGTTTGAACTGAATTACTGACAATTTTATATATAGTTGCACAAATGTCTAATGCCTGATTATTACATGAAAAGTTAAGTTAATTCCAACTGTTGAACTTGAAGAATAGCATCTAACCAAGTCAAGAGGATTCTCAAACAGGTACATAGGCATGTCACTGTCAAAGTCTATGATCAAGAGGAAGACGGTAAATACAGAGGGTTTACAATAAACTGCAGACAACTGGTTACACTAAAGTATAGGAAGCCCACATTAGTCTAAGAAAACATTTAAAAGAGCCTGCTAGGTTCTGAAAATAATGTTTAGACATCCTCTTTCTGGATCGTGCTTCACTGTGCTAATGGATAATGATACAAAGCCCACTGCGAAAGTAACAAAAATTGAGTGTTCTTTAATGGCCTAGTCAGTCACTTGATCTCAACCCAACAAAGTTACTGATGAAAAAACAGAAAATGATATAAACTGAAGGCAGCTGCAGCAAGGGCCTAGCAGAGCATCTCAAGGGAGGAAATGCAGCATTTGATAATGTCCATGAATATTGACTTCAGATGGTCATTAACTCCAAATGATTTTCATTCAAGTACAAAAAAACCCTCCATTTTTTTTAAATTTAAAATTGTTAGTTTATCCAATGACTTTACTAAAGTGTAATTCAGTCACATCTTGATCTTTTTGGATGGAGGCAAAATTTAAAAAAAAAATGGTGTCCTTGTCCCAAACTCTGGACCTAACTGTATGCATATGTGTTTAGGAAGAGGACATGGGTGAAGCACGGGGCCGTGAACACGCAGCAGACAGACGACTGCAGCAGCTTCAGGCAGCCCTGAGCCAGCTGGAGACCAGGTCAGCCCATGTTAAACTGTTGGCTTTCACTTGCTGGCTGTCAGCTAAGATGGAACAGTGGTTGAGATTAGGAAAGCACTGCCAGCGTATTGATCTAATAGAAAGTCATGGAATTTTACATCAGTGCTTCAGTGTTTATGGGGTCAAGCAATAGTTTTCTGACTTTCTTTCTGCTGATGGGTATCCTTTCTTTTCTGCAATCCCAGGCTAAAAGCTGCATCACAGGAGGCAGAGGCAGTTCGCAGAGAACAAACTGTGTGGGAGCGAAAGGTGGGGGAACTCCAGGCACGTTGCACCACTCTCGAAGAGGAGAAGTATGAAGCCCTGTCTAAAGTTCGAGAGAGCGTTCAAGTGGCCGAAGAAGCCACATTGCACAAAGACCAGGTAAATGCAGTTACTTTGGACCTTTCAGTGTTTTATCGCGTTTGTTTTAAATGGCAGAGTCGTCTTTTTGACATATTCGACTGCATCTTCTAAATAGTTTTCAGATCTCTCCTCAATTGCCTATTTGTATCTGCCTTTACTTTTCACTTCAGGCCCTGTTAAGAGAGAAGCAGAAAACAGAAGAGCTGGAAAAGACAAAGGAAGCAATCAAGCAGTTGATCTATGATGCTGCAGTCCGCACCAAGAAGGAGGTACACGGTTACTAAATAGCTAGATGAATGCTTCTCCTAAAAATACACTCATGTAATTTGATTCGTGTGTGACTAAAGTCTACTTTGAAGCAAGTCGCATCATTACTTAAAAGCAATAGATGACATCAGGGTATTTGCTGCCAAATCTGTATGCTTTCTTTCGAAAATGGCAATTCTGAAAATGAAAGAAAACCAAAGTTTTTGATTCATAATTAGTTTTACAAGGAGAAGTGCAACCTCCAACTGTACCTTGTGCTTAGCCATACTTTTTTTTTTTTTTAACATATGAGGCACTAAGCTGAAAGCAAAGCCCTGCTCTTTACCCTGTGTAACCCTGGAGACATGGTGATTAATGCTCTGTTAATGGATCTTTTTCATCAAGGCCTTCAACTGTTTAATCCTATTAATGTAAAATGGTATGACTGAAGCACTAGCTGTCATCTTAGTCTCTTGCTGGCCCTCAACATGGGATGATATTCTAGAGATTAAATGGTGATGCTTTTAGACTTTTTCCAAATCATGGGGCTTTGCCTTTAACATGCCTTTGCTTACCTAGCTTACAGGTAATTTTGTCATTGAAGACAGTTTAAGTTTAAATATTTTAGTCAAAGTGGGTCAATGTTTTTTTTTTTTTTTACCTTAATCTACTCTGTCCCTCATTCTCATTTAAGGCAGTTCAGTCTTAAGATAAGGTCATGTAATGAAGAATTACTTACAGTTGAGAGTCAGACCTCAGACTTACCTGAAGGCATGAGAGCCACTCGAACTGATAAGTGTGAGGGAAGAAATTTTCAAAAATGGAGGCCAGAGATTACAATTAAACTGTATTCACAGTCAGCTTGCATGTAATCTGTTTTTTGACAGTTTGCAGTATTGTTTTTATGTGTCTTTAATATGCAAGTGCATTATATACTTGCATCAGGAAGGATGTATATGCAGGTGACACAAAGAAATGTCCATAGTTTAAGGCTATTGTTCTTGATTATGTAGTGAAGAATATCAGTTTAACAAAAGCAAGCAGGTAACACAAATGTAAACAATGGCCTGATGGTCCTTTAAATGTCTGTGAAGAAGAAAATGCTTTTGATAATTTTCACTTTAACTTTCTCACTTGAGATTTTGATGGGGATGGCATTTGTATTCAATACTTTTAGTGACTTGTCAGGAAGTAAGGCTGTGATGACTTAGCAAGATTTAGCATATTCACTGAATTACAAGGAAAGCACATAATATCATAGTAGCGGCAACACTATAAAGTGTAATTAAGAATTTGCAGCGATTGCTTCTTTTTTGGTTGCTATAGTTATTGTTTTTTCTGTTTGTTTTATGACCTTTGTCTCATTATTATCTGTTGTTTCATATATACATAAATCAAGTCAGTAAATACATCACTATGTTGCTGCTTGATGTTTATTTTCATCTTGACTTTTTATGGTTTCAATCTTCAGCAAATCTAGTTTGATTTCAGTGTACTAATGTATATGACTATATTGTTCACGCATTGACACTTCTTCCTTAAGTTACCAAGTGTGCTATTGAAAAGTTAAAATAGGAGTAGTCAAAGCAAAAGTCTAAACACAGACTGCTTTTCCTTATATCTGCACTTAACTCAGATGGTTAAGTTCAGGAGTTAAGCCTTTTTGTGACCATTAAAAGTCAGTCTAAGGGGAAGGAAAAGCAAAGGAGCTAAACTCCCCATATTTGAGCTTTATGACTTTATCTTTTAACAGGTGGGAAATGTTCGCAAACAGTGCAATGTTCAAATCCACCGTATGGCAGAGGAGCTGTCTGCAGTGCAGCTGGTAAGAAATTGTCCAACTAAGAGGGCAAACTCATTTCAAAATCACCATAAATCCTTTTATAGCGTCTACCTGTCCACTCATTTCTGTCTCCTACCAACATTTTTTCCTGTCTCCTCTTCTTTCCGACTCTGTCTAGGAGTGTTCAGATAAAGAGTCTCAGATTGAAAGGTCCCTACGAGAGAGAAAAGCTGTAGAGGAGGAGCTGGAGAAGGTATCTGAATTTATCAGGGGAAATGCAGGAAAGACACTGCAAAAAGTTGTTCCAGTGTTTTGATGATGTTTGATTATGTGGTTTTGTGAATGTGCTGAGGCACTGCTGATCATTTTAATAGTCTGCTGTGTTTCGTGTCAGGTATATAAGGAAGGCAGGGCAGAGCCAGAGTTCAGGAAGATTGATGCCCTTCATCAGAGGTGTCTAGATGCTGAGAGGCAGAGGGAAGACATAAGTCTCACTCTGCAAAGCACGCAGAACAAACTTAAAACGATGGAGATGGAGTAAGTGCACTATAGATTTGCTCTTCGTTATTTGATCCGTAAGTATTCTGCGCATCAGGTTTAGTGCTCTGCTTTTACTTTGCTCATTATTTCTTCCAATCTTTTACCCGTAGGTATAGCGAGGAGCTGTCACGATGCCAGGAAGAAGTGCGACGCCTGCAGAGCTCTCTGGCTTCAGCCCGCAATGACTGCATCGATGTCAGCGAAGAGCGGCTGCAACTGCAGCAGGAGAACTTTCAGCTCCGCAAGGAGATGGATGAGTTGCGCAAAGCCACCCTGCAAGTCCAGAATAAGGCCAAGCAACAGGTAAATGGGAAGGATGGGAATCGATAATGATTAATAATCCAAATTTGGGAAATTTGGGCTTCCTATGTGTCTTGGAGTTCCCATAATGCATTCTAATAATAACGATAACAAATTGCAACCCTGCCTAATAAATTACCGCATTTAAGAAAAAAAAATCAAGGGTTAATTAATTAAAAGTTTTTCTAGCCTCATGACATTGTCTGGGATAATTTCTGAGGTATGTGTAAAATCTGTGAAATGGTCCTTTAAATAAAGTGGAATAATAAAGTGTTATATTTTTGATTAACTGCTGAAAAGCCATTGTCAGTAGTAGGATAGCTAGATATATAGCATAAAACAGGGTTTACACACAAGTGATAATGTACCATTACATAATTTATTTGACCATTTAAAAAGAGTTTGAAACTTTATATAACCTCATCCCTTCAGGTATCTAAGTTGGAGCAAGAGTACAGCTTGAAGGAGCAAGAACTGGATGCACGAGTGAGGGAGCTGGAGGAAAGCAGTCGAAGTTCTAGCGCTGATCTCACTCGACTTCTTACAGCTCAGCAGAAAAATACACAGCGATGGAAGGAAAAGGCCAAGAACCTGGTCCACGCATTTGAGACTAAAATCACGACCCTTAAGTAAGACTTTTGAAATTGTATTTTTAAGATTACTAATGCAAGGACAGAAGGGCACAAAAAGAGATGTGCTTTTAAACTAAAGGGTTACAACTTCACAACTTAAATGCCAGATGACTTACAAGAAAACATGACTTTGTACAGGACTCTGTCCAGTCCTGTACAAAACAAAGTACACTCTTATTGATTCAATAGGAAATAAAAGGGAAATAGCAGCCACGTGCTGGTTGTCAAGTACACTTGATTAACTGATCAGCAAGTGTGACCACCTATATAAAAGCAGACGTTTGCTCAGGTTGGTGGTCAGGTGTGCCTTAACATAATATAACAGTCTTCCAAGGAGTGGATGCCTTGGCAAGTTCACCTGAGCTCAAACCATCAGAAAAATTGGAATTTAAAAAAAAAAGAAGAAATAAAAAGTAACACAAGAGCTACAACTCAAACTCTGCAGGCCCTAGTTAGCATGGCACATGTTAAAGTTCATGAGAATATAATTAGAAATAGAATGAAAAAGTAGTGCTTGTTTGTTAAGGTTTCCTGAAGAAAGCCTCTTCCGTGGACACTTCTAGGACTGTGTATTCCTGTGAAACCTTTTTTCACATGACTAACTTACAAACTCTTCTACACTGACAACTGTGAGTGTGACTTGACTGGGTAATTACTATGTGCTTGTGCACCTCAGGAGTTGTTGCCTGACACTCTTTCATTCCTCACACAAAACTAAAGCGATTAGTTCCCATAATGCTTTAGGGTGTTGAGGTATATTACCTATATTTGTTTACATTTTAGCATGGTTCAATGAAAATTAGGTATTCTTCCACTTTTATATAGATGTACTGACATCTGTTACAGAATTCCTGTGTCACTAACATTTTAAAAGATATTTGCAAGCAACTATTTGATAAATAGCAATAAATCTGCTTAAAATGTGAGAGAAACAAACACAGGTGTAACATCCTGTGAGGCATAGGTCATGCTGAATTTAAAACTGTGCATTCTTTGTGTTCAGCATTGGCAGAGTTATGACTCAGATGGGAGCTTGAGTACCTTAATTGCTTCCATGAACTGTAGGTCATTGCTGGTGCCGCTATTGACCACGCTGATAAATGGGCCAAATGGGCAGGTCGAAACTCAATAACTGAGCTAAAGTTGGTTTCGAAACATCGGTGTGCAGCTGACCCTTTCACCTTACACAGCATACTTTGCCTGTATCTCTGGCTGCTTTCATTCTTTTTCATTTTTTAAAACAACCCACTGTAGAAAAATTTGAAACAGTGGGTTGTTTTAAAAAATGAAAAAGAATGAAATTGGAAAAAGAAATATTTAATACAGCAGTCTACAAAATGAAATAAAAAGTTTTAATTAAATGTAAAGAAATATTCTCAGTCTGACACTTTACAGTTTTATCTGTAACAGTGAAACAAAGTTTAAGTAACAGATACATTTCAACAGCAGCTGAAACAAAAGTTGACTTGGCCCTCACTGACAGATGGTTGGACTCGTCTTTTTAAAATGTTCATTTCAGGGCTGAGCTGAATCGACAGAAGCAGCGTTCACGTGAGCTGGAGGCGCAGCTTCAAACTGACCATGACACAATTTCTGAGGTTTGAGCGACACACAAACACACACTAGAGATTATTGTAAGAGAAAAGTGAAACTGGTCATTTCTCAAATAATTCTTGTATTATATGTGAATGACTTTGTCTTTTTCTTTAAGCCTGTTAATAGGTGTTAGCCTCTGCAGATGTCAGGCCTTCGCAGCAGCTAAGAAAAATGTCAGCGCTCTTTAACAACTCAGTGATTCTAGAAGTTCTAGGAGTTTATGTTGTAGAATTTGCTTTCATCTTATGAGCTCAAACCTGATGTTTGAGAGCAGTTTTTCTCACATAATGCACAGATGCAGCAAGAATAATTTAAAGAATGTACCATGAACTGAAACAGCTTGGGTTTGTTCAGAAACAAATGAATTGCACTGATGTTGTCAAGATTTTGCATATTTTTAAAATGCAAAGCTTGCATCTGTGAACAGCAGCCTGAAAACAAGTGTGTCTGCGGTAATGGAAAATGATAATTCCACCATATGTTCCTTGGTACTTTAGTACTTAAAAAAAGCAAAAGGTTTAACACTGAGACATTTGTGTTTTACTCCATGTGTAACTAATTGATACATGTTTTGTGCAGTATGAGAAGCAGCTAGCGGAGTATCAAGAGAAGACTAGTCGTCTCCAGAGACGGCTGACGCAAGCGGAACAAAGGGCAACTACTGCTTCACAGCAGGTATGGGTAACTAATCTAGTGTGCTGGTCCCTGTGATGGGCTGCCATCGTGAGAGTCGTGCTAGGAGAAATATGTGTTTTTACTATCCCTTTGTTGTCTGATTGAAAACTGATATTATTTGTGGTTGTGCTCGTTTCATTTTACTTTTTGTTTTGTTTTTTTCTAATAGCTGAATAGGTTGCAATCTCAGCGAAGAAAAACAGCCTCGGTGGATCTAGAGCATGTCTAATGTGGTACAAGAAAGCACTGCTTTCATGTTTTCCATTCTTTTTGTGTACCAATGCTATATGAAAAATGAATTTTTCATTTTGTTATAAAAAATAAAACTAATTTAAAATAATCTTTTTTGTGTGGGTGTGGCGGATTTATTAATAATTAGCTGTGAGAAATTAATATACCGACAAAGATTACTGATTGATTGAATGAAATGTCCAGTCCCAAATTGTCTTCATGGGCTCACAAGTCACTATTATAATTGCATCTGCAGATATTAAATGACAACTCCTTAGGGCAATTTTACAGATGAAATACAAATTCTAATTCCTTCTCAGCAACATATAGATGAGGGGGAAAAGATAACCTAATACATTATCTCAAAAGTGTGTGGACTTCATATCAGTAATTATACAAATATTATATAAACTGTAGTAGAAGTTGCATTTACATTTATCTGTTAAATATTCTGTTTTGCACCCACATATGAATCAAAGCCACTCAAATGTTTCTTGATCTCAGAAACCTTTGGTGTAAAACACAGCAAGGGCACAGTTAACATAACCAATAAAACAAACAAGACGCACTCTGAGAGAGGAAACTTCTGCCAAGTCAGCTCACTCTGGGCAGTATTTACTTTTAAGGGATTAGTATTAAAAATTTTATATATTCATTTTGTTTTCTTTGTTCTTTTTAAAAATACTTTAACATTTTTGTAGTGCATTAAAAATCGGATAAGAGTAGCCTGACAGATAGACATGTACAAGTAGGTCATGGATAATAGTTATTAATTTGTAAGTAACTGGACATAAATAAGTTAAACTTATTATAATATATAAAGTAAATTTCTAAGTAACTAGATATCTCGTTCTCTTGAAAATACTTTTTTTTTAAAAGATCTAACACATTTTGGGGTCAACTTGGAAGAAGGGCAGATATGAAATGTTAAAGTGAGATCAGAGGTCTGGATGCAAACTATAATGTGATACTTAGAATCCACATATACCAATCATCATTTTGTAAATGTTGCAATACAAATTTTTAATTTTAAGGATAGTTTTAAGTGGTCATTACATTACAAATCATTTTCTTTATGTTGACAATACACAACACAGAATCGTAGTTTCAGAATCAGAATACTTTATTGATCCCTGGGGGAAATTATTTTTTGTTACAGTGCTCCATTATAAACCAACATTAAGACAAGACAGACAATACACTAACTAAGAATAGTACAATATATACATATATATATAAATACATACATAAGTCACTCATAAATAAATAGCTGAAAAAGAAACATGCGTAGCTGTTCTAGGTTATACAGCTTTTTGTCAATTTCCAATGAGTAACTCAATGAATTAACCTTGAAGACCTTGGTGGTTGAATCAGAAACAAAATACTTTATTAATCCCAGATGAAATTTTGTAAGCCAAATTTTAATGGACTGTTAACATGACTACACTATGCCCCTGCAAGGTTTTATCAGAATTCACTAAAATGCTACCAGAAACATAACCTACTTGGCAGATAGGTTCATGGTAATAACTTTAGTGGTGCATACATAGGCAGGTTGGCTATTTCTTCCTGCATTCTACTAAACAGAGCTGTTTTGGCTGCGGAGTCACATTTAGCACTCTATCAGACACGCCAGCTTTCTTTCAGAAAATTAATGTTTATAGGAGAATATACATGGATACAAAAAGGTATTCAAGAAATGCCCTATAGTTACCCCATGTTGATGAAGCACTTCTAATGAGTAACACACGTGTTTACTATGCTGTCTCATGGTACCTCCAAAGATATCCTTATCTTGGGAAGCACAGAGGATGTCCAGGTTGTAATGCGTAGCACTCTTATGCAGGCTATTGTAAAACAGCAGCATTGTTTCAGATTTGTAATTGCGTATCCTTCGTGCCTCTGTGTTTGTTTTTGTGTGAAAGTACTCCTGGATGACAGCATTATCTGTGCGTGTGCAGTAGCATCTTCATGCTTTGTAGTTCGCATCAAGCAGAGGGTGGACAAATTGCTAAGACAGCTGATCCTCTTTAACCAAACATTGGTAAAGGCTATAAAAAAAAGAATAGATTGATCTTTAATTTGGCTCTAAGTGATTCTTGTCTTAGTAGTAAAGGCTTGTATACTTTTTAAATGCAGATGTGCTTTGATTCACATTGACTCTACCCTTAAATGCTAAACAGCAGCTCTCCCTAGTGGCTACAGAAAAAAAACAAAATTGCAAAATATATCCATTTTCAAAGTTCACTGAGTTCAGTAGTTGATGTAATGGAACAGTTCTGTGGTAACAGTGTTCTGTCTTTTTATTAATTTCCAATACATTCTTAATTTTCTGTCTGCTCACATTGTCCCCACTGTCTTCTGTTCCAATCTATTTCTTATCTATTTCTTATTTTCCATCCTTTATTACCTTCTCTCCAGGATGATTGGCTCACATGCCAAAGAAACTGGTTATACCTAGGTATCTTTTTGGCTGAAGACATCAAGAGGCAACTGCCTGCTGAGTCAAATATGTTTCTCAAGGTTGGGAAGTCCTGGAAAGTCCTGGAAAGAGATTGTGGCTAAAGTTAATAAGATACCCAATGACCTTAAAGCAGCCACACAGTGTGGTATTTTACCAAACAGAATGCATAGAAATTAGGCATAGGCATGTTAATGCTGAAAGAGAAAGAAACATGAAAACATATGCATTTATGCAAGTGAATATATTGAGACAGCACACATGCCTTGTTGATATCCCAAACAGATCTGTTGGCGACTGTTTAGTGGAAAATGCTCTTTTAATGAGCTACAGAAGTGTCTAGAAGCTTACCTGGAGTCCAAGAGCATCATCTTTCCCAGGATATTCTGCACACATTTGTTTGTTACACACGACAACAGCAGACCTTTACAAAGTACTCTTTTTATATTATTGAAACATTTTCAAACAGCATCTTTTTTGTTTTAACAATCCCATTTCCAAAAGTATCAAAGTGCAAAATGCAAATAAAAACCGATCTTTGTTTATCCTGAGAATTTTTTCTATTTTTATGAGAAAATTAGCACATTTTGAATTTTATTGCAGGAACATGGCTCCAAAAAGTTGAGACCAGGGTAACAGAAAGCTGGGAAAGTAAGTAGTACTAAAATAATATAAAGTATAAAAAATAGCATCTTTAGTTTCTCAGAAGTAAAGAAGTAAATGGAGGAGTCAGCTGAACAGCAAGAACAAGATCCAGGCTATCAACACCTACGCCCTGCCTGTGATCAGGTACCCTGCTGGGATAATAAGCTTGCCAAAGGAGGAGATAAAAGCCACTGACATATTCAATTCAATTTTATTTATATAACGCCAAATCACAACAAAAGTCGCCTCAAGGAAACACAAGGAAGCTCCTGACCATGCATGGATGGTTTCACCCCAGGTCCAGCACTCTGAGGCTGTATGCTAAGTGGAAGGAAGGAGGCTGGGGACTAGTGAGTTTCAGGACCACAGTCCAGGATGAGGCAACATCCACAAATGCATCAGGAAGATGGCTCCAACCAACTGCGTGCTCAGTGAATATCCCAGGCAGCAGAAATCCAAGAAAGAGGAGGAACCATCATGGAAGGACATGGTATGTATCGCCGGCAGATAGAGGAGGTGGCTGATATCCAGACATCCTTCCGGTAGCTGGATGAAGCTGGACTGAAAGACAGCACAGAGGTACTAATCATGACAGTACATTAGCAAGCTCTGAGCCCAAGATCCATCTACCACACCAGGCAAGACCTCAGGTGCAGCCTGTGTAAAGATGCCCCTGAGACAATCCAGCACATAACAGCAGGGTGCAAGATGATAGCAGGCAAGCCATACATGGAACGCCATATCCAAGTGGCCGGCATAGTATACAGGAACATCTCTGACAAGTATGGACTGGAAGTCCCAAGGTCAAAATGGGAGATGCCTCCAAAGGTGGTGGAGAATGACCAAACTAAGATCCTGTGGGACTTCCAGATACAAATGGACAAAATGGTGGTGGCTAACCAACCAGATATAGTGGTGGTAGACAAGCGGAAGATGAAAGCCGTAGTGACTGATGTAGCGATACTAAATGACAGCAACATCAGGAAGAAGGAACACGAGAAGCTGGAGAAGTACCAAGGGCTCAGAGAAGAGCTTGAGAGGATGTGGAGGGTGAAGGTAATGGTGGTCCAAGTGGTAATTGGAGCACTCGGTGCAGTGACTCCCAACCTAGGCGAGAGCCTCCAGCAGATCCCAGAAACAACATCGGAGATCTCTGTCCAGAAGAGCGCAGTCCTGGGAACAGCTAAGATACCGCCCAGGACCCTCAAACTTCCAGGCCTCTGGTAGAGGACCCAAGCTTGAAGGTAGACTGAACAATCAGCCGAGACTGCAAGACCAGACTGACCAACCTGTGCATTGCCTGGATTTATTACAAGAAGGCCTATGACTCAATGCCCCACATATGGATCCTGGAATGCCTAGAACTATAAAAGATCAACAGGACCCTAAAAGAGCCTTCATCAGGAACTCAATGGGGATGTGGCGCACGACACTAGATGCCAACTTCAAAGCCCATAGCACATGTCACCATCAGGTGCGGGATCTACCAAGGAGATGCTCTGTCCCCATGTATGTATGTATGTATGTATAGATAGATAGATAGATATTAATATACTGAAATTTACAATTTGAAAGCTGCAGCCCTTTTCAAAAAATGGGTCAGTGGTATTTCTTTCACTGCATTGCATCACATCACTTACATTACTCTTCTTTTGAGACCACTAAGGCCAATTGTTGTAGTTTTAAAATCAGTCTTTTGCTGGATTGTAGCTTATCTTTTTCGAAAACCTCCCTGCTTCATTAAGAAATTATGGTGCTTAACAGATATAAACATTACTCTTGCCATGTGTGTGATTGCAACCCCATATCATCATGTTACCTCTTGCACTTATCATGAGCCTCTCCTGTTGTCCGGAGGATATGACGGTCATGATTTCCTGATATAATTTCAAATTTTGAATGGACAATTTTCAACTTCATCTTTCTCCATCTTAAATGATCTCAGGCCCTGAAAACACAGCAGCTTTTTCAAATTTTAGATCTTTTTTTCTATTTATTCCTTTAATGATGTCAACTTTTAAATAGCATTTGTGCTATATGCTGTAATTTTCACTTCATATTTGTAGTTATGTTTAATCTATTGACACCTGACTACTTGAAGATCATGGCCAATTATCATCATTTTTTTTCTTTAATTCAGTTATGTACTACAGAAATCTGTAATTCTTTACATTTTACATTTTGCGTTTAAAGAAAATAGAAGAAGATTATTCTTAAATTCTAACTATTTGCACACTCTGCTTGTATTTATGCTTTTTCTCAGACGTATAGATTTTGCTTCTTATCCAGTGATTAGCTGCTAAAGATTCTGGCTCAGACATATAACCTTCAAGCAGTGCAGGCTCACCTCAGGAAGTGTTTTGATGCCATTACACGACTAGAGTTTGCTTTATTGGCCGAAGAACCTTCTGGTGCTCCAGAAATGGTGGGTGCTGGAGAACAGAGGACCATATATAGCAAAGACATCCTGAATATGGCCTTCCCTGAGGGAGAAAAGGTCAGGTTTGAGTAACCTTCACACTTGTGATCATTATTCTCTGACTGTGTTTTATTCAGCCTGTTATTTTCTTGTTCCAGTCCTTACTAAAAGGGTAGATAGAAATTGAAAAAAAAAAAAAAAAAAACCCTTATATCTCATAAAATCGCTTATACTCATCTATCTGGCAGATTAGAATCCTTAGATTGGACCACCGATTGAGCTACCAGTTGCTGTTAGGTATCCAGTAATTTGAAAGCAAGAAAAAGCCTGCGTGCACATCTTTCAAGTGAACAGTTTTGCATAACAGTATTATTAATTTGAATAATAGTCATTCTAATCATAAAGTTTATGTAATTTTTAATTGCAGTTGCAGAATTTTAAATTTCAGCTCTCTCACTGTGGTGAGAATTATTTTGCATTATGCAAGAACTCCTACAGACAGCATTTAAAGCAAAAAACGGACATTCCCAGTTTTAATTTGTACCCAAAATTAAAACATTTGAAAATGAAAAGCGGTATTGTCACGAAAACTTTGTTGGCAAGAGTGTTATAATTGACAGCTGTATTCAGATGAAGTCCACTCTCTGCTCCTCTGGAAATTACAGTATATCATAACAAGACACAACAGATGTAATCAAATCCTCATCCCCAAGTGATTCTGCTGCTCTGTGCATGAGGGAACGTCGAAGATTGGCTTTGCAGTGTGGAGGATGCTAGATTTTCCTCACAGCAACAGCTTAGCAAGGAGGCCATTACAGCCTACCAGGTGAAGTCTACGGAGGAATAAGTGGTGGCTGGATACCCATCGCAGATACACACATAGAACACACACACACATATACACAAAATTTGTGAGAGTGTGTGTGTACATTAATCTATGTATCTGTGATTAGTGGGATGGGTGTCCAGTGTGTGTGTGTGTGTGTGCGTGTGTGCTTGCTTACTCTTTCTTTATACGAGATTTTAATTTCACTTTGTTTTTGCGTCCACCAGGTGGTGCTGACCATATCACAGATGATGTAGGGCAGGGACGTGGAAACACACTTGGAGAGAGACCATGACCGTTTGGCAGTACAAATTCTCACTGTGCCTTCTTTATTGTGTGATTAAATTTTAACCTGACCAAACAAGCCTGCACATTTTAATGACATCACCACTGACACAAATGCCATGTCGTCACCATCGATATCCATGCCAGGGACATTGTCACCTATCTAGTTTGGGAAAAGGTACGATAGACCAGCGTCAGTTGACCATTGATAAACGTCTGTTCTTGGCTTAATATAATACGTATAATACGTACAAGATTTAACTGGAGATTTTTCCTGTGATCAGTGTAACTTAGGTTTAAAACTTGACTTGACTCGAGGCTTTCTTTTGATTGATATCAGGTACAACTTGGACTTGAATGGCAGAGACAACTATCCTTCAAGTGGGACATGAACTTAAACAACTGTGTAGCAACAATTGAGCTGTCCACATGCATTTACGGCTATGAATATCTGGGATACCTTCCTAGAATGGTTATCACACCACTCGCAGTAATAGAGAGCCAGTCGTCCACAAGCCAAAAGGTTGGTGGTTATATCCCAGTTCCTCCCAGTGCATCTATCTGAATGTAGAGTTTTAGGTTAAAGTGGTTAGGCATAGAAAAAAGCACTTGTGTGAATGTGTGAATGAGGCTTGTAGTAAGAAAATGCTTTGAGTGCTCAAATAGAGTAGAAAAGAGTAGAGTTCCAGTTCTAAGTATCTAAACAGTTTTCCATTTTTTTTTGTTTGGTGCTCTGCTTAAAAATGTGAGAGATTAAACAGAGTCAAATATAACAGAGCACAAAACAACTAACAAAATCATCATATATTATTAGTAATAGCTAATCAACATATTCAATAGAGATATTTATACAGCACATTAAAATGCAGAGTTTACAAATTAGTTTGACAAACAAGCTCAATCAGAATGATGGTGAATTCAATTAGACAGACTCTTTGAAGTCTTTATTGCATCTGATTGTAACAACTTTCAACTCATATTTTAGGATTATTGTTCTGCTGAATGTACCAATGAGAGTTTGTTAATACATATATTTGCTCTGCTTACATTCTGTTGTTTTGCTCAACAGTTAAATCATCTGTACATGTTATTGTACACCTTCCATCGGCAGACACACATACCAAAGCTATAACAGATGCAGTTTTGACAGTTGCGATAGGTTGTTTTGTCAAAATTTAACACATATTAAAAGTGCTGAAATACAGGGCCTGGAGAAATAAAAAGGTGCAACTGTTCAGCTTCTAATAATGTGGACTATATCTATTGATACCTGCCTTACACTGACTGAGCCTTGGTTTAAAATGACACATACACTTGTAAATAAAGTATTATTGATGTAAAACTGGTTGCATAAATTACACTTACATTGTGGCACATTTTTGTAAATGGTGTGTTGTTTCATTTCGACTTCTCTTGAATCCCATACAGGTTAGGGTTTCGAGTAAGTTTTTTTCTGTCTTTTTCAGTTTCATAGAAACATGCATCCATTCTTTTTCTGTTATCTCTTTTTGTCAATACAGGAATATTTTTTGTGTCTTTTTTAAATAACTTTGAATGTACTACATTGCAAACATATGTTTTTAACAGAGTGCTGCCTGTGACAATCTGACTGAATCTACTACCATGTACCATTAGATGGCACTATTGCTTTGTGGCAGTTAAACTATATGGTCGTGTGCAACTATGCAGCATTAATCTTTCTTATTTACAGTTTTTCTCGATTGCTAAAACACATTTCTTGAAACTACGCCTCATATCCTCACAACAGTAAACACAAATCCATAACATCTCACTCAATTTCCCAAACATCCTATTTCCAGGTCAAAATGAAGCTCTACACCCAAAACTATTCACTCCTGCTGAAAAACCAAACTTTGCCCTCAGACATCAAACACAAGCCCTCAAAAACACACACTACAATAGAGTTTTGCACACTGGTACAATTAATTCAAAACAATAGTTCCAAAACAAATAGGTTGCTTATGGTTCTCCCCTTCAAAACCCTTGTCACATGATAAACACAAAAGACGCAACCAATGTATGTACAGTGGCACATTGTCATTCATGTACTATACAGTACAACACACACCAGAAACATTATCCCACCTCAGCATCTTGTCTTTGGTCTGGGTCAGGCCAGAGAATCTCATCCACATCACAGGCTATATTGGCCCTGGCCAGGCAGCGGGGGTAAAATCCTCTTGCATGCCTGATCCACCCCTGGCATGCATCTACTGATATGTCTAGGCAGGCCTCTTCCATGGCCTGAAGGAGGTGAACACAGACATAAGGTTCTCGGTCATACACTTTCCACCGCCATGCCGAAAATAACTCCTCTATCGGGTTTAGAAAGGGAGAGTATGCAGGCAGAAAGATATTAGAAAACCTTGGGTTATTGGTAAACCAGTCACGAACCAGAGCAGCGCGATGGAAGCTGACGTTATCCCACACAACAACGTAGTGAGGCTGCTCTGGCTGTGCTGGTTCCCTGTAGTCCAGCTGGAACATATGTTGTCTTAAACCATCAAGAAAAGCAAGGAGAAGCATAGTGTTATAGGGTCCTAGTACGGCATGGCGGTGGAGTACCCCTCGTTGGCTGATGGCTGCGCACATAGTGACATTCCCCCCACGCTGACCAGGGACATTTACAATAGCCCGATGGCCAATTATGTTCCTCCCCCTTTTCCTTCTTTTGGTCAGGTTAAAACCTGCCTCATCCACAAAGATTATTTCATGGGGAACAGGCCGTCCTTCAATCTCAAAGATTCTCTGCAAGACACATAACACAGTAGAGTCAGTCGGTACCCTGAACCACAGTTCAAGAGTGCTGAAATGGCAGCATAAACTGCCATGCTGTGATGGTACACAATACTTTATACAGTATCAAAACTCATACCTGAACATATTCCACACGTTGGTTTTTCACTCTGTCAGAGTTTCGTTCGAAAGGGACTCGGTATGCCTGTTTCATCCGGAATTGATTCTTTCGGAGGATGCGGTCAATTGTGGAGAGGCTGACGGCATTTATGCCTCGAAAAAGATGATCATCCTCAATCACTCTCCTTTGAATCTCTTGCAGGCGGATTACATTATTTGCAATTACCATGTTTACAAGTTCCCTCTCTTGCTCCTCCGACAAAAGCCTTAACCTGCCTCCACCAGGTGGTCGTCTCTGTGTCCTACAAAAATAGAAGCACTCATTACTGTAACTGTCACACATTCATTTTACAGGCAAATAATGGAAACATACTGAAACTCAAGACACATAAGTTCAGTAACTTAAACGTTACTGTACAAAGCAGTCTTACTGCAAGTACACCTACCTGTTTTCCTCCCTGAAGGTTCTGATGATGGAGGCAACAGTGAAGCGACTCAAATTTGGTTGTACTCGTTGCCCAGCCTCCCTCATAGTCATCCCATGGACAAGGACATGGTCAACTAAAGTGGCTCGAATTTCATCCGAGACTGACTGTCTTCTTGCCCTTGCTCTTCCCCTTCCTTGTCGCCGTCGTTCTCCACCTCCACCTCCTTCACCACGTCCTCCTCCTCCTCCACCTCTCCCTCCTCCTCCACCACCTTCCTGTTGTCCTAGACCACCTCCTCCTCCTCTTCCACCACGTCCTCCTCTTTCACCATGTCCTCTTCCTCCACCACGTCCTCCTCCTTCACCACGTCCTCTTTCTCCACCACGTCCTCTTCCTTTGCATCTCTTTGGATCCATTGTTTCAAACCTGAATGAGCTGACTTTGGCCCTTTTATCTATCCATCGCAGGTTCTGATTGGTGTGTGCTAAATTTTGACTCCTAGTGTTTCCACCTGGTTAATTGTGTGCTAATTGAGCTCAAGCTATGCTGACTTACAGTTTTTTCTGATTGCTTAAGCACATTTTTTGTAACTATTGGCTAATTTTGCAAAACTCTTCACACAAATAAGAAAACCTGTCACCCAATAATCAAAACATTGTAGTTCTCTTGCAAAAGCAAACACAGCTAGATTAACTCTTCACACCTTCGTAAAAATGGTGTTTCCGTATCAAACAGTACACACAAGCCATCATCTACTAAGCACACAATGCGCCAACTGCACACTGATGGTATGAATACAAAACACATCTGGCTTTTGCTTTCTCTGTGCACAAGGTAGGCTATGTCAGTTTGAGCTCATACTTCTGTCATAGATCCATAAGCATAGAGGGATCCAAACTTCAAGTACATCAAAACAAACACAAGTGTTTATTTCCAAGTATAGGATTATTTGCAGTCGCCATAATGACTATATGGGTTACTTGGTCTGCAGTGAACATGCTTCCTCTGCCCCAGCATCTGGTCATCTAGCAATTCTGTAAAGTAACAATTTCAGTATTTTTACATCAATGGTATTGGTGTGTTTCTCATTGGCATATGGCAGTGCTACAAATCTTTGTGCGAAGTGACTGTACTCACCGATTCTCATTTCAAGATGTCCTTATGGTGCTTGCTACAGTGTAGCGGCTCGAGTTAGGCTGGACCCGTTGGCCAGCTACCCTCAGGGTCATTCCACGGTTGATTACATGGTCCACTATTGTAGCTCTGATGTCATCAGCAATTCTATTTCTTACTCTTCCTACCCTTCCTCTCCCCCCTCCTCATCTTCCTCTCCCCCCTCCTCGTCTTCCTCTTGCTCCTCCTTGTCCTTGTCGTCCTCTTCATCCTACTTCTTCACCTCCACGTCCTCTTCCTCGGCCTCCTCTACTTCTCACTCTTTCTGCTCCCTCCATTGTACTCCGCACACACAGCTTACCTGTATTATAGTGCTTAGGCTGATTGCAAAGTGAACTAATTATCTAAAAAAGTTTTCACATGTGAAAGTGTGCCAGACAGTTGGCAAATTAGTGTTAATGATAGCCATACATGTGTATACTTTTGCTAGGAGTGTGTTGGAAATTTGGTAATTGAGTGTTGTGCAGTGAATTGTGCCTACAGTTTTGCAAAGTGTGTGTTACAAAATTGCAAACTGAGTGCAAAGCAGTTTTTGTGCTTTTAGTTTTGCAAACTCAGTGAGTGGTTTTGCTATAAGTCTGAATAGTTTTAGAGATTGTGCTACAGGAATCACAGTTAGGGTTTGAGCATTCAGAAAAAACTGTAAGTTAACATTATTGCATGCTAGTGCTTTCTAAATGACTACATGGTGTAAGCACTGTAAAATGTAGGGATTTGTGTGTAGAGTTTTGCAGTAACAGTTCACCAAATTTGAGTCATGTGTCAAAGCAGGGAATAGTGTTTATAGTTCAGGGAAATGGGTGAGCTTTTTGAACAATAGCGTTAGGGTTTTGAAATTTTAGTTTAGAGGCCTGGTTACAGTGTTTAAGCAATCGAGAAAAACTGTAATGTAACTGTTCTCTATTGTCTGTTTACCTCTTGATTAGTAGCTGTTTGAGTTACGGAAATCAGTGGTAGGAATTCAACTGTAGCTATAATAGATAACATGTATTATTAAGACGATAAATATTTTGTTTTTTTAAATTTGCATTAATTAGAGTATAAATTTAGTACAGGACCCAAACAATGACTCTGTCTTACAAAATAGAAAATTCAAAACTTAAGATTCAAGCATACTTGATAAATATATTTAAACTGTTTTCTCTTTGTTTGTTTGTTTATTTGTTTCATCATTTTTTTCCCATCAATTACGATCCGTTAACAATAACACAACTTGTTAATATTAATCCATATGTAATAACCTTTTGACTGAATATTTGAATATATCTTTATTCTAAAACCCCACAAACTTCTAAATGCCCCACCGAATTTTAATTTGAAACCTACTGTGCTTTTCATTTAAGGTGCTATTCAATTATTTCTCTTGCAGTTCAGATAGGTTGGAGTCAGTATTGCTGAAAGCCCATACTGACAAGACAGCTGGGAAAGCATTCTCTCTGTCTTCTGTAGTTTGTTATTGTTAAACAACACCTGAAGTAGATTAAAGCTGGACAGGTGTTTGGATTTATCCAGGCTGGAATCCCATTTTTCGTCCAGATCTTCCTGTGTGGCTTACCAACATATAGGGCGATCTGTAATACTTTATTCCACTGTCTGTGAGACAAGTGGAAATTACTGATGCCTCACACACACACACGCACGCACGCACGCACGCACGCACACACACGCACACACACAAAGCTGTGCAATAGCTTCTTTGAAATATTAAAATTAGCAATTGAATTGCAGGTATTTGTATTCAGCGTGAGTGTCTTGCAGGTTTTCTAGTCTCAGTTTTCCACAGACAGATCTGTTTTTAATCAATCACAATATTGTACAGATAATGGGGCGGTTCTTCGGTGGGCTGGCTCTGTCAGGAGCTTGGTGTTGTTTTGACAAATTTAACCGAATGAATATTGAAGTGTTCTCTGTCATTGCTCAGCAACTCATAAACATGCAAAATGCCAAAGCTGCAAAGGTACACACAAAACAAACGCACACCTGATTCTGACTTATGGCTTATAAATCAGCATTTCAAATGATTAGCAATTATTATTTAATGTTAAGTTTGTGTAAACTACTCAGTAGGTAGAATGGTGGCCCCATGATTGGAAGGTCGGGGGTTCGATTCCCTGAACAGCTACCCCGAGGTACCCCTGAGCAAGGTACCGTCCCTACACACTGCGCCCAATGGCTGCTCACTGCTTCACTGAGTGAATGGGTTAAATGCAGAGAGGAATTTCCCCATGGGGATCAATAAAGTACACTTTCTTTCTTCTTTTCATATTGCAGAAGTAACTGGCAGTTTTAGTGTTATCCTAATTTCTCATATATACTGTGTCTCTATAAAATGATTCATCAATTCTTTTTTCTTTGATCTGTTTTATTGACTTAAGCTCAGCTGCATCTATAATCACTATAACTGTTTTTCTGTTCTCCATCCAGGTGATTTTTTACCCAGAGGGATTTGGGTCCAGTATCCTAGCAAGGAAAATGACCCACATGTACAAGCTGTGCTCAGAGCAACTGTCCCAGCAGGACCACTCTGACTTTGGGATGAGAGCTGTCCAAATCTGTTGTGGTCATGGCAGGGTCAGAGCATCACAATGACACATGTGCATTCAATTATCTAGGCAGACAGACATCCGCCTTTTCAGCAATTTCCAGTGTGATTGCTGTGATTTTAACACACACACATACACATGGATATGTTGACTATATTTAGCTTTTGTGTACCCTGAAGCTAGATGTACAGAATGTTTACAGTGAAACCTTTTTTATTATAAGTAGATAACTTGTTTTTTTGGGACAACATGCTATAGTCCACAGCAAGAACAGTGAAACTATATTGATGATGACGCAGATTAGCAGCTAAGACCTTAAGATCTTCCAACCCCTTTTACATTAAGCTCTAGTTTCTCAGCGTCATTTTCACTTTGGAAATTCATTTACATAGTTCAATGCATGTCATGGTTGAATAGTGTGACATAAAAGGAGATAAAGAAAATTTTAGAAATGGGAAAAAATGCTGTTATTTATATGTCTGGGTTCTGTATAGGACTGAATGCCTGCTGTGTGGCATAAAATATTTTTTTTTCTCATGAACATCAGCTCCACATAGATTTTACAATGTGCACTTCACATTACCTTACTCCTCAACCATTTTGCGCCAGAGAGAAAAATCAAATAGTTCCTGAAAAATTAATTATTATTAATTATAAATTAATTTTACAGCCAAAATTACAAAATAAGTCCTTTAGGAGTGTATGAATTTTGGTTGTTAAAGAGTTAAGAGCCATTGTCTGTCTTTGATTTGCCATTACCTTTCCGAGTCTGCTTGTCCCACAATCAGTAAACATTCATTATCTCGCACTTCAATTTTTTTACATTTCAGTTAAGCAAACTTTTTGTAAATAGCGGAATTTTATTGATTATCATCTTTATTACATCTATAATGAGGGTTTTTCACTGATTTATTTTAACACTATAACATTAAGTTAAACATATTTAAATGAATTCACCAGCTACTTTGGAAAAGAGGCTCATACAGGCTCTTTTGCAATGATGTTCTTTTTTTTTTTTCAAGCAGATTGGCTTTAAGATTTAATTCCATTTTGGTGATTATGGTTATCAAATTGATGCAGTTATGAAGTAAAAAGCATGTGAACTGAAAATTATGGATTGTAACTCAGTATGACTAATATGAAGCAAAAATATATCAAAACAAAAAAACAGTTTTTTAAAACAATTTCCACTGTATATCAGTTATTTGGAAACTTTTTATTTTTTTAAGGAATAGTAGACATTTAGATATGGTAATGACACAAAGAAATACATATAATTTATAATGTTTGTTCTTAGGACGTGACACGCTGGCAGTCTGTCCAGGCTGTACCCTCCCTCTCGCCCTATGGTAGCTGGGAAGCGGAAGAGAATGGATGGATGAATGATGATAATGTTCACTGAAGGTCACTGAAGAGAGATAACCCTCAACATTAGTAAGAATGTGGTTATTATTAGAGCACAGAGACTCAACCTGACAAAGGTCTTCACTGATTATGCTGTGCTGTTTGTTGTTTAAAAGGAAACATCATGGAAAGACAGGTATGGCAGACAGAAAAAATGGCTGATACTAAAAATCTTCTACCAATAGTTGGATGAAGCTGGACTGAAAGCCAGCACAGATGCACTAATCAGCACTGGAATGAGCTATAAGCACAAGAGCAGTATAGGCTGGGGTCTACCACACCAGGCAAGACCCCAGGTTCAGGCAGTGCAAAGATGTCCCTGAGACAATCCAGCACATAACTGCAGGATGCAAGACGCTATCAGGCAAGGCATACATTAACGCCATAACCTGCCAGAGTATACATAAACAACTGAGTCAAGTATGGCCTGGAAGTCCTGACATCAAAATGGGATAATCTCCTAAGGATGGTTGAGAATCATCTAAAATCCTGTGGAACTTTCAGATACAGACAGAGAAACAGGTGATGGCTAACCAGCCGAACAGAGTAGTGGTGGGCAGGCAGAGGAAGAAGTCCATAGTGATAGAAGTTGCTATACCAGTTGATGGCAACATCAGGAAGAAGAAACTTGAGAAGTTTTAAAAGTACAAGGACAAAAACTAAGAACCGAGAAATACCAAAGGGTAAAACTAAGTACAGCCCCTTTTCCTGGTTTTATGGTCATTTGGCCTTTAAATCTAGATTTAAAAAGCCACTTTGCTCTTGACATTTGGGAGAAACTATGTTTGATGTTTGACGCACTATCTAATATCTTCAATTTTTTAAATTGTTTTATTCCATAGGTTAGTTTTTACAGTGTAGCCAAATTGTTGTTGGTTGTAGCTGTTTTTCTTTCAGAGCATAGTTCTGCACCCTTGATTATAGTCCAAGCTCAGGGTATTATTTACACATCAAGCACCCTTTTCCCATTTATATCATGGCAGTATTCAGTGTGTGTGGAGCTGTGAATGTGTTGTCCTCTATGTGTATTTACTGGTACATGTCTTCCAAGCATCGCAAGACACAGAAATTCAGCATCAGTATAAAGTTTGATGGCAACCCATTGCATCAAAGTTAATGGCAGCAATAGCCCTGAGCCTTTTGTGACTTAACTAGAATGGGTCATCTCTCATATCAATCTTCAACTCTCTCTGTCTCGCTGTTTCTCTCTCCCTGTTTCTTACTGTTTCTAATTTTTGTTTATCTACTCAACCTCTCTATTTCGGTTTCTTTAAACAGTTTTTGACAAACATATTTTAAGAAGTGACTTTTCTTTTTTTTATTTAAGTGTTGCTTTAGTAATGCTCTCTGTGTGGAGGAACTAATTAAACTTTCATCAGTTGTGTGGAGTAGTTGGAGTTCATTAGAGTTTTAAATTCATTTTCTATTGATTTTCTTGTAGCTATTTTTACTGGGAGACTCTCTCTCATTGTCTTGGGAGATAATGGTGTATTTATTCTAATTCTTTGTGTCTTGTCTAACACACTATACCTGATGAAGGAATAGTTCAGCCTTTTAGGAAATTTAGGGTTTTTTGCTTTATTGGGAGAGGTTAGATGTTACAATGTAAGTCATTTTCAAGTTTAACCGTTATCTTAGTTAAGCATTGAGACAAGAAACAGGGGAAAAAGCAGATACCAGGTAGTCTAAGTATGCCAAAACGAACATGTTTAGTTTACAAAATATGTAGATACTGTAAATATAGGTTTATGAATATATTTAATATGCTGTTACATTTAGAGATGGCACGATACCACTTTTTTATGTCCGATACCGATATCATAAATTTGGATATCTGCCGATACCGATATGAATCCGATATAGTGTTTTTTAATCAACAAAACTGTTTTTTAAATATCTTGCTGCATTTTGTATAAGTTCATACTCAAGTTTAAAACAACAACTACACTAAAGCTATTCTGTTATACCTGTATGCAAAAGAGAATATTTCATAGTTCAGCAATACTGATCAATCTAATAAACTTAAACCTACACCATCCTCCCTATTCTGGTATTTTAAAGAGTACTTAGCATAAATATTAAGCAACCTAACTAATAGGGTTCCAACTCCCAGCAACAACAAAAATAAATAAATAAAAAATAGGGAACCACCCCTCACGCGCCACCTCATGATGCTTAATCGACGTAATCAACCTTAATTTGATGCAGTGTGAAAAAAAATGCACAGAAATCAATTATTTTTCAAGAAATATTAAATAGATTCAACAGCTTTCTTCAACAAAATTGCAGACTGCACAGATGGTACCTTCCCAAAGGAAAAAGTACTATAGCTTACTAGGGTATATTAGACTTAATAGTTACTATGTACAGTAATTGACTTCTATTCATTTTACATCAAATTAAAACTTTGGGTGTCAGATAATTAATTATTAAAAACAAGACATTTTAAATGAGAATAAGAAAGAAAAGTATGTCTTTGTGCCCCCTTTTCCCTGTTAATGCCCTATCGGCCCCCCTGGCTAAACTTTGCTAGATCCGCCCCTGCACAGCTACCAGCGTCAGCTACGTAGAAAAAGATCCTCGAGTAGAAAGTAATATTAAATAAATTCTAACAACAGCTGATCAAGCTTAAATGTGCTGCTGTTGTTCAGCTGCTGGTTTCCTCTTTCTGGTGCAAAGTGGGCCAAAAGCAAACAAGAGACACGGACTCGCGACAGAAAAGCCGATCAGCTGATCATTGATCAGTTTCATGATTGAAGTAGCAGCAAGAAGAGGCAGTCGCTCCATATATCGCTTGTTAAGCTTAACGCAGGAATGCTTTACAAACATTCAGAGATGGACTTACACACTTGCTTTACTTCTCTCGGGGATAACTTTGTCGGAGATGAAATGCCGGGTAGCTAGCGAAGCTCCACATGCTATCCAGACCACCGACAGGTCCCGCATGCCACAGCCGCTCTATCACGTGATGCATACTGCTCCGAGTGCTAACGTTCTGAGGCGAGTTACGGCGTGTTGCAAGTTTTGTGAGGTGCTTTCGTGATATTTAATGGATCGGATTACATTTTTTATTTTTCTCCGATATCCAATCCAGTAATTTAGGTCAGTATCGGACCGATACCGATACGTAATATCGGATCGGTCCATCTCTAGTTACATTTAACCTCATTTAATTTCATTTAACTTATTGCTGTGGCCCCAGCTTCGACACCCAGCGTGCATATCTGATGGAGGTGTTTAAACAGTATGTGGAGAAAGGTCTGCAGTCTATGTTGAATCATTGCGCTAAGCAATTTATCAGGTGGGCATCAAAAAAGTAACTACTCTGTCTTCTTTGCTGGAGGCTTTGCTGCTGGGTAACAGAGTGCCAGACCTCAATATGGTATATTTAACACAAAATGTAACTGTCATCTTTTCTATGATGCCTCAAAAAATCAGTCATTTGGTCCAAACAACAATTTTGTAAAACAGATTTGACAATCAAATAAAATAGGTTTTAGGTTTAGGTTTTACTTAATTTTTAACCATGTTGTTACTTACTAATTGAGATACTTTATTTTTTGTACCTATTTTTGTTTGGGTGGCAGAACCCCAGGCACCTCAGTAGTGTACTATATCAAACCTTTATATTTTTGCTGCTTTTCACAGTTATCAGAGATCAGTTTGAGGACAACAGCAATGGTAAGGTATGGACCTGTGCTTACATCCACCAATACGTACAGAAATTGTTGAGCTGAAAGGAACTGCAAACTTTGACAACACAAACTAAATTTGAATATTGTGAAAGGTTACCATTTATATTTTGGGAAAGGTCAGTACATCCAACCACAATAATGGAGAAGATTATTGAGTTATGTGAACTTAGAACTTAGAGTTATGTGGATGGCAGAATCCACATCTTCGGCAAGAATGGGAACGTCATTACTGAAAAGGCTGGCTGTTTAGCACTGTACCAAAGTATATTAATGGAACATTGACCTGAAGGGAAAGTGCAACAGGAACAGTGCAAATGAAACAGGGATGACCTCGGCCTTGGGAGACTTATCAGTTTAAGAAATTGGGAAGAAATATACAAGGACTGGGCTGAAGCTGTTGTCAGTAGATCAAGAGCTACTTCCCTTCAGGAAAGGAACTACAACTGTTACATTCCTAGGAGTTCAGGCATTTGCGAGAGGCTCAGAATAGAGTTGCCACTTCTCTTCGTTGAAAGGAGCCGCTTGAGGTGGTTCAGGCATCTGATTATGAGAGCTGGAAAATTAAAAAATAAAAAACAAAACAAACAAATTAAAGCTGCAAGCAGCGTTATGAGGGCCCTCGCACCCTGGCGTGTCGAGCCACGCCCAAAACCTAATACCAGCATGTCCGATCTGATGTGACATTGATGGATTTCATGCATTTAGCTGGTGAGCTAACATTTCATCTTATTCAACCAGGATTATAGTCGTCCCACTAGGTGGCGCTCTAACCATTATGTACAAATGGCATAACAAACATATCCGAGCTCGAGTCTAATCATGCCTACGACCTTTGGGAGAGATTGGACATTGTGTTTTCGAGTGACAGCAGATTACTGCTTTTTGGCGAGTGATTGAAACTCCAAATGCCGCCATGACCACCCCGTTTCCCTGAACGTAAAAAGCTTCGCAATTTAACATCACAAAGGTCTTTAGATTCCACACACAGGAAATCGCATCAATCTGATGAAATCCCTTGGAGGAGTTCGTCAAAGAACGGTGCCTGAAAAGAGGGGAAAATGTCGCCAAAATTACACATTCATTTTAAAATGGCTGACTTCCTGTTGGATTTGGGATTTTGCTCCAAGAGACTTTTTTTGTACATCTTGATCTCTCCTATAACCTTCCCTTTTCAGACTCATACATAAAACACAGAGCAGGGGCTGATGATTTGAAAGTTTGTAGGGGGCGCTGTGGAGCCATTTTGCGCTATTCAAGGAAGGTGATCACATAACAACAAAGCCTTCGTCCCATTGGAGGTGTGGGCCAAATTTCAAGACTTTTTAAACTTTCCAAGCCCCTCAAACGCCACTTCATTGTTCAAGGTGAACCGCGTTGCCACCAGGGTGCGCCGTTCAGTTTAAAGTCACAATTTTCACACTGAAGCATCATGAGCAACTGATGGTGATATTCACTGCTTTTGAGGTGGCCACGATGAACCTGTGAAAATCAGTACGACAAAATGAAAGACATGACATTTCCTGTTGCCACTAGGTGGCGCTCTGCGTATTCCTGACAATGGGCACATCAATCTATTCAGGGCGGGTCTGACATCATGCCTGTAAAGTCTGGTACTGATCAGACTGGATTTCATTGAGTTATACTAATTTGTTTCTTCATGGCGAGACATCAAAGTTCGCCATGCTGCAGGGTTCACACCCTTTCGCGAAAACTCACAGTTTTCACTGTAACCCAAGACCAACTCCTTAAGGCTTACCTGGAGAAATTTGAGGCTGCAGATGTCACCCATCACAATACTGTACCCCAAAGTGTAAAACATGACATTTCCTGTTCCCACTAGGTGGTGCTGTCCTTGATGTCAAATATGGCAGTTGAAATATGTTCAGGGGTGGAGCCTTATCATATGTGTGCTCTTTGGTCCAGATCGGACAATGTATGAGGGAATGAGAGGCAATAAGATTTTCATGGCGAGTCATCGAAATTCGCCGTGGCGCCACCGCCACACCGTATCACGAAAACTCAAAAGCTCCGCAATTTAACATGGCCCAGGTGTGTAGTTGACACTGACCAAACATGAAGCTTATACGACCAAATTCCAAGGAGGAGTTTGAAAAAGTTCGAGGCATGGAAATGGCAAAATTAGAGCCAAAATGTCACCTTCACTTCTAAATTGCGGACTTCCTGTTGGGTTTGCATCAATGGGCCCACAGACTTTTTTGTTTGTCTTGGCATGATACACATGTGTGCCAAATTTCATACATGTAGCTCAAACGATGTGGTCGTAGGGCTGCATTTAACAAGGCATAGGTGGCGCTCTAGAGCCATTTCCCAGTGCTCATATGTAAAACCATTAAAATACAAAATTTTTCACGAGACCTGGCATGTGTGCAAAATTTCATGAGTTTTTGAGGATGTTTAGGCCCTCAAAAAGGCCCTTGTTTTGCCTGAATAATAATAAGAAGAAACGGAGCAGATACAATAGGGTCTTCGCACTCTCGGTGCTCGGGCCCTAATAAACGAATACTAGTTTTCATGGCTGCTGTCAGAAAGGCTTAATGGTGGTTCAAACCAAAGATGATACTTTTGGTGTTGGAATCCAGAGTTAAATTTTGTATGCAATTATTCATGAGGGTGTTCTAGAGAATTTTTGGGTGACTTGAAATTTGTGCTAGCTGAGGCTCTCTTTACAGGATTACTGTCTTCCTGTCTTCGTCGACTTCTCTGCTCAGACTTTCTCTGTCTTCAATTTTCCTGGATTCAATGACCAAAACATGGTTTTCCAGAAGGAGATCCAGGGATATAAGTAAGACGAGCTACACTAAAATAAGACCTTTGAAAATATGTATATATGTGTATATATGAGACTCTTGTTGCTTGTAGTTACCACCAGCTGGTTGGTAGTATCTGGTATAACGTCCCCTCTTTCAGAATTCTGCAAACAGTGTAAAGAGTGTAAAGATGTTTTAGATAGACCACAAAAAGGAGCATTCTGAGATTTTGGGAATTAAACAGGTTATATATATATATAGTTCCCCAAACTACTGCCTACAAGTAGACCAGTTTTAGAACTCATAGAAATCTCTCTAGACAGATCTAGTCTGGATGTCTTCCCTCTTTCCAGTTTTTGAGCAAGGCTAAGCTGTTTAGAAACTGTATTTACCTCACAGAGATAAAATGGAAATCAATGTCCTCATCTAACCGTAGAAAAAATGTCAGAGGGCCTTTTTGGCTGAGCACAGCCTTTGGCCTTTCTGCATCTTTAGATTTGTTTAAAATTTGGGTTTTTTTGTTCAGTTAAAAAGTGTAGATATAGCTCTTTTGTTTTTGCTTTTACTCAGTCAGCATGAACCTTATTTGTTTTGTTTGGTGTTTTTAATGAAGACTGCCAATTTATTTAGGAAACCCATTTATCTTGTGTGCTATGTGTGAGGTTTTTGTTGGTTTGTTTTTTTAAGGACGTTTGCTGCCTTAACCTGTGCTACAAACACACGCACATGCACACATGCACCACAACTGATGCTTCCTTAGATTGCTTTCCTAGATTTTTTGAACATTTCTGGTCTGTCCTTAAGTGCTCCATATCAGTTGTACCTCAAATTGAACATCGTTTCATTTTCATTGGTGACATGTTGTCAAGAAAAAGTAAAACACTGTTAGTGTGATGTTGGTAGAAATGTGTATGGTTAGTAGCCTTTCGGTGGAATGTCAGGCTTTAAAGAAACAGCAGTGCTATTGTTGCTAACTACTGGGGAAGTTTTGTGAATTTTCTCATGGGGGAAAACTATTTGATGCTTTTTGTCAGTTTTTCAATAGTCCCTCCATCCTTTCTGTTTCCTCACAGCAGCATGTGGTTCTCCACGAGGAGGACACAGCCCTGTGATGGCCAGATTCACTTGCCACTTCAGCATGTTGTGCCTGCCAACATCCTTGGGAAATAGCCTCAAACAGAGCTTCAAAGTCAGGAGTCCCCCAAAATACTCACACAAATGCACTCACACATGAATATATGCAATTACTTCCTTTAGTGAGTTCTCACGTTGGATTTTTTGACAGTTACAGTTTCTTAGATTTGTCCATTGCAGTATTAATTATCTTATCTTATCATGCGTGTTACAACATCTTTTCATACCCAACCTCCTTTCAAGCTATCCTGAGCGGTTAGTTTTCTCTGGCAGTGAAGGATTGTGCCGGCAGAATCTGGATGCAGCTGTGGAGATTTACAACCATTTAAGTGTGGATCATTTGCCTACTTCAGCCAAGTCCCACTAAGTTTTGTTCTCTGGGACATCTCCAAATGTGTCTAAGGTGAGACATAAGCATGCATATTGCTGGGACAGATAATCACTGGATCATTGGACACCCAGGTTTCCAGTTGCAGTCACAACTACTATATAACAATAAAGGAACTGCTAAGACGTTGAAATTTATCTTGTCAAATGTACGAAATTGACAAGATAAGGCAAAAGTGAAAACTTACATAAAATAGAGCAAAATTAATCATCACAGGCTACTTATGCCACAATTTACTCATTTAATTATTATCCCCAACAGCACAAATGTAACTTTTGTTTTACTAAAGAGCTTGACACATAAAGATTGTCTTCATGAACAGCAAATCTGCCTCTCTTGTTTTTCTCTCTGTGTGTTTTTTATTCTGTTTGACAATTTTTCTATTAGCAATAGTACTGTGCAAAAGTTTTGAGTCACCTCTTCTTTATATTTTGCTACCAAAGAGCCAGACTTTCGTATAATTTTTGAGTGGTCTTGTTGGTTTTCCAGGATTTCTGAAGGTCTTTCTAATTTTTTCTTTGGTCACCGGCTGCTTTTTAATTAATTTCTTCCATCCCCTACTCAAGGAATAAACCAGTGTTGTGTCAACACATAACACATAACCTAACATAAAACATGTTCATGTCCAAATCCTGAGAAGCATTGTTTTTTTTAATGGGTTATAATTTTTAAGGTAGGAAACCAGTCCTGTAACTGCAGCCTAACATAGCAAGATACCAGTAGTACCTGTCATTGTACTGGGTCTGCCACCCAGTGTTTGTGTTTCAGGTTGAATTAATATCCTTTGATTTATTGTTATTCATGCTCCTGGTTCTCTTGGTTGTTTTTCTGCTTGTGTTTTGCTTCTGCTTTGATAGTTTCTAGCCATTAGTTTTCTGTTACTATGCCTCTCCTGTATTCCACGTTTCTTTCTAGTCTCACTTGTCTTCATATTCATTTGTCTCCCCCAGTCAGCTATGTTCTCATGTCTGCTTATTTCCCCGGTTACAGTGCCACATCTGTGTCTTAGTGTGTCTCATGTTTCCTGTTTTATTTGGACAGTTCCAAGTCCTGTGTTCAGTGTTTTCAGTTTTGCTTCCTTCCTGTCTCATTATGTTAGATCTGTTCCAGCTTTATATCTTCTGTTTCTTACGCTGCCTGTTGTTGCTTCATCCCATATTGCTGTGTGTTTCCTCCATACTGCTTGTAACTCCTAGTTCTTTGTTCCAATTTTAGTTCTTTGTTTCTGGTTTCTAGTTTTTGGCTTAGTTTTCTTGTATTTAGTGTTTGGGTTTTTGTACAGCGCAATAAAGCTGCCTCTTTTAGTTCACCTCTTTGTGTTTGTAAGGCCTGCTCTGTCTGCCTGCCACAGCACTCACTGTGACAGTACCAAGATCTACAATAAAATCTAATGTTTTATTATATTACTATCTAATATAATAGAACTAAATATGAAGCCTTTATGAGTTGGTTAAAGAAGATAATAAAAACCTTGTAAAACATCTAAGTTTCTTACAATGGGCAGAAAAGAATCTGGGCTAAAGCATTCAGTTACAATCAGTGCCCCCAAATGAATGGAAAAAACACAGCAGATTTCAAGTTATTTGCCTGCTGAGACTAGACCTCCTGAAATTATGTGATCATCTGTGTGTGCTTAGCTTTTTTAATGTGTCTGTAGTGCTGCCTTCAGGTGTTCCAGTATTTCATCTCCCGTGTACAGGCAAAACTACACATTCTGGTATATATGAGCCCTGTGGGTGACTTTGGCTGTGGCTTTCAGGTCTCACTGTTGTATGTTTCCTTTATTACTGGTATGTGCAGGTATGCTGATTTATAAATTATGTCAAACATAATATCCATATATACATATGTTCCTTGCAGAGATAAGGAGGAGATGTAAAACTGTAGATAAAAAGAAGGCTGATGAGTTTTGTGTGTGCATGTGTTTTAATTCTTCAAAAGTGTCACTGATGTTGCCTTTATTGTGCCTAAAATCACAACACTTATTCATATTACTACATTTATTTTGTGCATAATTCAAATACTGGTCCTTACTACAGGTACATAAAGCAGATGAGGGGTTGGCCAGTCGAGGCTGAAGACAACCAGGCCATTGCAGATGACACCTAAAGGGAATGGGGTGTGTTTATCAAACCTCCAGAACTAGTCATGACTGTCCTGGAGTCATGCTGGCACCCTGCTTAAGGCTGATTTCCAGAGACTCAAACAGCCAAAACAATTTTTACTTATTTGTTTTAATTAAATTTATTATTCATTAGGTAATCATTACTCCTGTAACACTGGTGTTGGTTTCCAAAACTATACACTGTGAAATTCAGCATCCATGCTTTTCTATAATGAAGTCAGAACAGGAGAACTAATCTGTATACATGATATATTTCATTTGTTCAGCAGTTTATTTTACTCAACAGCAAAGACAGATAATCATCTGTAGAGTCTATTCTGTGAAAAAAAAAATGAATCAGTGAAAACAAAATAGCAAATATAGGAAACAGTAAAATGTATTTACATAATGTTGTTTGTACCAAAAATAATTCATCAGGCTCCCTAAAATCACAATTATCTTTCATTGTAATCATAATTATCCTTTCTGTCTTCATCAAAGATAATTGTTCATAAAGATTATGATGCTATTTGCATAATTCTTATTATCATAATTTCAGCTACCATTATAGTCACAATAATACACATACATATCTATATCTATATCTATATATATATATATATATATATATATATATATATATATATATATATATTTTTTTTTTTTTTTTTTTTTTTTTTTTTTTTTTACTTAATAACCTGACCATTTCCACAGGACATTTTTTTAATCCTACCTACTTTGAATCAGCATTCAGCAGGGATTACTCTTACATCCCACGACTTGGCACTCATTAATCTGTCAACACTAAAATTTCATTATTCACTAATCTACTGGGTTGCTGATCTAAATTCAATCTTGAACACATCCTATCCACTTTAAGCTTTTGTGAGACACAATTCAAGTGTAAAACTGTAGTATTTTCAGTGAGGGCCAGTACTTGAATAAATGTGAAGGCATCAAGCACTTGATGAGCCACAGCCTTATAACCACTCACCTATGAAGCAAACAATGCTGATTATAACAATGAGCAAGAGCAGTAAGAGCTAACCTCCAAATTAAATGTGGAAGAAGGGCTGGAGTGGAACAATTGTGGAAAGATTTAAAGATGGCTATGTGAGGACTGTGATACAACTTTCAGTTCATTGCACCTTGTTGCATCGACCTGTATCGAGTGGATGTTCAGAGTTTCAGGACTTTCTTGTTGAGTTGCAGGAGTTTCAGTGATGAATATATTATTTTGGCTCTCAAGCCTAATAAGAGAATTTGCCCGGAATGACATTTTGTGTCTTCTAACCAATACAAAGTTGAAGTGTCAAAGTTGAATCCCTAAATTATGCTCGCAATTCAATGTATATATTTTACATCACCACATGGCTTCGTTATCTCAGAGCTGTCCGTTATTACAATTACATGACAGCGTCAGTTAAATTTGTAACGATACATAGCTTATAATAATTTTAACAGATTCATTAACTAACTATAAATTCCACCACACATGCACACATGTAATAAACAATAACAGTTTTTCCCTCCTCGTTTGTTGACAAGCTAACACTTTTCTCTCTTTGTAGACCAGACTGGCCTAGTGCTAAGCAATTATTAAAAATCTGACATAATATGACAAGGAAATTATCAAACCCGAGCTCCTGCTGAAACTGCACAAATACGTCACCAACCCTGATTTCATACCTGGAAAGATCTGTTTGAATTTCATGCCCAGAACATTTTTTAGCTGGAGTCAGATTAGAATACAAATGTTGTAGTTAAACATTTTGGCAGTTTCGTACAAACACTGTTATTTTCACAAACCAAGTCAGTGAAAATAACACCTCCTTGTTACAGCATTATGACTAAATGTATGGTCACACTGAAGGTTTTCTGATTGCATAACCAAGCAGAAATTATGAAATGTGAGACATTACAGCTCAGTATGTTCCTACTTGGCTGAATTTCTTATTGTGTTGCTTTTATTAAGTGGAGAAGGTATCTAATGCGCATGGGTCAGACCATGATATTTTTAGTTTAGTTTAGTAATTGTAGTAGACTTTAAAGCAGAGAAAAACACCTGCATTTGTAGGACTGTGACTGCTAACACTTAAATCAAACATAGTATTCTTCATAAATACATTGATGCACAAGAGTTACTGTGGTCTTTATTAGCTACTTTACATAAGCACAGAGCACCTCACTGTGTTTAGCAGGCATATTGCCAATGCACCGGATATCAGTGGGATGGAATAATGAGGTCCAAAGAGGGAGATGCTCAATTTGGCCCTGTTCATTAGTTAATCTATGAATCAGCTAACATAATGAAAGATTGTAAACTACCCAGTGTAAGATGGGTCACTGCAAATGCCAGCATTTATTTCAGTTCAGGTCATGATGAACAAATTTGGTGATATTTACACCTGACTGAAAACAGGAGATTGATATGTTCTGCACCAGCTCATAAAGGCATCACTAGGTTACTGCAGGCTGTAACAATGGTGTAGTAACTATAGATTCAACAGAAGAAATGGATATATAAATTTTTTAAGAACTATACACTGATTAATCAGTGGCATGAATTGTTAAAAAAAAACACACGTTCCAGTCATGATATTTAGTCACTTTGCACCAGCAATCTCTTGTTTGAGAAAATAATCATTAAGCTAACTACAACATAGCAGCAGATTGAGAAGAAATTTTTACCCAGTGCAACATTGTGCATGTTTTCCGCATTAGGGTTAGGAGAACTGCAAACTGTCTGGGAAACCTCTACCCAAGCCATTTTAAGCTAACTGCACAATACTGTATTTTCATGTTAGCGCAGTTCATTATTATAAATGTAAAGGAATTCAATCTGTCTCTGCAAATGTATTCTAGGTTTACAGTTAATATTATAAATAAATAAATATATTATAATAAGTCTCGGCCTCCTCTGTCTGCTTGGGGAAAGTATTTGTCATAGCCAACCAGCAGAGTTATAACTACATATAAACTAAGCCTCCTCAATAGTTAGCTCTTCTGTGTTTGACTATAGCAGAAGTGCCAATTATCAGTGAGATTTGACCACAGAAGCCTGCAGAACTAGAGATAAGGGACAATTTTTCAACAGTGTTAGTTTTTCTAAATTAAAAAAAAAAAAAGGCATAAAAAATTTCAGATTTTTGGCTCCCAGGTATTCTTCTAATTCTAAGAAACTATAGAAATTAGCAACAGTTTGCTGTCTGGTGAAAGCAGATAAACATGATTCTGTTTTATTTTTCCCTTAACCCCTCCCTACACACCCACACACCCACACGCACATACACACACGCGCGCGCACACACACACACACACACACGCGTGCACACACACACTCACACAGGTTGGTCTGTAGTTAATTTGTCTCCCAAGTTCTCGAGGTTGAGTAGATGTGAAGCAAACAGTCCTCGTCTTTCTCTCAACCACAGACAATGACAGAGAGAGACAAAAGGCTAAAGTATGAGGATTTTTTTTTCTCAGAGCAATATGAAATATCTCTGTTTTTCAGCTGTCCCTTCAGCACGCATGCTGAATGCTAATGGTCCTTCAGCAATTACTGAAAAAGTTTTAATATCACAGTCAAACACAGGACACCTTCAGAGGTGGAAGTTAGCTGACATCAGAATATCCCAACTTGCATGCATTTTAATGATTTTTCTTTTTTAATAATCACCCTTCCACTGTCTTTTCTCCTATCTCACTTTATCTGTTTGTATAATTCTTATCTTCTCCACTCAACACTGTGTAAATGCTGGTTAAGACAATTAACAAGTGAAAAAGCAATAAATGACAAGTTTGCACTTGTTTTGAAGAGTTCAGACAATTTTGATACCACAGATTAGTCAGTGTCAACTATAGGTACGTTTATTGTGCTAACCTATCATTTGGTTCACATTTTTTATGGCACCAGACCAGATGTACTTGTTATTAGTGATTACAATCCTCATGCTAGTCCTGTCCTTCCTCCTTCTGCACCTCTTTCCTGGGGTCAGCTGTCTTTTGTCTTAGGATTTATGTACAGAAGCTGATTTTCATCATCTAGGTTTTCTTGACCATGTCTACAAGCCTAAATGCACTGATCTGCTTAGGAACTACTAATTTTTAAAATTTATGACTTTTTAAAAATATTTTTAGTTGCATTGCACTCAGATGAATACAAATGACTAACGTGGCATTTCATGCTTTGGTTTTTCAGAGCATTTGTATTACTGAAAAAGTCCTGCAGGGCATTTTTGCAGATATTCTGTAAGTCCTTTTCTTTTTTTTTATGGCTGTGAGTAATGTTCCTTCTGTTTCTTTGCAGACACATCAATCCCTGAGAACTTCCATTTCTTTCTCAGTTCCATGCCTACCAAAGTATTTCCTGTTACAGTGCTCCAGAGCTCTGTCAAGGCAGTCTCACTCTCACTCACTCACTCTTACACACACACACACACACACACACAGATTGTGACACGATAATAAAACTATAGTTGAGTTCATTTGATATGAAGATTGTCTGTCTAAGATTGCTTTACAGGATTAATGTTCCCTGTATGAGTGCTTTATGTTTTTTGCATTTCAAAGTGTGGAAAACTAAAAATTCAAACAAATCTGCGTTCTGTGCAGGCAGCAGTATAAGCTACCTTTGCACATTCATCATACTTTTCATAGTGTATTCACACACCACTTAGACTTCTGTGGGTAACTTATAGCTGAAACGGTTGGCTATTCAGTAGATGACATGCCCAAAAAACTCATTAATTACATAGAACTGCTGGTTGTATTCTGGGGCATTAGATAATAATATTATAGTTGGGTTATTGGGATAAGACAGCCTGACTATGAAATATAAGAATAAGGATAAATGGTAATGCAACTCATTTATTGTAAAGTTTTTATGTGTGACATTTTGTATTTGTTGTGATTAACTTAATACAAGGCAGAATCAGTTTCCTCTACATTTTCTGAAGCCAAGCTGTTTGCAATACAATGATTTTAAAGAATTATATGTGCATGTTCCCCAAAGATTATTCTAAGATTCATTTTTAATTCATTGTAATGTCTTTACCTGTCCATTGGCCCATTCTGCTGCAAACACAATGATTAGAGCATAAGTTACAAACACATCTGCTTTGTAACGCTAAAAGATTTCATTATTCTACTATTATTAGTTACTATAGTATTCTAAGAAAATAAATGTGTATACAATTTGCACCCAAAATGAGCCACAGCAGTTGGACTTGCAAAATAAATGAAAAGTGAAAGCACTTTTTTAGACTTTGCATTGTCTGACACATTTATAATTATATGTGATTTTTAACTGCCTGGATTAGCTGATGTTATAAATGATGTTGTCAACAGCAAGGTCACTCTCACGTTCAGTAATAACATTAGGAATTTCCCTGGTCCTTTTTGTAGTGAAAGTTATTCTGAGCAGCTTCGTAAACAAACTTTGATAAGAATCTCAGATATTCAGTAGTAGAAGTTATCTAACCTCCTTTATGTTTGTAAAATGCATTGTGTATTCAGTCCAAGGTGAGGTTTTAATCAAAGCAGTTTCACTGAGGTGTAATCCATCTTAAAGTTTCCACAATATTAAAATACACACATACTGTGAAACAAATATATAGTACCATATGTAGTCTGTAACTGCTCTTGCTGCTGTGTTCTTCACTGGTCTCTTCTTCACGAGTTAACCATCCATTTAAATAATGTTGTGTCCCACAGATGTAGTTAGACAGTCTACCCTTGGCAACAGTGTGTTAGCTTACCTTCATATATATAGTGCTTAAAATTTAATTAGAGAAGCTGTCATAAAAAAGGAAAAACACTTTTTTTAAAATTAATCTGTAAAAAACTTGTTTAAAACTAAGATTTACTGAAGTCACTGAACTGCACTGTCATTTTTGTACCCGCTCTGCACAGGCTTTTCAGAGAATTCAGAAATTAATCAAGCACCACATCACATCAACCACTAAAACATTTAGACACTAAACATTTTTCTTTTCCAACATGCTACATGCAAGCATGTTAATAGATGTAATTTGGCATTTTGTGTAAAACTGTAGACTTCATAATTAATGGATAACTTCATAATTTATATTTTAGCACTTAAAATATAATTTTAATCCAATAGCGTGTGCATAGTGATGGATTAACCATCCAGAAACAAACAAACAAAATTTAGGGGAGCTTTGGCATAAACCTTATTTTGGGTGGCTGTTTAATCAATACTATGCATTGTCTGTATAAATATGAATTTGCATCTTTGAGATGCATTAAATGTAATTTAACTACTGTAAAATCCTGCCAGTACCTGATTTATCATCCTCTATATAACAGATCATGGTCATCCATATTTTTATTTATACATACTGCAGCACTATAAATGAACTAATACAACAGAAATTAATGGGTTTGTTAGTGTTAGGATTATTTTATTAGCAATGTTGTTTTCAAATGACATAATAATTTGATGTTTAAGTTACACAGTACACTAGTTTCTTGTGAAAACCACTGCAAGGGATCATACCTGCACTCTAAGACTGCCTAAACAACAAGAAGAAACACTGATCCCAAAAAGTGTCCTGGATTTTTCATAGACTTCTCAGTGGGTATCTATGTTGTCATTGCCAGGTGACTAATGACCCTCCTAAAGGCCTGCAAGCCAACATAAAATGAGGCTTCACTGAGATCACCAGCAGTTGCTTTGAAGGCCTCATTTCACTTCACACATAAAGAACCTGGTCATTAGTGCTTTGTTTTCTTGAGTGTTTTACTTGTATATGTGGTTGAATTGTTGTCTGATTATTGTGTGTCTTGTGTTGGAAAAAGAAACATCTGCTATGAGTTCACTGGCAATGACAGAGAATGTGCTCTGATCAACCTCAACTGTACTGCAAAGAGGACAGCATCCCTTGGAATGCTCTGATCTGTGTCACTGGTAGGTAGCAAATATTCACAGAAAAGTTGGCTTATATAATAATTATATAAGTTTAATGTTCAAGCTAATAAATTAGCAGTTGTGTGCACAGCAGGGTTTCTAAAGTATGCTGTCATGTGTGATCATTCCCAGATGTAATGCATGTCTTATTTGTAGTTTTGTATTTTTTTTAAATTTTGAATTATATTATTATTATTTTACATTAATAGAAAACCTTTTTAAATTTTCAACCATGGTTGCATTTTGAGGCTACATCCCAAAAATATGTACAAAGTCCTATGTGGGAAGAATGATATGAAACTTTAGATCGTTCAGCTTTAAACAAAAGGAAACAGGCTCTTTTTGATCACTATATTTGCTCCCATCATTGCTGTGTTGTGTGGAACAGACACTACACTGTTGTTTTGTAAATACCACAGATTATGAGCATCACAATACAAAGTGTTTGCTGATTTCACAAAGCAGAACAGTTCTGTAACACAATTTCACTCTGTTCTGCAGCTGTGGTCCCGTGTTTGTTCAGTTCTCACTCAGTGAACTTTTGCTGCTCTCTTCCTCTTGACTGTGTTTATAAAAATAAAATGAAAAAAACAAACAAAAACAGATGCCCCCATACATGCCAAAGCCTGCTTGAAGCTTTTTGCATGAGGACACTCGAACGGGGCTTTGCTCTAAATTCTATATATATATTTGTTTATTTTCTCTTTATATCATTTGTTCAGTTATGAATTTTCAAACTCATTGAAACTCATTAATTGTAGTTTTAATCTTCTAATATCGTCTGAAAACAGACAGAAATTAAGTTTCAGCTGGATTTAGTCATATCATTTTCATATTGTTTGTCCTTAATGATAACAGACACTTTCAAAGTTATTATAAAAAAGAAGTTGGCATCCCTTTCATTAACAGTTCTAATCATATTTTTGATGTTCATTTGCTTCCCTAATCTGGTTTTCAATTACACCTCCAAATAATTATGTGGTTCAGTCTCAGTAGAGCGCACCACATCAAATTGATGTCTCTCATTGTTATTACACTCCTGTTTTATTGGTTTAATCTTTAATTCTAACAATCATTGCCAGAGCCATGCATCCTTTGAGGGGAAGAATTTAGGCTCAAACAAAGCATGGTGTATTGCCTTTCCTCCTTTTGAAGGAGCAGTGCAAAGGAAAAAAAGACACTGCCAGCTTCAACATGCCTGCAGCTTGCTGCAGAGATTAGTCTGATCATTCATTCCATTTCTCACTGCCTTACATAACTGAGTGTTTTTACAAAAACTGTGGACTTTAAGTGTTTGAATCTTAAATATAATATAAAATTGTTTTCTTTTGATCTTTTTTGTAATATAGCCAATTCTGTTTTGAGTATTCCATCTTCTTTTCTTTGTACACGGAGATTGAGTTGGTTTTTTGTCTCTTTGGTTTGGTTTTTTGTTTCCAGATTTCAATCAGAAGGAATCTTTTTTTCAATTCCGTTAAGTTCAGTTGCAATTAAGTGTACGTAGTGCAATTAAAATGATTTAAAACATTTTAGCATAAATAAAAAATCAGATCATGGTTTGCAAGAGACATGGTAGAAGTAGAAGATTAATTACTTTACTTTTGCTAATAAATGTAATTAGAATTGTGATTGGCACACATGCAGCCACACAACTCTGAAATTGGTAACATGTCTTAGACACACAAATATAATGGCACACAGTCCTTTTTTATGTATTTTACATTCAATATAGTTACATTCATTTTTTAATTTCTTTCTTTTACTGGTGCTTGAGGGTCCATGTGGCTGCTGAGGGTTGCTGGTGCTATGAAGAGCAAAAATTGTGTTCTGGAATGCCGTGCAGTTATATACAGGAAGTGTTGATCGCTGATTGCTGACTCATCTTAAATTTTCTTTGACTTGTGAGATGCATTTTTTGCTTAGTCTTGTGTTTAGTTTTACTTATTTGAAGTAACTATGAGACTAACTGTTGTTTTTGTTTCTTCACTGTTAAATAGTTTGTTAGTATTACTCTTACGGGGCGGTCTGCCTCCCCCCACCGCAGGGAAAAGGGAAACACCACCTGGGTCTGGGTGCAGTTCCCCCCTCCAGGGGTGAGGGCACCTAGACCCGGTTTGTAGAGTACGCTTGGGGAGTGTGATCGTGTGTACAACGTCTCTTTATGTCTGTCTCCACGTTGGTTGAGTGTGGAGTAAGTGCATATGAGAGCATGAGGGTGGGAATGGATGTTTGTATCTGTGTGTGCCTGTATGTCTGTGTCTATATGTCAGGTTGGGTGTCAGGCGCCACCTCTCTGGGGACATCTCAGGCCCTCCAAGGTTTGGAGGCCTATCTCCCCCTACCACCACTTCCCCTGCCAGTGGCGGACCCCCTCAGACATCGGTGCGTTGGTGGTTCTTTGTGTCCGGGGATGGGCGTCCAGGTACACACCGGCTCACTCCTTGGCGGCCGCTTATCGGGGCCTGGAGCCTGGGGCTCGCTCGGGCCACTTCGGAGGTGGGGTGCCCCCGGCCTCTCGGCCTGGGGCTCGGTCACTCAGGCGCAGCTGGCTGCCGGCGGAGCTCACGGGCGCGTCACTGCAACTCCCCCTGGCTTCTGCTCCGCGGCTGCTGAGTGAGCCCTCATCTGGGACTCTCCTCAGCTCTTTCCGGGACAGTGGCGCAGCTGCCCCTCTGTTGGTCTTCCTTGGTCTCTTGTGTTCTGGGGGCCTCTGGATGTCTGGAGTTTTGATCTCCTCCACACCTGCTTCACGCCCTGGAGGACGGGGCTGTGGCCCCCCCACACCCTCTAGCAGATTATTACATGAAGGAACCTTTTAAAAAAACAAAAAACAAGCGCGTCCATGCTCACAGGTGTACACACGGGTGATCACACCCACAAACTACACCCTTTTTGGCTCCTACCTCAAAGCACACTGTGTTCTGTTGATCTTATGTGCTGCACAATAATGTTTAACATTTAGTATTTACTGTCATATTCCCATATATCATTGTGATGTTGTTTATTCTATTACTCTTGTTCTCTTCTGCTTGCTTTCTTTTTTCTTTCTCAGCAGGTGATCCAGGTGATTGATATATGCATTTTTTTTCTCTGCCCGTTCTGTTGGTTTTTGTCTTTTGCCCTTCTCCCCCGTCCCTCTTCTCAGCTGTTTCTCTTTCCCTCTTTCTTTCTCCCCTTCTTTCCCCCAGTCAAGTCTGTCCCGTATTCAGTAAGTGAAAATAAAATAAACAATAAAAGGTGAATCAAATGGACCATTACGGCAAGGCTGGGATGGTCAGTTTGGTAAAGTAAATCCGTTGGGCATCTTTCTTTGCCTTTAGACAACAATTCTGATGGCAAAAGAGCCAAACGGGACAGGCCAAAAAAAAAAAAAAAAAAAAAAAAAAAAACAGTATTACTCTTATGCATCAACCTGGTCTCATCAGCCAGTATTCAAATCCCCTTAATTTCTTGTGTGTTAGATCAGATTTATTTTGTACAGCAGTTAGCTTCAAGTTATGTGAAGTTTTTATTTTGACTGTAGTTTAGTTCTGTTCATTTGACTTTTTTTAAGTGCCCAGTGTTAATTCATTTTGTATATTTCTTTTTCATTTTTAGGGTAAATAAAACCCATTTTTTTCAACATACCCACCATGTCCTCCTATCTAACACACTTCGTTCTTTACACGAATTCTAAAGTACCTATTTAGGTTTACTTCTCTCCTGATTTCAGACATTCATTTGAATTTTAAGATATTGAAAGGCTTGGCAATATAGAGCATCTTTTAGAGCATCTTGTTGCTCAAAGGGACCAAAGACAGAATATATATGTAGCTTAGTAAAAAAAGAAAGAAAGAAAAAAGAAAGAAAGAGGAAACTGTTATAAATACGCAGTTCATAAAAGATAAATATTGCAAAGTTAAAAAGAGTTAAATGTATGCTTTGTTGTGTGATGCAATCCATGATTAAAATGATAAGAATGTAAAGGTTATATTTATTTTGTTTAAAAAAACGTGTTACTTTGATAATTCAGTTTTGTCCCAGTGGAGGTGAACTAGACACAAGTGCAGACGTGTGGCGTCTCGGAGCAGGCAAAGTGAGACGACTAGAGGAGCTAACGCAGAAGCGAGAGGCATCCTGTGGTGATTTAAAGCTACAGTTTATGACTGCAAACTAGAGCTGGGTGATATAAGATTTTTTCATATCACGATATGTTTTTTTCATTTCAGGCGATAACGATATATATCATGATATAAGCCAAATAACTAAATTTGTAAGATTTAAATGTGCCATTGCTCACAAGTAAAATGTGAAATAATCAGCAGCTTGTTTTGATTTAAATATTTATTTCCCATAATAAGTTAAACAGGGCAGATGTACTTAAGGAAAATGAAACTTCAGTTTCAGATAAATAGAGGCAAATATTGCAAACTACACAAAAGGCAGCCGCTAAAGCGTTTAAGTTTGAAAATAGAACAAACAAAACAGACTACTAAATTGTCAATTCCACTTAGAAACAAAATATTAATTCTAAAAATAAATCTTAGTTTGTTTTACAGAAGAACAGACAAAATTGACTAACTAACTTTTGTCAATATCAAATGAACTGAGAACTAAATGGAAATTCTCACTCTCCTTGTTGTATAGCTTAGCTTTTCAAACAGTTTTAAAATAAAGATGCTAACAGAACATTCTTTAAATCCTAGGTACACATCCAAGGTGCAACATATATATATATATATATATATATTAGGGGTGCAACGATATTCGTATCGATATTGAACCGTTCGATACAGTGCTTTCGGGTACGCATATGTATCGAACAATACAACATTTGTAATTTATTTTATCAATTTTCCTTCTGACGATGCTGTCTGTGTTGAGCGCTCAGTGAATCTGTGTTCGACTACTCCGCCTAGGCTGCACTGTCGAGCGCAGATCCACTGAGCGCTCAACACAGACAGCATAGTCAGAAGGAAGAGCGCAGGGCAAGCTAGCGAGACAGAAGTTAAGCTCTCCTTGCAACAGGCAAATTGAACGTCATTCAGATCTGGCGTTTGGAATTATTTTGGTTTTCATGTGACGTATGACCCTGAAGGTAAGCGAGTCATGGACTAAAGTAAAACAGTATGTTGAATGTGCCATGCAATGCTCAATTACATTGGTGTGAACTAGTGTGTTAGCGCAGTTAGCTCGTTAACGTGTTGGCCGTCTAGCCCCATGCACGGAGTGATCGGCGGTAGCTCGTTAACGGAGATTTGCCGTGTTGTGGCGTTAAGGTAATTTCAACGAGATTAACCTGAAAGCACTAGTGGGAACACAACGAATATGACTGCACATTTACGCCGACATCATCGTAGTGCAAAGACAAGTGGAAGCAGACAAAAAAAAGCAAGCATGCTACTAACTTTAGCCGAGTCATTTAGACAGCTGTTAGCACATGATTCTCCTTATGCTGCTGAGAATATAGCCCAGAAGAAGCGGATAGTATAGCTTTTATTTTGGAAAGAGACATTTCTCTGTAATAAACTCTCTTTTCCAAAGATGAGTGATTCCTCAATCAGATACAGGGCTTGCAATATCGCTAGCCCGACGTCCCGGAGCTAGCGATTTTTTCAGTCGGGCTACCAAAATCTATCTCTTCCCTGCCCGTCGGGCTATTGTAGGAAATATATATGTCAATGCTTTTGCATTCTTTCGGAAATGTAGCTGGGTAATTATGTCATTGGCATCGGTGAGCCACTGTCAATATGTGACATATTGAAGTCGCGTTTGAATTTGCGCTTGTTTTTTTGCTTTCACTTTGCAATCGTGCGAACTGTGTATAGAGAGCGACAGCACTGATCTGTGAGTGATGATAATTTGTGCACCAATTCCTCTGACATCGTCTTATTAATCGTTAGCTTACTATGCAAACATGACAAGTGAAATCTCCCGCAGCAAGCTTAAACATGTGAGAGGTTGATCGCGCAGAGAATCGCTGAGCTTATGTGAGTGAGTGTGTAAAAGCATTTCAGTTCTGCTGAGCCAAATAAGACAGGTCAGGGTGAAGAAGTGACAGCCAAAGAAAAGCTTACTACAAAACGGAGAAGTTATGACAAATCAGACTATGAGGCAAAAAGAAAGTGCAGCTTTATGGTTTCATGGACAAAAGAATTTCTGTGGCTGCAATATGATGAGCTAAATAACCAGGGCTGCACATAAGTGGTCCGCAGGTGCGCATTCGCTGTCAAAATAAAAAACACGCACAAGGGTTAGGGTTAAATTCAAAAACTGTACTTTTGAGTTAAAATATATATTTATAATTTTAATAAATGACAAATTAAAAATGCATGAACATTTTTTTGTATCGAAAAAATATCGAACCGTGACACCAAAGTATCGAACCGAACCGAACCGTGAATTTTGTGTATCGTTGCACCCCTAATATATATATATATATATATATATATAAATAAAACTTTAGTCTGACAAAAGCCTACAGGTTGTGGGACAGGAAGACAAGTCTATCCACTGCTTCAGGCTTTAAAGCGGCCCTGTGGCAAGTCACAATATTAGCCCCTGTACTAAATACCCTCTCAGAGGGGCTGCTGGTTGCGGGGATGCACAGGTAGCGCTTTGCCAGGCAGCTAACTCTTGGGAAGCTTCTGTCGTTGATTTTCCACCACTCAAGTGGGTCCATTTCACTGTCTGCATCAGGTGCCAGCAAGTACTTTTCAAGCTCCTTTTCAACTGTCTCCTTCTCAGTGAGCCCTGTGCTGGTGGGGTGGGATTTCTTAAAGAAGCTGCCCAGTGACTTTCTCTGTTTCTTCTGGGTTGGTAGTACTGCAGCAGCTCCACCATCTTCTGTTTCCTCCGTTCCAGCTGAAGTGGACGGGTGCTCAATTTGCCCCAACATCTCAGACACTGCTCTCATTTTGATGGCATCAACGTGTTCTGCATTAATGTATTGTACTACATCTACCAGGGTTGCAACATCAAGCAGTTCATTTGTAATCTGGTGATTGTACTTTTCATCAAGGTATGTCATGACTGTCATCTTAAGGTCTTTTGTAAGTTGTGTTTCATCCTCAGATGGTTTCAGAATCTGTGTTCTGAAAAGGTGAAGCATCGGCTTGAGGTAGGACACACTCACGTAACACTCTCCAGAAAGTGAATCTGTGAATTCCAGTAGTGGGTTCAGGGCCACATGCACAGACTCCAGAACATCTAGATCTTGCCAGGAGGGAACCAAGTGCCTGGTCTTCTTATCTGCACTGAGGACCTGAGAGATAGCTTTATGTTGCTCCAGAACCCTCCCAACCATTTTTTGGCGTGAGCCCCACCTGGTGGGTGACTCTGTCACTAACTTGTGCTGGGGGAGGTGAAGCTCCTCCTGAGCAGCAGCCAATTCCCTTTTCTTCTTACAAGAGAAACTGAAGGCGGCCACCACTCTCTTACACACGGCCACAGCTCGCTCCACCCTCTTGTCTTTGCCGGCTTTTTCTGTGGATAAAAAGGTAAATAATAGCACATATTAACCTCAGAAATTAATTTAAGATTTTTGATTTTTTTTTCAGTCACAAATAAAATTCACTGCCCTGAAAACCCACTTACTTGCTATGATTGTACTTTTTTTTATTGTACTTTTACTTTTTTTAATTTTTCTGACAGACTGTCCAAATTTTTTTTTCTTATATTTAAAAAGGTGACAGAGGCTGGTGTTATCAACATCATTGTTATATTTGACGTTTTCATCACTTGTTCTTTTTGTCTTGAATTGCCCTATTTGGTGGAATCATAATTTAATGTTCTTTATAGGAAAAAGAGCTGAGGTTCTGTATTAGCCAATTGGGATCCTGATAGAATCCCAAAATTCTAAATTTTATTTGGCACATTTTGTCAACTTGATTTACACTGAAGAGTGACTGAATATTTGCCTATTATGCATGCCAACAGCAACTATTACTTCAAATAAATAGGCTGACATGAAGAATATTCTTTCTGATGTTTATTTTTTAACAATAATCATGGAAGTGATTTAGATCTCTAGCTTTTAATATATTTACATGGGCTCAAAAACACAATTAAAAAAGGCATTTTTAATTTTATTCTGCTTCCCAACTTACCGATAGCTGAGTGAAGTCGATGTCCGAAGCACTGCAGCCGGGTCCAGTTATTCAGGGATGTGGCCTTCACTATATTTGTCCCACTATCGGTTGTGATGCAGACTTGTTTGTCTTCACTCAGTCCCCAGGATGCAAGCGCTTCTGACAGTCCTAATGCAATTACTTCACCCGTGTGGTCGTCGGGAAGGTAGGCAGTTTGAAGACATTTGCTTTTCAGATTCCAGTCTTGGTCGATATAGTGGGCAGTAAGGCTAAGGTAAGGTTCTGACGTGCGACTTGACCACATGTCAGATGTAGTAGCGAAGAACGATACAGTTTGTAGCTCCTTCTCAACAGCCTCACGGCGCTCTCTATATAGCTTTGGAAGCGCTGTCTGAGAGAAATGTTTAAGTCCAGGGAGTTGGTAACGAGGATCCAGTACCTTAATTAGCTGCTTGAATCCTTCATTTTCGACCGTGTTTATTGGTAGCATGTCTTTAGCAGGACAGTAGGCTATGGCATTCGTTATGTCGCTATGTCTCTTAGCTTTTTTGTCATATGGTAAGACGCTGGAGAAAGCCACCTCAATTGACTGTTGCTGCTTCGCAGGGATTCCCCTGGTTGTTTTCGATGACAAATTAGCACTTTCAGTCAGAGATTGAGCGTGCTCTAGTGGGTGGCACTGCTTCAGGTGATGAAAAAGGTTTGTTGTATTTCCAGACTTAGTGGGAACATGCTTTCGGCACAACTTACAGTGCGTGCTACTCTGTTTTTTGTCAGACTTCAAATAGCCGAAATATCTCCACACTACGGAACTTTTCTGGCCCTACTTTTCGACAATCTCTTCGGCATTCGAACCGTCATCCGTGTTCTCTTCGGTAACGTGGTCACCCGAGCTCTCGGTCGATTTTTCTCTACTTGGTACACTCATTTTCTCCATTACCCGGTCGACACGGTGGTTAGCTGCTTCGCAAACAAATACGCACGTGCGGCTTGGCACTTGTGCTGTACGTAACAAGGCACGTGACGTGGATCGGCTCTGCGCTACTTAATTTGGATTGGCTGTTCCTTTTTTTTTTTTTTTTTTAAAGAGGAAGAGAGAGAGATGAGGTCTATCGCGATAGTTGTATTTTCCTATCGAGAAGAAGTTATATCGCAATACATATCGTTATCGTTCTATCGCCCAGCTCTACTGCAAACGTTTTGGGTTGTCGGTTAGATAACCCAGGAACTATTTGGCATTGCAAAGCAGCGAATGTCGACCTGAAGTCTGCTGCATGGAAGTTTACTGTTTATTGATAAAGTGGTGGCTAACTGGCAGAACATCCAGACTGTGAGCAGCTAGTTGCCCTGTTTGGACATTTTGGTGGCCTGAAAGTGGACAGCAAACACGCAGTGCCCAAAGTGGCCCAGACACACCCCATATATTCTGCAGCTGTTCTTGAGAGCTTCTGCGCTGCTTCGGAGTTGAGGCCTGCTTGCCAGAGTCTTCTCTGCTGGACACGTGACTTTCCAAAGCTACTACCCCGTTTGTTTACTTCAGATGGAGCGAAGCGACCATTAAGTTTGGGGTCACAACGATCCCCAGCTACGATTCAGTCCTGCGACTTTTACTTTCCCTTATGTTGTTTTAACGGCTTAAAATAAGATAGTTATTGTTAATTGATGAAATTACTCTGAAATTTCAGTTGAACAACTAAACAAAAGTGGACTTTATTTTTTTTAATTAGAATCAGTGAACAGACACTTTTAAGTTTAAGTACTCAGTAGGTTCATTTTGTTTATGGTGAAAAATATTTGCGTATTGCTATGAGATGTAAGTCATTCAAGCATATGATCCTAGTGCATTATTAATTTGTATTTATTTTCTGGGGGTAATTTAAGTTACATAATCTTGAGTTTCAATTCATACTGTAATAAGAGAAAAGAACCCAGGGCCCCAATCTACGTCATTATAAATATATGGTAGATGGGCCACACACACTTATGGAGTTATAGCATGGAAACAAAGCAAAATTACCAAGCATACACTGCAGGCAGACCGATATAACTTGCAAAGCATGCACAAATTGAAAAACAAAAAGCTTTCCAAAGGTGATAAAATAAAGATGATTTGAAGAAAAAGAGTGATGTAATAAGTCCTTGAAGAGGGGAAAAAAAAACTTAGAAGTCAGAAGAGCTTTAATTGAATGACCTGCATCCAACTTCTTTCAAAAGTCTGGGTTTCATAAAAATGGATATTGCATATGTCTGAGTAAATATATCTATATTTGCTTGACATTTTTATTTAATGTGTTATTTAATTTTTTTTTTGTTTAATGCCACGAATAACCTTTTTTTCTGTCGTGTTGATTCTGAATAAGATTATGAGTGACTCGGGCTGACACTGTAGCAGGGGTTGTCATTAAAGCAACTATCATTTTCATCCATAAACGCGACAAGACCGTTGTGCATTATGTGCCCTTTGTTCTCACCAGGTGACATCACATGTGGAGCACAAGTGCCTGGAACCAACGCTACCTCAGGGCAATCCCCAAAGGCCTTTTGTTTTTTTTAACCTCCAGAAACTCTCCTGCTTGGCCTGACCTACTCCCCCTCAGGTATTATTCATTTTCCTTCCCCCTTTTCCCCCCTCTTTCATATATATAGGCATGTGTATGTACACATAGGGTTTCTATACAGGAACACTTAATACTTGATATACTATATGACTGCATCTAAATATATCTGTCACGGTTTGCCGGGGCAAGCCGTGTGGAATATGAAATAGGACCCAAAATGCGGCAGCTCTGGTGCAGATGAGTGTTTATTTACAGGGGTGTGAGTACAAACAGCGGTGGCGACAAAACATGAAACCGGAAACCTAAACTGGGTAAACTAATAAGACAAACCAGAATGAGGATGCAGGGAGGTCCGGAGAAATACATACGGGGAGACGCAGGGAGACCGAGGGGAAACAACACAGACGAACCAGCGATTACCAAGACAGAAAATACAACTTAAATACACTCAGAGAACACAGGGAGATTACACACAGGTGGGAGACACAGCTGGGAGTGATTAACATGACGAGACCAGAGAGGCAAACTGAAAACACTCACATAAGACGCAGACCTTCACAATAAAACAGGAACACACGGGGGGGAACAGGGTAAACACCAATTAGAGAACAGAACCAAAATCGCGAAGAGAAAACACAAAACGCTGGGTCAAAAGGACCCAGGATCATGACAATATCACTGTGCGTGCTGTCATTTTTATAGTTCATGATAGAATCATATGGGTAAATGTTTTACGTAGTTTGTTGTTTGTTTTGATATGGGGAATGTGTTGAATGTTTCACTTTACAAGGATTACAAGAAATTATTTATGGTCCTTTTTATAATTTAATGTAGAGTGGCTCACCAAGTTTATGGATTGTTATAAACGCATTTTTATTAAGACAGTAAGAGATTGCTACTGTAAAATATCAATACATCAGTATGTGCATGTGTGTGTTTGCCTCTACAATCCCAAGAAACTATAACTCTCATTAGTACCATAGTGGATATTATTCCTCATTCTGCAGCATAACATGGAACTAAAACTAACGAGGTTGCCGAACGGATGCTAGCCAAAGTGCAGTACCCATTTACATTGACACTCACACAGATACACCTCCACATACGTCTTAGTTATTGTTGACTTTGTATTGTGCTAAAGACAATTTCAAAATGTTTTTTCCCATGTTTTCAATGCACCATGCTGTGTTTTGTCTCTTTGTGCTTGACTTGTGCAGAGTGTCTGGACATGAATGAAGCCATTGAAACACTGTTTATCCGAGACAATAATGGCCACCTTAACTCCCACACAACTGCTTCGGGACAGGAAGCACCCCAGTTCAAGAGTTCTCAGCATGAGAGTCAAATCCCATGTAAATACAGACATTTAATTGGTGCAGATCGCCTCAGAAGTTGTCTGAATGTGAGGGCACATATTTACGACCCTTAGAAAACGGTCACGGGGTTTTTACAGCCTGAAGCAGCCAAGAGGAAGTGACGTAGCGTGAAGAGGACGGGCATGCGCAGTGAGAGAGAAGACGAGCGGAGCAAAAAAAAAAACACACGTGTCCGGACGAGGGAGGACGCTAGGAAAGACCCGAACAAAGTGTAAACGAGGGGTTAGCGAGACAGTGTACGGTACCGCAGCGAGTCTAGGCTGGGTTTCCGTCCGTGTATGAACTCTGATTCCGGCTACAGCGGCCTTACGGGTGCAGCGCCGGGGCGAAGCGTCGGCGGAGATAGCGCTAGCCGAGGGGCTAATCGAGAGCTAAGGGCTAGCGGCCGCTCCCCTCCAATCTGCCTCAGTTTCCCGGCGTTACCGGTAGAGTTTGACGGTGAAGAACGTTTAGAAAGCGAGACAGCACGGCCGGCTGTCTGGCGAAGGACCAGCGAGTTTCCGAGAGAGGAGTTGGGCGGCTTCGCTTCGCCCGGCCTGGGGACTGCCGTAGCTCCGATAGCCCGCGGGACCGCCATTTTGGGCCTCAACGTCGGCGGTGTTTGGAGTACCCTGCCACCCAGATGACGCTCCGGATGTTCACCCTGCTTCAGCGGGCTGTATGTAAAAGCTTCGCCTACCCGTGAGTTCATCACACCCCATTTCAGGAGGGGCAAAGGTACTGTTTCTGTGTTTTTTCTTTGTTTTGTGTGGACCGGAGAATGGACATTCTATTCCGGCTGTGGAAGTTCTGGACAGCCTAACAGACTGTAACTCCGGTTAACGACACCTACCCCTAGAACTATCTGTCCGTCCCACCCCAGAGACAATTTACTGGATTAAACTGTAAAGACTGAAATGTTCTTTTGGTGTGTCGGACATTGTAAATGATGCGTTGGGACTGTGTCAGCCATTTTAGACTGGATAATTGCTGTGTTAACTTTTACTGTTC